>NC_047102.1:30591026-31196657 GCF_902459505.1 Geotrypetes seraphini
TTTCTCTCCGATATGTTTCACCCAGTGGCTTTATCAAGGTTGTCCCCTGCAAAGCATACAAAATATTATTTAAAACTTTCGTCACCCAACATGGCAGTTTTTAATAATATCTTATATGTATACATAAAGCGCTGCCTAAGCTGGGCACACATTTCCGTTGATTAAAAGTGATCAAATAAGGAAAGCACATCCAATGAGCTATTAAAAGAGTTTTAAAATAAAGCTATATATGGTTCATATTGTCTCACTTCTATCTATATCTGTATTTGTTGGCACTGAGAAGTGAGCAAGGTATTATTATTATAAGAGCTGAGTATTGAACATCTAAGCACATAAGGCTTTGGATTCAAATGGCATTCTTGCCATGTCACAGGAATAATTTCGGCTTGGGTCTGATGAGCCTATTCTTCACTGATGGAGAAGGGGTTTCCATAACCCACACTGTCATAACTGACAGTATTCTTACGAGCGTGAAGACAGATTGAGTATTTGTCCTACTTAGTTCTATAGTGCTACTAATCTAATCTAATCAACTAGAGAGAAGCAGCGCTGTTCACAGTATCAAAAGATAAATGGCAAAAGAGCCAGTTGTAAAAATAGTTTGTAACTGAGAGCTACATTTACTAAAAGATGCTACTGTTTGAAGAGTGCGCTAACAAAAGTTACTTGCCATACATAAGGCATTAGTAAATCTAGACCCGATTTTGATCACAAAGGGGGTCATAATCAGCCTGCAGAAGTCAGCATAATATTCAATGCCAGGCTGAACTGGAATACCAGTGCTGAATATCTGGGCATTCGATAATGACTGGCACTTATCCAGATAGCAATGATATTCAGCCCGGTACTTTGTTAAGTCTTTTTGTTATCCAACTAGAAGACTTGAGTAACTGGATCAGTCTTGGCTCCACCCAGACTACCTTGGTATCGTATCAAAGGAGAGCTATTTGGTCTCTAATGTGCTCTTAACACTGATGGCACTCTGCATTCGTGAGATGCTAACATGGGTTTCAAGAGGAGGAGTATGACTGTCACACGGGAAGTTACCTCTGCAATTAGAAAGCCAATTCTAGTGTGCTTCAATTCCCCATTTTGCCGAGTCTAGCACTCACCTCCATGAGACACAGCAACTGGATCTTCTTCATGAGAAGAGACTCATTAGCTGCCAGGTCCGGCTGGAAAAAAAAAGTTAACTGTGCTTGAGAAGAAAATAAGACCAACAAGACCAGCCTGTGAGCACACAGCAGATGCTAGCTCTGCATTTCCTATCATAAGTGATCCTCTGATCAGCAAGGTGAAATTTTGCTTTGGTAAGTGACTTTTCTCTTTGATCCTTAAGCTTTCTTGAGGTTCAAACTGAAAACCTTTGAACTCAGGCATAACTACCATTGATGTAGGCCCACTTCATACCCGGGGAGATTTCTTAGTTCTTGTGACATGAAGGTTCTCTGTTAATAATGCCCCTGAACAATTATTTATTTTAAAAAAAAATTATATTCCGCTTACACCTAAGTGGGTTACAGCTTAAAAACAAACCATTTTACAAAATTAATGATTTAAGTCATGCTGAGACAGAGACACCTGGAAGCCATACAGTTCTCTCTCTCATTGTGTCTGGATTAAAAAAATTATTAGATAAAAATGTAATACTGAACAGATCAGTCAATAACAAACTGACACATTTTAATAAGCTCAAGAATGGAGCTACAGAGCTTATGGTATTATTACCTACTTTATGCCACTCAGGGTTACATAATCATTACGATAATGTATCACACCCACTCTTTGCCCAAGTCCACCAGAAAATGACCCTAGCCTGCTGTGCTCTCTCCCATAGTAAATTATTTAGTATCATGCTCTGAGCTCGTGTGCACTCCCCCTCTCTCTCCTACTCTTACTCACTTGTTGGCCCCAGGCCGTCTTCAGTGCCTGGAACTTTTCCACATTGCCACTGTTAAAGGCATAAAGAGTATCGATCAGCCACTGTCGGTCTGTGTTTCTGAGGGACTCTAGAACAGGGTGCATGAGCTGAGGGAAAAGCAGACACAAGGTCAAAGGAGAGGCATGGTGATAAGGGATAATCCTGTTATTACTCCTACCATCTCATTACTTTTTTAAAAACTGTATTTGAATTTTCAGCAAATATAGTAGATATATCAAAGAGACACAGTAAGAATGAATCTAAAATTTTTACCCCCAAAAGGTATAAATCACAAGCCTAGATACCCATTTCAGAAGAAAAATAAAGACAGATTTTTAACATCTAGCCAAAATCATAAAATGAGTCATACCATATAGTCAATTCTGCAGTTGCAGAACCTTAGGATTTTGATGTTACTATAGAGCTCTTATACTAAACTGCAGTAAGCACTACCATGCGCCAACCCCAGCTTAAAATGGTGTACTGTGGAATACGCTCAGGCATCCAGTGGTAACTGCCAAATTGGCACATGCTAAAAAGTGGGGGGGGGGGTGTTTCATGGAGGGGGTGGAGAGTGGGGGTTCCTGTGCTAATCAATTAATATGGCTACATTACTACGTACTAATTGGTTAACGCAGGATTACTGCATGAGCTCTTACCTGTAAAATAGGTGCTGGTAAGTGCTCACCTAATAATTTTTTTTAATAGCTATGCAGTGGCATAATAAGGGGGGTGCGGACTGTCCTGGGTGCCAAGTCGCTGGGGGTGGCAACACCTCTCTGCCCTGCCCGCCCACACCATCCCTCCCCTTCCCCCCACCTCTGTATTATCTTCAGTGGTGCAACTTCTGCCTGTTGCACGTGCCAGCCTGGTTCCCCTCTGAATCACTTCTGGGTTACAGGGCCAGAAGTGACATCAGATGTAAATCCAATGCTGGCATGAGGAGCATGCTGCAGAAACCACTCACAGTGGCGAAGATTAAGAGGTACCAGGGGAGAGTGCAAGTATGGAATGGGGGTGTGTGCAGAAGGAGTGGGGGCGTGGAGAGGAGGACACAGGGGGTACAGGTGCCACCGCCCTGGGCGCATGGGAAAAATTTGTGCAAGGGCCTTCTAAGGCCAATTTTTGCTGCAGCTTAGTAAAAGGATTCTTATGTTACCTAAGTGAATTTGATTATATGGTCGTTCCTGAATTTTGGGCAGCTGATCCCTAGATGGCAAAGGCATGCAGGAAGCAGTGCGGGGCTGGGCTAGAGATCGAAAAGATCTCTCCTGCCTTGCACCGCTGGCCACGATTTCAGGAACAGCGATTCCAGTTCATCCGGCGAGGGAGGAAAGGGTGGGGGGATGATTTTTAAAAACTGTATAGGCCACCCCAGTTACTGGTAGATAAGCCACGGCTAAAACAATGGGGCGGCTTATCTAGAAACATAGAAAAATGACGGCAGAAAAGGGCCAAAGCCCATCAAGTCTGCCCACTCCAGTGACCCTTCCCCCATGAGTTTGCTCACCAACCTCCTGCCCTTACCTCATTAGAGATCCCACATGAATATCCCATTTATTTTTGAAATCTGCCACGCTGTTGTCCTCAATCACCTGCCGTGGGAGTTCATTCCAATGATCGACCACCCTCTCAGTGAAGAAATACTTTCTGGAGTCCCCATGAAATTTCCCTCCCCTGATTTTCAGCGGATGCCCTCTGGTGGACGAAGGTCCCATAAGACGAAAGATATCCTCTTCCACCTCGATACGACCCGTGATATATTTAAATGTCTCAATCATGTCTCCTCTCTCTCTTCGTTCTTCAAGTGAGTACAGCTGCAATTTATTCAGCCTTACTTCATACGGAAGATCCTTGAGCCCCGAGACCATCCTGGTCCATCTACTAGTTTTAAAACTTGCATAGGCATTTTTTGCGGCCTATATGCGGGGAAATACAGTACTACTCCAACTGTTGCTTATCCTCTTCCCTCCCAATAACCAGTGATCTCCATTTCATTATCACATTACATTACATTCTGACTTATAATCCAGCAAAGCCCTTATGAGTTCATGGCGGATAACAATATATTTCAGTTACTGGAAACAAACCCAGTTAAACATAAACTAATGACAAATAATTAGTATAACATATTAATAGAGGACAATACATTTCAGAATTAGTATTTTTTGAACAGAAATGTCTTTAAAAGTTTTCTAAAAACAGTACATTGACGTACAGATCTAATTAAAATAGGAAGATCATTCCAAATTAAAGGAGCCTGATAAAAATAGAAAGCCTTCCATTGAACGAATAATCCAATTGTTTTTAGTGAGGGAAATTGAAAAATAAAATTTTCCATGCAGTATGATCTGGTCTTCCTGCTTATAATGAAATCAATTCCACTAAAGTAATGTGGTACCTGGCTATATAGAATATTAAAAATCGTAATGCAAAGCTTTAAATGAATCCGTGCAATTAGTGGTAAAATATGGTTTAATTCTATCAAATTTTAACTTCTCCACACTCTAGCAGCAAACTCACCAATTCACCAAAGTTATACACTCCTTCTCCAAGAAGTCCAGCGAGGCCCAAGGTGAAAGCTCTTTCCTGCTGTTCAGTCACTGGAGAAAAAAAAAGAATCACGTGTTCAACTCTAGACAATACACCAGCTTTGCAGTTCTGTAGCTTGCACCACTGAACTTGATTTGGGTTAATCTGCATTGCAGAACCACAAGATCAGAAACTCTAGTATTCAGGCAAAAGTCAGCACTTCTGAGACATGCACACTCTTCAGATACAGTACAATAGAAAGGCAAGGGAGGCGTCCTTTCAGCCAATTAAACAATCTTTATTCAAAGGTATAGTCTAGAGAATGACACGGTGGTTTTTACCTGCAGCTAGCCACGGGTAACCCGCCGAAACGGGGAGAGAAAAATTAGTGGTCGCTGCGGGGATGGGGACAAGGCCATTCACCACCCCGTGGAGCGATGAATGGTCTTGTCTCCGCAGTGAAGCCAGCACAGATCGCGCGGTCCAGCAACCCCACCCGATCGCCGCATCCCACGTCCTGCCATCTCCCTCCCTCCACCTCACCTTAGGTGCCTGCCGAGTCCGACTTTAATTCTTCTCCCAGCCACACGCTTTCAATAAGCCGCGCGTGCACGGCTGTTTGAATTGTTGCATCTCCTCCTCTGACGCAACTGGAAACAGGAAGTTGGATCAGAGAAGATTCAACAGCTCAAGCAGCCGTGTGCGTGGTTAGTTCACAGAAAAGCAGCAGAACAGGATAAGCTTTCTCTGCTCAAGTGCTGCAGGTGGCCTGAGATCTGCATTAGAGAATGACATGGGGACAAATTTGTCTCCATCCCCCCAGGAACTCAATTTCCCCGTCCTGCACGTTTTGTCGCTGTCCCTGTCCCATTCTTGTAAGCTCTGTCTTAAAGTGTTTGAGACTTGTGCAGATGAGGATAGAGCTTGCAAGAATGGGGCAGGGACAGGAAAAGAACTTGCTGGGACAGGAAAATGAGTTCCTGCGGGGACAGGGAAAAATTTGTCTCCGTGTCATTCTCTACTCTGCATCTTCCCACGTGCCCCTCACTAGGAAAGACACATCTGGGACAGGCTACAGCAGGGGTTCCAGAGGTGAAGAGCCAAACTGGACAGCGGGGAAAGCAAATGGTTTCTTGCATTTCGATAATGAAGCTGAGCGTGCACTAAGATGGACCGTTGCACATTTTCAATACTAACAGAACATAGGGGGCAATTCTACAAGTGGGTGCCCCCTTTTCAGGCATCTGTTCTATAATGGCAACTGAGCACCTGGCTTCCATTACAGAATACTTATGTAACCGGCTGTCAGCACACCTATTAATGAAGTTACAGGGAAACACTCTTAAAACCAACAGGAGGAAATTTTTTTTCACTCAGAGAATAGGTAAACTCTGGATGTGGTAAGAGCAGATAGCGTAGCTGGTTTTAAGAAAGGTTTGGACAAGTTAGTGGAGGAAAAGTCCATAGTCTGTTATTGAGAAAGACATGGGGGAAGCCACTGCTTGCCCTGAAATATTGCTACTCCTTGGGTTTTGGCCAGGTACTAGTGACCTGGATTGGCCACCGTGAGAACGGGCTACTGGGCTTGATGGACCTTTGGTCTGACCCAGTAAGGCTATTCTTATGTTATGTTCTTATTTACACACCTGCTATAGATCTGGTGTAATACAGAGTCTAAATGTAGCAATGCAGCACATATAACTTACTATATAATGTAAGCTGCACATGTAATTGCTAGCCCCACCCATAGGAACATTCCTTCTTGAATTAACACATTATGTCACTGACACACACCCTTACTGAATAGCATTCGGTCAGTGTCCTGCCACTTACGCAAGTGCTGGGTTTTCTATACGTTAAAGCGAGTAAGTGCAAGCACCTTGTAACAGAATTGCCCTTAATAAAATCTAAATACAAGGGTTCATCTTCTCTTCCTTTCCATTGTGGAGACAACTGGGGCAACCTAAGTCCTGTAATAATATAATTTTCAGTTCAAAGACGACATGGATAAAGGAGAGTTCCCACATCTAAGCAGGTAAATTTCTAGGCCATATGAAGAACAGCGGCAGGTGATAGGGAACAAATGCCTTTTCTCCTCAGGAAAGGAAGATCAGTCTGGATCCAAGCTGAGGTTTGCGGGGACATAGAAACAGAGAAAAATGAAAGCCGATAAAGACTATATGGTCTGCCCATCCATGTCAACTATCATCCCTTCTTTTCCCCTAGAGATCCTTTGTGCTTGTCTCAAGCTTTCTTGAATTCAGATGCAATTTTTGTCCATTACCTCTTCCTCCACTTGGGGTGGGGGTCGTTCCACGAGTCACTGATTATGGCAAGGGAAAAGAGATCATTGCTAGGGCTACCCCTTGCTATTAGCAAATCCTTGGTTACCTGGCAAGTCCTTGACATCAATGCAGCCCAGGAAACGCAGCGCATCTTTGTAGTAGGAGGCATGGTTGCCAATGGTCTGGTAATACTTGCTGGAAAGGTCATAGAAACGGCTGTGAACAGAAGTCACGCCAGGTAGATTATTCAGCATCTCTTCCACACTCTCTATCGTCTCCTGTGAGAGGCAGAAGAAAAACTTGGAACCAACATCGAACAGGATTTTGTTAGCTAATCTCATCCTGCCCCTCAAAGATTCTACCGTTGTCTTCTTGGGATTCTCAAATGAAAAATCCCTGTCAGACTATATTCCAAGCCTTCTTTGTGGCTGTCTCTCCATCTCCTTTGATCACAAATTAGTTGACATTTTTTCATCATCCTACAAATCTGTCAGTAGGACTGACAGAACTGGTGTGGGAAGAGGTTCAAGAGAAATCTGGCCTACAATTATGTGTGCGGTTATATACTGAACCTCATGACCCTTACTTGGTAATAAGCTGCCATGCCAATATAAGGGTTTATGAACAACTTGAAAAATTGAAAGTGGACAAAGCAATGGGACCAGACGGGATCCTTCCCAGGATACTGAAGGAGCTCAGAGAGGTTCTGGCGAGTCTTATTAAAGATTTGTTCAACAAATGTTTTGGAGACAGGAGTGGTTCCTGAGGATTGGAGAAGAGCGGATGTGGTCACAGAGATGAAGCAGGAAACTCCAGATTGGAACTTCAGTTATTGGAAAAAAATGGAAGCATTAGCGAAAGAAAGGATAGTGAAATTCCTAGAATCAAATGGGTTTCAAGATCTCAGGCAACATAGTTCTACTAAAGGTAAATCATGCCAAACAAATAGGATTGAATTTTTTGATTGGGTGACCAGAGAATTGGACCAAGATGTAATTTACTTAGATTTCAGCAAAGCCTTGACATGGTTCCTCACAGGAGGTTCTTGAACAAACTTGATAGGCTGAAGTTAGGACCCAGAATGGTGAACTGGATTAGAAATTGATTGACAGACAGATGCCATAGGGTGGCGGTTAATGGAATTCATTCGTAGGAAGGAAAGGTGAGTAGTGGAGTTCCTCAAGGATTGGTGCCGGGGCCAATCCTGTTCAATATGTTTGCGAGCGACATTGCTGAAGGTTTGCCTCTTTGCGGATGATACCAAGATTTGTAACAGAGTAGACACTAAGGAGGGAGTGGAAGACATGAAAAAGGATCTGCAAAAGTTAGAGAAATGGTCTAATATCTAGCAACTAAAACTCGATGCAAAGAAGTGCAGAGATGCATTTGGGGATTAGAAATCAGAAGGAGCCGTATGTGCTAGGAGGTGAGAGGCTGATATGCACGGATGGGGAGAGGGACCTGGGGGTGATAGTGTCTGAAGATCTAAAGGCAAAGAAACAGTGACAAGGCGGTGGCTGTTGCCAGAAGGATGCTGGGCTGTACAGAGAGAGACGTGACCAGTGGAAGAAAGAAGGTGTTGATGACCCTGTACAGGTCGATGGAAAGGTCCCACTTGGAATATTGTGTTCAATTTTGGAGACCATATCTGGTGAAGGACATAAAAAGACTTGAAGCAGTCCAGAGGAAGGCGACGAAAATGGTAGGAGGTTTGAACCAAAAGATGAATGAGGAGAGACTGGAAGCCCTGAATATGTGTACCTTAGAGGAAAGGAAGTACAGGGGAGATGTAATTCAAATGTCCAAATACTTGAAAGGTATTAACATAGAACAAAATCTTTTCCAGAGAAAGAAAAATGGTAAAACCAGAGGACATAATTTGAGAGTAATGTTAGGAAATTCTTCTTTATGGAGTTTCAAGTTTCAAGTTTTATTAATTTTGATATACCAACCATCAAGTTAATATCTGGCTGGTTAACAATATGTTTAAAAGAAAGAGAAATTATACAAAACTAATAAAAAAAGGCATTGTGTATATACATATAACATCACAAGACGAACTAGATGGTGAGGATAAAAGGGAAGGGAGGGTGGAGTTACATATTTGAGAAGAAACTGGAGATAGTAGGGTAAGGGTGGATGCCTGGAATGCGCTCCCAAAGGAGGTGGTGGAGAGAAAAATAGTGACAGTTCAAAAAAGCATGGGATGAACACAGAGGATGTCTAATCAGAAAATAATGGTATATATTGAAGAACTAAGGCCAGTATTGGGCAGACTTGTACGGTCTGTGTCCCAAATAGGGCCATTCAGTTGATGGGCTGAGTGGTTTAGATGGGCTGGAGTGAGCTGTGACGGAGACTCCAGTAGATGGAACCTATGCACTGTACCGGGCAGAGATCTGGGTTTCTGGCCCAAAAATATTTAAGAAAAAGAACAATTGAAATTGAAATAGATCATTAAATTATAGAGTGTGTATGTTTGGGCATACTGGACAGGTCTTTATCTGCTGTCATTTACTATGTTACTTCTAAAGGTTATGGGTAGGATCAGAGATTAAAGAGAGTACTTGTGGGGTCAGAATGGAACTTAGCAAGGATGGGTTTGATTTCTGTCCCCAGGTAACTATCTAGTCTTTGGTCAGAGATCAGAAATCAGCTGTAAATTAACAGCACCCAAAAGGAGCAACCCCAGACTGCAATACCGAAGAGAGAAGGTTGTGCTAGGTTAAAACAGGACATCAAACACCCATGCCCTCCATTTAAAACAAATACCACTATAAATCCTACAGAAAGCAAATAAGAATGATGACTTGTCTGTAGCTGAACTAGTTCAAGGAGTGTAGTTTTTAATATTGTAAACCGTCCAGATACATGTGATGGTCGGTATATCAAGCCATAAATAAACTTGAAACTTGTTCCTCCCCCCCCCCATAGATACCAGGCAAGCAAGGCTAGCACCCTGCTTCATGCAAAAGCAATCTATCCAATGTCACACTCCCATCTGGCTGAGTTCTGATGGGCATTTCTCTCTTTCCCTAGAAAGATATAGAAGATGAAGAAGTGAGGCCAAATGGAAAAAAAACCGCAACAACTGAAATCCTCACTATTCGGAATCAACACCAGGATGGCAATAGGGCTTTCAAAGTCATCAATAACAATGATTCCAACAACTGTATATGTGGCTTCAGCTCATCTCATTGCCTCCTTATGTGGTGTAGTTTATCTATTTACTTCTGTATCATTTGTCCAGAAATAAAAACTAGAGACAGCTTAAAAATTCTTTTTACTTATCTTTTTAATGCAGTATCTTCAGCATGCCCCGACGGGACCCGTTTTGCCCAAAAGGCTATCTCAGGGGTTCATGGAGGAGCTCTATATAATACAAAAATGTTGTTTATACAGCTAATTAAAACATACATCACAAACATCCGGCAGACTGTGTTAAAAACTTCTACTATTATAATGTGTATACTATTCAATTTGAATACTGTAAATTTACTTCATATAAAGAATAAAAAATTAATGTATGATGTCAATCAATTAAAAATTTACATTAAATATCCTTCACTAAATTAAAATATTAAATATATGATCATCATTAATTCAATAATTACATGAATCATTGAATGTCTTTATGCTAATAAATTCATTAATTAATTAAATATCGTTTATTCTCAATTGTAAATTCAATTAGGTAAACTTTAATGTATTACTCAAATCTTTTAATATAAGAATTAAATCTTAATTATCAATGTATTAATTTATTAAAACTTATGTGTTCATTGAATTAATATACATGAGTGTAAACTCTTTTTAACATGAACTCATCATTGGTGATATTTGATATCTAAATTCATAAACTCCTAAAGATAGACAACTCTTATAAAAAACTTAAAAAATGATGGTACTCATAGTGATATACTTAATTTGATGCACTATTCACATATAACATACAAAAACTAATATAACTTCCATTCAACTATTCCAATTCATTGGTTAATTAATTAAGTCTTCATACATCTTAATTAAAATCATCCACCTTACATAAACTATAAATTATATAAATTAACTTATTATCAAACTAAAGCATTATAATATAAATCACATCAATTCACAGTTATCAAATCTTAATTCTTATAAATATCATTGATTTTCACTGGCTTAAAATTTCTAAGCTTATCACTGACTTTTAGGCCCTGATTCTATATAGGACACCCGGGAGGGGCATCCTATACAGAATCGGGTCTACACTAACACCGATTCTGTAACTGGCGTCCATGTTACAGACGCCGGTTAGAGTAGATGCGAAGGATGCTAAAAAAGCTAATTTATTCACCAGTAAGTTGGAAACATAAAGTAAGTTACTTATTTCCAACTTAGAAATTGGTTACTTATTGCTGAAATTTGAAAGTAAACAATACAGCATTTCTAAAAGTCAGTGATAAGCTTAGAAATTTTAAGCCAGTGAAAATCAATGCTATTTATAAGAATTAAGATTTGATAACTGTGAATTGATATGATTTATATTGTAATGCTTTAGTTTGATAATAAGTTAATTTATATAATTTATAGTTTATGTAAGGTGGATGATTTTAATTGTTAAGATGTATGAAGGTTTAATTAATTAACCAATGAATTGGAATAGTTGAATGGAAGTTATATTAGTTTTTGTATGTTATATGTGAATAGTGCATCAAATTAAGTATATCACTATGAGTCCCATCATTTTTAAAGTTTTTTATAAGAGTTGTCTATCTTTAGAAGTTTATGAATTTAAATATCAAGTATCACCAATGATGAGTTCATGTTAAAAAGAGTTTACACTCATGTATATTAATTCAATGAACACATTATTATAAGTTTTAATAAATTAATACATTGATAATTAAGGTTTAATTCTTATATTAAAAGATTTGAGTAATACATTAAAGTTTACCTAATTGAATTTACAATTGAGAATAAACGATATTTTAATTAATTAATGAATTTATTAGTATAAAGACATTCAATGATTCATGTAATTATTGAATTAATGAGGATCATATATTTAATATTTTAATTTAGTGAAGGATATTTAATGTAAATTTCTAATTGATTGACATCATACATTAATTTTTTATGCTTTATATGAAGTAAATTTACAGTATTCAAATTGAATAGTATACACATTATAATAGTAGAAGTTTTTAACACAGTCTGCCGGATGTTTGTGGTGTATGTTTTAATTAGCTGTATAAACAACATTTTTGTATTATATAGAGCTCCTCCATGAACCCCTGAGATAGCCTTTTGGGCAAAACGGGTTCCGTCGGGGCATGTTAGAGATACTGCATTAAAAAGATAAGTAAAAAGAATTTTTAAGCTGTCTCTAGTTTTTATTTCTGGACAAGTGATACAGAAGTAAATAGATAAACTACACCACATAAGGAGGCAATGAGATGAGCTGAAGCCACATATACAGTTGATGGAATCATTGTTATTGATGACTTTGAAAGCCCTATTGCCATCCTGGTGTTGATTCCGAATAGTGAGGATTTCAGTTGTTGCAGTCATTTCTCTCTTTCCCCCCACTTCAATTCCATTTCAATTGGTTTAGGAAAACCCTTATTTAGCTTGTGTAATATGCATATCTCTGCTAATATCTACAATATAAGAACCAAGGATGAGCAGACTCAGGGCATATATAGCTTCTCCAGGACAGGACAACATGCATTGTCCAGGTCAAAAGCCCCCCAACTATGCAAGCTTCAGTAGTCCTCACCTTTGTGGCCTGCAAGTCTCCGATATTTAATTTCAGGGCCCCAATAGCTGTTTTGCACAGAATCATTGCCTCATCACTGCTTTTCACCTACAATCGAACCAAAACATGAAAGTTACAAAATCATCAACACTCAAGCCCTCCCAACTATGTGTCTGACTAGTGCACCTAAAAGTATGACAAAAAGAACTTACACAATTGGTTTGAACTTTCACCCGCTTGGATTACAATCATCGTTTGATGAAAAGTAGGAGTGCCACGAAGAAACAGCACGATTCGGCTAAGTGGTGTTTGGATTTAACTCTCTTCAGTGTTTGTTAGGTCTTGAACTTTTCATTTTTTTAAAATTTTGAGTCAAGTGGACTGTATGCTACTTGATAGCGTCTGTTTTATGTGGGGGGGGGGGGTTACCAGAGGGTTTTCTCCGTAATAGGAGTTTTTTTTCGCCACAGTGGGGTCGATGAGAATAATATGAACTCATGAAAAGAGACTATAGTCTCATTGGTGGAGTTTAAGTCCCTTGTGGATTTGAGGCCCAATTATTTAAGATTAATTATTGTGACTGCAAGCTTACAACCACTGTTCACAAAATTAGTTGGACCCAGATTTTCAATTTAGATGTATGCTTACAGAAATGGGCCATGAATCAGGAAAGTCAGAGTTTAAATCCTATTTCTCTCACCCTTTGTGACCTTGTTGGACATATTACTTCATCTTCAGCTCAGATTTGGGAAAGGTGAGTAAACACATCAGAATTCAAATCCACTTATAAAATAAGATGACAAATCAATAATTATTTGTTTTACTGTAGGTCCTTGCTTTGACTCAACTATAAAGTCCAAGGAATAGGGACTGCCCATCATGTTTTTCTGTATGTCAGCATGTGCTATACCAGAGGTCCCCTAATCTTTCAAGAGAAAGCTCGTGTAGGACATGTCAAATAACTGAGTGGGATGGTGAGGAGTTATTGCTATGCTTACAATGTAAAATTCCTTATATTTACTTTATAAATCTAGCAACAAGCCAGTATAAAGCCTTGCACATATATGCCCAGACATATAAAATATCCACAGCTCCGCGGGCATGTGTCGTCATAAAGAAGTAAGTGCATCAGGCAGAGCTATAACAAAACATAAATGTTTATTTATATACTTCATTAGCCTTTCGGTTTAAGGCTGTGTATAGGGTAGTAAAAATATCAGGATTTTTAACAAATTAGAATAATACAGTTTTACAAACGCATAAAAAACAATAAATGAAAAATTGAGGTTTGTGATGGGGTACGATGATGAGCGGAAGTTGTCTAGTCTTGGGTCAACAAGGGTTAATTTAAAACTGGGATGTCAGGTTTGGGGGAAGAGGTGTGATTTCAGAAGCTTTCTAAAATGCATGTATGATGTAGAAAGCCTATATGCAAGCATATCTAAGAAACAGAAACACATAGACAAGGCATGAGTAAATTCAAATTAATCTACCTTTTCTCGAGTCTTTTCCAGAAAGGTGAGAGCCACTGTAGGATCTGGAGAGAAATTGTGCACACTTTAGTGTTACTAAATAGAGAAACATTTTAAAAACTGCCTAGGAAATGCTAAAAAAATCAAAACACGCCTTAAGGCCGAGTCACAAGTTGGCACAAATAAGTGTCTAACAAAGAGTTTCTTTATTATATATTTCAAACCACTATAATGTAATCCCAACATCTAACGTAAGACTCTTCAAATACAAGTCATCAGCTTAGCAAAATTATAACAACCAAGAGGGTTCTCAACCAATCATAATGCTTGCTCAGCCAATCTTCCTTCTTTTTATAGCCCCAGTCAACCTATAATTCTGACAAAATTGGTAAGTGCAACTGAACATGTGTATAAGTTAAAAAAAAACCCTATAAAAAACATAAAATATGTGCTGTTGCATGATCACAGAATTCTATTTAAAAAACCCAGTAACTCATGAGAATCTAGGCTCCAGAATCGATCAGTATATTCTTCCAAACCCCAAATTAAAGATACACCCTGGAACACAAGAGGGATCCATTCTTCTAGAAAAATCCTACTTCCCTCAATGGAGACCGAAGCTCAACAGCAACACAGCCACATTGTAAATTGCGGGATACCAAATTTGAATCAACATTAAAAAACAAACACAGAAAGACAGCTAATACTCAATGCAAATGACACTCATATTTTATGCAAGGATAATGTGCGTTGTTAAACTGGAAGCAAGAAGAGGAATGTCTCTGGCACATGTACACAAAAGTTTTGCAGTAATTGTGGCTCGTGTGCACATATCCAACAAAATCAGAAGTGTAAGCACACATCAGGACTGCTCTTCGGAGCCTTTAAATTGTTAGCAAATTTCATGTTGCTTACCTGTCATCTGCCTCACTACATGGAGAATAATTTCGACAAGGGATAGAGGATTGACTCTGAAACAAAACAAGGTGTAATCAGCACAAAAGTGAAATTCACACTCTTGGGTCCATTAATGACAAAGTCTCTCACCTATGTTCGAACTCGTTGATAAAGTTCTCATAAAGCTGTGAATAAAGAGAATAAAGCAATCAGCCAGTATTCATGCCTTCCTCCAAACTGTCCAAATTTCTGAAATACCCAGTGTCTCTCACCAAATGCAATCAGTTGAGATTCTTAGTAGGAATGTATGTATTACTCTGAAGTGAGGTAATTTGTATCTACACAACAAAAGAAATGCTCTTGTGAAATCCCTCAGTATTGGTGGATAATAAACATTCACCTTAATAAGTCCATCTCCTTTGGCAAAATAAGGATCCTGTACAAACTCAAGAACTTGCAGTGTCAGTTGATGCCACAGCCTGAAATTACAAAAAAAAAAAAATTGCACAGCTAGAAGTATAAATCCAGTACCTAGAAGACACAATATATAAAGAGAACAAAAATCAAATATCAACAAATGCCTAGACCAAGACAACAAGAACATAAGTCTTACTTGGTCAGACCAATGGTCCTTCTAGCCCAGTGGTCTCAGACGCAAACCCTTTGTAGGGCCACATTTTAGATTTGTAGGTACTCGGAGGGCCTCAGAAAAAAATAGTTAATGTCTTATTAAAGAAATGACAATTTTGCATGAGGTAAAACTCTTTATAGTTTATAAATCTTTTCTTTTGGCTAAGTCTTAATAATAATATTGTCATTTATAGCTAAAGAGACATATGATCAAGAAACTGTTTTATTTTACTTTTGTGATTATGATAAACATACCGAGGGCCTCAAAATAGTACCTGGCAGGCCGCAAGTTTGAGACCACTGGTCTAGCCCAATAGCTCATCCTCATTGTGGCCAATGTCTCTAGTACATAGTAGAAAGATATAGAAATTCTCCCTCAAATGTATTTGGGCGGGCCAGCAGCTTCATAAGAAAAAAGACTATTTAGTAGATATGTTGTTTGTTTTATACCCCATAAATTTTAAGAAACAGTTTTCTTTGGCACAATGAAAGATCACTTTGAGAAGAGAAAGTGGAAGAATAGCATAAGAAACGTTAAAATAATCAAGCTTCGAAATCACCAGCGCATGAAGAAGTGTTGCGTCAAGCATCGGTATGCTGCGCATAGATAGAAAACAAGAACAAGCAACCACTACGGAGTACCTTACATTTATTTTATTTGCTATACTTCAATTTAAAAAAAAAAAAAAAGAGTTAAACCAAGGCAGTTTACAGGAATAAAAATCAAGGGCAAAAGTTAAAATTTAATAAAAATAGACAGGGTAAAGACAAGGGAACGAACTGAACACGAGTAGGCTGACAGGGGAAGGAAAGGTTTACAATGCTTTAGGAAAGACCATAAAGGAAAACAACAAATGGTAAAGGAGTAACATAGTAAATGACGACAGATAAAGGCCTAATGGTAAGTGCAGTGGACTATGATCCTGGGGAACTGGGTTCAATTCCTCATTTGAAAAAAAAGCCCAAAGACTGCGAGCCCACTAGGGACAGAGAAAGTACCTGCATATAATGTGTGTACAGCGCTGAGTACATCTACGTCTAGTAGAGCTAGATAAATTATTAATAAAGTAGTAGTATTTATTTATCTATTTAAAAACTTAATATACCGCCTGAAGTCACAGCAGTTTCTAAATAAACATACATAAATCAAAAACAAACAAAAAAAATTGTTCTTCAAAATAATATCAACACAAGACCTGACATGTTCTTCAACAACGTATTTAACAAAATGTTACAAAAATGCTCAAACGAAGAACAAAGGAAAAACTACAGAAGTGGTGTTCAAGACGCCAAGGGAAAGATTCACTAAGCCTACCGATCAAGTTCCGACCACTTAGCGACCTGATTTCCCTCCGACCTGATTCACTAACCTCTGTCCCGATCATCTTCTAATCCACGCATGCAAATGAGGGGGAATTGCATTCAAATGTAGACAAGCAGCGATTCACTTAAAAAAAAAAACCTGCAACACCGACTGGGCTGGCCGATACAAACAAGTGACTGCTGGGGACCAGTCGTTCACTGCTTTCCGATTGCATCTCCTAATCTCTACCCTGACTTTCTAGCTCTCTGCACTCCCCCCCCCCCCCCCCGACTCTCTACCGCAATTTTGTCCTGCTCCCTGCCCCGACTTTCTCCTGCCACCCTGCTCTGCCCCAACTTTCTGCCGCAATTTTCCCCTGCCGCCCTGCTCTGCCCCGAATCTCCTGCCTCTCTGCCTTTTGCCAAACTTAAAAGTGATGTAGACTGTGGTAAGAATGTGATGTGTTGATCCAGATCCAATTGCTCAGAGAGCCCCGGCTGTCCTGCTCCATGCGCTGCCCTGGCCTTCCCCTGCAGTGCGAGCTCGTGGTTTTAACCCATGGGTTTAAAGCGGGTTAAAACCACCAGCTCGCTAAAAGTAAATTAAAAAAAAAAAAGTTACTGCTCTTCGACGCATGCGCTGACCAGCTACAGATGGTCTGTGCATGCGTCGGGATCGGCAGTCGGTTGGGGGCTTGATTCCGCTGGCCCTCATTTACATGAGGGCGATTCGTGAATCAGCCCCCCAGACATGGATCCGATCCGTGCCCTTAGTGAATCTAGCTCCAAGTCTTTAAGAAATGAACATTGCCTTAAAATTTTATCTCATCGCTTAGTCTATTCCTTCAAATTTTGAATGTAATTCTTGTTTTAGTTTGGATGTAATCCGCCTTGAACAGCAAGGTAATGGCGGAATAGAAATCACTAATGTAATGTAATGTAATAAGCATAAAACAGTTTGCATCCAAAAGGGTTGGTGAACATAGTAGATGACGGCAGATAAAGACCCGAATGGTCCATCCAGTCTGCCCAACCTGATTCAATTTTAATTTTTTCTTCTTAGCTATTTCTGGGCAAGAATCCAAAGCTCTACCCGGTGCTGTGCTTAGGTTCCAGCCCATCCTCCACCAACCCGGACCTCCATCCTCAGGGGCCCAAAAGTTGTAGCAATTACTAGGGAGGCTGTTGGATAACAGCTGGAGCTCCCCATTTGCTCCCGAAGCCCCACTCACTTCTTGTTGTACAGCTCCTCCAGCCGGTGCCAGACCGCAGCCAGCTCGGGGCCGGCGCTCTGGCTCTGCTGCTGCTGCAGATAGCCCTGCACGTCCTTCATGGCGAGGCGAGAGACCGTCCAGCAGGCTACAAGCACCGGCGGCTCTGGCCGGAAACGTCCGCGGCAGGGTGCAGACTCACTTCCGGTGACGTCAACCCCCCGAGGCATGCCGGGAGGACCGCGGCTGCGCTGTGACGTCAGCGGCTCTTCTGCTTCAGGAGCTGCACATTGGAAGTTAGGGTTTCGAGGTGATCTTGGGTTCATTGCATTTTAGTTTAGATTGTCATTTTTTTTTATTCATTAGTTTTAATGCTTGCATTAGCTAGTTAGAATTTTATTATGCATGATGAACTGCTGGTTAGGCTGTATATAAAAATAAATTATTATTATTATTTCCCAGGATAGGAGTCAACTTTTCAAAATGAATGGGGTGCTAAACTGTGATCATAGTTAAGGAGTTTGCTCGAGCACCCACAGCTCCTATCTCTATTGTAAATTATGATATGAAATTACATATGTATATTCATTATTTATTTGCTCTGCACTGCATATTTAAGGTGTATGCCATGCAAAGTGATCAGCAATAATAACTACAGCAGTTCATGGAGGTGGGTTGATCTTTGGAAGTAGTAAGCCAAACCAGATGGCCATACGTTCAGCAAATTGTAGCGTTGGAAAGGATAGGGATGCTCTTTAGCACTTTTCAAGCAGAAGGGACAGAGGTGCAATCATCTAGGAGTTCACAAACTCAAGCATTCCTGCGGCGTGTGACCTCATATGATGAGAACGCTTGAGGAAGCTGGAAATTAAGATCCTGGGTCATGAAATGCCAGTGAATGTTGGAGATTGTGGACTATTGGAAAATTAATGAATATGATGTTTGTTTCTTCCAGAGATGATTGCATCCCTGACGCAGCTGAAGAAACGTAGTTCTGTGTCAGGTGCGTGTCTGTGTCTGGACTCAGAAGGAACTAAAAAGTTAAGTGCTTGAATATCTATGTATGAAAAAAAAGTCTTGAAAGATTTATGAGTAGATGTAATTAAATAATTGAAAAAATGGGAATGATGAAGAATTGAGTGCTGGAATGTAGCACACTTAGATGGAACTTTGGTCTTCTAAGTACAGTGCGTTCTCATTATTTGTGCATTTCAGATTAACAATTTTGTTTATCCGTGGTTGCATGCATTGTGACCACTATTTGCACCATGTGTTCGCATATTCGTGGTCCTCCAACCTTAGAAAAAAAGCTTTGTTTCCTTTCTTTTTTACTTCTGGCTTTGACTTTGCCTCCAGAAACGGCCACCAAGCATCAAGGGAGTGAATTAGAAACATAAGAGAGCACGTGACAAGCCTAACAGAATGAGTTACAAGCATCTGTAGGTATAGCTCCAAAGAGAATGGCCACCCAGCATCAAGAGAATGATTTACAAGCATCTGCATGTACATCTCCAAAGAAGCTTGTCATGTGTCTGAGTTATAAAATATATGTTTTAGACATGCTTCATTCTAGCAAATCTGTTTCTGCTGTTGGCTGTGATTCAGTGTGAATGAATCTACAATCCAATCCATCTGGCAAAAAGAGGAAGATATTTGTTGGTCTATTTGTGAAGCTGCGCCGGAAAGTTCCAAAATAATATCTGTAGTTCAGAATCAGTCAGTGGAAAACATACAGCAGTAGCTAAATTTGTGGATAGTAGAAATGGTGAATGAAAAAGAAAGCACAGTGGACAGCATTGTTGTCAGGATGAAAGCCAGAGAGATTTACAAATGTCACCCAGGTGCAGGAAAATGTGAAACCCTTTTCTGTGAATTCAGGTTGGCTAGTGCATTTTAAAAAAACGATATGCACTAAAAAAATGTAAGCCTTTCTGGGAAGGCAGGTTCAGCTGACAACGAAGCTGCTGAGGAATTTAAAACATACCTGGTACGTGCCAGAGGAGTTATTCAATGTGGATGATACAGGCATGTTTTACAAGCAGACTGGAAAACAGACATATATAAAGAAAATGGCAGCAAAAGCCCCAGGCTTCAAGGCATCTAAAGATTGTACCACCTTGCTACTGTGTGCCAATGCCAAGGGTGAATTCAAATGCAAGCCTCTTCCGGTCTACAGAGCCCAAAATTCTTGCACACTTAAAGGAAAGAACCTGAACTACATGCCAGGGCGGGCATCAACGTGGGAAAAAACTGTTCAATGACATGAAGGAATGTGATCCCATGCCGGAGTTCAATTCAAGCGTCTGACAAGCTCTGCGTTTGCCCCTTACACTGAGACACTTAAGGATTTGAGAAGAAAAGGCAAGCAGACAAGGCTGGCACAGCTTTTTCAGTCAATAGGTTGCGAGACTCATGTACTATGGAGCTGCATGCCTATACCTCTCCAGAGGTTGATGTATCAGAAGTTGAACTAAGAGAAGCAAAAGAGGCGACCTTGGTCCTCAGTCTTTTTATTCATTCAAGACCCGACACATACGTGTTTCAGCCATATGGCCTGGTTCAGGGGTCTTATCCTCAATGAGATGCACTTTGTTTTCAAATCTCCTGTTACAGTGAAACAATCTAAATGTAAATAAACGAATGGTGGTTTGAAAGGATGACCTTTAAAAGCTAATCAGCTGTGCATGAGAGCAATGCTGTATCTCCACTAACCCCTTCTTCCTTATGCTTTTCCTGTAAATGTACCCATTTTAAAATTAAGTGTTCTACTTGTGTATTTATTAACAAATAAATCAAAATTTGTCTATCTCTTCTTTAAATTTGAATTTTAAAATCCAAACTGACCCAGTCCCTGACCAGTCCATATTTTGGGGCTTGAATTGTATGGTGCATCAGGGTGGTGTTGACTAAAATCCAGGACTGGTCCTAAATCTCCCTCTTGGAGCTGATGATTTGGCAGCTTTTCAATCTCCCTCTTGGAACTGGAACAACCTCACATGATGCAGCAAGCTTCATACTTTTAACAGTGATCTCGAACATGGAAGTTTTAAAAATAGAGGATCGCTCCCAGTCTTGGAAGATGATACATGAGGATATGTATTTATTTTTTAAACATTTAAACAACTCTAGCTCCATCAGTAGTGGCTTTGTAAAGAGACAGAACCTTTAAACGGTCATTTTGGTTTTCAAGTTCTTTTTTTGGTTTGCTTCAGTGTCAAGAAATGGACAAGTGCTCAGTTCACACCACTGCTGGGTAACTTGGCAGCTCTGTAATTAGAATATTTAACATTTGATGGCTCTGAATAGCTATGGAGGATGTAGGCCAGGAGTGTCAAAGTCCCTCCTTGAGGGCCACAATCCGGTCGGGTTTTCAGGATTTTCCCAATGAATATGCATGAGATTTATTTGATTGCACTGCTTTCATTGTATGCTAATAGATCTCATGCATATTTATTGAGGAAATCCTGAAAACCCGACTGGATTGCAGCCCTCGAGGAGGGACTTTGACACCCCTGATGTAGGCGCTTGTATTAGAGACAAGCCGGTAATAAATTTCCAATTTGCTCTTGAGTTTTAGTTCACTTGTCTTAGACCAGTGATTCCCAACCCTGTCCTGGAGGAACACCAGGCCAATCGGGTTTTCAGGCTAGCCCTAATGAATATGCATGAGAGAGATTTGCATATGATGGAAGTGATAGGCATGCAAATTTGCTTCATGCATATTCATTAGGGCTAGCCTGAAAACCCGATTGGCCTGGTGTTCCTCCAGGACAGGGTTGGGAACCACTGTCTTAGACAATTGTCTGCGCTCATACCAGGCTCTGTGGAAGTCCCTATCAGTATCCTGTAGCCACAGCCAAGGTTGGCAGTGTTGTCTTATAATATGGAACAAATTTGCTCTTTTTTGTATCATAATTAGACATAGGTTTATACTTAACTAGTGTTTAAGCCCGTTAGATTAACGGGTGCTAGATGTCTCCTGCTTTTGAACCTGGGCAGGGGCAGAGGCAGAGCCGGGGCGGGAGGGAGTGACGGTGGGAGAGCAATTTCAAAGCTTCAGCAGCGGCGGCTCCTTGACCAATCCGCGCTTACAACGTCCCCACACTTGTGGTCTGTCTGGCTCCCCCACCAAAGCCCTTCGCAGCGGCAGCCCCTCCCGCATCCGTCCCCGCGTCCCAAGCCTCTCCGAAGGCCGGCTCCCACGAAAATGGTACCCCTCTGTCCAAAGCCGCGGCGGAAGCCTCCCTCAAGACACATTTCAAATCTGACATATTGTAATCACAAAACAGAAAATAAAATTATTTTTCTTACCTTTTGTTGTCTGGTCATTATTCATATCATGTAGGGGTCCCAGGCTATGGTTGGCTTTTGATAACTCGCTTGCCAGGGCCCCTTCTTTCTTCTTCCCTCCCTCCATCCCTGCAGCTGAAGACTGGCACCTCCCCCCAGTGGTCTGAGACAGGAGGGAGCAGTTAGGACAGGGTCTGAGGGCAAAGAGGGGCTCAACAGCACACAACCACCTTTCCTTCCCTCCCTCCATCAGGTGCTCCAGTGGTCTGAGACAGGAGGGAGCAGTTAGGACAGGGTCTAAGGCTAAAGAGGGGCTCAACAGCGCCCAACCACCTTTCCTTCCCTCCCTCCATCAGGTGCAGTGAATCCACCAATGTTAAAAGGAGCCGCGTCGAAATCGGAGGCCTGCCACTGCTGTAGCACGTTCCCCTCTGCCTTGGTCCCGCCCCTTCTCTGACATATGGGACCGCGGCAGAGGGAACGTGCTACGGTGGCGGCAGGGCTCCAATTTCAAAGCAGCTCCTTTTAACATAGGCGGAGCTGAACTGTACCTGATGGAGGAAGGGAAGGAACGGTGGGCCAAATTTCGGCAACGGCAGGAATTGTTTTGCGGGCCAAGCACCGTGAAACTTTGTTTCTTTAGGCAGCCCCGGTTGTTTACTTGGATTCAATGTGAGCCGGGTGAGGAAGGCCGCCGCAGCCTCGCGGCTAGGTAGGGGGACAACAATGGCGCTTATGCTCAAGCCCCCGCCGCAGCTCCTCTCTCGATCCTGGTGCGGTTCGAGAGGGGAGTCGTGGCGGTGGCTTGAACATAAGCGCGATTGTTGTCCCCCTACCTAGCTGCGAGGCTGCGGCGGGGTTTCCATGGCAACCCCATCACGGATCTCAGTGTAGGGCCGGGTCTGGCGGCGCCATGTAGTGCGGAAGCGGGAGGCGGGACCTCAGCACAGCGCCACCGGCCCCCAGGAGCTCGAGGCCGGCTGCGGACATGCCTGGCGTAGCATGGTGCAGGAGGAACAGTGATCGGTGGAGAGCAGGTGATGACAGTGATAGGTGGCGCGAGGTGGAGAGTAGGTGATGACGTAAAATGTGCGCATGCGAACTCGTGTTTTCGGGACGGATCAGGGAACACGTTTTTTTTAGTGCGCATGCGCGGCCTAGCATTTTATTATATTAGATTATACCCTTTATTTCTCACCAGCTACAAGAAAAATATCTCCAGGTGAACCAACACTAACTCCCCCTCCTTCCAACATCTGCAAAGGACTTTGTCCTCAGGTGCAAGGAGAAACATGGTTCTGCTGCTGTTCAAACTGAACTCCCCAGGGCTTCTCAGGTACTTTATCTCTGTTCTGAACATTTGTGTGTTGAGCAGAAACATCTTCTTTTTTTAAATCACCAGTCTGCATTTTAAAACTTTTACTCAGATGATTTCTTGAAAGTTCTTGAATCAATTTGTTATGCTGATTCTAAAAATGACTTCCATTTTGGCCTATCACGTCAGTTTTTACATATAATAAGAAGTCACGTTTTCACGATTTATTGCACAATATAGAAATATCACAATCACAATATAGAAATGAAAAGAACAGCACTGGTAATGCAAGCGTCTGAGATAAACAACACTTCCAAGGTCACACAATAACTAGCAGCAACAGTTGTGCCAGCCTAAAGGCTTACAGGTCTGTATTGAGAAATTTCCCTCCAACAATACTCATTACCTTCTGGCATGGCAGTAAATCTTTGAAGTAAAATTGTGAAAAAAAAACTGTACGTGATAGAAAAAAACTAAGAATAGTTCTGAAATCAGCATAAAAACGTGAGGTAATATCACATATTAGTTTTCAGTCATCTGAAATCATGCAGACTAGTGTAATGGATGAAAGTATAGCAGAAAGAACATAAGGGTTACCTGGGACTTGGAGGACGGGAAGTGGCAGGCTCTACATTCATGTTGCCTGTTTGTGAATCAGTTAAAAAAAGTGACAACTCTCAGCCATTTGAAAGCAGGTGATAAAAGTGAAATGAGGTATACAGTGTTCCCCCGCAAATCGCGGACTCGCTGATCCGCGGTCTGCTTCGACTGCCTCTTCCTGTAGTAAAGTCGGGCTACACCAATCAGGAGATGCTTTGACACGCAGCTCCTGATTGGTGTAGCCTGACTTTACTACAAGAAGAGGCGTTCGGAGCAGACCGCAAGTGATTTTCTTCACCCGCCGGCGCTCCAGTTGCCCTCTCCTGCCTCTTGACAGGCGAAAAACCGCATTTGCGGTTTTTTGAAATTCATGGGGGTTCCTGGAATGGAACCCCCACAAATTTTGGGGGAGTACTGTAGTCACATTCTATTTTTCAGTGTTTACATTTGTTAAGTATTTGATAGTCTGTCTTTCAACAGAGCAAGCAAATAAAAACAGCATGTAATAGAAGGAAAGAAAAGAACCACATCGTAATTGACAGGAAAGCAGAAGCAGTAAAATAGAAACATAGAACATGACGGCAGAAAAGGGCCACGGCCCATCTAGTCTACCCACACTAATGGCCCACCCCCTAACTATCTCCATGAAGAGATCCCACATGCCAATCCCATCTTTTCTTAAAATCTGGCACGCTGCTGGCCTCAATTACCTGTTGTGGAAGATTATTCCAGCGATCAACCACCCTTTCGGTGAAGAATGACAGTGGAGAGATAAAAACCACCTGTGAGGCTACCATCTCCCTATTCCCGGGCATGCCTCCCCTCCACCCTCCCACCCCCAGCCTATTCCATGTCACTCACTCTCACCAAAGCAGATGTTTTCGCAGGTCAGCATCACTAATAATGGCTTATGGGCTTTTCCTCCAGGAGCTAATCTAAAGCCTTAAATTCAGCGTTGCTAATTGCCTTAACCACACCTTCCAGATTCTATAGCTTAGTTATGTGTTGAGTGAAAATATCATTTCTTCCCGGTCCTCCTCATCTCTCCGGTCCAGTCCAGACACTTGGTTTGTCCTCTTTTGCTAGCAGTTGGAGATTGATGTAACCCTTGCTAGCCTAAAGTAGTCAATCCCAGGGTTTTGTTACCCTGAATAAATAAATTTTAAGGGGTCCAGGTTGGGACCAGTATCTCTACTCCACTGGCATTCAGTCAAGTAGTCCAGCCCAGAACGCGCGCATCTCCGACATCTAGGCCTAGGCACTTACACCAGCCCTATGGGTTCAAGTTTATTATAGCGTGATATACTGCTTTAAATACCAAAGCGGTTTACAACATACTAATTTAAAAAAAACAAACAAAAAAAGAGAATAATTAAAAACAAGGGTAAGGACATATAGACCCAAAAATTCAGTTGGCAACACATGGAACAGGAGAGAAATGGGCACTTACACCAGCTCTGTGGTTGGCATAAATACGCCTAAAATATATGTAAGTATTTCACTCCATATGCTAGTATTCTATACTGGAAAGTAGGTGCCAAGTATAGAATTACCCCTTATGTAACTCCTTCCCCCACACTTTTACAAAGTCACACGACAACAGCACTGAAGCCCATTAATTTCCAATGGGCTTTGGTGTGATTACTGCAGGCTGCTGCGCTAATCGGGAGGGTGGGAGGGATAGTAACATAGGGGTCCTTTTACAAAGGCCGTCTTTTACTAAGGTGCGCTAACCGATTAGCACACGCTAATTGCTAACGCGTGTCTGTTAGTCTATGGATAGAAACATAGAAACGGGTAGAAAAGGGCCACAGCCCATCTAATCTACCCAGACTAATAGCGTGCCCTAATTCGATTAGCGCGCTTTAGTAAATGAGGGGGTTAGTTGTGGTAAAGAGTAGCCTTTGCATGCCCGTACCTGGTTTTTCCCCATGTGCTAAGGTTATTTTTGCTGCAGCAGTAAAATGGACAGTTTTCTATTTTTTTTTTTTGTATTAAATAATGTCACCATTAGTGTGTGTGGTCATTTAAAAAAATGTTACCTTTTTAGCAGGAGGAGAAATATTACCTTTTGGTTAGAGCTACAGCCTCGGCACCCTGAGGTTATGGGTTCGAATCCCGCACTGCTCCTTGTGACCCTGGACACGTCACTTAATCCCAATTGCCCCAGGTACTTTAGATAGAGTGGGAGCCCACCGGGACAGTTAGGGAAAAATGCTTGAGTACCCAAATAATTTGTAATCCACATAGAATTGTAGGATGTGCGGAATATAAACAATAAAATTTACCAATACCTATTTTGCAGGTGTTGAGGGTTCATGTGGCAATCCTGCATTAATCAGTTAGATTGTGATAATGTAGCTGAACATAAGCAATGCCTCCGCTGGGTCAGACCCGAGGTCTATCGTGCCCAGGAGTCCGCTCAAACGGCGGCCCAACAGGTCCAGGACCTGTGCAGTAATCCTCTATCTATACCCCTCTATCCCCTTTTCCAGCAGGAAATTGTCCAATCCTTTCTTGAACCCCATTACCGTACTCTGCCCTAATACGTCCTCTGGAAGCGCATTCCAGGTGTCCACCACACGTTGGGTAAAGAAGAACTTCCTAGCATTCGTTTTGAATCTGTCCCCTTTCAACTTTTCCGAATGCCCTCTCGTTCTTTTATTATTTGAAAGTTTGAAGAATCTGTGCTGATTAGCATTGAAACATCCCCTTTCTGCCCCCCTCCCCCTCTGCAGAAAAATTAAAAATTTTTTTAGCATGCAGTTAATGCTCACCAATTTGGCATTTACCGCACGACCCATAATATGCCATTTTAAGCTGCGGTGAGCATGCATTAGATCTTACTGCAGCTTATTAAAAGGACCCCATAGTAAATGATGGCAGATAAAGACCTGTATGGTCCATCCAATTTGCCCAAAAGGCAGCCAGAGTTGAACTGGCTGCTCCATGCAGGTTACCTCCCTCTATGTCCTGTTTAAAGTGTGAAGGCCATTTCAGCTTTGCTTTTCTTCCAGCCTCATTATCTATAGCAACTCATGGACCAGAACCCAGCCCACCAAGTGCTTTTTTCCTGGCCCTTGGAAGCTTGGCAAGTCTTGTGGTGCTTGCAGTGGGATCCTGGCTTCCCTACCGCAGCTCAGCTCTTTGGAAGCATGAGCTGATCAGTGCTGGAAGTTCAGGTTGATCTCACAGCTTTAAGTCTTTCAAGACGTGAAACCACGAGGCCAATCTGAACTTCAGGCACCACGTGGCTCAAGCTTGCAGAAAGCCAAATCGTGCTGAGGAAACAGGAATCCTGTTTCTTCTGCAGCCGAAGCCAGATGAAGGTTAGAAAGGGGGGGGGGGATGATGCACCATTGTATTTTGCTACTGTTTTGAGAAAACACATGGCAAAAATGACGGTACATGTTTTTCAATATATCACACAAGAAAATGAACGAATAACTTGGATAATCTGAAACTCGGGAATCAGTTAAACAAAGTGTGGAGAAAGAAGACTCATATAACTGCACCCTCCCATTACCAAAGTAATATAAGGGTAGGGGCAAAAAATACCATCATGCGTCAGAAAAAAACTCCACACAGCCTGATACACCACATTTTGTCTGATTCCCCAGTTTCAGATTATCCCAGTTATTTGCTCATTTTCTTGTGTGATATATGTGATTTTAACTCTTTTTTTGGGGAAACACTTGGTGCATGTTTTTGGTCATCCAAATGTTACAAAATATAAAATGTGGCCCCCAGTAAAAAAAGGTTGGACAAGCCTGCTCTGTAGGGTTTAGTGATTACAGGAGCATATATACCACAGTTGCCCATCGCGTGTCAATCACGCAACAGCACCGTTTATAGAATCGTGGCTTTGTGAAAGGTAGGTGCCGGAAATGTAGGCCAGAGTTTTCAAGGCCTACATTTTACATGAATCGCAGCTGCAGAGGTGCTTTATGATGCCTTACGCCACTTCTGGTGTTAGGCATCGTAATGTGCCTGTGTAGCCATGATGCAGGAGCCTTTTATTTTTAGGTGCCTACATTTTTTTTAAATGCTATTATTTGTTTTTAAATGGCATTATCCCAGGACAAGCAGGCAGCATATTCTTAACGCATGGGTGACGTCACCGACGGCGCCCTCGGTACGGACCTTTTTAACTAGAAAGTTCTAGTTGGCCGCACCCCGCGTGCGCGAGTGCCTTCCCGCCCGACGGAGGAGTGCGTGGTCCCCAGTTTCTTCGTTTCCGCGGAGCGAAGAAGACGCGTGTGTTTTTTCAACGGCCGTTGAACTCACTTTTTTGCCTTCCCGCTTGCGAATTTTTTCTTAATTTCTTTGTCTTTACCTTCGGGTTTCTTTCCTTTCGATTTGCAAAAAAAAAAACTTTGATTTTTTCTACCCTTTTTTCATTTTGCCCCGGCGGGGCCTGTTGCCATTATCCAGGCCTCGGGGTTCGATTTTGCGGAGGCTGTTTTCCCCTTCATGCCCCCGCAGGTCGGTTTCAAGAAGTGCCAGCGGTGTGCACGCCCGATCTCCCTCACTGACCCACACAATTGGTGTTTACAGTGTTTGGGGCCAGAGCATCGGGCGGACTCCTGCACCCGCTGTGCCACTCTTAAAAAGCGGACGCTTAAAAACCGACAAATTCAACAAAATCTCTTGTTCGGCACCGGGTCGACGATGGACTCCTGGGCATCGACAGCGGTACCACAGAAATCGGCACCGTCTACTTCGACGACGCCCGACCCCACATCGGCGCCGCTGGCGCAAGGTAAGCCGGCTAAGAAGCCTCCCCCTTCCCTCGAGCGCCCACCAGCCACAGTGGCGACACCGACCCTGCCGGCCTCGCGCCGATCCCGAAAGCGCTCTGTCCCGATTTCGGTGAGTGCCTCGTCATCGGCCTCCTCATCGCCGGGACGTGGAGCGGCACCTAAGGAACCGAAGAAAAAGAAAGCGGTTCCGGTGCCTCCCCTGGATGTCCGAATTGCGGCCATCCTCCAGGGTCAACTGCAAGACCAGCTGAAACGTCAGCTCGAGCAACTGTTGCCTACTATCCTGGCACCGCTCCTTCCGGTACCAGACCGGCCCGAGCCCCGTACCGAGCCACCGGTATCCACCCCATCGGTACCTATTAATACCTCCATGCCGATTCTCTCGGCCCAACATCTTCAGGCTGCCACTGCTGATCCTTCTCGGGACCGAGCGGAGCACCATTCTTCCCGGGACCGGGACCGACGCAGGTCCTCTTCTCCCGGTACCGTTTCGGTACGCTCTGGGAAATCTTTGTCCAAGACTCACCATACCGAGCCTTCCACCCCGGTGTCGCGTCATGCACACCCAGAGGTCCGGGACCCAGACTTGTGGGAAGAGTCCCCTCCCGGTACCGAGGAGGATCTCTCCTCCTCTGATGAGGATCCCTCAGCTCCTGACACCACCTCCAAGCCTGAGCAATCCTCCTTCTCTAAGTTTCTCAGAGAGATGTCTGCCGCCCTATCTCTCCCTCTGGAGTCAGACTCCAAGAAATCCCAAGCCTTTCTAGAGGCTCTGGATTTTGAGCAACCTCCCAAGGAGTTTCTTAAACTACCCGTGCATGACATCCTACGGGAGACCTTCTATAAAAATTGGGAGAATCCCCTTACAGTGCCTGGGGCCCCCCGCAAGTTAGATAACCTCTATAGGGTTATCCCTATTCCAGGATTCGATAAGTCACAACTCCCCCATGAGTCTCTCTTGGTTGAATCCACCTTAAAAAAGACTCAGGGCTCCAGTGTCTATGCCTCCACCCCTCCTGGCAGAGAGGGTAAGACCATGGACAAGTTTGGCAAGAGGCTCTATCAGAATGCCATGCTGGCCAACAGGGCGAACAACTATTCCTTCCATTTTTCATTTTACATGAAACACTTGGTCCAGCAGCTGTCCGCTCTCCAAAAGTATCTCCCAGAACGGAAGATCCCGCTTTTTCAACAGCAAATCTCTGGTCTCCTCCAATTGAGAAAGTTTCTGGTCCGCTCGATATATAATTCCTTCGAGCTTACCTCCCGTGCCTCTGCCATGGCTGTAGCCATGCGCCGCCTGGCCTGGCTGAGAGTCTCAGACTTGGACATTAATCACCAGGATCGTCTGGCCAACGCCCCTTGTCTTGGGGATGAACTGTTTGGAGAATCCCTGGATTCCACCACCCAGAAACTCTCTGCGCATGAAACCAGGTGGGACACCCTGATTAAACCAAAAAAGAAGGCTCCGCCTGCACGACCTTACAGGCCTCAAACCTCATACCAGCGCAGATTCTCAGCCAGGCCACTCAATCCGCCTTCCCAACAGTCTCGGCGGCCACGGCAGCAACATCACCAGGCGCAGGCTCGTTCTCAATCCACTCAACCTAACAAGCCTCTGCCTTCTGCTAAGCCGTCTCAGCCCTTTTGACTCTTCTCTCCAGGGCATAGCCAGTCTTCCACCTTCGTTACCTCTTCCACAGCCAATCGGGGGTCGTCTCCTCATATTCTTCAGCCGTTGGGAGGTCATCACATCGGACCAGTGGGTCCTCAACATCATCCACCACGGCTACTCTCTCAACTTCCAGACTCTTCCTCCGGACAACCCTCCCGTAGAGTCTGCTTCTCACTCATCCCAAATTCCCCTCCTCCTGAGGGAGGTTCAATCCCTCCTTCTTCTCAATGCCATCAAAGAGGTACCTCCAAAACAAAGGGGTCAGGGATTCTACTCCCGCTACTTCCTGGTACCCAAAAAGACGGGGGACCTCCGTCCCATTCTCGATCTCAGGGACCTCAACAAACACCTCGTCAAGGAGAAGTTCAGAATGCTCTCCCTTGCCACGCTCTACCCTCTTCTTTCTCAACACGACTGGCTATGTTCCCTGGACCTCAAGGAGGCCTACACTCACATCTCCATCAATCAGAATTCTCGCCGCTACCTGCGATTCCAGGTGCACCACCGTCACTATCAGTACAAGGTGCTTCCCTTTGGCCTCGCCTCATCTCCCAGGGTATTCACCAAGTGCCTTATAGTGGTAGCGGCCTTCCTCAGGTCTCACAACCTCCAAGTGTTCCCCTACTTGGACGATTGGTTGGTGAAAGCACCTTCGTCTCAACTTGTGCTACAGGCTACTCATCACACCATCTCTCTCCTCCATCTCTTGGGGTTCGAGATCAACTACCCCAAGTCGCATCTGCTTCCCACCCAGCGACTTCAATTCATCGGAGCAATTCTGGACACCACACTAATGAGGGCTTTCCTTCCCTCCGATCGTCAACAGACCCTGCTCCACCTCTGTCGTCAGGTCCTCATGCACCCCACCATTCCTGCCCGGCAAATGATGGTCCTCCTGGGTCATATGGCATCGACAGTTCATGTCCTTCCTCTGGCACGTCTCCATCTCCGAACACCTCAATGGACTCTCGCCAACCAATGGTCACAGACTACGGATCTTCTTTCCCATCCCATCTCTGTGACATCATCTCTTCAGCAATCTCTCCAATGATGGTTGAACTCTTCAAATCTTTCCAGGGGTCTACTCTTTCATCCGCCCCCTCACTCCATGACCATCACCACGGATGCCTCCCCCTATGCTTGGGGAGCCCATCTTGGAGATCTACGCACCCAGGGTCTTTGGACCCCACAGGAGCGACAACATCACATCAATTTCCTGGAACTCAGAGCCATGTTCTATGCTCTCAAGGCGTTCCAGCATCTTCTCTGCCCTCAGGTTCTTCTCCTGTGCACAGACAATCAAGTCGCCATGTACTACATAAACAAACAAGGCGGCACCGGATCTCGCCTCCTTTGTCTCGAGGCCCTACGCATCTGGACCTGGGCCACGGCCCGCAATCTCTTCCTCAAGGCGGTCTATATCCAGGGCGAACAGAACTCCCTAGCCGACAATCTCAGCCGCATACTTCAACCTCACGAGTGGACACTGGATCCTCCAACACTCCACTCCATCTTTGCTCGCTGGGGCACTCCGCAGGTGGACCTCTTTGCAGCACCTCACAATCATCAGCTGCCCCATTTCTGTTCCAGACTCTTCTCTCCTCATCGTCTGGCCCCAGATGCATTCCTGCTCGATTGGAAGGATCGGTTCCTGTATGCCTTCCCTCCACTTCCTCTGATGTTGCGGACCTTGTTCAAACTCCGCAAGGACAAAGCCACCATGATTCTCATCGCCCCTCGGTGGCCACGACAACACTGGTTCTCCCTCCTGCTCCAACTCAGCTCCAGGGAGCCCATTCCTCTCCCTGTGTTTCCTACTCTACTTACACAGCAGCATCAATCTCTACTGCATCCCAATCTGTCTTCGCTCCACCTGACAGCTTGGTTTCTCTCGGGCTGACCTCTCCAGAGAATCTATCTCAGCCTGTCCGTCTCATTTTGGACGCCTCCAGGAAACCGGCCACCCTCCAATGTTACCATCAGAAGTGGACCAGGTTCTCCTCCTGGTGTCTACGGCATCATCAGGATCCCACCTCTTTGGCGGTGGAATCTGTACTGGACTATTTGCTCTCCCTGTCCAATGCTGGTCTCAAATCTACCTCCATCAGAGTCCACCTCAGTGCCATCACTGCGTTCCACGAGCCTATCCTCGGAAAACCCCTCACGGCTCATCCTCTGGTTTCCCGGTTCATGAGAGGTCTCTTCAATGTCAAACCACCTCTGAAGCCCCCTCCTGTCGTCTGGGACCTGAATGTGGTTTTATCAGCACTCATGAAACCTCCATTTGAGCCTCTTGCCACAACTTCGCTCAAATTCCTTACCTGGAAGGTGCTTTTCCTGATTGCCATCACCTCTGCCAGGAGGGTTAGTGAACTGCATGCACTGGTCGCCGATCCACCTTTCACTGTTTTTCACCATGACAAGGTGGTCCTGCGCATCCATCCTAAATTCCTTCCAAAGGTGGTCTCCGCTTTTCACCTCAACCAGTCCATTGTGTTGCCTGTCTTTTTCCCTAAACCCCATTCTCATCCTGGGGAACAGGCGCTGCACACGCTGGATTGTAAGCGTGCCCTAGCCTACTACCTTGACCGTACCAGGGCTCACCGCTCATCTCCTCAGCTCTTTTTGTCATTCGACCCTAACCGTATAGGTCGTCCTGTCTCCAAACGAACGCTTTCCAATTGGCTTGCTGCCTGTATTGCGTTCTGCTATGCTCGGGCCGGTCTCTCACTGGAAGGTGCTGTCACGGCACACAGAGTCCGAGCTATGGCTGCTTCTGTGGCTTTCCTCCGTTCCACGCCCATCGAGGAAATCTGCAAGGCGGCCACTTGGTCCTCAGTTCACACGTTCACTACTCACTACTGTCTGGATGCCTTCTCCAGACGGGATGGACACTTCGGCCAATCTGTGTTACAAAATTTATTTTCCTAATGGCCAACCATCCCTCCTCCCTCTTTGTTAGCTTGGAGGTCACCCATGCGTTAAGAATATGCTGCCTGCTTGTCCTGGGATAAAGCACAGTTACTTACCGTAACAGGTGTTATCCAGGGACAGCAGGCAGATATTCTTACGTCCCACCCACCTCCCCGGGTTGGCTTCTTAGCTGGCTTATCCTAATTGGGGACCACGCACTCCTCCGTCGGGCGGGAAGGCACTCGCGCACGCGCGGTGCGGCCAACTAGAACTTTCTAGTTAAAAAGGTCCGTACCGAGGGCTCCGTCGGTGACGTCACCCATGCGTTAAGAATATCTGCCTGCTGTCCCTGGATAACACCTGTTACGGTAAGTAACTGTGCTTTTTCCACTTAAGTTAGGCGCTGGCAGGGTGCCTGCCGGTATGTAACTTAAGGAACCATTTATAAAATATGGGCCTATTTGTCTTCAGATTAATGATGTTTTTACTCCAGTTTATCTATCAGTTTTAAAGTTAGAACATTGTATATTATCTCTTGTTCACTCAAATTCCCTGATCATTTTGTCGTTTCAGGTTGTAGGAATCTCCTAATTTTCACTTGGAAGCATCATGGCTCGAGTTCCTTTCCGAGGTGTGTAAAATTCTCCCTACTGCCAGCTGGCTGTTGCTACTGCGTCCTTGTGTGTGCAGTCTCTGCAAAGGTGGCCCTGGGGCGCTGCTGCTCAAATATGTTTCTTGGCCAATATTTTAATCCCTTTGAGGTGGATGTACCAAAATATGACGTGAGTTTGGAAAGGTGAACTTTACAGAAAACAGCACAAATTTGGCTTTTTGTGCTGTCTTCCACAGAAACCCTCTTTTCTGAAGTTGCTACACAAAACTGGGCTTTTGCAATTGTACATTTTTATGCGTGGAAGTTTAAATTCTGCATTAATGAACTGCTACGATGCAAAGCAATTCATCTGTGTATTCATTAGGGGCTGGATGTAAAGATTCATTGGGTTAAGCTAGATATTGAAGCTGCTTTGGAAACTATAAGGCATACATTTTATTGCAGCAATTAACCTGACTTGTTGGTGGCCCCTGTGGGCTGGGTTGGGAGTGTCCCCCTGTGCTTCTGCCTCATCTGGCTCTGGGGATCAGTATCACAACCATGACCCATAGTGGTAGTCTTCCTGTACTGCTGCTAGGAGGCACCTTAAATGAAATGATCAGTATTACTCAAATGACACATGTTTAATGGTAATACATGTCCTGGAATTAGCTATCCCAGCCATGTCTTGGACTCATTTGGAGCGACCCCAACCTACTCATACAGTCTTTGTTCTAATAAGGTCACTTAGTTGAGTCTCTGGCAAGGCTCGGGAGGAGAGCCTTGAAACCTAGTTGTACTAGGTGGTCTGCAAGGTAACAGAATGATCATCTTGTGTGAACGTATCAAAAATTCTCTAGCAGATCCATGATCCGCTTCTGTTCACTCTCTCGAAACTCCAGGCTTTTCTCATCACCAATATTCCGAGGCTGTAGCTCTAACCACTGCACCACACACTTCCATGGCCGATCTTTGTTGCTCTTATTTATTTATGTTTAGGCCTGCACTGCATTACCTGCTCTGACAGACAGCATGGGTATCCATGCTATTTGGCGCTGCGGGTGATGTGGTACCATGTAGTAAGGGCCAGAGTCTATAAACAGCACCGCTCAGCATGGTTGTCAATCAACTGCTAGGCATTCTTAGGTATCACTAGACATCCTAGATCAGGGGTGTCCATACATTTTGTCTTGCGAGCTGCTTTTAAAAATGGCCAAGTCAAAATGATCTACCAATAATAAAATTTTTAAAAAAACACAAAGCACACTGTAAGCAGAGAAAACGTTAATTATCATTTGTATTCGGGGGGGGGGGGGGTTTCAGAGGTCAAGGCAGATGACTTTAAAATATGCAATGTCACCTCATCAAAAACTATACAAAAATAATAATAATAATAATAATAACTTTATTCTTATATACCGCCAACAATCAGCTCAGTGCTGTCCTCCTGTGGCCATTCCTCAGAATACAGGTATAATCGCTTAATCATTGGTATAAATTTACAGCAATGTTCACTGCACCCCACCTTCTCTGTCCCTCCTCAGACCGGCCAGCTAGCTGGAGGTCTTCTACCTTAAACATTCTGGAATTTATTTTTACCTCTCGCTTATCTATTAAAACATACAAAGGGCAGTAGAAGGATGACAAATGTTCAGTATATTAACTCCTTGCTTATAACATCTTAGAGACATGTATTTTGGAGGCATTGTGCCACAACTGCCAAATTGCCCAGATCCAGAAGGGAGATCATAGGTCAGTTCTGGGTTTCTGACAGCCTTATCCTTGATGTCTTTGATTTTCAGCACAAAGTTCAGTGGGTAAAAGCAGGGACTACGAATCCCATAGTGCGTTAGGATGGAGGTTCAAAACCAGGACTGGCCAAAAAGGCTCCAGCCTGGAACTGGGAAACTTGGTAGCCCTGGGGGGGTCGCTTACCAGCCTTTAGGGAAGACTCCACAGCTTCTGCACAGCCATCCTGAGGGTTGGTCTAGCGAGTCTCACATGACCTTGGATTTGCTGCTCAATCTCAGGTCGACCAAACTCATTCAGTCCTGAATTTTATCCCACTACTTGCAGGGACTTGTTCTAACTGTCTACTGCTTTGTCTTGAGGAAATCAGACTGGCATTCAGTGGCGATAAAAGGTGGACTGGATACATTCGTTAACTAATCCAGAGAGGGATGGAGACTTTGAATATTCTTGTGTTTCCATTGCATTTGAACAGGGTCTTACAGGACTTATCACATTCATACCATTTAAAAGGTTTCTCTTCATTATATTTATACTTATTACATTCAGAACATTAAAGAGGTTTCCCTTCAGTATGTGTATTTATATGATATTGCAGAAACAAAGCATGTCTGAAATGCATATCACATTCAGAACATTTAACGGATTACTCTTCAGTGTCTTTATACTTATAACTTTTAGAACATTTAAAAGGTTTTTCTTCAGTGTCTTTATATTTATCACATTCAGAACATTTCAAAGTTTTGTCTTCAGTGTGTATCTTTATACATATGACATTCAGAACATTTAATAGGTATCTGTTCAGTATGTGTGTCTTTATACTTATGACATGAACATTTAAAAGGTATATGTTCAATCTGTATCTTTATACTTATCACAAAAAGAACATTTAAAAGGTATCTCTTTAGTATGTGTCTTTATATGATATTGCAGAAACAAAGCATGCCTAAAATGCATATCACATTCAGAACATTTAATGGGTTTCCCTTCAGTGTCTTTATACTTATCACAATTAGAACATTTAAAAGGTATCTCTTCAGTATGTGTCTATTTTATTTTATTTTTTTAATCTTTATTCATTTCAAATCTTAAATCAAGTACAATATTGGGCTAGGTTTAGCCACAGCCATGCCTGGCACAAGCCGAGCTTTAGGGCTAGGATTGTGACATACCCTCACCTTTAAGGGTTGATTGTCCCTGCCTGTCAGGGACGTGTGGCCCTCATCCTGCATCCTAGATAATGTGTCTACATTGGTGCTTAGTTTGCCTAGGCGATGCTCAGTATCGTTTCCGGGGTTTATTAAACCTTTTCCCCTGGCTTAGGGCTGATGGGTCTGGGTCCTCAAAATCCTCAGGCCATCTTAAGATTGGAGTCTCATATTGCCCTTCTGAAGCCCTATTGTCATGAATTTTTGGACTTTCTGACCCATCTATCCGCTGAGCTAAGGCAGCTATAACCTGCGTCATACCGCCTAACTCCTCCTTTTTCATTTGGGTGATCTGCTCCTTTAATTCACTCAGGTCCTGCTCCATCTCCTTAAAGATGTCTAGGACCTTCTCGAAGTGTTGGGCATGCTGCTCCAACCGTTCTCCTTGAGCCCCTGTATCTTCAAGCTGGCCGGGCAACAATCCTGGGAGAGGGCTACCTTTGGATGCTCCTACCCCAGTGGATCCAAACCCTTGTTGCCCCCTTCTTGTGTCAGGGAGGTGTTCCCACTGTACTAAGTCAGGGTGCCAAATCCTTTCACATATTACCTGGCTACCCGATCGCCTACCCATATTTGATAATCCGTATCTCCTTGGTTTACTAGGAGTACGGCCACATTACCCCTATAATCTGGGTCAATAACTCCTGCCGAGACATCAATTGACTGGTTCAAAGCTAACCCAGATCGAGGGGCTATTCTAAGATAGGCCCCTGGTGGTGGTGATACTTGAATATCTGTTCGCACCAGGGCCCTCCCTTTAGTAGGGATGGTCTGTTCTTGGGCAGCATACAAATCATAACCCGCTGCCTTCGAATACGCTCTCGTGGGGGCTATGGCTTTATCTGAGAGCGGGGCCCAGCGAATAGTCAGCCTCCAGCCCTTAGCCTTTGGTGTTTTAAATCGTCTTCTCCTCACGGGAGAGGAGGTTGCTCTCCTCACCACCCGACTCCCCAACACACATTTCTCTGCGCTACTTTTCCCTGTTGGAATCGTTATCTGCGATAGGGCCAGCCAATCCCTTCCCAGGATTAATGGATAGGGGGCTGTTTCTAACACTGCAACCGGTATAGGGATTTTCTTCCTATCATACTCTATTGTCACATTTCTCAAAGGGTATTCCCTGGATTCCCCATGAATGCAGGTGATAGGCACCCCTTTATTTCCTCCACTCAGGTCCTCGCCCAAGTCATCCCAAAGTTGGGCAGAGGTAACCGATTGCTCAGCCCCCGTGTCAATAAGAGCCAAGACCTCTTTACCTGCCACGGAGACGACCAGACGATATTCCTCGGGAATCCTGACTCCCTTTCCTTGGATTGCTATCAGGTCTTTTCGTAGCCTACAAGCTCTTTGAGTATGCCCAACCTTCCCACACCGATAACAGGTGAGAATCTTTCCTGACACCGGTTCCTTAGGTTTGACATACCCAGAGGTTTTCCCCGGTTGCCCTGGGCCTATGGTTACCCTTGGTTTTTCCAGAGTCTGCACAGAGGTTGCTCGCTCCTCTTCGGCAGCGCCTTGGGCATCTAAATATGCCTCCGCAACCTCCAGAGTCTGGATCAGGGTTTTACAGCCTTGTCTCCTGACCCAACCCCTCAGACTTTTAGGGACTGACTCGAGGAATTGTTCTCTAATGATTTCTAGAACCAAGGCCCTGGGGTCCCCTAACCAAGAGTATAGCCATCGTTCAGCCAGTTTGGATAGTTTCTGCACCAGTGCCTTAGGTCTCTCCTTCTCTTGCATTATGGTCGATCTAAATCGCTGCCTATAATGCTCTGAAGTATAGCCTAAGTATTCCAAAATATGGCCTTTAACTGCCTGATAATCATTGGCTAATTCTGGGGCTAGGGTCTGAAAGGCTGACAGTGTTTCACCTGCAAGGCAGGGTAGAAGCCTAACAGCCCACTGACCCTGAGGCCAACCAGCAGCAGTAGCTACCCTCTCAAAGGCGGACAGGAACTCATCTGGAGCATCTGCCGGCGTTATTTTACAAAGATTAAGCATCGCAAGAGGGTTAGCTACCCCTTTAGTTTGCTGAGCACCACTCAGTCCAGGCTCACTGCCTGTGTCTGGCGAGGGTCTTTGCAAAAGCTGCGACAGTACCTTGGTTTGCTCCCCCATCGCCAATACCATCTCGTCATGCTGTCGCCTTGAAAGTTCTTGCGACCGATACCATAACTCTTGGTTGGCTTTAAGCACGGCTTGTAAGTCTTCACTCTGCTTCTGTCTCTCGGCGGTTAGGAAAGCCATCAGCTGCTGCTGGTCCATCCTGCCTTAGTGCCTAGAATAGAAGCAAAAAGAAAAATTCTCCAAGTGCGGTACCTTACACCTGCACCTCTGTCTCCCTCACCAAACCCCTTTACCGAGGTACTCTTACCAGAGTGATTGGTGAGTCTACGCCTGGGTTTGTAGGCCTCCTTGGCCTCCAGTCGCTTGTCTGCGTTTCTGTCCTCACAATGCACACCGGCTCCTCGCATACAAGGTCAGACTCTTCCGGAACGTCTCCGCGTTGTCTCCGCTATGCTGCCAGGATCCTCTCCTCTCTCCGAAGACTTCGTTTCCCCAGCTAGCGTGAACCACCAAGTCTGGAACCAGCTGCTTCCGGACAGGAACTAAACAAACAAACTAAAACAACAAGCTAAAAAAAAAAAAAAAAAATCCACAAAGTTTCAAACTTTTTTTTTTTTTTTCCAAAGTTCACCTAAATGTCCAGCAGGAGGCGCTGTATCCCACTCCTGATACCAATTGTGGCGTTGCCGGTGCTCATGTATGGATTTGGCTCCGGTCAATGCTCACGATAGCGCAACTCCGACGTGCTTCCCATAAAAGATGGAAGTCCTGCTGGTCACCGTCCAATATATAAGGACAAAACATTCAAAAACAAGTCAATTCAAAGTTCATTCAAGTCCCCTTTTATTGTGGAGATAAGCTTGGAGTAGACTTCAAGTCAATCTTTCACCAAACCATAAATAAACAGGTAAAACAAAAAACCAGAGCTGGAAACTAATCCGTGACAGCTCTCACCTTCATGCAGGTCATCAAAGTCAATGAAAGCCAACAGTCTTGAATTAGCTGCTTCAGAGGAATTTCCCCATAAAGAGGAATTTCCTTCTTCTAATATTGCGTCTACAACCCATAGCTACTTCTGAGGACTTTCCCCTAAGGAAGAAATTCCTCATAATACCCTATAGTCCACCACCCCTAACTGCTTCAGAGGAATTTCCCCATAAAGAGGAATTTCCTCGCTTTTGTGTCATTTCTACCACCCCTTAGCCCCTTCAGAGGACTTTCCCCGTAAAGAGGAATTTCTTGCACTGCTCGCACATCCACCACCCCAAGCTGCTTCAGAGGAACTTCCCCATAAAGAGGAATCCCCTTGCACTGCTCTAGCGTCTACCACCCTTAGCAGCTTCAGAGGACTCTCCCATAAAGAGGAAATTCCTCACTCTAATATTGCGACTATCACCCCTAGCTGCTTCTGAGGACTTTCCCCGTAAAGAGGAATTCCTTGCACTGATCGCACATCTACCACCCCAAACTGCATTAGAGGAACTTCCCCATAAAGAGATATTTCCTCGCTTTAATATTGCGTCTACCACCCATAGCTACTTCAGAGGAATTTCCCCATAAAGAGGAATTTCCTCGCTTTGGTGTCATGTCTACCACCCCTAGCCCCTTTAGAGGACTTTCCCCGTAAAGAGGAATATCCTCTCACTCTGGTCTTACATCTACCACCCCAAGCCGCATCAGAGGACTTTCCCCGTAAAGAGGAATATCCTCTCTCTGCTCTTGCAGAGAAAATTCCCAATAAAGAGAAATTTCCTCGCTCTAATATTGCGTCTACCACCCATAGCTGCTTCAGAGGAATTTCCCCATAAAGAGGAATTTCCTCGCTTTGGTGTCATGTCTACCACCCCTAGCCCCTTTAGAGGACTTTCCCCATAAAGAGGAATATCCTCTCTCTGCTCTCGCATCTACCACCCCAAGCTGCTTCAGAGGAACTTCCCCATAAAGAGAAATTTCCTTGCTCTAATATTGCGTCTACAACCCATAGCTACTTCTGAGGACTTTCCCCTAAAGAAGAAATTCCTCATAATACCCTATCGTCCACCACCCTTAACCGCTTCAAAGGAATTTCCCATTAAAGAGGAATTTCCTCGCTTTGGTGTCATGTCTACCACCACTAGACCCTTTAGAGGACTTTCCCCGTAAAGAGGAATATCCTCTCTCTGCTCGCACATCTACCACCCCAAGCTGCTTCAGAGGAACTTCCCCATAAAGAGGAATTTCCTCGCTCTAATATTGCGTCTACCACCCATAGCTACTTCTGAGGACTTTCCCCGTAAAGAGGAATTCCTTTCACTGCTCGCACATCTACCACCCAAAACTGCATTAGAGGAACTTCCCCATAAAGAGGAATTTCTTTGCACTGCTCTAGCATCTACCACCCCTAGCAGCTTCAGAGGACTTTCCCCATAAATAGGAATTTCCTCACTCTGCTCTCGCATCTACCACCCCAAGCTGCTTCAGAGGAACTTTCCCATAAAGAGTAATTTCCTCGCTCTAATATTGCGTCTACCACCCATAGCTACTTGCTGTTTCAACTCCTCCGAGTGCTCTGGTAGCTGAATTGGCTTCACAACTCCTCCTGCTGAGTCGACTCCCGAACTCAGTTGGTCAGAAGAGGGAACACCCCGTGACGTTCTCTCCTCCATCTGCTGCTCTAACGCCCCAAGACGACTTGGAGGACTCCACTTCTCCGGAGATATCTTTGTTGCCTTGTTGATCGTGTCCAACGCTGGAGGAAGACGTCCATCAGGCCCGCAGCTGCTGCCAAAGTTTCATCGAGCAAAACACGACGCTTCACCATCTCGAAGATAAAAGCAGCCCCGGAGCTTCCGTGGTGTCTTCTTTTGGCTCTTAAAAGAGCCTTTGCTTAGATTCTAGCTCTTTTAGCTCTTAAAAACAAAGATATCTCCGGAGAAGCGGAGTCCTCCGAGTCGTCCTGGGGCGTTAGAGCAGCAGATGGAGGAGAGAACGTCACGGGGTGTTCCCTCTTCTGACCAGCTGAGTTCGGGAGTCGACTCAGCAGGAGGAGTTGTGAAGCCAATTCAGCTACCAGAGCACTCGGAGGAGTTGAAACAGCAATTGCCTCTACCACCCCAAGCTGCTTCAGAGGAACTTCCCCATAAAGAGGAATTTCCTCACTCTAATATTGCGACTATCGCCCCTAGCTGCTTCTGAGGACTTTCCCCGTAAAGAGGAATTCCTTGCACTGATCACACATCTACCACCCAAAACAACATTAGAGGAACTTCCCCATAAAGAGGAATTTCCTTGCACTGCTCTCGCATCTACCACCCCAAGCTGCTTCAGAGGGACTTCCCCATAAAGAGAAATTTCCTCGCTCTAATATTGCGTCTACCACCCATAGCTGCTTCTGAGAACTTTCCCCGTAAAGAGGAATTCCTTGCACTGCTCGCACATTTACCACCCCAAACAGCATTAGAGGAACTTCCCCATAAAGAGGAATTTCCTCGCTTTGGTGTCATGTCTACCACCCCTAGCCCCTTTAAAGGACTTTCCCCGTAAAGAGGAATTTCCTCTCTCTGCTCTCGCATCTACCACCCCAAGCTGCAACAGAGGAACTTCCCCATAAAGAGGAATTTCCTCAATCTAATATTGCGTCTACCACCCCTAGCTGCTTCTGAGAACTTTCCCCTGTAAAGAGGAATTTCCTTGCACTGCTCTATCATCTACCACCCCTAGCAGCTTCAGAGGACTCTCCCCTAAAGAGGAAATTCCTCACTCTGGTCTTACATCTACCACCCCAAGCCGCATCAGAGGACTTTCAACGTAAAGAGGAATTTCCTCACTCTGCTCTCGCATCTACCACCCCAAGCTGCTTCAGAGGAAGTTCCACATAAAGAGAAATTTCTTCGCTCTAATATTGCGTCTACTACCCATAGCTGCTTTAGAGGAATTTCCCCATAAAGAGGAATTTCCTCGCTTTGGTGTCATGTCTACCACCCCTAGCCCCTTTAGAGGACTTTCCTCGTAAAGAGGAATATCCTCTCTCTGCTCTCGCAGAGGAACTTCCCCATAAAGAGAAATTTCCTTGTTCTAATATTGCATCTACAACCCTTAGCTACTTCTGAGGACTTTCCCCTAAGGAAGAAATTCCTCATAATACCCTATAGTCCACCACCCCTAACCGCTTCAGAGGAATTTCCCCATAAAGAGGAATTTCCTCGCTTTTGTGTCATTTCTACCACCCCTTAGCCCCTTTAGAGGACTTTCCCCGTAAAGAGGAATATCCTCTCTCTGCTCTCGCAGCTAACACCCCAAGCTGCTTCAGAGGAACTTCCCCATAAAGAGGAATTTCCTCGATCTAATGTTGCGTCTATTACCCATAGCTGCTTCTGAGGACTTTCCTCATAAAGAGGAATTTCCTCGCTTTGGTGTCATGTCTACCACAACTAGCCCCTTTAGAGGACTTTCCCCGTAAAGAGGAATATCCTCTCTCTGCTCTCCCATCTACCATCCCAAGCTGCTTCAGAGGAACTTCTCCATAAAGAGGAATTTCCTCGATCTAATATTGCGTCTACCACCCTTAGCTGCTTCTGAGGACTTTCCCTGTAAAGAGGAATTCCTTGCACTGCTCGCACATCTACCACCCCAAACTGCATTAGAGGAACTTCCCCATAAAGAGGAATCCTCTTGCACTGTTCTAGCGTCTACCACCCTTAGCAGCTTCAGAGGACTCTCCCATAAAGAGGAAATTCCTCACTCTGGTCTTACATCTACCACCCCTAGCTCCTTCAGAGGACTTTCCCCGTAAAGCTGAATTTTCTCACTCTAATATTGCGATTATCACCCCTAGCTGCTTCTGAGGACTTTCCCCGTAAAGAGGAATTCCTTGCACTGCTCGCATATCTACCACCCCAAACTGCATTAGAGGAACTTCCGCATAAAGAGGAATTTCCTTGCACTACTCTAGCATCTACCACCCCTAGCCCCTTCAGAGGACTTTCCCCATAAAGAGGAATTTCCTCACTCTGCTCTTGCATCTACCACCCCTAGCTGCTTCTGAGGACTTTCCCCGTAAAGAGGAATTCCTTGCACTGCTTGCACATCTACCACCCCAAACTGCATTAGAGGAACTTCCCCATAAAGAGGAATTTCCTTGCACTGCTCTAGTGTCTACAAGTTTAAGTTTCAAGTTTATTAAATTGTTTGATTAAACGCTTTTCCAATTTCAAAGCGTTTTACATAAAATAAAACAGAATTTAAAATGGACTCACTTATACATAATATTCTACTAAACAAACAAGGGTTACATCCTTTAGACAAGAAGAAAACTGGAAACAATGGGAAAGCGGGGAAGAAATACAATATTTGTTAAAAGAGTACATAAAAGGGAAACAAATTAGGGAAATAAGGTGAAAAAATAAGAGACCAAGAAAGGTCATAAGAATGAGTATTTATAGTCTATATTTAAGGGAAAAGAAATTAACTGATATTATTGTAAAAGTAAACTGTCAGTTAAAGGCTTCTTTAAAAAGAAGACACTTTAAGTTCTTTTAAAATATTTGCAAATCTTGTTCTAATCTTAAGTACAAAGGGAGAGAGTTCCATAACATTGGTGCAGTAACGGAGAAAATTGAAGCACGGCGGGTTCCGATAACTTTTAAAGAGGGAACATTTAAAGTAGATTGTGAAGCTGATCTGAGAACTCTGGACAAACTATATGGAATCAGGAGCCTATCTATGAAAGCAGGTGTCATCTACCACCCCTAGCAGCTTCAGAGGACTCTCCCCTAAAGAGGAAATTCCTCATTCTGCTCTTACATCTACCACCCCAACTGCTTCAGAGGAACTTCCCCATAAAGAGGAATTTCCTCAATCTAATATTGCGTCTACCACCCCTAGCTGCTTCTGAGAACTTTCCCCGTAAAGAGGAATTCCTTGCACTGCTCGCACATCTACCACCCCAAACAGCATTAGAGGAACTTCCCCATAAAGAGGAATTTCTTTGCACTGCTCTATCATCTACCACCCCTAGCAGCTTCAGAGGACTCTCCCCTAAAGAGGAAATTCCTCACTCTGGTCTTACATCTACCACCCCAAGCCGCATCAGAGGACTTTCAACGTAAAGAGGAATTTCCTCACTCTGCTCTCGCATCTACCACCCCAAGCTGCTTCAGAGGAAGTTCCACATAAAGAGAAATTTCTTCGCTCTAATATTGCGTCTACCACCCATAGCTGCTTCAGAGGAATTTCCCCATAAAGAGGAATTTCCTCGCTTTAGTGTCATGTCTACCACCCCTAGCCCCTTTAGAGGACTTTCCTCGTAAAGAGGAATATCGTCTCTCTGCTCTCGCAAAGGAACTTCCCCATAAAGAGAAATTTCCTTGTTCTAATATTGCATCTACAACCCATAGCTACTTCTGAGGACTTTCCCCTAAGGAAGAAATTCCTCATAATACCCTATAGTCCACCACCCCTAACCGCTTCAGAGGAATTTCCCCATAAAGAGGAATTTCCTCGCTTTTGTGTCATTTCTACCACCCCTTAGCCCCTTTAGAGGACTTTCCCCGTAAAGAGGAATATCCTCTCTCTGCTCTCGCAGCTAACACCCCAAGCTGCTTCAGAGAAACTTCCCCATAAAGAGGAATTTCCTCGATCTGATATTGCGTCTACCACCTCTAGCTGCTTCTGAGAACTTTCCCCGTAAAGAGGAATTCCTTTCACTGCTCGCACATCTACCACCCAAAACTGCATTAGAGGAACTTCCCCATAAAGAGGAATTTCCTTGCACTGCTCTAGCATCTACCACCCCTAGCAGCTTCAGAGGACTTTCCCCATAAATAGGAATTTCCTCACTCTGCTCTCGCATCTACCACCCCAAGCTGCTTCAGAGGAACTTTCCCATAAAGAGTAATTTCCTCGCTCTAATATTGCGTCTACCACCCATAGCTACTTGCTGTTTCAACTCCTCCGAGTGCTCTGGTAGCTGAATTGGCTTCACAACTCCTCCTGCTGAGTCGACTCCCGAACTCAGTTGGTCAGAAGAGGGAACACCCCGTGACGTTCTCTCCTCCATCTGCTGCTCTAACGCCCCAAGACGACTTGGAGGACTCCACTTCTCCGGAGATATCTTTGTTGCCTTGTTGATCGTGTCCAACGCTGGAGGAAGACGTCCATCAGGCCCGCAGCTGCTGCCAAAGTTTCATCGAGCAAAACACGACGCTTCACCATCTCGAAGATAAAAGCAGCCCCGGAGCTTCCGTGGTGTCTTCTTTTGGCTCTTAAAAGAGCCTTTGCTTAGATTCTAGCTCTTTTAGCTCTTAAAAACAAAGATATCTCCGGAGAAGCGGAGTCCTCCGAGTCGTCCTGGGGCGTTAGAGCAGCAGATGGAGGAGAGAACGTCACGGGGTGTTCCCTCTTCTGACCAGCTGAGTTCGGGAGTCGACTCAGCAGGAGGAGTTGTGAAGCCAATTCAGCTACCAGAGCACTCGGAGGAGTTGAAACAGCAATTGCCTCTACCACCCCAAGCTGCTTCAGAGGAACTTCCCCATAAAGAGGAATTTCCTCACTCTAATATTGCGACTATCGCCCCTAGCTGCTTCTGAGGACTTTCCCCGTAAAGAGGAATTCCTTGCACTGATCACACATCTACCACCCAAAACAACATTAGAGGAACTTCCCCATAAAGAGGAATTTCCTTGCACTGCTCTCGCATCTACCACCCCAAGCTGCTTCAGAGGGACTTCCCCATAAAGAGAAATTTCCTCGCTCTAATATTGCGTCTACCACCCATAGCTGCTTCTGAGAACTTTCCCCGTAAAGAGGAATTCCTTGCACTGCTCGCACATTTACCACCCCAAACAGCATTAGAGGAACTTCCCCATAAAGAGGAATTTCCTCGCTTTGGTGTCATGTCTACCACCCCTAGCCCCTTTAAAGGACTTTCCCCGTAAAGAGGAATTTCCTCTCTCTGCTCTCGCATCTACCACCCCAAGCTGCAACAGAGGAACTTCCCCATAAAGAGGAATTTCCTCAATCTAATATTGCGTCTACCACCCCTAGCTGCTTCTGAGAACTTTCCCCGTAAAGAGGAATTTCCTTGCACTGCTCTATCATCTACCACCCCTAGCAGCTTCAGAGGACTCTCCCCTAAAGAGGAAATTCCTCACTCTGGTCTTACATCTACCACCCCAAGCCGCATCAGAGGACTTTCAACGTAAAGAGGAATTTCCTCACTCTGCTCTCGCATCTACCACCCCAAGCTGCTTCAGAGGAAGTTCCACATAAAGAGAAATTTCTTCGCTCTAATATTGCGTCTACTACCCATAGCTGCTTTAGAGGAATTTCCCCATAAAGAGGAATTTCCTCGCTTTGGTGTCATGTCTACCACCCCTAGCCCCTTTAGAGGACTTTCCTCGTAAAGAGGAATATCCTCTCTCTGCTCTCGCAGAGGAACTTCCCCATAAAGAGAAATTTCCTTGTTCTAATATTGCATCTACAACCCTTAGCTACTTCTGAGGACTTTCCCCTAAGGAAGAAATTCCTCATAATACCCTATAGTCTACCACCCCTAACCGCTTCAGAGGAATTTCCCCATAAAGAGGAATTTCCTCGCTTTTGTGTCATTTCTACCACCCCTTAGCCCCTTTAGAGGACTTTCCCCGTAAAGAGGAATATCCTCTCTCTGCTCTCGCAGCTAACACCCCAAGCTGCTTCAGAGGAACTTCCCCATAAAGAGGAATTTCCTCGATCTAATGTTGCGTCTATTACCCATAGCTGCTTCTGAGGACTTTCCTCATAAAGAGGAATTTCCTCGCTTTGGTGTCATGTCTACCACAACTAGCCCCTTTAGAGGACTTGCCCCGTAAAGAGGAATATCCTCTCTCTGCTCTCCCATCTACCATCCCAAGCTGCTTCAGAGGAACTTCTCCATAAAGAGGAATTTCCTCGATCTAATATTGCGTTTACCACCCCTAGCTGCTTCTGAGGACTTTCCCTGTAAAGAGGAATTCCTTGCACTGCTCGCACATCTACCACCCCAAACTGCATTAGAGGAACTTCCCCATAAAGAGGAATCCCCTTGCACTGTTCTAGCGTCTACCACCCTTAGCAGCTTCAGAGGACTCTCCCATAAAGAGGAAATTCCTCACTCTGGTCTTACATCTACCACCCCTAGCTCCTTCAGAGGACTTTCCCCGTAAAGCTGAATTTCCTCACTCTAATATTGCGATTATCACCCCTAGCTGCTTCTGAGGACTTTCCCCGTAAAGAGGAATTCCTTGCACTGCTCGCATATCTACCACCCCAAACTGCATTAGAGGAACTTCCGCATAAAGAGGAATTTCCTTGCACTACTCTAGCATCTACCACCCCTAGCCCCTTCAGAGGACTTTCCCCATAAAGAGGAATTTCCTCACTCTGCTCTTGCATCTACCACCCCTAGCTGCTTCTGAGGACTTTCCCCGTAAAGAGGAATTCCTTGCACTGCTCGCACATCTACCACCCCAAACTGCATTAGAGGAACTTCCCCATAAAGAGGAATTTCCTTGCACTGCTCTAGTGTCTACAAGTTTAAGTTTCAAGTTTATTAAATTGTTTGATTAAACGCTTTTCCAATTTCAAAGCGTTTTACATAAAATAAAACAGAATTTAAAATGGACTCACTTATACATAATATTCTACTAAACAAACAAGGGTTACATCCTTTAGACAAGAAGAAAACTGGAAACAATGGGAAAGCGGGGAAGAAATACAATATTTGTTAAAAGAGTACATAAAAGGGAAACAAATTAGGGAAATAAGGTGAAAAAATAAGAGACCAAGAAAGGTCATAAGAATGAGTATTTATAGTCTATATTTAAGGGAAAAGAAATTAACTGATATTATTGTAAAAGTAAACTGTCAGTTAAAGGCTTCTTTAAAAAGAAGACACTTTAAGTTCTTTTAAAATATTTGCAAATCTTGTTCTAATCTTAAGTACAAAGGGAGAGAGTTCCATAACATTGGTGCAGTAACGGAGAAAATTGAAGCACGGCGGGTTCCGATAACTTTTAAAGAGGGAACATTTAAAGTAGATTGTGAAGCTGATCTGAGAACTCTGGACAAACTATATGGAATCAGGAGCCTATCTATGAAAGCAGGTGTCATCTACCACCCCTAGCAGCTTCAGAGGACTCTCCCCTAAAGAGGAAATTCCTCACTCTGGTCTTACATCTACCACCCCAAGCCGCATCAGAGGACTTTCAACGTAAAGAGGAATTTCCTCACTCTGCTCTCGCATCTACCACCCCAAGCTGCTTCAGAGGAAGTTCCACATAAAGAGAAATTTCTTCGCTCTAATATTGCGTCTACCACCCATAGCTGCTTCAGAGGAATTTCCCCATAAAGAGGAATTTCCTCGCTTTAGTGTCATGTCTACCACCCCTAGCCCCTTTAGAGGACTTTCCTCGTAAAGAGGAATATCGTCTCTCTGCTCTCGCAGAGGAACTTCCCCATAAAGAGAAATTTCCTTGTTCTAATATTGCATCTACAACCCATAGCTACTTCTGAGGACTTTCCCCTAAGGAAGAAATTCCTCATAATACCCTATAGTCCACCACCCCTAACCGCTTCAGAGGAATTTCCCCATAAAGAGGAATTTCCTCGCTTTTGTGTCATTTCTACCACCCCTTAGCCCCTTTAGAGGACTTTCCCCGTAAAGAGGAATATCCTCTCTCTGCTCTCGCAGCTAACACCCCAAGCTGCTTCAGAGGAACTTCCCCATAAAGAGGAATTTCCTCGATCTGATATTGCGTCTACCACCTCTAGCTGCTTCTGAGGACTTTCCCCGTAAAGAGGAATTCCTTTCACTGCTCGCACATCTACCACCCTAAACTGCATTAGAGGAACTTCCCCATAAAGAGGAATTTCCTTGCACTGCTCTAGCATCTACCACCCCTAGCAGCTTCAGAGGACTTTCCCCATAAATAGGAATTTCCTCACTCTGCTCTCGCATCTACCACCCCAAGCTGCTTCAGAGGAACTTCCCCATAAAGAGGAATTTCCTCGCTCTAATATTGCGTCTACCACCCATAGCTACTTGCTGTTTCAACTCCTCCGAGTGCTCTGGTAGCTGAATTGGCTTCACAACTCCTCCTGCTGAGTCGACTCCCGAACTCAGTTGGTCAGAAGAGGGAACACCCCGTGACGTTCTCTCCTCCATCTGCTGCTCTAACGGCCCAGGACGACTCGGAGGACTCCACTTCTCCGGAGATATCTTTGTTGCCTTGTTGTTCGTGTCCAACGCTGGAGGAAGACGTCCATCAGGCCCGCAGCTGCTGCTAAAGTTTCATCGAGCAAAACACGAAGTTTAGATTTACGCTTCACCATCTCGAAGATAAAAGCAGCTCCGGAGCTTCCGTGGTTTCTTCTTTTGGCTCTTAAAAGAGCCTTTGTTTAGATTCTAGCCCTTTTAGCTCTTAAAAACAAAGATATCTCCGGAGAAGCGGAGTCCTCCGAGTCGTCCTGGGGCGTTAGAGCAGCAGATGGAGGAGAGAACGTCACGGGGTGTTCCCTCTTCTGACCAGCTGAGTTCGGGAGTCGACTCAGCAGGAGGAGTTGTGAAGCCAATTCAGCTACCAGAGCACTCGGAGGAGTTGAAACAGCAATTGCCTCTACCACCCCAAGCTGCTTCAGAGGAACTTCCCCATAAAGAGGAATTTCCTCACTCTAATATTGCGACTATCACCCCTAGCTGCTTCTGAGGACTTTCCCCGTAAAGAGGAATTCCTTGCACTGATCACACATCTACCACCTCAAACTGCATTAGAAGAACTTCCCCATAAAGTGGAATTTCCTTGTACTGCTCTAGCGTCTACCACCCCTAGCAGCTTCAGAGGACTCTCCCCAAAAGAGGAAATTCCTCACTCTGGTCTTACATCTACCACCCCTAGCTCCTTCAGAGGACTTTCCTCGTAAAGAGGAATTCCTTGCACTGCTCGCACATCTACCACCCCAAACTGCATTAGAGGAACTTCCCCATAAAGTGGAATTTCCTTGTACTGCTCTAGCATCTCCCACCCTTAGCAGCTTCAGAGGACTCTCCCCGTAAAGAAGAATTTCCTCGCTCTGGTCTTACATCTACCACCCCAAGCTGCTTCTGAGGACTTTCCCCGTAAAGAGGAATTTCCTCGCTCTGCTCTCGCATCTACCACCCCAAGCTGCTTCTGAGGACTTTCCCCGTAAAGAAGAATTTCCTCGCTCTGCTCTCGCATCTACCACCCCAAGCTGCTTCTGAGGACTTTCCTCGTAAAGAGGAATTCCTTGCACTGCTCTCGTATCTACCACCCCTAGCTGTTTCAGAGAACCTTCCCCGTAAAGAGGAATTTCCTCACACTGCTCTCAAAAGAGCATATAGTGCATATAATAATCCAGCAAAGAGAAGGAAAAGGCATAAGGCATTTGAATAAAGAATAATAAAACATAAAACAATAAGCGAAAATATTTTAAAATTATGCAATATCATCCAGTAATTATATATACTCTTTCTTAGACAAGATGATAATAAAGATAAGGAGATCTTATAACAATGTTAATCAACTAGGTAAAAAGCTTAACATGATTAATCCCGGCATAATCTATCTAGCTGCTCTTTATTAATTGGTCAAGTTTTTTTGAGTCCAGAAAACTACGAAGGTGTTCCGTTGCAAAATATACATATTTGTTTCCTGCAAACTTTATCACACATTTACAAGGTTGCTTCCATTTTTTTTGCCTCTTCCCTCATGCTCAGGAATAATTTCATCCGCTCTTGAGTGGATTTAGTAACTTCGGGGAAATTCCAAATTTTTTCTGAAAAACAAATTTTGGGAAAAATGGAAATAAGTTTTCATTATCTTGTTTAAATCCTGCTCAAACACCAATGAAACAATCATAGTGCCTCGATATTGAATTTCTTCCTTAGAAGTCTCAGGAAGGAAAATTATGTTCTTACCTGTTAATTTTCTTTCCTTTAAGCGCAACAGATGAATCCAGAGACCAATGGGCTAGCACACATCTACCAGCAGGCAGAGATAGAGAAACTTATTAACAGGTGGTCCTATTGGCTGGCACTCCTCCTGTATCTCCAGTATAGCTCCTTGCCCAAGCATCCGTAACCATCAATAGGCATAGCATGTAAAAAACTTCTTTCCCATAACAAATCTCAAAAGGCAATAATACAGAATACAACCTTCCATAAGAACAAACTTCAAAAGTTGCAAAATAAAAAACCCACAGACAATATCCAGAAAGGTTGAGGCTCTGGATTCATCTGTTGCGTCTAAAGGAAAGAAAATTAACAGGTAAGAACATAATTTTTCCTTCCTTAGCAGATGAATCCAGAGACCAATGGGATGTAGCAAAGCAATCCTCAATCTGGGTGGGAAGCAAATGCAGCCTCCGTAACAATCGAAGCACTAAACGCATCCACCGCATGCACCACAACATCCAACCGGTAATGCTGAGATAAAGCGTTCTCAGAAGACCAGGAAGCCGTGAGACATAACTCCTCCAAGGAAAAAACCCCTGGACAGAGTCCAAGCAGTAACCATCGCTCTGGCGGAATGGTCATGAAATTCTTTCACCAACCGCTCCCCTGCCATCAAGCTAGGGAAAATAATGTCCTCCTGGACCCATCGAGCAATGGAGGCTTTAGACGCCGCCATATGTTTGAGGCGTCCCTTGAAGAATACAAAAAGGTGATCTAAACAACTAAAAGTCGTTAGAAACCTAGCTCACGGAGAACGCTACGCACTTTCAAAAAATGCAATAAAGAAAAGCACGTCTCCCCATTTCTCCGCCCAGGAAGAAGGAAGGAAAAGTGAGAGTGGCATAAAATAATGTATGACCTCTCCTTAGAAAGAAAACGTGGTACAGACCGAACTGACACCCCAGAATTTGCAAATCAGAAAGAGGAATCCCCGCCGAACAAGGCCTCAGAAAACCACCGAGCTGAAGCCATGGCCATAAGAAACCCCATGTTCAACGGCACAGCCTTTTAGAGTGTAAAAAGACAAGGTTGAAATGAAGCCTTTCGTAAACTGCGAAGAAGAACCGGAAGACTGTACCCCAGATAGGGCTTCATAAGAGGTGTACGAATATACTGTACTCCGTTGAGGAACTGAACTACATGAAGCTGAGAAGAAAGTGAAGAGCGAGATACCTACCCCTTGTAACAATCTAAGATCAGCACTTGATGCTGGAGTGAAGTGAACGCTAAGCACTCGGCAATCCACATGTGCCAAAAGAGAAACAATAAAAAACAGAGAACTCTGGAAGGATGCAAAAGTTGAGAAGCACGCAAGAAAGGAAAAACCTCCAAAATGAAGCATAAGCCACAGGAGAAGATGGCTTCATCGCCTGGATAAGAGAAAAAAACCTGCCTCGCATAACCCTTACACTTCAGCCATGACTTTGCAAAAGCTAGGTCGTAATATCAAAGTAGGACGAATATCCAGGTTGATTGGACCCTAGGCGAGTAAATCCGGAGATACCAGGAATCTCAACAGATCGGCTTTCGAAGGCCCCACAGATCCGCATAACAAGGATGGCCCCGAAAGCGAGCTGGCAAATTCATCCAATCATCAGCCAGGGGAAAACACATAAAAAGAGAAATCAGAGGTGAGAAAGAAGCAACGCTGCCACCCCCTCTGACCACCACTCCCTGCGTCTGCTGAGGAAGCTAGGAAGGTTTGAATCTGAGACGAGGCCATAAGGTCTAGTTCTAGTTCCATACAAAGCAAATACAAGGACTGATCAAAAATTCCCAATTTTCAGGATGTAGAAGATTTTGCCACTACTACAACTACTAATCATGCTTTCTAAAGCACGGAAAGGCGAACACAGCGCTGTACCTGTCAACCTACAATAGACGGTCCATGCTCAGATTTTCTGGAGAGAAAGTCTATCCAAACCCTTTTCCTGTCCTGTAAAATGAAGCACTGACAGAAGATGAGATTCCACCCATTGAAGGAGAACAAGTACTGTACTCGCCAACTGAGCACATTACATACCTTCTTGGCTGTAGAGAAATACCACTGTCTCAGCCCTGTCCAAAAAGACCTTTTATAGTCATTCTGGGGGAATGGGCTAAAACTCCTGAAACGGTAGCCTGACCATGCTTCAGTCCAGAAGAATGAACGAGTATGGAGCCTCCTCTTAATACCAGACTCCTTGCGCTGAGGATTGAAGGCACGGCGCCCCCTAACCCACCAGCCTTGGTGAATTTGAGCCAGTCCAGCAAAGACCGGGGCATGCGTTTGAAAAATTAATCTCACTGAGCCACCAACTTATAATGAGCGATGCTCGAGGAGCCTACGAGATACTACAATTGGAGCCTTGAAATACTGGGAAACACAGGAACAAAAGTAACTGCTGGAGCGTTCTCATGTGAAAGCAAGCCAATGTTTGCAGTAGCATCACCACCCTTGATCCAAGAACCTGTACAGAATCCCATACTCATGTTCTAGGTGACTGAAGAAGGCAAACCTGAGACCGTAATCTGTCTCCCCAGACTCTGGGAAGAAACCCATTCCTCTCCTACGTGAACAATAGCCCCTGATATTCCAAGTACAGGAGAAATGAGCTCTTTGGAAAAGTGAAGATTCACATCCAAAGAATTGAAGAAAAGAAGTTCAAATAAAAGAGAACACCCGTTTGTGTCTGACAAATCCATCTGGCTGGAAAACATCCAAATCAAGCAGTCTTCTAAGAAAGAAAGAAAGCTCCTTTTCCGCGAGAAAGCCGAAAGAGCTGGCAGCGGAAGTAACGACCCCTACAAAGTGAAACAGAGGTCAGGGAACGAGCTGGAGAAAACCCGTAAGTTCTGATCAGAATAAAGGAACACTCCTGAGAACCAACTGGTCACACAATGGAAAAAATGACTATGATGGAATTCTGAAAACCGCCTGTAAGCTGCTTCAAAATCCAACCACCTTTAAAGGGGAACCTTTTTTTTTTTTTTTTCAGTAACCAAGGCGGCCCAGGGATGGCAAAAGGTTGTACACCCCTGCTGAAAACCCTGCCACGCTAGAAACAGCAAAAGACAGTCGTGCCCGCAGGAAAATGCGAATAGCCAGTATGCCCCAAATGTACAGTAAGAATTTCCACAGCGCTACCAGAAACACTTAGCGCTGCACATTAAGGAAACAGGCAAATCTACCTAAACTCACCCTTTGGAGACCGTGATAGAGATGAGGAGACACCCGAATGAAACACAGGGTACTCGCCTTCAACCAACATAAGTCACACCGTGATTTGCCTGCTACCGACCCAGTAAGGAGGAAATCTGAAACTGGGTGGTTAAACAGAGAGTAGATGCTCTCTCTCTCTCCCAAGCACCTGCAGAGACTCCCAAAGAGTCAACTTAATTGGGGGAAAAAAAAACTCAGGAGATCTCCACACACTGAGCTGCACCGTCTCAGCAATGCACAGAACTGCCATAACCTCCAACGCATCTGACCCCGAAGGCATAGAAGCTGCGTCAGACGCTAATAAAAGTCCGCTGCCAGAGAAACAAACTGAACGCTGTGGCACTCCCACCAGCGCAGGTGTACAAGCGTGAGCCTCATGCTCCCTGCATGACAGCGGTCCCTAAGAAACAGTTAAAATAACTGACCAGCGGGATAAAATAAACCGAGCCGCAGCAAACACTGACTCCCAGTCAGCCTTATGGAGAACGCTAACCACACTGCGGCGATCTCGGCAGTGCACGATAACAAGCGTGAGACTATGTCACGGACAAATGTGCCAGCCCCAACTAACCTCGCTGAAAAATCATACCCGGAGCCAACCGCCAAGAAATCCGACACGGCTGGTGCCTACAGACCAGAAAAGCAACGTCGCTGAGACACAGCATGAAATCCGCGACATGCACCTCAGAAGAAAAAATAAAGCACGCGGGAAGGCAACAGCTCCTACCACGGTATCTGAATTATATACCCGGAGCCATCAAGCCCTTCTCACACATTCCTCGCCTCCCCAAGTCAGCGTTTTCTAAAATAAACTAGAAAATCCGCCGTTCAAAACCACTAACACAATTGCACAGTTCCAACAACGTGAGTAATCAGATACTAACAACCTCGCTTGCAGGGCCGGCAGAAGCCGGTTGTAGAGAATGACACAGTGACAAAATTCATCACCATTCCCGTCCCCACGGATAACTGCGGTAAACCATCTTCATGTCATTCTCTAAGGAGAGAGGGAAGAATCAGAGTATGAATGGCCACAACCACTGACCCACAAGCTTTGCTTTGAAGAATGCTGGTGTAGAAAGACTGAGGCTGAAATAGACACTAGAAAATGACATGGGATTATTTCCCGCGGTTATCCGCAGGGACGGGAACGGTGATGAATTTTGTCACCGTGTCATTCTCTAGCCGGTTGCTCAGCACTAACAGGGCATAAAGGTTATTCAGCAACTATGGGTTTTTTTATTTTTTAAGGGAAAGAAGAAAATTAGAGACCAAGGTAGACCCTCTATCACTGGAGGGAGGGTGAGGCAGGGACCTGGGGGGGAGGCCCAGATATAAATCCTAAAGCCGGCACCGTTCAGCTGGACACCCCTGTCTCACTGAAGAGAAAATCTCAACAGGAAAATGAGAAATGTTAGCTCACTGAAGAGAAATCTCAACAGGAGAAAATAATTTTCCAGTCACAGCCAGAATTCAGGAGCTAGTTGAATAGTGACCATCACCTGCTGGGAGATAGAGCATACTAAAGATACAGGAGGAGTGCCAGTCAATAGGACCACATGTTAATCAGTTTCTCTATCTCCGCCTGCTGGTAGATGTGGGCTACCCCATTGGTCTCTGGATTCATCTGCTGCTGTTGCTAAGGAATACCAGTTACATTATGTAAATCTAATTCATTAGGGTGAGAATTTTGTGATTTCCATGGTAAGTAATATATTTTATTTATAGGTGGCATACATTCAGGTGAAATTTTTAATGTCTCCATTAAATATCTTTTAAAAGCTTCTGTAGGTGTACCCAAGGTTAGCTTAGGAAAATTCAACATTCAGTCTTCTATTAAAGTTTTCCAAATTTCAATTTTCGTTAAAGAAAAGTTCTATTTTGAACCATGGTAGCAGAAAGATTTTAGTGAAGAAATTTCTTTGTCCACTAATTCAAATTTTCTGTGCATTTCTAATTGAATATTTTGTACAGAAGATAAATCGTCCAATTTAATTGATACCTTAGAGATGTCTTCAGATGATTTCGTAGCCGCTGCTTCAAGTCTCTGAAGGCTCTTCTTAATAGTTCTAAGACTCACTGTCGCGGAGTCTATGTTCTCATTGGCCCCAGTAAAGAGAAGGAAAAGGCATAGGGCATTTGCATATATAGACAAGCATCATAATACATAATAACGTCAAAGGATGATACCCCATACCCAGCAAAGAAAAGGAAAAGGCATATGCATGAGCATATATAGAGAAGCATCAAAATACATAAGGTCAAAGGAGCATATAGTGCATATGAAAACCCAGCAAAGAAAAGGAAAAGGCATATGCATGAGCATATATAGACAAGCATCAAAATACATGTCAAAGGAGCATATAGTGCATATAAAAACCTAGCAAAGAAAAGGAAAATGCATAAGGCATGTGCATATATAGATAAGCAACAAAAATACATTCCGTATTTTTCGCTCCATAAGATGCACTTTTTCCACCCCCAAAGAGGGGGTAGAAAAGTGGGGGCAACTTATGGAGCGAATACTCTTTCCCCCCCTCCCTCCCGGTACCTTTTTAAAGGTGTGGTGCTTTCCTGCTGGACGTCCTTTTTTGGAAGCAGAGCGGCACGATGCAGAAGCGCGACATTTGAGCTTCCTGCCTGGTCTCGCGTCGCACAGTGATTGGCTGATTTCAGTTCTCGATGAGAAGACAGTAAGCACATAGGTCGTGCTCCTACTTCGCGCCGCTCTATTTCCAAAGACAGCAATCCAGCAGGAGAGCACTACAACTGTAAAAAGGTACCGGGGCGGCTTCGGACTGGAGGCCGATGGCGTCACCTGCTGTCAACGTCGGGTGCAGGTGGCATCGGGCGGGCTCATTCGCTGTGGGCGGGCAAATTCGGATTCGGGCGCGCTCCTTCGGCGTCAGGTGCGGACGGCTTCGGTTTCAGGTGCGAGCGGTTAAGGTCGGACTCCTTCATTGCGGGCAGCTTCTGACTGTGGACTGCAGCCGGGCTGCTTCAGCTGCTGGCGGCTTCAGGTGCAGGTGGTTTCTGACTTTGGGCTGTGGGCGGCCAGCTTCGGGTGTGGGCGGCTTCGGATTGTGGGCTGCAGGCGGGCTGCTACGGGTACAAGCGACATCGGGCATGCTCCTTCTAGCGGGCTGCTATGGGTATAAGCGACATCGGGCATGCTCCTTCTAGCGGGCTGCTACGGGTACAAGCGACATCGGGCATGCTCCTTCTACCGGGCTGCTTCGGGTACAAGCGACATCGGGCATGCTCCTTCTACCGGGCTGCTTCGGGTACAAGCGACATCGGGCATGCTCCTTCTACCGGGCTGCTTCGGGTACAAGCGACATCGGGCATGCTCCTTCTAGCGGGCTGCTACGGGTACAAGCGACATCGGGCATGCTCCTTCTAGCGGGCTGCTTCGAGTACAAGCGACATCGGGCATGCTCCTTCTAGCGGGCTGCTTCGGGTACAAGCGACATCGGGCATGCTCCTTCTAGCGGGCTGCTTCAGGTTCAAGCGACATCGGGCATGCTCCTTCTAGCGGGCTGCTTCGGGTACAAGCGGCTTCGGGTGAGCTCGTTCTAGCGGCCGGTTTCTGACTAAGGGCTGCAGACGGGCTACTTCAGCTGATGGCAAATTCGAGCGGGCGACTTTTCTGCGGACGGCTTTTGACTGTGGGTTGCGGGCAGGTGCGTCTTATGGACAGGTGCGTCTTATAGATTGAAGAACACGTCAAAGCAGCATGTAGTTTATATAAAAACATTACACACATGAAGCATAAGGTATAGTCATACCTAAAACAACATTTAAAAATCCAAGTATAAAAACCCAGCAAAGAGAAGGAAAAGACATAAAACATCTGCAAATATAGACAAGCATCAAAAATACATACCTTATTTTTTGCTCCATAAGACACACTTTTTCCACCCCCCAAAAGCAGGTAGAAAAGTGGGGGCGTCTTATGAAGGGAATACACCTTCCTCCCATCCTCCACCCCTGGTACCTTTTTAAAGTTTTGGTGCTCTCCTACTGGACAGCTGTCTTTGAACCAGAGCGGCACGCCGTAGGAGAGCGACCTTTGCGTTCCTGCCTGGTCTCGCATTGGTCAGTATTGGCTGATGTCAGTTTTTGATGAGAAGGCAGAAAGCACAAAGGTCGCACTCATCCTTCGTGCTTTTCGATCTATAAGACACACCTATCCATAAGATGCACCAGCCTGCAACCCACAGACAAAATCCGCCCTCAGCGAAGGAGCCAGCCAGAAGTCGCCCACCCACACATGAAGCTGCCACCAGCCGAAGTAGCCTGCCCTCAGCCCACAATCAGAAGCCGCCTGCAGTGAAGGAGCCCGCCTGAATCCAATCACACCCGAAGCTGCCCATACACAGCCCACAGAGAGAAGCCGCCCAAAACAAAGGAGCCTGTCCGAAGCCGCGAGCACCAGAAGCAGCCCGCCCGCAGCCCTTAGTCAGAAGCCTTCCACAGTGAAGTAGCCCGCCCAAAGCCGCTCGCCCCCGAAGCCGAAGCAGCCCGCCCGCAGCCCACAGTCAGAAGCTGCCCGCAGCCGATGCCGCTAGCAGATGAAACAGCCCACCTGGAGCACACAGTCAGAAGCCGACTGCAGGGAAGTAGCCGGCACAAAGCCGCCTGCACCCAAAGTTGCCAGTAGCCGTAGCTGCCTGCTCGCAGGAAACAGCCAGAATCCACCCGCATCCAATGCCGCCAGCAGCTGAACAGCCTGCCTGCAGTCCACAGTCAGAAGCCGCCCACAGTGAAGTAGCCCGCCCGAAGCTGCCTGCATCCGAAGTCCCCAGCAGCCGAAGACGCCCACCCGCAGCTCTAAGCCGTCCCGGTACCTTTTTAAAGTTCTGGTGCTCTCCTGCTGGATGGCTGTCTTTGAAAGCAGAACTGCGTGAAGAAGAAGTGAGACCTTTGCGCTTTACTGCCTTCTCATCAAAAACTAACATCAGCCAATCAATGAGCGACACGAGACCAGGCAGTAAGTGCAAAGGTCGCGCTTCTGCTTCGCGCTGCTCTGCTTCCAAAGACAGCCATCCAGCAGGAGAGCACCAAAACTTTAAAAAGGTACCCGGACGGCTTCGGACTGCGGGCGGGCGTCTTCAGCTGCTGGGGACTTCGGGTGCGGGCGGCTTCAGGCGGGCTCCTTCGCTGCGGGGCAGCTTCTGACTGTGGGTTGCAGGCGGGCTGTTCGGTTGCTGGCGGCTTCGGGAGTGGGTAGATTCTGACTGTGGGCTGCGAGCGGGCAGCTTCGGCTACTGGCAACATCGGGTGCAGGCGGCTTCGTGCCGGCTACTTTCCTTCAGTCGGCTTCTGATTGTGTGCTCCAGGTGGGCTGCTTCATCTGCTGGCGGCGTCAAGTGCGGGCAGCTTCTGACTGTGGGCTGCGGGCGGGCTGCTTTGAATTCCGGCACAGGCGGCTTTGAGCGGGCTACTTCGCTGTGGAAGGCTTCTGACTATAGGCTGCGGGCGGGCTGCTTCTGGTGCTCGCGGCTTCGGACAGGCTCCTTTGTTTTGGGCGGCTTCTCTCTGTAGGCTGTGTATGGGCAGCTTCGGGTGTGGTTGGATTCAAGTGGGCTCCTTCGTTGCGGGCGGAGGGTGGGCTAGATCGACTGTTAGCGGCTTCGGGAGCAGGCGGGTGACATCACTGCGGACAGTCTTTGACTGTTGACTGTGGGTTGCGGACATGTGCGTCTTATGAACATGTGCGTCTTATGGACAGGTGCGTCTTATAGATTGAAAAACACGGCAATAACGTCAAAGCAGCATGTAGTTTATATAAAAAACATTACATACATGAAGCATAAGGTATATTCATACATAAACTAACATTTAAGAAAGCCAAGTATAAAACCCAGCAAGAGAAGGAAAAGGCATAAGGTATATGCATATATAGACAACCATCAAAATACATAATGACATCAAAAGAGCATATAGTGCATATGAAAACACAGCAAAGAAAAGGAAAAGGCATATGCATGAGCATATATAGAGAAGCATCAAAATACATAAGGTCAAAGGAGCATATAGTGCATATGAAAACCCAGAAAAGAAAAGGAAAAGGCATATGGCATGAGCATATGTAGACAAGCATCAAAATACATAAGGTCAAAGGAGCATATAGTGCATATGAAAACTCAGCAAAGAAAAGGAAAAGGCATATGCATGAGCATATATAGAGAAGCATCAAAATACATAAGGTCAAAGGAGCATATAGTGCATATGAAAACCCAGCAAAGAAAAGGAAATGGCATATGCATGAGCATATATAGAGAAGCATCAAAATACATAAGGTCAAAGGAGCATATAGTGCATATGAAAACCCAGCAAAGAAAAGGAAATGGCATATGCATGAGCATATATAGAGAAGCATCAAAATACATAAGGTCAAAGGAGCATATAGTGCATATGAAAACCCAGCAAAGAAAAGGAAAAGGCATATGCATGAGCATATATAGACAAGCATCAAAATACATAAGGTCAAAGGAGCATATAGTGCATATGAAAACTCAGCAAAGAAAAGGAAAAGGCATATGGCATGAGCATATGTAGACAAGCATCAAAATACATAAGGTCAAAGGAGCATATAGTGCATATGAAAACTCAGCAAAGAAAAGGAAAAGGCATATGCATGAGCATATATAGACAAGCATCAAAATACATAAGGTCAAAGGAGCATATAGTGCATATGAAAACTCAGCAAAGAAAAGGAAAAGGCATATGCATGAGCATATATAGAGAAGCATCAAAATACATAAGGTCAAAGGAGCATATAGTGCATATGAAAACCCAGCAAAGAAAAGGAAATGGCATATGCATGAGCATATATAGAGAAACATCAAAATACATAAGGTCAAAGGAGCATATAGTGCATATGAAAACCCAGCAAAGAAAAGGAAATGGCATATGCATGAGCATATATAGAGAAGCATCAAAATACATAAGGTCAAAGGAGCATATAGTGCATATGAAAACCCAGCAAAGAAAAGGAAAAGGCATATGCATGAGCATATATAGACAAGCATCAAAATACATAAGGTCAAAGGAGCATATAGTGCATATGAAAACTCAGCAAAGAAAAGGAAAAGGCATATGCATGAGCATATATAGAGAAGCATCAAAATACATAAGGTCAAAGGAGCATATAGTGCATATGAAAACCCAGCAAAGAAAAGGAAAAGGCATATGCATGAGCATATATAGAGAAGCATCAAAATACATAAGGTCAAAGGAGCATATAGTGCATATGAAAACCCAGCAAAGAAAAGGAAAAGGCATATGCATGAGCATATATAGAGAAGCATCAAAATACATAAGGTCAAAGGAGCATATAGTGCATATAAAAACCTAGCAAAGAAAAGGAAAATGCATAAGGCATGTGCATATATAGACAAGAAACAAAAATACATTCCGTATTTTTCGCTCCATAAGATGCACTTTTTCCACCCCCAAAGGGGGGGTAGAAAAGTGGGGGCATCTTATGGAGCGAATACTCTTTCCCCCTCTCCCTCCCGGTACCTTTTTAAAGGTGTGGTGCTTTCCTGCTGGACGTCCTTTTTTGGAAGCAGAGCGGCACGACGCAGAAGCGCGACCTTTGCGCTTCCTGCCTGGTCTCGCGTCGCACAGTGATTGGCTGATTTCAGTTCTCGATGAGAAGACAGTAAGCGCAAAGGTCGTGCTCCTACTTTGCACTGCTCTGTTTCCAAAGACAGCAATCCAGCAGGAGAGCACCACAACTGTAAAAAGGTACCAGGGCAGCTTCGGGCTGGAGGCTGACGGCGTCACCTACTGCCAACGTCGGGTGCAGGCGGTTTCGGGCGGGCCCATTTGCAATCAGAAGCCGCCTGCAGTGAAGGAGCCCGCCCGAATCCAACCACACCCCAAGCCGCCCATACACAGCCCATAGAGAGAAGCCGCCCAAAACAAAGGAGCCTGTCCGAAGCTGCGAGCACCAGAAGCAGCCCGCCCGCAGCCCTTAGTCAGAAGTCTTCCACAGTGAATTAGCCCGCCCAAAGCCGCCCAAAGCCGAAGCAGCCCGCCCGCAGCCCACAGTCAGAAGCTGCCCGCAGCCGATGCCGTCAGCAGGTGAAACAGCCCACCTGGAGCACACAGTCAGAAGCTGACTGCAGGGAAGTAGCCGGCACGAAGCCGCCTGCACCCAAAGTTGCCAGTAGCCGTACCTGCCTGCTGGCAGCAAACAGTCAGAATCCACTCGCATCCAAAGCCACCAGCAGCTGAACAGCCTGCCTGCAGTCCACAGTCAGAAGCCGCCCACAGTGAAGTAGCCCGCCTGAAGCTGCCTGCATCCGAAGTCCCCAGCAGCCGAAGACGCCCACCCGCAGCTCTAAGCCGTCCCGGTACCTTTTTAAAGTTCTGCAGCTCTCCTGCTGGATGGCTGTCTTTGAAAGCAGAACAGCGCGAAGCAGAAGTGCGACCATTGCAATTACTGCCTTCTCATCAAAAACTAACATCAGCCAATCAATGAGCGACACGAGACCAGGCAGTAAGTGCAAAGGTCGCGCTTCTGCTTCGCGCTGCTCTGCTTCCAAAGACAGCCATCCAGCAGGAGAGCACCAAAACTTTAAAAAGGTACCAGGATAGCTTCGGACTGCGAGCGGGCGTCTTCGGCTGCTGGGGACTTCGGGTGAAGGTGGCTTCAGGCGGGCTCCTTCGCTGCGGGCGGCTTCTGACTGTGGGCTGCAGGCGGGCTGTTCGGTTGCTGGCGGCTTCGGGTGTGAGTAGATTCTGACTGTGGGCTGCGAGCGGGCAGTTTCGGCTACTGGCAACATCGGGTGCAGGCGGCTTCGTGCCGGCTACTTCCCTGCAGTCGGCTTCTGATTGTGTACTCCAGGTGGGCTGCTTCATCTGCTGGCGGCGTCAAGTTCGGGCAGCTTCTGACTGTGGGCTGCGGGCGGGCTGCTTCGAATTCCGGCGCAGGCGGCTTTGAGCGGGCTACTTCGCTGTGGAAGGCTTCCGACTATAGGCTGCGGGCGGGCTGCTTCTGGTGCTCGCGGCTTCGGACAGGCTCCTTTGTTTTGGGCAGCTTCTCTCTGTAGGCTGTGTATGGGCGGCTTCGGGTGTGGTTGGATTCAAGTGGGCTCCTTCGTTGCGGGCGGAGAGTGGGCTAGATCGACTGTTAGCGGCTTCGGGAGCAGGCGGGTGACATCACTGTGGACAGTCTTTGACTGTGGGTTGCGGACATGTGCGTCTTATGGACAGGTGCGTCTTATAGATTGAAAAACACGGCAATAACGTCAAAGCAGCATGTAGTTTATATAAAAAATATTACATACATGAAGCATAAGGTATATTCATACATAAACTAACATTTAAGAAAGCCAAGTATAAAACCCAGCAAGAGAAGGAAAAGGCATAAGGTATATGCATATATAGACAACCATCAAAATACATAATGACATCAAAAGAGCATATAGTGCATATGAAAACACAGCAAAGAAAAGGAAAAGGCATATGCATGAGCATATATAGAGAAGCATCAAAATACATAAGGTCAAAGGAGCATATAGTGCATATAAAAACCTAGCAAAGAAAAGGAAAATGCATAAGGCATGTGCATATATAGACAAGAAACAAAAATACATTCCGTATTTTTCGCTCCATAAGATGCACTTTTTCCACCCCCAAAGGGGGGGTAGAAAAGTGGGGGCATCTTATGGAGCGAATACTCTTTCCCCCTCTCCCTCCCGGTACCTTTTTAAAGGTGTGGTGCTTTCCTGCTGGACGTCCTTTTTTGGAAGCAGAGCGGCACGACGCAGAAGCGCGACCTTTGCGCTTCCTGCCTGGTCTCGCGTCGCACAGTGATTGGCTGATTTCTGTTCTCGATGAGAAGACAGTAAGCGCAAAGGTCGTGCTCCTACTTTGCACCGCTCTGTTTCCAAAGACAGCAATCCAGCAGGAGAGCACCACAACTGTAAAAAGGTACCAGGGCAGCTTCGGGCTGGAGGCCGACGGCGTCACCTACTGCCAACGTCGGGTGCAGGCGGTTTCGGGCGGGCCCATTTGCAATCAGAAGCCGCCTGCAGTGAAGGAGCCCGCCCGAATCCAACCACACCCCAAACCGCCCATACACAGCCCATAGAGAGAAGCCGCCCAAAACAAAGGAGCCTGTCCGAAGCTGCGAGCACCAGAAGCAGCCCGCCCGCAGCCCTTAGTCAGAAGTCTTCCACAGTGAATTAGCCCGCTCAAAGCCGAAGCAGCCCGCCCGCAGCCCACAGTCAGAAGCTGCCCACAGCGAAGTAGCCCGCCTGAAGCTGCCTGCATCCGAAGTCCCCAGCAGCCGAAGACGCCCACCCGCAGCTCTAAGCCGTCCCGGTACCTTTTTAAAGTTCTGGAGCTCTCCTGCTGGATGGCTGTCTTTGAAAGCAGAACAGCGCGAAGCAGAAGTGCGACCATTGCAATTACTGCCTTCTCATCAAAAACTAACATCAGCCAATCAATGAGCGACACGAGACCAGGCAGTAAGTGCAAAGGTCGCGCTTCTGCTTCGCGCTGCTCTGCTTCCAAAGACAGCCATCCAGCAGGAGAGCACCAAAACTTTAAAAAGGTACCAGGATAGCTTCGGACTGCGAGCGGGCGTCTTCGGCTGCTGGGGACTTCGGGTGCGGGTGGCTTCAGGCGGGCTCCTTCGCTGCGGGCGGCTTCTGACTGTGGGCTGCAGGCGGGCTGTTCGGTTGCTGGCGGCTTCGGGTGTGAGTAGATTCTGACTGTGGGCTGCGAGCGGGCAGTTTCGGCTACTGGCAACATCGGGTGCAGGCGGCTTCGTGCCGGCTACTTCCCTGCAGTCGGCTTCTGATTGTGTGCTCCAGGTGGGCTGCTTCATCTGCTGGCGGCGTCAAGTTCGGGCAGCTTCTGACTGTGGGCTGCGGGCGGGCTGCTTCGAATTCCGGCGCAGGCGGCTTTGAGCGGGCTACTTCGCTGTGGAAGGCTTCTGACTATAGGCTGCGGGCGGGCTGCTTCTGGTGCTCGCGGCTTCGGACAGGCTCCTTTGTTTTGGGCGGCTTCTCTCTGTAGGCTGTGTATGGGCGGCTTCGGGTGTGGTTGGATTCAAGTGGGCTCCTTCGTTGCGGGCGGAGGGTGGGCTAGATCGACTGTTAGCGGCTTCGGGAGCAGGCGGGTGACATCACTGCGGACAGTCTTTGACTGTGGGTTGCGGACATGTGCGTCTTATGGACAGGTGCGTCTTATAGATTGAAAAACACGGCAATAACGTCAAAGCAGCATGTAGTTTATATAAAAAATATTACATACATGAAGCATAAGGTATATTCATACATAAACTAACATTTAAGAAAGCCAAGTATAAAACCCAGCAAGAGAAGGAAAAGGCATAAGGTATATGCATATATAGACAACCATCAAAATACATAATGACATCAAAAGAGCATATAGTGCATATGAAAACACAGCAAAGAAAAGGAAAAGGCATATGCATGAGCATATATAGAGAAGCATCAAAATACATAAGGTCAAAGGAGCATATAGTGCATATGAAAACCCAGCAAAGAAAAGGAAAAGGCATATGCATGAGCATATATAGAGAAGCATCAAAATACATAAGGTCAAAGGAGCATATAGTGCATATAAAAACCTAGCAAAGAAAAGGAAAATGCATAAGGCATGTGCATATATAGACAAGAAACAAAAATACATTCCGTATTTTTCGCTCCATAAGATGCACTTTTTCCACCCCCAAAGGGGGGGTAGAAAAGTGGGGGCATCTTATGGAGCGAATACTCTTTCCCCCTCTTCCTCCCGGTACCTTTTTAAAGGTGTGGTGCTTTCCTGCTGGACGTCCTTTTTTGGAAGCAGAGCGGCACGACGCAGAAGCGCGACCTTTGCGCTTCCTGCCTGGTCTCGCGTCGCACAGTGATTGGCTGATTTCAGTTCTCGATGAGAAGACAGTAAGCGCAAAGGTCGTGCTCCTACTTCGCACCGCTCTGTTTCCAAAGACAGCAATCCAGCAGGAGAGCACCACAACTGTAAAAAGGTACCAGGGCAGCTTCGGGCTGGAGGCCGACGGCGTCACCTACTGCCAACGTCGGGTGCAGGCGGTTTCGGGCGGGCCCATTTGCAATCAGAAGCCGCCTGCAGTGAAGGAGCCCGCCCGAATCCAACCACACCCCAAGCCGCCCATACACAGCCCATAGAGAGAAGCCGCCCAAAACAAAGGAGCCTGTCCGAAGCTGCGAGCACCAGAAGCAGCCCGCCCGCAGCCCTTAGTCAGAAGTCTTCCACAGTGAATTAGCCCGCCCAAAGCCGCCCAAAGCCGAAGCAGCCCGCCCGCAGCCCACAGTCAGATGCTGCCCGCAGCCGATGCCGTCAGCAGGTGAAACAGCCCACCTGGAGCACACAGTCAGAAGCTGACTGCAGGGAAGTAGCCGGCACGAAGCCGCCTGCACCCAAAGTTGCCAGTAGCCGTAGCTGCCTGCTCGCAGCAAAGTCAGAATCCACCCGCATCCAAAGCCGCCAGCAGCTGAACAGCCTGCCTGCAGTCCACAGTCAGAAGCCGCCCACAGCGAAGTAGCCCGCCTGAAGCTGCCTGCATCCGAAGTCCCCAGCAGCCGAAGACGCCCACCCGCAGCTCTAAGCCGTCCCGGTACCTTTTTAAAGTTCTGGAGCTCTCCTGCTGGATGGCTGTCTTTGAAAGCAGAACAGCGCGAAGCAGAAGTGCGACCATTGCAATTACTGCCTTCTCATCAAAAACTAACATCAGCCAATCAATGAGCGACACGAGACCAGGCAGTAAGTGCAAAGGTCGCGCTTCTGCTTCGCGCTGCTCTGCTTCCAAAGACAGCCATCCAGCAGGAGAGCACCAAAACTTTAAAAAGGTACCAGGACAGCTTCGGGCTGCGAGCGGGCGTCTTCGGCTGCTGAGGACTTCGGGTGCGGGTGGCTTCAGGCGGGCTCCTTCGCTGCGGGCGGCTTCTGACTGTGGGCTGCAGGCGGGCTGTTCGGTTGCTGGCGGCTTCGGGTGTGAGTAGATTCTGACTGTGGGCTGCGAGCGGGCAGCTTCGGCTACTGGCAACATCGAGTGCAGGCGGCTTCGTGCCGGCTACTTCCCTGCAGTCGGCTTCTGATTGTGTGCTCCAGGTGGGCTGCTTCATCTGCTGGCGGCGTCAAGTTCGGGCAGCTTCTGACTGTGGGCTGCGGGCGTGCTGCTTTGAATTCCGGCGCAGGCGGCTTTGAGCGGGCTACTTCGCTGTGGAAGGCTTCTGACTATAGGCTGCGGGCGGGCTGCTTCTGGTGCTCGCGGCTTCGGACAGGCTCCTTTGTTTTGGGCGGCTTCTCTCTGTAGGCTGTGTATGGGCGGCTTCGGGTGTGGTTGGATTCAAGTGGGCTCCTTCGTTGCGGGCGGAGGGTGGGCTAGATCGATTGTTAGCGGCTTCGGGAGCAGGCGGGTGACATCACTGTGGACAGTCTTTGACTGTGGGTTGCGGACATGTGCGTCTTATGGACAGGTGCGTCTTATAGATTGAAAAACACGGCAATAACGTCAAAGCAGCATGTAGTTTATATAAAAAATATTACATACATGAAGCATAAGGTATATTCATACATAAACTAACATTTAAGAAAGCCAAGTATAAAACCCAGCAAGAGAAGGAAAAGGAATAAGGTATATGCATATATAGACAACCATCAAAATACATAATGACATCAAAAGAGCATATAGTGCATATGAAAACACAGCAAAGAAAAGGAAAAGGCATATGCATGAGCATATATAGAGAAGCATCAAAATACATAAGGTCAAAGGAGCATATAGTGCATATGAAAACCCAGCAAAGAAAAGGAAAAGGCATATGCATGAGCATATATAGAGAAGCATCAAAATACATAAGGTCAAAGGAGCATATAGTTCATATGAAAACCCAGCAAAGAAAAGGAAAAGGCATATGCATGAGCATATATAGAGAAGCATCAAAATACATAAGGTCAAAGGAGCATATAGTGCATATAAAAACCTAGCAAAGAAAAGGAAAATGCATAAGGCATGTGCATATATAGACAAGAAACAAAAATACATTCCGTATTTTTCGCTCCATAAGATGCACTTTTTCCACCCCCAAAGAGGGGGTAGAAAAGTGGGGGCATCTTATGGAGCGAATACTCTTTCCCCTCCCTCCCTCCCGGTACCTTTTTAAAGGTGTGATGCTCTCCTTCTGGACGTCCTTCTTTGGAAGCAGAGCGGCACGACGCAGAAGCGTGACCTTTGCGCTTCCTGCCTGGTCTCGCGTCGCACAGTGATTGGCTGATTTCAGTTCTCGATGAGAAGACAGTAAGCGCAAAGGTCGTGCTCCTACTTCGCGCCACTCTGTTTCCAAAGATAGCAATCTAGTAGGAGAGCACCACAACTGTAAAAAGGTACCGGGGCGGCTTCGGGCTGTAGGCAGACGGCGTCACCTGCTGCCAACGTCGGGTGCAGACGGCTTCGGGCGGGCCCATTTGCAATCAGAAGCCGCCTGCAGTGAAGGAGCCCGCCCGAATCCAACCACACCCGAAGCCGCCCATACACAGCTCACAGAGAGAAGCCGCCAAAACAAAGGAGCCTGTCCGAAGCTGCGAGCATCAGAAGCAGCCCGCCCGCAGCCCTTAGTCAAAAGTCTTCCACAGTGAATTAGCCCGCCCAAAGCCGAAGCAGCCCGCCCGCAGCCCACAGTCAGAAGCTGCCCGCAGCCGATGCCGTCAGCAGATGAAACAGCCCACCTGGAGCACACAGTCAGAAGCCGACTGCAAGGAAGTAGACGGCACAAAGCCGCCTGCACCCAAAATTGCCAGTAGCTGTAGCTGCCCGCTCGCAGCCCACAGTCAGAATCCACCCGCACCCGAAGCCGCCAGCAGCTTATCAGCGCGCCTGCAGCCCACAGTCAGAAGCCGCCTGTAGCGAAGGAGCCCGCCTGAAGCCGCCCGCACCCGAAGTCCCCAGCAACCGAAGCTGCCCGCCCGCAGCTCGAAGCCGTCCCGGTACCTTTTTAAAGTTGTGGTGCTCTCCTGCTGGATGGCTGTCTTTGGAAGCAGAGCAGCGCGAAGCAGAAGCGCGACCTTTGCACTTACTGCCTGGTCTCGTGTCGCTCATTGATTGGCTGATGTTAGTTTTTGATGAGAAGGCAGTAATTGCAATGGTCGCACTTCTGCTTCGCGCTGTTCTGCTTCCAAAGACAGCCATCCAGCAGGAGAGCACCACAACTTTAAAAAGGTACCGGGACGGCTTAGAGCTGCGGGCGGGCGGCTTCGGTTGCTGGGGACTTCGGGTGCGGGCGGCTTCAGGCGGGCTCCTTCGCTACAGGCGGCTTCTGACTGTGGGCTGCAGGCACGCTGTTAAGCTGCTGGCGGCTTCGGGTGCGGGTGGATTCTGACTGTGGGCTGCGAGCGGGCAGCTACGGCTACTGGCAATTTTGGGTGCAGGCGGCTTCGTGCCGTCTACTTCCTTGCAGTCGGCTTCTGACTGTGTGCTCCAGGTGGGCTGTTTCATCTGCTGGCGGCAGCGTGTGCGGGTAGCTTGACTGTGTACCTCGGGCGGGCTGCTTCGGCTTCGGGTGGCTTTGGGCGGGCTATTTCGTTGTGGAAGGCTTCTGACTATGGGCTGCGGGCAGGCTGCTTTAGGTGCAGGCAGCTTTGGACAGGTTCCTTTGTTTCGGGTGGCATCTGTCTGTGGGCTGTGTACGGGCGGGTTCGGGTGTGGTCGGATTCAGGCAGGCTCCTTCGCTGCGGGCGGCTTCTGACTGTAGGCTGCATGTGGGCTACTTCGGCTGACGGCAGCTTCTGGTGCCGGCGGCTTTGGGTGGTCTGCTTTGGCTTCAGGTGTGGGAGGCTTCCAACTGTGAGCTATGGGCGGGCGGCTTCTGCTTCGGGCGGAATCCTTCAGGTGCGGGCGGTTTATGACTGTGGGCTTCGGGCGGGTGGCTTCGGTTTCGGATGCGAGCGGGTTCAGACGGGCAGATTCTGACTGTGGGCTGCAGGCGGGCGGTTTTGGCTTAGGGTGTGGGTGGCTTCGACCGGGCTCCTTTGGCATCGGGTGTGGGCGGCTTCTGACTATGGGCTGCGGGCGGGCTACTTCGACTGCTGGCGGCTTTGGGTGTGGGTGGGGACTTCAGGCGGGCGAGCACGGCGACTTTTGACTGTGGGTTGCGAACGGGTGCGTCTTATAGATCGAAAAACACGGTAAAAACATCAAAGGTGCATGTAGTTTATATAAAAACCATTACATACATGAAGCATAAGGTATATTCATACATAAATAACATTTAAAAATCCAAGCCTAAAAACCCAGCAAGAGAAGGAAAAGGCATAAGGCATTTGCATGTACACACAAGCATCATAATACATAACATCAAAGGAGGATAAAATGCATATAAAAACCCAGCAAAGAGAAGGAAAACGCATATGTAGATGGTGTAGATGGGCTGGAGTAGGTTTTGATGGAGATTTCGGCACTTGGAACTCAAGCACAGCACCGGGTAGAGCTTTGGATTCTTGCCCAGAAATAGCTAAAAAGAAAAAATTTAAATTAAATCAGGTTGGGCAGACTGGATGGACCATTTGGGTTTTTATCTGCCGTCATCTACTATGTCACTATGAGGATGTAGTATATATAAAAATCCAGCAAAGAAAAGGAAAATGCATATGGCATGTGCATATATAAACAAGCATCAAAATATATAATAACCTCAAAAGAGGCAAACTTGCCCAGTCTGTCTGTATATGGCCGTTTGGGGGAGGATAGGCTGGAGAGGGCTTCAATGGCTGGGAGGGTGTAGATGGGCTGGTGTAGGTTTTGATGGATATTTCGGCACTTGGAACCCAAGCACAGTACCGGGTAGAGCTTTGGATTCTTGCCTAGAAATAGCTAAGAAGAAAAAAATTAAAAAAATTTAAATTGAATTAGGTTGGGCAGACTGGTCTTTATCTGCCGTCGTCTACTATGTTACTATGAAAATGTAGTATATATAAAATCCCAGCAAAGAGAATGAAAAGGCATAAGGTATGTGCATATATAGACAAGCATCAAAATATATAATGTCAAAGGAGCATATAATGCATATAAAATCCCAGCAAAGAGAATGAAAAGGCATAAGGTATGTGCATATATACACAAGCATCAAAATACATAATAACCTCAAAGGAGGATGTAGTGCATATAAAAAAACACTAGATACAAGAAGCATAAGGTATATCCATACATTGCACAGCATAAAAATGCAAGTCTGAAAAACCAGTGAGAGGGCAAAGGAAGCCTGGAAAAGCATCATGGGAAGGGGTCAAACTGCACGTCCTTAACAATCTGAGCTCGGACCGATCCTAATGCTTTTCCCTCCCTTTGCCGAGACTAAAAGCGGCACCGACCTCAGGGCAAAAGTTTTGCCGCTAGTCTCGGCATAGGGAGGGAAAAGCATTAGGATCCGTCAGGAAGATCCGTCAGGTCCGCTTTTTACCCCTTGCCTCAACGCAATAGGAACAATATGGAAAAGCAAGAAGCATAAAGCATTTCTATGGATAGACCCGCTGGAAATACAGGGAGAAAAAAAAATAAAAAAAAGCCGTAATAAAAAAACTAGAAAACACAGGGATTTCTGGTACGGGACAACGCGTTAAAAAAACCGAACTTATAAAACAAAATGTGAATGAATACTTAAACACACTATGCAGGAACTGATAAAAAAAAAAAAAAAATTGGCAACCGTAAAACTGTTTGACTTTTTGACTGGAAAACTGAACAAAACCGCGAAAGACAAAGGCGCGCGCCGCACAAAATTACAGTTTTTAGGGGCTCCGACGGGGGGTTTTGTTGGGGAACCCCCCCCCCCTTCCAGTTTACTTAATAGACATCGCGCCGGCGTTATGGGGAGTTTGGGGGGTTGTAACCCTCCACATTTTACTGTAAATTTCACTTTTTCCCTAAAAAACAGGGAAAAAGTTAAGTTTTCAGTAAAATGTGGGGGGGTTACAACCCCCACAACGCGGCGCGATGTCTATTAAGTAAACTGGCGGGGTTCCCCCCCCCCCCCACGCCCCCCGTCGGAGCCCTAAAAACAGTAATTTAGAACGGCGCGCGCCTCCGCGCTGCGCTCAATTGTCTGGGCGAGTCTTTGTCCCGGAGCGCTTTTGATCTGACACCTACTTAAACATACCATGAAGGAACCCAGAAAATTAATAATAATAAAAAAGAGAAGCGTAAAACTGTTTAACTTTGACTGGAAAACTGAACAAAACCGAACCGGAAAAAAATACTTAAACGTACCATGAAGGAACCCAGAAAGTTATTATTATTAATAATAATAAAAAGACAAGCGTAAAACTGTTTAACTTTGACTGGAAAACTGAACAAAACCGAACCGGAAAAAAAATACTTAAATGTAACAATGAAGAAAGTTAATAATAATAATAAAAAGACAAGCGTAATAAAACTGTTTGACTTTGACTGGAAAACTGAATAAAACTGTACCTGAAAGTGTCGAGTCGAAAAAAGAAACCCCAAAATGGCACAACTGTGGAACACACTTAATGAGACGCGCCGGGGGGGGGGGGCAGGAAAAGACCCACCAAATAGGGAGTATAAAAAGGCAAACGACGAGAAAAAGACCCGCGGGCGAGAAAGCTGGGGTTGCACGGCGGAGGGGGGGGGGCATGAAGAGAGGCCATACCTGAGACATGCAAAAGTCACAGAACATCAGCGAAGCCGCGAGCAGAGCTTTCGCCCGAGCGCTCGAGCAGCAACGCGCAAACTCCTGACTAAAAGCGAAGTGGCGCGAGCGCTCGGGCGAAAGCTCTGCTCGCGGCTTCGCTGATGTTTTTTAACCTTGTGCTCGAGGTCAAGCGGTCACGTGACGTTTCGAGAAAAGGCGCCAAAACTACAATCGAGAAAAACAAGCTCCCAAAAGGAAGGGGGACAAGAAACTAAATAGAAGAGAAAATTCTAGAACCTACCCTAATCTGAAAAAAAAGAAAGGAAGGCCTAAAACACCCCGAGGGCCACCAGCCTGAGTATTAATGGAGTTGAGGTGAGAGTTGGGATGTACTAAATGCAGGGTGCAGGTGAGTGGGTAAGAAAGCTCTGCACGAGCTCAATGAAAAACATACCCAATGCTGTGCTATACTGAACATCCCTTATAGAAAAAAAAATCATGAAGGAGCCGGTGGGAGGAATATAAGGGACATATTATGAGAGACAAAAATGGGCAAGAACAGAAAAATAAAAAAATTTGGCAACTGTGGAATTGCGGCTTCATATAAGAAACATAGGCCAGGGTTTTAAGGCCTACATTTCTGATGACAATTGTGGCTATGAAGGCGCTTTATGATCACTAATGCCACTTCCGGTGATAGCCTCTGGCGATAGCCATGCCTGCAGTGGCATTACGCGTCCTACAGCACCTTTCTAGATGGGAGAATGGCAGCCATTTTGAAGGCACCCTTTGGCGCCTCCGTTTTTTTTAAAGTCAGTTCTTAATTGGTTTTAATTGAGGCTGTCAATTACTCTGCTGTTTCTCACCAATTAAAACAATTAAGTTAGGCGGTGGTAGGATGTCTATGGCCGCCTAACGTAGAGCGCCATTACTAGAATCGGGGCCTATCTCCTATGCTGTGAAGAGCACCCGTCCCAGAATGCCCTTTATAGGATACCTTTCAGCGCTGATATTTTCTTGGTGCTGAATTTTCAGTGCCATTTACTGAATCCGGCTCAATTTGTCCAAAATTATCCATTTAGAAGGGGGATGGGATTCACAGAGATAGGCCCTGATTCTAGTAATGGCGGCCATAGACATCCTACCACCATCTAACAGTTAGGCCCATATGCTCTTGCGTCTTCATTATTTTAATGCAATGCTATTGCTTTAGGATGTTATGGAAAAAAGAATAATGCAGATAGCTTGGATATTTTTAGTTTTTGTGGACTTGAATCTGTTGGGTTCATGTTACTATTTTATCTTCTCTGTAGGTTAGACAAAGCAGTATTTCCTAAAATATGGGAGAATCCTCAGCATGCAGCACAAATATTAGCAGTGGTCCTACAATTTCAATTCCACTGCTGCATTTCATTTTCAACCGAAATGATCTTGAAAATGCTACTTAATCATGTCTTTTTCTCTGAGCTAATGCTGGAAAAGTGCATTATATTCTCTTTAGAGTCAGGCTTTCATTTTAGTTGAGTAAATCATGAGCCATTAAAGATGGATGCAATTCTTAGTATCGACTAAAAGCTTGACTGCCTGATCGTCCAGCACCTGCCCCGTTAGGTTGTCTAGAAAAACCTATAGTTGGAAAAACTGTGTGAATTGAAGTTTTTCCCATGAATTTCATTGTGCGTGATCAGAAAATAATTTTTAAAAAATATTTGTAAAGCCTATTCTGGGGTTGCTCAAAGCCACTGAATACATAAAATCTAGCGGTATTTTATTAAATGAACCTTCCATGTCTGCTCTTTATTGTGGAAAATAACAGAAATGTAACTTACTTTGCTAATACCTAAACACACGCATTTTGGCAAACAACAGTTTCGTTGTGGCAAGCAGGTACACCGAAGCATGTCAGTGGGAGACTTGGTTGGACCTGAACCACATTTCCTGTTTCACGCTCTTGGCATTACCAATGAATGATTGGCAAAGCCAGTGGACAGTGTGGTCTGAAGATCCAAACTTCCGTACCACTGAACAGTTTGTCAATACCATGAAGGTGGTTAATGACACAGCCGAGCGTGGTGTTCAACTGATAACCGATTCTGCCAGTGGCATCACCACAGACTCAGTTCAGCATGAGGCCTTGTTGCAAGGAATTAAACAGCATCACGGGCCTTATCGTATTTCAAGAAGATATTGAGGACTGCCTGTCAATCATTCCAGGGCGCGAGTTACAGAGCCACGCCATGATAGGCGGTTGAAATGTAGGCCCAGAAAACCCAGGTCTACATTTCAGCCGCTAGACCGCAGCAGCTGAGCGTGGCAGGGGGATTCCCCAAAGCCGCAGTTCTGTAGGGCACCGGTTAAAAAATCGCAGATTTGGGAAGTCCCTACCGTTCAGCTGATGGGGGAGCGGCCAAGGCAGGGAACCCCCGAACCCCACCACAAGTCAGCCGGCAGGAGAAATTCCCACTTCCTCCTGGTGACTAGCGGTGAGGTGGGACAGGAATCTTCTCTGCCCTGTCCTAGCCGGCTCTGCATCTCCCCTCCTGCTTCCTGGACCCTGGATCTGTCACAGGCCTCCGTAAGCCCTTGTGGTCCAGTGGTGAGCTGGGGCAGGAGTAATCCTCTTACGCTTCTGTCTTGCTACTGAAAAGGCTGCTGCAAGTTTTCACCCTTAGAGAGCTTACAATGAGTTTTCACACTGCTTTATCGTCTATTATTTAGAAAATATGGTTTTAATTTGCAGTTTCTTAGTTTCCTATCTTTTTTGCTTTTAGGTATGAATACAAGTAGAAGTGAAACGAGTAAAGATCACTCACTAAAGTCCTCTAGGAGAAGCATGCCGTGCTTAGCCCAGAGCCAAACGCATCCTCAGAACCTGAACAAACACTCTTCGTGGCTTCAACCCAATTGGATCTCACCGCAGCCCCTCAGTGCAGAATCACCTGAAATACATGCAGAACAGGAACGAGGTAGAGTGATTTTTAACCATACAAAAAGCTTCATTTGTACAGTTAACTAATGGGCATTAAGCCCTTAATGTGTGGTTAATGCATACTAACAGGTTACCACAGAAATGCGTTAAAGCGTTTTGCAATATTTTTCCTGTTGGCATGCATTAACACACGTATTACTGATTCTGAAAATTATTCTTTGGAGGGGGCATGCCCAAGTTAGAAAATGGGCATTATTCTTGGCTTATAGACTCTCTCTTGTAGGTCTCCACCATCAGCTGCCTTTGTATAGATAGATAGAGAGGAGCCAACTTTTCAAAATTATTGGGGGGGGGTGCTAAACCTAATGGAAATTACCTCTCCCTGGACACAGTCAAGGAGTTTGTTCAATATTAGGGGGGGGGGGTGCTCAAGCACTCACAGCACCCGCAGACTTGGCTTCTATAGATAGCTAGATCAATAGATATTTGTATAGATATAGATAGAGAGATATGAAAGATATATATATATTGGGTTTAGCACCCCCCCCCCCCCCAATAATTTTGAAAAGTTGGCTCCTCTCTATCTATACAAAGGCAGCTGATGGTGGAGACCTACAAGAGAGAATATATATATTTTAATTTACACAGTGATGTAGTAAGTGGGGGACGACAGACTGCCCTGGGCGCCGTCTTGGTGTGGCGCCAGCACCTTTCCTCCTCTCCGTCCCCTGCTCCTTCCCACTCCTCCCCCGCCTCACGCGCACCTTCAATTCACCCCCCACAATACTTCTAGCTCTTCGCCGGCATGAGCAGCAGCTCTAACCTTCTTATCGTGCCAGCCTCGTCACTCCCCTCTGACGTCACTTCCGGGTCCAACGACTAGGAAGTGACATCAGAAGGAGAGCCGATGCTGGCACAGGCAACGAGTTAGAGATGCTGCTTGCACCAGGGAAGCATGTGCGGCGGGGGTGGAGAAGAGGGCGACAGGAGACCCCACCACCCCGGGTACCTCCCACCCTCCCTATGCCACTGTATATATATATATACTTGGTTTTCTGTAGGTGTTTGCACTGGAAGTTGGTTTTGCCTTCCATACAACCCCCACCCGGAAGGAAGCAGTAGATGAAACATGGACGTGTTTGGATTTTTTATAATACGTGTCTCATTTTTATATGTAAAATTTGGACAAAATGTAAAAATTTTAGTCTATGGACACGTTAACGGTTAGCGCATAACACACCTTAGTAAAAGAAGGGGTTAGTGATCTATGAGCTGTCAGTCCCTCAATGTATTAATCTTTCAAAGAAGTAAGATACAGACTTGCTATGTACAGAATTTTGTTTCATTTTGTTGCCAATCTTATAGAAGTTTCATAATAGCTTTGATTGATGGATTTCATTTCTTCCGTAATCTGGCCTGAACTGCCCCTCGAGAACATTAACGATCGAATGAATTAAGTGTGTGTGGTTAATTTTTAATTAGGAAACATCAAGGAGGAATGTTTTAACAAATAATGTTTTACTGTGGATAGGAACAGTAATGGTGACGTCAACAGCAGAGGATCTAACTACACCTCACTAGCTTCCTGTTGAAGGTTCATAAGTTGTCAAGTCCTGCAAAATAGATAACCAGCTAGATCAGGGGTATCAAAGCCCCTCCTCGAGGGCCACAATCCAGTCAGGTTTTCAGGATTTCCCCAATGAATATGCATGAGATCTATTTGCATGCGCTACTTTCAATGCATATTCATTGGGGAAATCCTGAAAACCCGACTGGATTGCGGCCCTTGAGGAGGGATTTTGACACCCCTGAGCTAGATGGAAAAAAATTAAGCGGCTGAATTTGTGTTGTTTGATATTAATGTTTTTCATTCTAGATAAAACGTAATGATATTTGGACGTTTATACTCTTAAAAAAAAAGGCCAAAGCTTTCTTTCCGTACCATGGACAATTTTCCCATTGAATTTTGGAAGACAGTGTAAGGCAGTGGTTCCCAACCCTGTCCTGGAGGACCACCAGGCCAGTCAGGATTTAGGGATAGCCTTAATCAGATTCACATGCTTGTCACCTCCATTATATGCAAACCTCTCTCATGCATATTCATTAGGGCTATCCCAAAAACCCGACTGTTCTGGTGGTCCTCCAGGATAGGGTTGAGAACTACTGGTGTAAAGGATTTGGAAGAGAAACAAGGGGCATAAACCTATAAGGGATATCCTGAATCTTGGAATAATATGATCTATCGCAACCTTAGAAATAATAACACATTATGCTCCCTAGAGTATTGGTAAAGAAACAAGAGTAAATACTTCTTTATTGATATAGGGTGGTAGATGCTTGGATGACCTCCTGGTGGAAATTATTCTTTCAGGAGAAACACAGAGCCATTGAAAAATGAAGGCAAAGAAACAAGAATAAATACTTCTTTATAGGTATAGAGTGGTGGATACATGGGTGACCTGCTAGTGGAAATGATTCTTACAGATAAAAAAAAACTATGGCCCAGATTTTATAAAAACAACACTGATTTTCTAGGTACCAATAGGCACCCATACCTCCGTTAAAAATGCTATCCAAACGGCGTTTTTAACAGGGATTTCAGGCACATATAGGCACTTTAAGCCTTTGAATGCCAAAGTAGGCATGGCCAACGCCCGAAGTGGTGTTTGGTGGCTTAAAGTGTCTACGTAGGCACGATTCACATGAAGATAGGCACTGGAAATGTAGTCCAGGAAAACCCTGGTCTACATTTCTGGTGCCTATCTTTCACATTGGCGTGATTCTGAAGCTGGCACTGATGCGTAATTGACACGTGATAGGTAGCGGCTTATAAGGTGGCCACCAATATTGGTACTAGTTTGAGACTACAGGCCTGTGTGGCCTATCCAGACTACTCATCCATGCCATCTGCTCTCTCTTTCATTCCCTTAGAGATCTTATGGCTTTTTATATATTTATGGGAACTCCCGTCAGCTTCTATTAGTTCCAGTGGATTAGCATAGTAAAATGTAGAAGATATTTGAGTACCGGAGCCTAAGGGTCTGATTTGTAAAAGGTTTAACTTATGCATTACAGTGGGGCAATTATGTGATATAAAACAGGTCTTTGTGATCCACTTTATAAAGAGTGATTCCCATCGTAACAAACTAGGAGAAAGTAGTCTATGAATCATGTCTTGGTATATTTGACTGGTTGCCTTAGCAGCTGTAGAGGGAGCTCCAGAGATGTCATGGAAGCAGTCACACGAGACAAGTTTTAATGGGCAATCAAGTACTCTTAGCCACGGACCACTTGCCTGCAAGTTTGAGGGCTTTTCTCACAGATTTACTGTTTTCAAAGTGCAATCCCTTGAGCAAAATATTTAATGCGGGGAAAAAAGCAATGTCATGGATGATGGAGATCGGCCGTGTTCCAAGTTTTTCTATCGCACTATTTTTTCTTGCAAACTTTCATCCCTTAACTTTTTGACTCTGTACTTTACGGGGTCGATGCGCTGATTTTGCCAAACTGAATATGCATTTCAAAGCTGGGGCTGAGGATCCAAGCACAAGAGGACAACTAGGGAGCAAATGAGTTTACGCTGCTCTTTGGGATCAAGATTTTAGACAACTATTCTTGGTATCTATGTCATACTTGGAGTTCAGAAGACATTTGAAGACTTATGGGGTCTTTTACTAAGGCGCGCACTAATTGATTTAGCACACGCTAAATGCTAATGCACCCATAGAATATAATGGGCATGTTAGCATTTATCACGCTAAATCGGTTAGCGCTTTAGTAAAAGACCCCTTTATTTATTTTCCAGATTTTGGGGTAAAATTAATTTTCTTCATTGTTCTATTAGTGATATAAGTTAATCTTTTGTAAACCGCATAGATCCTTATGGTCTATAAAATCAATTTTTATGTTTTATGTTATATTTAATAAACTTTTTCAGGCTCAGATTCCACTGGAGTCATGATGCAATAACCAGCAAATGTTCTTTTGCAGGAACCTCATTATCCTTTTTTAATGTGAATTTACAGAATAAGGAGGGAAAACCTCTTTGTGCATCTTAGAGTCATGACATCAATGCATTGTGGAGTTGTTCTATAAGTGTGTGGTCAAAGTCTACTCTATAATGGCAACTGGTTGCTCAGATTTCAGTCTAGAATACTAATGTGTCCTGGTATTCGTACACCTTACATTTATGGGCTCACAGTTACAACAGCCATAGACCTGCATCTCAATGGTGCGACCTCACCTTGAGCATTGTGTTCAGTTCTAATCTCCTTACCTCAAAAAAGATATAGTGGCACCAGAAAAGGTTAAAGAAGAGCAATCAAGATGATAAAGGGGATGGAACTCCTCTCGTATGAGGAGATTAAAGAGATTAGGATTCTTCAACTTGGAAAAGAGACGGCCGAGGGGAGATAGGATCGAAGTCTACAAAATCCTGAGTGGTGTAAAATGGGTTCAAGTGGATCGATTTTTTTACTGCATCAAGATTTACAAAGACTAGGGGACACTCAATGAACTTACAGAGTAATACTTTTAAAACCAATAAGAAGAAATATTTTTCACTCAGAGAATAGTTAAGCTCTGGAATGTGTTGCCAAAGGATGTGGTAAGAGCGGTTAATATAGCTTGTTTTAAAAAAGGTTTGGAAAAGTTCCTGGAGAAAAAGTCTTTAAACTGCTGTTGAGACAGACATGGGAGAAGCCACTGCTTGCCCTGGAATACTGCTACTATTTGGGTTTTTGCCAGGTACTTGTGACTTGTGATTTGGAATCTCCAATTCCTGACCTTGCATAACAAATTAGCAATATACACATCGGCCACATGGCCCCTTCCTACTTGTACTCCCCCTCTGGACTCAATCGGAATCTCTCTATGTCGTAATATTTCCCCTACATTGCATCCCCGACAGTAAGCAAACCTAGGAGGGTCTACTAGGTCAGGAATAACCTGTAGCACTGACCAGTGTCGTCTAATTATTTGACATATCTTGTAACTATCTACAGAATAAGGAAGAACACACACCGTACAGTTACTGTCTCTCCCCCTATTAGGCTGCAATAACCACTCACGATGACAATTACCGGCCTGCTTCCAGGCCTTCTTGATTACTTTGTGAGGTTATCCTCTTTGTAAAAACCTATCATACATTTTTTCGGCCTGTCTATGAAATTCCTGATCTTCTGAGCAAATTCTCCGCAACCGGAGAAACTGCCCCACTGGTATACCGTGACGGAGGGGTTTCAGATGGAAACTTTGAAATTGTAACAGAGAGTTTCTATTCGACTGCTTACTAAACAGAGAGTTTTTTCTTACACCTTGTTGTTTAATTACCTTAAGATCTAAAAAGGATATACTCTCTTCACTGCTATTGAACAAAAATTTAATGTTGTTATCAAACCTGTTCAACTCTTCCATAAATAGATGTAATTGAACCCAAGATCCTGTCCAAAAAAATATCATATCATCAATATATCGTTTCCATAGTGAAACCCCTTCGTACAAGGTAGATCTATATACATACTTCCTTTCAAATTGGATCATATATAGACAAGCTATTGATGGGGCAGCTGCTGACCCCATAGCTACTTCCTTTATTTGAGCATAGAATTGTTGTTCAAAACAAAAATAGTTACATCGGATTATAATGTTCACTAACTGTCCAACAAATACTACTTTCTACTTTGATATACCTATCATGTCCAGATAGTAGCTAGCCACTTCAATGGCTGCCTGCTGGAGAATTTTTGTATATAACGCAGCTACATCAGCTGTTACCATCACTGTATCTTCTCCTATCTCCCCCATATCCTCAATTAACCGCAAGAAGTGAGAAGAATCCTGGACATATGATTCAGCTTCAGATACATATTTCTTGAGAAAACCATCAATATACTTAGATAGGGGCTCCAATATGGACCCAATACCAGCCACTATGGGTCGACCAGGGGGATTTAGTAATGATTTATGTATCTTAGGAATAAAATAAATCAGAGTGGCAACAGGCTGCTCCTTACTGAGATACCTATATTCCTTCCAACTAATCAAATTACTATTTCTTGCAGACGTTAATATATTAGAAACATAGAAACATAGAAGATGACGGCAGAAAAGGGCTACAGCCCATCAAGTCTGCCCACTCTGCTTACCCACCCCCTGTCTATGCCCTAATGACCCAATTTTCTTATCTTGACCCTCATTGGGATCCCATATGGGTGTCCACTTTTGTTTTCAATTCCTGTGTTGGATCCCTGTGCAACTTTAAATAAAAGTCCTCATTAGCCAGCTGATTATCAGCCTCCCATTTATATTGTATATAGTCCTGGAGGACAATGCCTCCTCCCTTGTCCGCTCTCTGAATGATAATGGACTGGTCATTTCTCAATGAATATAGGATCTGAAGCTGTTGTTTAGATAAATTATAGTTCGTCCGTGATAATTGTTGCTCCATCCTCAGTAAATCAGACATAACCAATCGTTCAAATGCAGCTATTGACACATCTGGGGGTCCTGGAGGAATCCATTTAGAGTTTGTATACACCATATGTTCATCAATATCACATTCCTGATGATATTCCTTGTCCTGAAAAAATGATCGTAACCGCAGAGTACGAAAAAAATGAAACAAAGCTACACGGGCATCAAACCTGTCATATCGATTGGTGAGAACGAATGACAGTCCTTTGAGTAAAACCTTTTCCTCTTCATAAGATAACAACCGAGAGGACAAGTTAAACACTCCCATATTCATTTGCGCGCGTTCATTTTCTTGGGTTTGGTTGCCCTGGTTTCTTTGGGTTTGATTGTCAATGCTTGTTCTTCCTTGTCTATTGGTTCTATCTGTAAAAAAGACGAAGACAACACTGGGGCATTCGGTTGTATTGATTTTTGTTTAACCGCAGCTGAATCTTCTTCACTCGAAGATTCACTCGTGGACATATTAAACACCACTTTCTTGCCCACCTGTCCGCTTCTATGGATTTTTGGTTTTTTATTCATACAACTGTAGACATATCCTTTTGTATAACCATAAAGCTCTATGACATCATAATGCCGGTGTAAAGAGCCTTAGCCTATAGGAAGACGAGATGCAAATGTTAATAGCCTTAGCCAATAGGGAGAGGAGGCGATAGTAGATGCTGTGGATGGGCCATTTGGCCTTTATCTGTCATCATGTTTCTATGCATATTCATTGGGTAAGTCCTGAAAGCCTGATTGGCTACTTGTGTCCTGAGGACTGGGTTGAGAACCCCTGCTTTAGAGAAATAAGATGCTATCTTCTATTGTGCAAGTGACTAGACTAGCGAGATATGCACGTGAATGTGTTTAGCTATGTGCATAAATGCCAACTATCCACCTAGGCTCATATTTGACAGGTGGGCATGTACATGAGCAGAGGGCAGGTGGATAATGAGTGGGGCAGACACTTACAGATCACCATAAGTTACACATGCTTCTCTAGCATTGAATGAAAGTATTCGCCCTAGCTTAACTGCTTACACGTATACACCTGGTACTCTAGAGTTCTAGAAAGAAAGGAGGTGTCTACGTTCCTTTATGAGAGAACAGCAGAGCAGATCACATAATTAAAATAGGGAAACAGGAACTCCAGTTCGTGAACAGAGAAGAGACGGAGGGAACAGCGGAAGGAATGGAAGCACTCCTTTTGAGAACTGTTCAACTCTTGCAGTAAGAGACACATGATTTTTCAACTCTTACCATGAATAAGATAACATGATAAATACAGGGGTTCTCCCGAGCACAAGACTTTGAATATTGGAAGCAATTATTTTACAGGTAATGCGGTGTCTTATTGGGAGCCAGTGAGAGTCCGTAAGTAGAGAGGTAATGTGAGCAAATTGCTTTGCATTATGAATGAGTTTAATAGAAGTATTTTGAATATTTTGGAGACTGCAAATTTCTTTGTATCTTAACCCTATGTATAGGGAATTGCAATAGTCCAAGCGCTGAATGATTAAGGAATCTACTAGTATATTTAAAGCTGAGAGAAAAAAGGCACAAGACAATCAGTCAGGTTTTCGATCTGGGTTTAGCACTGAAATGATCATTGCATCACTGCTAGATTTCCTTCATACCTTATTCAGTCAAGGCACAAGTGCACTAGTTCTGCAATTAGACTTAAGTAGTGCCTTCGATTTGGTCGATCATGCTCTTCTGATTGACTGTCTGGAGGTCAATTGGTCTTTCAGGCAATGTGTTGAAATGGTTCCAGGATTTTTGAGTAAAAGATCATATCAAGTCTCTATTGACAACAAACATTCCTGCAGCTGGGTAAACTCTTGCGGAGTCCCGCAGGGCTCTCCTCTATCCCCTACATTGTTCAACAATTACCTTGCCTCATTGGGGAACTTACTGCAAAACTTAAAAGTTAAATTCTATATCTATGCAGACGATATCACGATAGTTATTCCCCTTACTACCCTGACTTCTGAGACAATGAATCAACTATCATCCATTCTAAAGCAAATCGAATTCTGGATGACAGAATTCAAATTGAAACTCAGCTCAGACAAAACCAAATTTTTCCTGGCAAGCCCAAACGACAAAATTAAAGACACATCAATCTTCTTGAATGGTCAGGTTTTCCCTATTGACCATTCCATAAAAATTCTGGGAGTGACTCTGGACCGCCACCTTACTCTAAACGTTCACACAGATTTACTGGTTAGAAAATGCTTCTCGATACTATGGAAACTCAGAACCATCAGAAAATACTTTGACGCATCATCATTCCACCTATTGGTTCAATCTTCCATCTTGAGCATGCTCGACTATTGCAACGCCATTTACTTAGGATCTTTCAAAAAAACCATTCTAAGACTCAGAGTTATTCAGAATTCAGCAGTTCGACTGATTTTTGGGCTGAAGAAATGGGAACACATTAGTCCCTATTATCAAAAACTTCATTGGCTGCCCCTGGAAGCAAGAGTTCTGTTTAAAATTTTTCTGTCTTTGTTACAAATCAATATTTGGTCTGGCCCCCACGTACCTGGTTTCCCAATTTAATCTGGATAGTTCTATTAGGCTCACACGTAGAATTCATCTGTTCACCTATCCGACAATAAAGGCCTGCCACTACAAAAGATTCCTAGACAGAACGCTCGCCTTCCAGGCAGGCAAATGGAACGATTGGCTGGGTAAAATTATCACGCATTCCTCATTCTACCTCAATTTTAGAAAATCTGTAAAAACGAATCTGTTTAATCGAATTGTAACCTAAGAATTTTTATAAACTTTCCTTTTCTTCCTTTCTGTAAGCTTGTATGCGATGTCTTTGTATTGTGACCACTTCACTGTTTGTTCAGCTCCTTTCGTTGTAAACTGCCTCGAATCATCATGGTTTATATTTAATAGCAATGCAGTGTAAACTCTTCGCTGATTGTCCAGCACATCTTGTTGTAAACCGCCTCAAACTTTCATGGCTTTGGCGGTATCTAATATAATAAAGTCCTAAGCGCGCTCCCACCTGCGTGCGCCCGTTTTCTGTGCGCTGTAGGGCACCGCAGGTAGGAGTGCGCATGCGCAAAAATCCCCCCCCCCCCCGAGGTGATGTAGGCCGCAGCGGCTGTCGGTGGCTGCAGGCCGCAAGGGCGGATGTCGGCGGCTGAAGGTCGCGGCGGCTGGCGGCGGCTGTAAGCGGCTGTCAGCGGCTGTGGAGTCCTTTGCAGCCCCCCCCCCTTCCCGCGGTCCCGACTATGAACCTGGTGATTCCAGCAGTGTGTGCAGCAGTCTACACACGCTGCTTCGGGCCCTTCTACTGCCCTGATTTGCTCTTCCGCGTCTCTGATGATGTCATCAGGGACGTGCCAGAGTAAATCAGGGCAGTAGAAGGGCCCGAAGCAGTGTGTGGAGACTACTGCACACGCTGCTGGAATCACCAGGTTTGTAGTCGGGACCGCAGGAAGGGGGGTGGCAGTGTCAGTCTTGAAACTGTTCAAAGGCCAAAAGCATAGCTTGGATGAAAAGTAAGCTTCTGGTTATCAGGGCTACAGAAAGTTTGATAAGAAACTATTTTAGAATTTATTACCAAATCAGTTACTATTGAACACTTTTTCTACCATTGTCTTTTGGAATTTATTTTTGTTGTTGTGCAAAGATCTGCAGTGAATTTTGCCATTAATAGTGAATAACTCACTCAGCAAAAACATATTTTGCTGCTCATGTCACATTGCCTGATTCATTAATTTATTTTTATTTTTGCTCACAGTTCAGTGCAGGCAGCATTCTAATTTTGAAACTGACTCAAGATGAATGGATTTGGTCCCATTTTGTTTTAGTAGATGGGGGGCGTGTGCAGAAATTTAGGTGGATATCTTTTGGTGACTTTTTGGGAATTAAATCACTGTTTCCCTATGGGGAGCAGGCAAGGGCTGGTGGTGGACAGCCGAGGAAAAAGAAAGAAAGACAGAAATACAGAAACAAGCTAAGGAGAGAGAGAGAAAGAAATAAAGACAGATACACACACATATATTCTAGCACCCGTTAATGTAACGGGCTATAAGACTAGTATAAGAATAAAATTATTATTATTATATAGAAGTGTCCAGTTATAGGAAGAGGGCAGAGGAATAAGCTAAAGGTTAACGCAGCTGACTGGGACCAGGCTCCAGGCCCAGGCTCCAACCCCTCACCAGTTTCTTGTGACCTTGATCAAGCCACTTAACCCTCTATTTCATTGGCACTGGAAACCTCAGCCTGGGCCTGGCATGGAAACTCTCACCCTGGTGGCAGCCCTTCCCCATCAACCTGTCATAGCTCGGAGCATGTACACGGAGAGCGAGTTATAAAAATGCAGCCCCCTCTCCCCATTGTCCATGTCCAGGTTCCACCTTAAGTGAATTTCTTCAGAAAGTTGGTAAATAAATTCTAATAAATAACTGTGACGTTGTTGTTGGACAATAGCATATACAGTATAATACAGGTGTTGTGACTCAAAATGATGTTTGGGGGCAGAGTTACCCATCTTCCTGCAGTGTGAGTAATTCCGTGTGTGTCTGGAAGTGAACCCAGGTCTTCATTTTTACGCTCTATCTCACTTTCAGATTTTAAGTTATCCTAGGGCAGGGGTAGGCAATTCCAGTCCTCGAGAGCCGGAGCCAGGTCAGGTTTTCAGGATATCCACAATGAATATGCATGAGATCTAAGTGCATGCACTGCTTTCAATGCATATTCATTGGGGAAATCCTGAAAACCCGACTGGATTAGACCCTCGAGGAGGGACTTTGAGATCCCTGTTCTAAATCATCCACTTATCTTCAAGTAACTCTTCAATTTGCATCCAATCTTGGCTAAGGACCTGGATTGGCCACTGTTGGAAACAGAAAGAAGATACTGGGCTCTCCCAATATGGCGATACTCGTATATTCAGTGGCATTATCTGTTAGGTGCCACTCACTGAATATCAAAGTGGGAACTAAATAATTGGAGTTAACTGGATAGCAGCTGCTCCTACCTGCTACCAGAGCTTGGGCAGGCAAGCAAGAGAAAGGAAGCAGCAGGAGAGAGAGAAAGAATTAGAGGGAAGCAAAGCAAGAACAGAAAAGTGCATGAGGGGAAGAAGAGGCAGGAGACTAAAGGGGGAATCGGCGAGAGTTAGCTCCACCCACCCCCGACATCGACTACCGAAGCTTCTCCTTAAAAGGGGCGCAGCCAAGCAAGAGGATGGAAGCAGCAGGAGAGAGGGAAAGAGTTAGAGGAAAGCAAGAGAAATGGGCATCGATATGGCAAATGAGGTTCAATGTGGATAAGTGCAAAAATCTCATGCACGAATACAGGATGTCCGAGGCGGTACTTGGAGAGACCTCCCAGGAAAGGGACTTGGGAGTTCTAATCGAGAAGTCCATGAAGCCATCTGCACAATGTGCTACGGTGGCAAAAAGGGCGAACAGAATGCTAGGAATGATCTAGAAAGGGATCACAAACAGATCTGAGAAGGTTATCATGCCACTGTACTGGGCCATAGTGTGCCCTCACCTGGAGTACTGCGTCCAGCACTGGTCACCGTACATGAAGAAGGACATGGTACTACTCGAAAGGGTCCAGAGAAGGGTGACAAAAATGCTTAAGGGGCTGGAGTTGCCGTACAGCGAGAGATTGGAGAAACTGGGCCTCTTCTCCCTTGAAAAGAAGAGACTGAGAGGGGACATGATCGAAACATTCAAAATGCTGAAGGGAATAGACTTAGTAGATAAGGGCAGGTTGTTCATCCTCTCCAAGGTGGGGAGAATGAGAGGACACTCTCTCTAAAGTTGAAAGGGAATAGATTCCGTACAAACGTAAGGAAATTCTTCTTCACCCAGAGAGTGGTAGAAAACTGGAACGCTCGTCTGGAGGCTGTTATAGGGGAAAACACCCTCTGGGGATTCAAGAAAAGTTGGACAAGTTCATGCTAAACTGGTGAGACTGGACTCATTTGGAGCACTGGTCTTGACCTTGGGGCTGCCACGTGAGTGGACTGCTGGACAGGATGGACCATTGGTCTGACCCAGCAGCAGCAATTCTTATGTTCTTATGTTAACTCTCCTAATAATGGGCCCATAATTTTTATCCTGATGCCACATTATTTAAAAACCGCATTCACTAGAAAAGCTAATTTGAACTAGAATATAGACCTTTCCCTTTTCATTTCCCTTGAAAACATCCCTGCTGCAAGTTCTGCTTTCTGAAACCAGACAACTTTCTTTTCACAATAAATGATCCTTATGAAAAACCCAAGAGGGTAACAATGGAACTCATTCAAGAGATAGTACCAATGAGCCACTGAGTGAACGAATTCCTTATTCTAGTTTCAGAAAATGAAACATGTTAGGCTGTCTCATTATTCAGTCACATTTTTAAATAATAGCTATGATTGATTAAATATCTAGAAATAGTTTCTAGTCAACTCTTCTTTTCTCCCTCCAGGACAAAGAGCATGTCTTTTTTAAACTAGCCTGCTCGTTCAAGCCATGTTTCAAACTGGTAAGGAGTATTAGAGTCGCCAAAGCTTCGGCCTTAGCTGTTGTCCATTTGTGTATCTTTTAGAAACATTTCTAATTCAATTCCCTTTAAAATCATGTTTTTAACTCTTCTTTAATTTCAAACAAAGCAAGACATTGCAAGAAATGCATAAAACAAAGTCTCCAGCACATGCTGATTTCTCTTGTATATTCTGTGTAAATATCCTGAAAACTGGACTGATTGTGGGGTCACAGGACAGGTTTTATGTATGTATTTATTTAGTTTAGGTCCTGATTCTATGAAAGACGCCTACAGTTAGGCGCTTCGATTGGTGCACCCAGCTGATCTAAGGGCCTAATTTAATTTTTGAATTGACGTTGATAATTGAAAGCGCCATTAAAAATTAAATTGTGACATATTAATTTGCCTATAGGCGCCTACCACTTCAAGGTACATGGCAAGTAGGCATGGTTAGAGGTAGATTCGGGTCAGAGTTTAAGCATGGATTGAGATAGATGCCGGTTTGGTGTCTACCTTAGGTGCACTCATTTAGGTCAATAAAACCCTGGCCTAAATGGAGTGCACCTAAGGATTTTAAAGCTTCTCAGATACATAAGGCTCCTCCCACAGGAGGGGCCTTAAACAACCTGGTCCACTCACAGCCTTAGGCCCCTTCCTGGTGCATCCCAAGATGCTCCGGGGAGGGGAAGGCCCACCATTTTGAAAAGTAGGCATCCCTCCAGTCATCCATCTAAAGTAAGGTAAGTGGAAGAAGGGGGTTGGGGGTGTTGCATGGCGATAGGAAAGCGTGGGCATCTCTCCTGCTGCCGAAAGGGGTTGAGGGTTTGTTGGTTGGAGGCGAGAGAGATTGAGCATCTTTCCTGCAGTCGGGGGAGGTGTGTTGGTTGGGCAGGAGACACTGGGCATCTCTCCCACTGCGATGGGCACAGGCAAATTTTGTTATTCTTCGCTACTCTCCGCCAACCTCATTTGAATGAGCATTTTTTAGAAACTGACTCACCTTTTTAAAATTGCTATTATAACGGCTGCGAAAGCAGCCTATTGGTTTTTACACATTTTTTTGAGAATCTAGGCCTCATTCTCCTAGGACAAGCAGGATGAGTCAGCCACATATGGGTGTTGTCCCAACACCTCCCAATTTGCGGATAAGCTCTCCAATAGCTCAGAGAGATTTTTTTTTTTTTTTTTTTTCTCTGAGCATGTGCAGTGCCCGGGCCCCACTGGGCATGCCCGAGCCCTACCCATTTCCCCCTGCTTCCCCCTAATCCCCAGTCTTTAGTTTCCGCCCGTTCCCATCGGTCGGATTTTCTACAGCTCTCCATTACAACTTTTCTACTCATCAACTTGAAGATGCCTGAATCATCTAAAGAAACAACTGGGATGCAGGAGGAGGATGAACACACTGGATCCTCACGAATTGTGCGCCCACTGATTGGATCCGGCGCTCGAGGTTTCTGTGTGGCTTGCATTGTGCGCACATGTCACCACGTGCACGCAAGCTAAGGAAGAGGGCACTGAGAGACTTCATGAAGAGAAGTGAGGCCCGAGAATCTCCCTCCAGCAGCCATCCTCATCGGAGCGTAGCAGCGGGGGATCCACAGACGAATCCGGTGAGGAGCCTCCAGGACGTCCTGGCTCAGTCAACCCCCCCGACTGCAACTTGCCCGGTCGAGAAATCTCTCCCGGAAGTCCTGCATGCTGTCGCTAGCCGTCGGCCCCTGCAGGAAGCCGATAGGAGTCTCACCAGACCGAGAGATCTCTCCAGGAGTTCCTGCATGTTGCTGCTGACAGCCAGCCTCCGCAGGGCATGAAGAGAAGTGAGGCCCGAGAATCTTCCAGCACTCCTTCTAGACTGAATGTGGAATAGGCAAGTATGAATTCTCACATGCAAGTACGATTTGTCACTGTTGACCAGTTGGTTTCTCACTGTTCATTGATTGTCATTGACCAATTTCACTGTTCTGTGAGTTAAGTAGGTCTTCCAGCAATCCTGTCTAGTCTGAAGGTGGAATAGGCAAGTATGAATTCTCATATGCAAGTACGAATTGTCACTATTGACCAGTTATGAATTGTCACCGTTGACCAGTTGGTTTTCTCACTGTTCATTCATTGTCATTGACCAGTTTTCGCCGTTCTGTGAGTTAAGTAGGTCTTCCAGCACTCCTGTCTAGTCTGAATGTGGAATAGGCAAGTATGAATTCTCATATGCAAGTACGAATTGTCACTGTTGACCAGTTAAGAATTGTCACTGTTGACCAGTTGGTTTTCTCACTGTTCATTGATTGTCATTGACCAGTTTCGCTGTTCTGTGAGTTAAGTAGGTCTTCCAGCACTCCTGTCTAGACTGAATGTGGAATAGGCAAGTATGAATTCTCACATGCAAGTACGAATTGTCACTTTGGACCAGTTGGTCTCTCACTGTTCATTGATTGTCATTGACCAGTTCACTGTTCTGTGAGTATTATTGCTCAGTTAACACAGCACTTTATCTAAAACCTTGTTTCCACAACCTTACCTGCTTTGCCTGATTACCCTGCCCGGCTCGGCTTCCACAGCCAGGCGAGGGATGCACAAAGCGCTAAGGCGCAGGTCCAGTCGGTACATCCCTCGGCTAGGGAGTCACCCATATGTGGCTGACTCATCCTGCTTGTCCTAGGAGAAAGTGTAGTTACTTACCTGTAACGTAGGTTCTCCGTGGACAGCAGGATAGTCAGCCACACAACCCACCCGCCTCCCCATACGGCCGACCCGGCCACAGCTAGGAACATCCTGGGGATTAGGGGGAAGCAGGGGGAAATGGGTAGGGCTCGGGCATGCCCAGTGGGGCCCGGGCACTGCACATGCTCAGAGAAAAAAAAAAAAAAAAAAATCTCTCTGAGCTATTGGAGAGCTTATCCGCAAATTGGGAGGTGTTGGGACAACACCCATATGTGGCTGACTATCCTGCTGTCCACGGAGAACCTACGTTACAGGTAAGTAACTACACTGTATCCTTCTACCTAAGCCTCTGGCCAACAAGATTGCCCGATTAAACCCAGTGAGGATGTATCATTCAGAGTGAAACATAGAATTTGAATGCACTGTGATAAGAAAGCTACCAAAAGACATAAGTGCCTTAAAAGTTTTGCAGTAGCAGTTGTTTAAAGGAGAGTTCCTTTTAATGCCATATTACAAATCAGGACAGGGTAGATCTAAGTCCTGAAGTGCAGCATGTTGCAGTAATATCTGTTTGAACTGTTTGACATAAGTGTAGGTGACAAAGCCACACAATTACAGTATTTGCCCAAAGATAGGCCGCGGCTTATACACCTATCAACCCCCCCCCCCTTTTCTTTTCTATCCTATCTTTAAATGGAGTTCCTTTCTTAATGAATGTCTATTCTATATTATACACTGCTTGGATCCTTTTTCAGGATGTTATGCGGTATAGAAAGTTTTTAATAAATGTGATCTGTGCTAATGACTTCAGCACCATCAGAGCATTCTGTACACCCCAACGCTGGCTCTATTCCGGCCTAATTGACTCTAGTGCCAGTGTTAGGTTTTGACTGTTACACCGGAGATAGATGGCTAAGGGGATTGAGCCTTGAAAAAGCAAGCTAGGCGAAACATGTCGGCTTTGATATCCCTTAATAGTGCTGACATCTCTAACCAAGAAGACTTAGCCATATTTTAAGCTAAGTATTCACCTTTATAAGAATTTATCAAATAACATAAATAAGATTAAGCTCTATTAAAAAGTAATAGACCCGATGACGAACCGACACATAAAGCTTAGGACGATGAGAAGTTTGAGTCCTGAGTGGTGCCACTGAGGGTCGAGAAAACTTGAACAAGGTGTTTTCATAGCCTTAAGAAAGTGTATATTCTGGCTATAAGATTGATTTGAGTATACTGGCACCTTGATAAACTTCTAAAAATAGTGCATTGATTTGATTTATTGAAAAAATGGCACTGGAAGAATCTGAATTTAGTATTAGGTTTTAAGCATCGACCCCCATCTGTGCTGTTTGTGCAAGCTTTGTGCATCAGCCAGCCCCTCCTCCCCCCCTATGTTTCTTCAAACAGGAATTGCTGGTCATATTTTGAAAGGAATGCACTCTTAGATCTTTGCCTGCTTCCTGTCAGTGTTTTACAGGACTGTCCAGTCTGGACTGGGTGGGTCAGTAGCTTTGTGCTGTTGAACTTCCTCGCAATCAGGTCTCGCTGCTCTTTAGGAAGGTAATCCCCTCTAAAGCTAAAAGTGATGACAAAATTTCCCCTGCACTGAAAATGAGAACAGGAATCCCCCTTTCTGAACAGTGGCTGGAAATGCTGACCAAAAAAAAAAAAAAAAGCTGATATGAAAACCCGCGCAAAGGAAACTTTAACTTTTGTAAGACACATACTTTCACTCTACGGTCTGTGGGTTTTTTTTCATGCATTCTTTAGAAGTGACCTTTCTTAGTTTCCCTTTTGGTCTTATTCCTAGATCTTTATCAGACATATTTGCACGTTGTCTGGGGGTTAAAGGTTTAAGGCTTGACTCAGATAATATCGAGAAGCGGCAAGAATCTTCACAAGTGAAATCAAACCCCCAAAAGAGAGTGGTGCTGTTTCACTCTAATGGTGTGGTTTGGGCACATTATTGTACACATGTCAGTGCTGATACTTCCAAGAGAGGATAGGCAGGAGCAACCTGCCAAACCTGACCTATGTAGTTGGAAATGCCAACCATGGAAAGCAGTGGCTTTGCATTTTTTTTTCTTTATACTTTAAATGCAGTACCCTGACTAAATCGAAAGTTAGAGATCTGGCAGATCATGTGATTGCCAGGAAAGGAAGTGTCAAACTTGCTAGGGCTGCTGCCTCCTCCTCCTCTGGCGGCTCTGATGCAACAGAGAGCAGAGACTTGGCTTGCAGAGCACAGTTATGGTCCTGCAGGGCTTTCAATGGGAGTTTCCTCTTCTGCAAATACACCTTCCTCGAACTGTGCTTTCTTTGGGTTGGCTGAGCACAAAACCCATTGAAACTGGAACCCAAACACAGGTGACGTTTGCACTATTCAGACCATAAAGGGAGCGTTCAGCCCACACATTCCTTGAAGACACAGAGCACATCCCTCGACCAGCACTGGACAGGTAACATTTACACAGATCCCTCTGTACTGGGCTTTGCAAAGAACCTGCAGCAGGACAATAAGGTAAAGGAGCAAAAGGCTTCAGGCCATCAGGTCAGGCAGAGCATTAGAGAACTTGCAGTTTATTTCTCTGTGAAGGATGGGATTGCCAGTCCACAGATGGGTTTAGCTAGAACTGACTATTCCAAATGCCATGAACATCCCTCAATGTAGGCTAAGGCTCTCATAGATTCCGTTTCTGACGCAATGGTTAGGTTGAATGATTTAAGAGGGAGTGGGAACCTTGATAAAGCCCTTTGAATCGTACGGGCGAAACATGTTGGTGAATCTACCCCCCCCCCCTGAATAGCGTCTTTGCACAAGCTAAGTACTTTTAGCATCTATTTATTTGAAAGGCTAAATGATTTCTTAAAACATTTAAAATAATATTCACACTGGATCCGATGACGAGTGGGAGCATAAAGCCCAGCACAATGAGATGGTTTGAGTGCGTGGTGGCCCGCTGAGGACCAGTAAAACCTATAAATATTATTGAATGAAGTATGGCAAAACTGTGAGATAACATCTTGCAGCTGCTTATCTTTATATGAACATCCCTCAGACATTTGGGGGGGAAAATGCAGATCTCTTATAGAAAAGAAGAAGAGTGGGCTCAGTCTTTAGGACTACAGGCTGAAATTCTATTTTCCCTCTTATTTTCTGAGGAAGGTTACAATGATTTAGGGTGCAGGCTTTATTTTTCCTGTGGCAGATTTGAGAAGGAATCTATCACAAAGACTTAAAACGCTTGCAGCTTATTCAAAACACGGCCATTAAGATCATCTCGGGCGCAAAAGAAATATGATCATGTTACCCCTTTGCTTCAAAATGCCCACTGGTTGCCTGTCCCACACAGGGTAACTTATAAAATCGCCCTCCTGACATTCAAAACTATGCAGACCAATACACCAGCATTCATAGACAGAGTTTTGATTCCATACGACCCTCCGAGATCTTTAAGATCTATTTCTCAATACAATCTTAACATTCCTTCTTTAAAAATTATTGGCACACGTCGCACCTCCACTTTTTCTGTGACAGCCCCTATGATCTGGAATGCTCTTCCTTTAGAAACATAGAAAGATGACGGCAGAAAAGGGCCAAGGCCCATCAAGTCTGCCCACTATAGACCCTCCCCTTAAGATTAGCTAGTGTTATGCCCTGACCCTCTTAGGGATCCCACATGGGCGTCCCATTTATTCTTAAAATCTGGCACGCTGCTGGCCTCGATCACCTGCACCGGAAGCCCGTTCCACCGATCAATCACTCGCTCCGTGAATAAATACTTCCTGGTGTCGCCGTGAAATTTTCCGCCCCTGAGTTTGAGCGGGTGCCCTCTTGTGGTTGAGGGGCCTCTAAGAAGGAAAAAAACTTAAAAAATTTTAAAAGCAACTTAAAGTGCTTTCTCTTTAAAGATGCTTTTAACTGAACTATTGTATTTTAGAGATTAATCTATACTTGTTCTTTTTTATATTTATTTTCCCAGTTCCTTGTGTGTTTACCTTATATGTTCCTCACATTTTCTACATCAATTGTATTTCCCCCCCCCCTTCCCTATTTGTGTCCATGGCCTGTTGATCCATAATTACCTAGTATGTATTGTTGACAGTCTTGAAGTTTTCATAGAAAAGTATGTTTCAATTGTTATATTTTTGTTTAAATGTTATTTTATTCCTTGTACAACGCTTTGTAGTATCGAAAAAGTGTTTAATCAAAAAACTGAATAAACAATATGCTATATATTCATTTTGTCCCAACCTGGAGAAGAGGATATTACTGTAACTCACAACAGCCAGTTAATACAATGTATATGCAGAATAATATATACATGAGGGGGGGGGGGGGACAGATAGGGAAAATGCTTGAAGTAAACAGCTTTGAGTAAAACTACAAAAAGGCCCAATCCCTTTCCCTTATTAACCTTTATTTCTGTTTATGCAGTGGATTGACACAGCAAGGGCGATCCGATCGCCAGAATCACAGCTCCAGTCCAGCCACGTTTACTGAATTTCTGCACTGCTCATGGGAAGGGGAGGGTCATTTTTAAAGGAAACCAATCAGTGAGATTGTAGACAAGCTTCAGCATTGTAGTCCTAAATGTTGGTCTGTCTTTGACCACTAATTACTCCGAAGCTCAGCAGCAAAGCTTACATAGGAGTGTGCACATTTCTGCACACTCCTATGTAAGCTTTGCTGCTGAGCTTCGGAGTAATTAGTGGTCAAAGACAGACCAACATTTAGGACTACAATGCTGAAGCTTGTCTACAATCTCACTGATTGGTTTCCTTTAAAAATGACCCTCCCCTTCCCATGAGCAGTGCAGAAATGTCTGCCATTATCACATGTGCTGTGCTGGAGTTTGCCATTTTCCATTTCAAAATCTAGAATGATAAGGGGCTATAGAGAAGTGAGACTTCATTACCAGCTCCTCATTACTACTTATCATTTCTTCTAGACAGCCCCTGCTCAAAAGAGCTTACAATCTAGTCAAGACAGACAGTGGTCCACCCTGGGTGCCATGTTGGTGGGGGTACCAGCACCCCTTCTCCCCTCACCACGCGCATCCCCTTTCCCTTCCTCCGTACCTCTAGTTATTCACCGCCACGAGTAACAACTTTATTTAAAAAATATATTACTCGCAACCATCCAACAATTCTGAGCGAGTTACAATCCAACATACTGTGGCGGGGTCCAGGACCCGCAAGCAAGGCCCCATACACCCACCACGAACGCTTAGATTCAGCCCCACAGAGTGCCAGTGCCAGTCCTTTATAGATATTTTCCAAAACAGAAAAACACTTTATTTTCCTCAGTATTTCTTCATACAGGGAAAGCAAAAACTCCAAAATAGCCCTGCCGCTCTCCCAAACAGTCCTTGCGGCCCTAAAATATAGCCTTCCCTTCAATAATGTCCCACAAGTTTAGGCTTTCATCATATCTCTCAAAATAAAGCAAAATTATTTCATTCAGACTTTGTCCACAGCCCCTAAACAGGTGACATAAATCCACTTTCCTTGTCTTACAGGCACTACTAGGCAAATCTGCCAACTGCTTTTAATAGCTGCAGTCTTTCAATGGACGCTCTCACAGGTGCCCAGCTCCACACAGCAAATGTCGGTGTGGGAACATACTCCACCCAATTACAGAATAGGGATCCTGTACTCCTCCTGTGTTCCCAATGGCTTAGTGACTCAGGACAGGGACAAACTCTGGGCGTCTGAAGCAGCCTGACTGGTAACTCGGGCTGAGGCTCCCAAGCACAGTACCGGGTAAAGCTTTGGATTCTCGCCCAGAAATAGCTAAGAAGAAAAAAAAAAAAAAAATTTAATTGAATCAGGTTGGGCAGACTGGATGGACCATTCGGGTCTTTATCTGCCGTCATCTACTATGTATGTTACTATGTTAAGTACAGGGATTCCCTCCCCCACTGCTGTCGTCAAATAGCTAATTAACCTCCCTTTTCGTTCTCTATTACAGGATCACTTGTTGCACTTTTAAACAGGAAGGTTTTACAGCTACTCAGCTCTATTCACACCTCCTATCCTCTGGTTCATAACTACATTCCATGTCATAATCTAAGGACTAGATTCACTAAGTGTACCGATCGGTTTGCGACCCGATTGTTCCCTGACCTGATTCACTAACTTGTCTCCCGATCTGATCTACGCATGCATATGAGGGAAATGGCATGCAAATTTTGGAAGGCAGTAATTCACTAAACAATTTCCCCAACACCGATTGGGCTTGCCGATCAGAAAAGAAGTGACTGCTGAAGACCAGTCACTTCTATCCTTGCCGACTCTCCTGCCCTTTAAAACTATGGGCTCGCAATGCCCCCCTCCTTGAACAAAAAAAAAGCCCCCCCCCCCCGCTGCCCGCCCCCTCCCCACATGCAAATTAATATGGCAGGACGGATGTCAACTCTCTCCTGCCATCGCGGGCCCAGCCCACCTCCCTCCCTCCCCGTACCTTTAGCTCAGCTGGCCGGGCTGTGCCCACCCCTTCCCCATACCTTTAAAATCTTTGGGAGCAGAAGGGGTGCTTAGTCCCTCCTGCTTCAGTTGCCTTGTCCAACGAGGTGGAGGAATTGGTCTGTATATTTTCCCAGCATTGCTTGGCTTGTTCCTCCCCTCTGCACTCAGCTGTAGAGATTTTATCTCTCTTGGGCTCCTGCTCTGCTGGCTGCAGGTCAGCTCTCCCAACTCCTCCCCTGTTTTTAACCTTGTGTGTGTCAGGCTGTAATACTGAAGGGTTAAAGGGAATTTTTCTTTCTGCAAGTTGGAACAAGGAATAATAATGAAATACAATAGAATCCTAAGCAGCTGCTGCTGCCTTAGGTCTTCTGATCTGCCCTTCTGCTGTGCATATTGCCTGCTTGTCAGACTTTATAATGTGTTTTTTTCTCTGGGAATAGGTATTGGCTTGTGAAGTAATGCCACTTATTTTACCTCATTGGAATGACTACGAGATGGCATTGTATGTTCCAAAACAGACAATATTTTTTATTGTTAGTATAAAGACTTACAAAATTACAGCAGCAAGGGCATAGTAGAAAGAAACAGATTGTCAGTTCAGAATATGCAATGGAGAGTAGAACTTACACTCATATGCTTAGCAGGGGGCTAGCAGTTCCCTGCAGCATAAGCAAGTGAATCTCTCTGGCTCTACCTGTGATGCACTGTTTTTTTTTTTATAGAGAAATTCTTCCTGCGTTCTTAAAAAGCACATCCCCGAACTCTGGTCATGTACTTTCCTATTAGTATAAAATGTATAACTAACTATTCCTCTCCCCAGTCCACGCCTCTCTCACTTCCCCCTCCCCCCCCCCAGGAGGGGGGCCCGAGCAGAAACAGAGAATTATTTGTGAACTTTCTTCCTCCAGCTCTGAGATCCTTATCACCTTGCAGATGCTAATTTGTGGTTTTACAATTCTGTGCATCTTCAGGATGGCGTCCTTGTAGATAGTCTTATGCAGAAAGTTGGCAAGGGTGACCTCCAGCACCCCAGCTGTGCTGGGTTTCCATAACTTGCTTCAGAGACAGGCCAGCCTGGGTAAGAGTTCTGTCTTGGTATCAGGCTCCTATATCTCATACTCCCTTGTCATCCTGCAGGGAATGTTGCTTGTTATAAATGTTTTATGGCTTTCCAGGGTGTCTGGTATATGTGAAGTCGTACAGCACTGATAACAGCTCAGCAGAACCTTGGAGAAGTATCCTCCCAGCAGGGAATGGAGACAGGAACTTTGCAGCAAAGGCAAGCTGGGTTAGCATTTCAAAGGATACATGTGTTCACAGACAGCAAGGTACAGGCTGGGCTAGGCTATGGGAAAATATAGGTCTGTAGTGTCCAGCATACACAAGTGAGGCCAGTATGTCCAGTTTATCCATCTCACTTGGCATAATGTGGGTTAGCAGCAGAGTCTCTGGATGAGACAGGATCCTGCTTGTCACAATACATAATTTAAAACAATACTTGTAGTACTATCAAACACGTGACAAAATTTATAAGGACACTGTGTTGTCATGAGCTGGCTATCATAAATCTTTAACAAAACAAGCCTCAGAAAGACAGGCAGGAAAACTTAGTGCACGCCAGACAATTCAAGCCAAACGGCTAGAGTTCAAAAATCATAGGCTCCTCTTGTGTCCGGGTGGAATCACAGTAAAAAACTCTGAAATTTGAGAAAACCTGAGCTGCACCCGGGCACAGTCAATAAATCACAGAGCTACAAGACAAAACAGTGCCTAACGTGTGGTGAGACAAAAACAAAATACAAAACCAAAAACAAACATACAAAAAAAGCCAAGTACTTAGAACATAAGAATTGCCGCTGCTGGGTCAGACCAGTGGTCCATCGTGCCCAGCAGTCCGCTCATGCAGCGGCCCTTATGTCAAAGACCAGTGCCCTAACTGAGTCTAGCCTTACCTGCGTACGTTCTGGTTCAGCAGGAACTTGTCTAACTTTGTCTTGAATCCCTGGAGGGTGTTTTCCCTTATAATATCCTCCAGAAGAGCGTTCCAGTTTTCTACCACTCTCTGGGTGAAGTAGAACTTCCTTATGTTTGTACGGAATCTATCCCCTCTTGTTCTCTCTACCTTGGAGAAGGTGAACAACCTGTCTTTATCTATTTAGCTGGGAACAGTAGAAGCTTCCCTTGGAGAGGCTTATCAGCAAGCCCTGCAGCATCAACATTTTAACAGATCAAGGCCTCAGTCCACTACTGCACTTGGTATGATCCTCTGAGTTCTCTCTAAAACACTTCAGGCGTAGCTATTACAGCCTCCAGATACTGCTGTGGCACAAATGGACCAGGGCCCATATTCATTTTGGCCCTGCCCAAAATCTCCACTTTCACAGGTTGAATGCCCAGCCAAAATATAATAAACCCTTTCTCTACAAGAGCCTTGTTTTGCGCACCCGTGCTGCTTCAGGAAAAAGGTTCAGCTCAAACAACAAAAAAGAGCATCTCTTTTGACACCACAGTCGTTGTGTCAGAAGAAATGTTCTTTTTTCTTGTTTGAGTTGAGCCCTTTTTCCTGAAGCAGCACGGGTGTGCAAAACAAGGTTCTTGTAGAGAAAGGGTTTATTATATTTTCTACCATTGGCCGGAAGTGCAACCTATGAAAGTGGAGGAGTGAAGTGGAGAGTTTGGGCGGGGCCATTTGGCTTGAGTTGTCTGGCGTGCACTAAGTTTTCCTGCCTGTCTTTCTGAGGTTTGTTTTGTTAAAGATTTATGATGGCCAGTAGCTCATGACAACATAGTGTCTTTGTAAATTTTGTCAGGTGTCTGATAGTACTACAAGTAGTGAACTTTTTGGTGACAAAATTACCTTATTGACAGTTTTTTGCAAGTTAATTTAAAACAATATCATAAAGCCATAAAAACAATAACATTTCATAAACTATAACAAAACAATAATATTCTTCATAACTCAGTCATTTACCAAAACAAACATACACAACACAATAAAAAAGATTCAGTAAAATAATTCCTACTCAATCATTTACCAAAACATTTCTGGAAGAGCAAAGTTTTAACCAATTTCCTGAACTGAAGTAAACTGGTAGTATTCTTTATATCCAATGGTAATGCATTCCACAATATTACACCCTGCACAGTTAATAAAGCATGCCAAATGCCAGTCAACTTTATCTGTTTAATAGATGAAACCTCAAGACTGATCTTATCTTCAGATCGTAAAGTACAATGAGGATGATATATCTGCAGAAGAGAGCTAAGTAGAATTGGACATTTGTCCTTCAACAGCTTCGAGATTATACAAACCATTTTTTAAAAATTATTATTTTATTTATAACAAACCATTTTAAACTCTATGTGATAAGCAATAGGCAGCCAATGAAGATCACACAAGATAGGTGTAATGTGATCAAACTTAGATATGCCCACAATTACGCAAGCTGCCACACTTTGAGCCAACTGTAATGCTTGAATCATATACTTTGGCAGGCCCAAATAAAGTAATCAAACATAGGTAGAGAGAGTGCGCTAGATGTGGTGTATTTAGATTTTAGCAAAGCCTTTGACAGTGTTCCACACAGACGTCTAATAAATAAAATGGGTGCTCTTGGGATGGGGCCCAAAGTGACAGGCTGGGTCAAGAACTGGTTGAGTGGAAGGCGACAGAGGGTAGTCATCAATGGAGATTGCTCTGAGGAAAGGGATGTTATCAGTGGTGTGCCTCAAGGTTCTGTTCTTGGGCATATTCTTTTTAACATTTTTATAAACAATATTGCTGAAGGGCTGTTGGGTAAGATTTGCCTCTCTGCGGATGATGCCAAAATCTGCAATACAGTAGACACCTAGGATGGTGTAACTCTGTGTTCTTCAACCGCCGGTCCACATTACGATCAATGCGACGTTGTCTTCGGCTGGCTCCCTCTTCCTCAGTGCTGCTGTGCACAAAGCCGTGGGCTTTGTCCATTTAAGGTTATAAAAGTCTCTATCATATCTCCCCTCTCCCGCCTTTCCTCTAAAGCAGTGTTACATATCTCGGTCTTGGAGTACCCCCTTGCCAGTTAGGTTTTCAGGATATCCACAATGAATATGCATGAGAGAAATTTGCATATAATGGTTGCAGTGTATGCAAACCAAGTTTATGCATATTCATTGTGGATATCCTGAAAACTTGACTGGCAAGGGGGTACTCCAAGACCGAGTTGAGAAACACTGCTCTAAAGTATACAGATTGAGATCTTTAAGTCTGTATCCATATGCCTTATGACGAAGACCACACTCCATTTTAGTAGCTTTCCTCTGGACCGACTCCATCCTTTTTATATCTTTTTGAAGGTGCGGCCTCCAGAATTGTACACAATATTCTAAATGAGGTCTCACCAGAGTCTTATACAGGGACATCAATATCTCCTTTTTCCTACTGGTCATACCTCTTCCTGTGCATTCTAACATCCTTCTAGCTTTCGCCGTCACATTTTCAACCTATTTGGCCACCTGAAGATCATCATACACAATCACACCCAAGTCCTCCTCTTCTGTCATGCACTTAAGTTCTTCAGTCCCTAAACTGTACTGTTCCTCGGGTTTTTACAGCCCAAATACATGACCTTGCATTTCTTAGCTGCCAAATTTCAGACCATTCTTCAAGCTTCATCAGGTCTTTTTTCATTTTAGTTACATCAGTGTTCTTCAACCTTTTGACACCTAGAACATTGGGCTAAGTCTTGGGCCAGACCCCGCCTATCTCCACCCCAGACCCCGCCTCCATAATAGTACTAATTGTAACACCATTTTTTCCATTCATTTTTCATATACACACAATATAAACATATTAACAACACATAATGGTTAACCACAAAATTAACCTACACAAAGCTCTCTGTGTGTTTCTAACATAGATAATCCCATGCAAATACGGGATCAAAAACTAAAAGTACTAATATATACAAACAAACCCTAAGATGCAAGACTGCATGCAGTACAATCCCAGAAGAAAACAAACAAATGCTTTTCTTCCTGAACAGTGCAAAATACAGACAGCAGATGTAAATCAATCATTAAATTCAAAAATAAAATCATTCCCCCTATTGTTGTTTTCTCCCTCCCTCCATGCTATGTCTTTCCTTCTGGCCTGCTCCCGCCTGGCCGTTTTATGCCACCCCCGGTGTTATCTTTGGGCTGGCTCCCTCTTCCTCAGTGCTGCAGTGCACAAAGCCATGGACAACGGCTCCTTGTGCGTCCCGCGCCTCATCTGGAAGCCTTCCCTCTGACGTTGCAATGTCAGAGAGAAGGCTTCCAGTTCAGGCGTAAGAGCCTCTGCCCACAAACTGCTTATTGATTAAAGACTTGGTAATTTGTACATCATCCCTGCAGTTCTCTTTTTTGTTTGATGTTGACATACAGTATTACTGCAGTTCTGTAGGAATTTTTGCTTGTGTTTGCCTAGAGACATTTAAATACCTACTTGGAGTAAATGTGCATGAATCGAGTCTCTTTTCATTTGAAAGGAAGCTCTGGAATGAGAGGGCATAGGATGAAGTTAGGCTCAGGAATAATTAAGGAAATACTTTTTTCCAGAAAGGGTGGTAGATACGTGGAACAGTCTCCCAGAAGAATTGATGGAGACAGACTGTGTCTGAATTCAAGAAGGCGTGGGAGAGGTACGTGGGATCTCTTAGACAGAGGAAGATATAATGGTTACTGCGAATGGGCAGACTGGATGGGCCATTTGGCCTTTATCTGCCACCATGTTTATTTGTTTCTATATTCAAAAATTTTCCACCAACAGATAATCTCTTAACCTTCTTAGCAAATGAAGTCTAAAAAAGATCTTGGAAATTAACTTCAACATGTTCCTCACAACTGCGTCAGCTCTTCCGCTGACGTCATTTCCAGGTGGAGCACATAGGAAGTGATGTCAGAGGGAGAGCCTCCGAGGTCGAGAGGAGCACATTGAAGTTGTTATGCGTGGCGGTGAACAACTATGGGGTAGGGAAGTGGGGGCAAGGGCATGAGCATGCAGTAGGGGGGATCGGGGAAGGAGTGGGGGGGAGCAGAAACAAGGGCGGGGGCAGGGTGCCTCTGCCCCGAGCTCCCCTCACCCTTGCTACGCCACTGAAGATAGACAAACATGCAACTTCAATTCTGAAGGCTCTGAAAAACAAACTTAGAGGCCCTTTAACCAAGCTACAGAAAGCACGAATGTGTGCTTACTGTGCTGCCAATCAAAATGGCTTAGTGCATCCCACAGTAAGTTGCAAATGTTACCCACATGCTAAAAAAATCTTTTTTTTATTTTTTAGCCAAGGAGGTGTGGCTGGGAGTTTCTGTGCTAATCAGTTAGCACAGCTACAAGTTTCAAGTTCAAATATTTCAAAGTGTATTATAAATTAATACAAATTAATATATACCTACAAAAATCCGATACAGGCACAAAAGGAAAGGGGGATGAAGTACAATAATTAAAGAAAAAGAGAACCCTGCATAAGGGTGCACTAAGGTCACTTTGTAAAAAGGCCTCTTAATGTGTACCAGTGCATGTTAAATATTTTCACAGCTTATGCATTCTCCTTTGGTCGCTTGTGTTCTTCTTTTTATTGGAGTGTCTGGCACTTCAGCTATTTTCAACTCCTGATCAGCTCGCAAATCCATGAGGATTTTGGGAGCCTTGGTCATATACCGTGAGGGAAAGTTTTAATCAATGGATGAGAAGCCTAGTGTCTAAAACAGTGGGATGAGAATCAGGGAAGTCAGCAATCAAATCTCACTGACAAATCTCATTTAAAATAAAGGAATAGCTTAGACTTTGGACAAGGAAATACCTACCTATACCTGAATGCAACTTGCCAAAAGCTGCCACCAGAAAGATGTACAATAAGGGTCTGATTCTGTATAGGACGCCCAGTGTCAGCAGTCGCCTGAGCAGCTTTTGAGAATCTCATACAGGCGCCCTATACAGAATCGCATCTGTCCTAATGGACAGACACCTAACCCCATCTAACCACCCCGATTCTCTAACCAGTGTCCATGTCACAGATGCCATTTAGAGAATCGCATTGCCGCTGAGCTGATCACAACAAGGGAATCTCCCTGAAGGGAACCCCACTACAAACCAGCCAGTAGGAGGGATGCCCACTCCCTCCTTCCAGCACCCCCAAGCCCCCTCCTGACATTGTCCACGGCAGGAGAGATGCCCAATCTCTCCTGCCGGCACCCCTCCAACATCCCCGGCAGGAAGGATATCCACTCTCTCCCGCCGCCACCCTTGAACCCTCGCATACTCTCCATGGCAAGAGAGATGCCCAATCCCTCCTGCAAACCCCTAAACAATCTCCAGCAGGAAGGATGCCCACTCCCTCCTGCTGGCAACCCCCCAATATCCCTGGCAGGAGGGTTACACACTCCCTTCTGCTGCAGGCTTTTTTAAAATGTGCACAGAACACACACAAGAGCTGTGCCTATAAAAAAAAAAGCCCTCCCCATAGCAGGCTCCCCCCCCCCCCCCCCCCGACGGCCCACCACCATACAAGCCTGGTGGTCTAGGGCCACCTCCCCTCCAACATTCCCTGGTACCCATCTGCAAGAAGCTTCCCCCCTGACAGCCTCCCACCACACAAGCTTGGCGGTCTAATGGGCCATTCACCCCCTCCAACCCCCCCCCCCCCGGGTACCTTTTTTTAAAAGATTGGCAAGAAGAGTGCTCACTCACTCCTTTAGGTAGACTCATCTCTTCAAAATGGCAGGCCTTCCCCTTCCCAGTGCATCCTGGGTTGCACTGAGAAGGGGCCTATGGCCCCTTCCCGGTGCACCCTAGGATGCACTGGGAGGGAGGGGTCAGGTGCCTGGGCCATTCAGGGCCTTAGTCCCCTCCCTGGTGCAACCCAGGATGCACCAGGAAAGGAAAGGCCCACCATTTTGAAGAGGCAGGCCTGTTGGTGGGAAAAAGTGAGCACTCCTCCTGCTGGTCTTCTTAAAAAGGTATGAAAGGGGGTCAGAGCCCCGGCCCAATAGACCACCAGGCTTTTTTATATAGGTGCAGCTGTTGTATGTGTGTGGTCTAGAGTCCTCATTCTCATATTTTCCATTGGTTCCTGCATTTCTTCTAACATGACCACTTCAAAAACTTGATTATAGACAAAAAAAATAGTATTATTAAAGTTCTGCGTGTCTGCCTTCCCCTCTCAGGCTTTCTCCTGGTTGACTCTGAGGCCTTGCTCTTTGCAGCTGGTTCCATCATTTTTAACTTACTTCCCAAGCTCCCCATCCATTTTTGTTATTTGTGTTCCGTTTTTGTTGTCCGTTTTCTTTGCTGTCTATCTTTTTTAGATTCTTCTGAGCTTCAAGAAGCATGATCTGTCCATTACTTGTCTAAAATTCTGTGTACACCTGGTATACAAAGCTATGCAAAGAACAGTTCTAATACTTCTTCAATAAATAAATAAATTGAAGCTGCTTGCTGGAAGTGCTTATAATCAGAAATAAGAAACTGACAGGATTTTTATTGTTCTATAAAGGAGAACATCCACAGAACAAGCTAATCCAGACCACAGCCAGAATTTTGCTGTAACATGGCAGGAAACAACAGGTGAGCTACTTCCAGGAGAATCGGCTGAACATTCAAATCATTATTACATTACATTAGGGATTTCTATTCCACCATTACCTTGCAGTTCAAAGCTGATTACAAAAGAATTATCAAGGAAGTATTACAAAAAGATCTTATCAAAAAGAGATTTGGTCATTTTCAACGAGAATAAGAAGTGAGTATGGCTATTTGTTTAGGATAGTTGGCTTTAGTGAGAGGCGGTGTTTGATACTTGTGCTGTTATTTCTTTTTCAGGGATTTCTTGAAGAGTATGGTCTTTATTTATTTTCTAAAAGTTTTGTAGTCTAGGGATGCCATCAGTAGATTGGCGATTTGGTTGTCTAGTTTGGCAGCTTGAGTGGCTAGTAGGCCATCATATAGTTTTTTTCCGTTTGATTTCCTTAATTGGGGGGTATGAGAATGGGGTGTGAGTTTTCCTATGTCTGGTTGAGGTGCTGTGTATGAGGCGGTTGTAGTTTGGACTGTCTCCGTATAAAGTCTTAAATAGTAGACAGTAGAATTTAAATTGTATTCTTGCTGGGATTGGAAACCAATGCGATTTAAGATACGCTTCTGCAATGTGGTCATGTTTCTTCAATGAGTAGATGAGTCTTAGTGCGTGTTTTGGATTGTTTGTAGTGTTTGTTATTGTTGCAGGGCAGGGGAGATAGAGGATATTACAGTAGTCTAGTAGGCCTAGTATTAGGGACTGTACTATGAGCTGGAATTGTGTTTTCTCGAAGAATTTCCGAACTTGTCTTAAGTTTCTCATGACTGAAAATGATTTTTTTATTGTTTTATTGATTTGCGGTTGCATGGTACAGCATCTGTCAATTGTTATTCCTAGTAATTTTAAAGTGGGTTGTATGGGGTAGTTGATTGCGTTGATTTCAATGTTGGTTATGGTTGGTATTTTGTTGTTTTCGAGGAGGATGAATTTAGTTTTGTCTGGGTTCAATTTCAGTTTGTGATCTTTCATCCAGGTCGCTACTGATTTTAGTGTTTGGTGTATTATGTCTGTCATGGAGGGTTTTGGTTGATCGAAGGGTATGAGAATGGTGATGTCATCTGCATAGCTGAATGAGGTTATGCCTTGTTTATCCAGGTGGGAGCTGAGGGAGGCTACATAGAGGTTGAAGAGTGTAGGAGATAGAGGGGATCCTTGGGTAACTCTGCAGGGGTTTGACCAAGGTTCAGATTTTTCTTTGTATGATTTTCTCTATAGGTTCTTGATTTTAGGAATCCTTCAAATCACGAGTATACTTTATCTGTGATACCTATTGTATCTAGGATTTGTAGTAGGATGTTATGGTCCACCAGGTCGAATGCAGAGGTCAGGTCTAGTTGTATGAGCATCATTTTTTTTCCTGTGCTGAGATGTTGTCTGGCTGTGTCTAAGAGAGATCCTAGTAGTGTTTATGTGCTAAAGTTGGTTCTGAAGCCGGATTGTGTGGGATGGAGTATGTTTTGGTTTTCTAGGTAATTGGTGAGGGATTTGGCAACTAGTCCTTCTATTATTTTGACATAAAGTGGAATAGAGGCAATGGGTCTGTAGTTGGATGTTTGGTCTATTGGTCCTTTAGGGTCTTTGAGGATCAGGGTGATGATGATTTCGCTGAGGTTAGTTGGGTAGTGGCTGCTTATGAGCGTGATTTGTATCCATTTTAGAAGAAAAGCACGGAATTTTGTGCTGGATGTTTTTAGGAGATATGGTGGACAGTTGTTGAGGTCACAGGATGCATGGCTGTATTTTTTGTAGTATTTGTTGAATTCAGGCCATTGAATGTTAGGGGAATTGAGACCATATTCTGTCTGCTGCAGTTGAATCTCTATCTGTGGGGAGAATTGAGATTTATATAAGAGGGGTAGGGGTGTCATTGAGGGTAGCTCTTGCATTTGTGATTTTATTTTGGAAGTGTTCTGCTAATAGAGTGGCTGCTAGTCTTACCCTCAAGCTAGGAATCCAGGCACAGACTGAGTCTTTTGGGAGACCACTGCATTTAGACCCTGAATCCCATCTGTAGGTATTGCTATTGGGAGTGACTAGCTGATTCCCTTCCCCAATAGTGAGGAATGTGAATGCCTCTTCCACAGTATCACAAGCCACATCTGGAAACAGCATATAGTTTTATTATTTATATTCCACCTTTTATACAAGGAGATTATAACAATATATACATACGGTCTGTGTCTGTATATGGCCATTTGTTGGAGGATGGGCTCGGGAAGGCTTCAATGGCTGGGAGGATGTAGATGGACTGGAGTGAGCTTTGACGGCAACTTCAGTAGTTGGAACCTAAGAACAGTACTGGGCAGAGCTTTGGATTCTTGCCCAGAAATAGCTAAGAAGAGGGAAAAAAAAACCAACAAATTTTTAGATTGAATCAGGTTGGGCAGGTCGGGCAGGTCGTTATCTGCCGTCATCTACTATGTTACTATGTAATTAAAACAAACAACAAAATCAAGACAAAATCAGCAGGTCTTATACATGGGTTAAGATTTTAGTTATACAAGTAAAAGATTCTTTATTCGAAATCCTTGGGACCAGGCATATTTTGGTTTTTCGAATGATTATGTTAAGTCAGAAAAAGACAGACCATAAAATTGCCACCAAACTTTTTTTAATTTCAAAACAAGGCACACATTAATTACTTTGAACACTTTGTTGAACTGGCTGACATGTCCCTGCTTCAAACTTTCATGTAGGACAGATATAAAATAAAATATAGCAGTACACATCCCAGCAATTTTCCAACACTGACAACAGCTGATGAATGAGCACCATGTTGTTTATGGAAGGAGTGTGCACGACTGAGAAAAGAGTCACACTTTTCACAAAGGACCCCTTTTACAAAGCTACTATCACAACTTTGTAAAAGGGGCCGAAAGAGTGCACATTACACTTCAAGGTTTTTAAACATAAACTTATTTCAAACAGTCTTTCTTAGCCAAAAACATCTACCATTCATCATCTTCTGTATGCTTTTGGCTATCTGACGATGGTGCATGAGCAGTGGTAGTCTTTTTAAAGACTTCTCCCTGCGTCAGCTGGTCACACATTTTCACCAAATCATCAAATTTCCAGTTTAATAAAAATTTGATTAGATTGCAAAATCGTAATTCAATGCGATTTACAAATAATGATAAAATTGGGGTAAAAAGAAAAACACTTTTATCAAACCAGACAGTTAAAACAATTTTAGATCAACCAACCACATAAGGTAAAAAATAAATAAAGAGTTAAATACATTTATAAACAAATAAAAAGGGCAAGGAGATGAAACAATAGCGTGGGGAAAAGGTTACCTGCTCAATTTTCATCTATCATCATTACTAGTACTCTAACACACTTCCTGAATATATAAAATTTGCATAACTCAGTTAAAAGCGTCCTTAAAAAGCCAGCTTTTCAGGAGACTTTTAAACTTGCTAAGTAATTTTTCTTCCCTTATATTGATTGGGAGCGAATTCCAGATTTGAGGGGCCATGAAGGAAAAGATCGTGTCTCTCCTTGAATAAATGAGTCTCAGTGAAAGGACTAAGAGGAGAGATTTCTCTTCCGATCTTAAGAATTTTGTAGGAATATAAGGGATTAGAAGCCTTTCTAAGAATGCAGAAGCTTTATTCGTTAAAATTTTGTGTGTAAGTAGCGCTATTTTATATGTAATTCTATGATTTACAGGTAACCAATGCTGTTCCTTTAGAAGGGGAGTCACATGATCAAATTTTTTCTTTTTAGTAATTATTTTTATTGCCGTGTTTTGTAGGATTTGTAATCTACGTATTTCTTTGAAGGTTATTCCTTTGTACAAAGCATTGCAGTAGTCAATTTTTGATATGGCTAACAAGTGTATTAAAATGTTCAGAGATGATTCATCCAGAAATGAGGATAGTGATCTTATCAACCTTAACCTATAGAAACAATTCCTGACAAGTGAACTTATTTGCATACAAGAACAGGGGAAACAAAACCACAAAACTCAAAAGAGCAAAACCAAAGTGGAATTGTCCAATCAGAATGGTGCACAAAAAAAGTGTCTTTCAACTCATCTGATAGATCCAAATGCCTTTTTTCATCCAAATTGACTCAATGGGTCATTGAGTCAATTTGGATGAATAAAGGCATTTGGATTTATCATTTATTTTGGATGAATAAAGGCATTTGGATCTATCAGATGCGTTGAAAGACACTTTTTTTGTGCACCATTCTGATTGAACAATTCCACTTTGGTTTTGCTCTCTCAAGTGAACTTATGCTTAAATCTTTTATTGATTTTCAATTTAAATTTCAAGTATTACACTTGTACAGAAAGCAATAATAGAATAGATATTAAATACAATGTAAATATAACTCATAAGTTAATGAATTTACAATTTATGCTCAAGTCCTCAATTTAGGATCCAAGAATCAAAGAAAAAATGGCGAAACAATAAAAAAAAAATACTAATAATTACATAAGAAACTGAAAGCTATAGCGCTGAAATGAGGTCATCAATAGTCAAATTATAGGGCTCAAAGATTGCTTACATTCAGACGAGACATTGCCACAAAGTTTGTCAGTTGGGATGGTTCAAAAAACACATACTTAAGAGTACGGTAACACACAATACATTTACACGGATGTCTCAAATAAAAGGTCGTACCCCAAAGATATAACCCCAGGTTTCAAAAGAAGAAATTCACGGCGGCGCCTTTGCGTCTCGCGTGCCAAGTCTGGAAACATTTGTATTTTGTGACCAAGGAAATCTCAAGTGAACTTATTTGGTCATAGTAATTCAATTTCTGGTCCAAAAAGACCCCGAGTATCTTTACCTTAGTGACTTCTTTAAGCGTACTTTTATTGATATTTATGCTGGCTCCTAATTTCTGTCCCTCCCTACATGGGAATAGCATAACCTCTGTTTTAGATGTGTTTAAAGGCTAACTTGTTGTCATGTAACCATTTGGATATTTTCGACAATTTCATATTAACTGCTGAAATTTCTTCAGCTGAGTTTGGATCCAAGGGATGCAAAAGTTGGACATCATCAGTGTAGGCAAATAGTGTGAACCCAATTGATTGGCTAAGGGTTAACAGAGGAGCCAAAAATACATTAAAAAACAAGGGAGATAAGATTGATCCTTGCGGGATCCCAAAACTAGTTGCAATTGTATTTGAGGATGCATTATTAAATGTCACTTTTGAAGATCGTTCTGAAAAATAGGACTGAAACCATTGGAGAACAACATCAGTTATTCCCAATGATCCGAGTCTACTTAGAAGACGATGGTGATCTATAGTGTCGAAAGCTGATGATAAATCTAGGGATATATAAGAAGAACCGATTGGTGATGATCCCAAACATAGAGGACAGAGGATGTCAGGCCAATTAGAGAGTTTTCGGTCGAATGATGTTGTCGAAAGCCTGTTTGATGTGGATGCAATGTTCCTGTTGGGATTTTTCCTCCGGTGTTCACAAGGTGTTCATCATCACTACTATCCTCAAGTTTGACGTTATTTAACACCATTTAATGCTCAACAGTTGTCAATATTCAGCACTTCATTAATATCGGCTGCCTCTAACTTATTAACATTTTCAGGTGATAGACTTCTGGCACAACAGTGAGGTTTGATATCATCAATGTTTCATCACTGACTTGGAAACCTTCAAAGTCTTCCTCTATAGGTTCATTTTCATCGAATATTGTTGATGGACAAAGTTTATGCCAAGCATTTTGTAATGCTGATCTAATTATATCTTTCTAGGCATTGCAAGTAGCGGAATAGAAATCACTAATGTAATGTAATGTAATAAATGGCATCCTTAAGAATGAACTCCTTGAGAAAGTCTTGAATTCTTAGGCCTCTGGTAATTGCATCAAATATGCAATTAAGAAAACTGTCTTTATACTTGCTCTTCACACAAAGAGAGACGGCTGAAATGCAGGCCCAGAAAACTCTGGCCTTCATTTCAGCTACCTATCTTTGCCTGGGGATCCTGAAATTAGACCGCAGCTTACCATCAGTTGATTGCGGCAGGGGAATCTCTGATTAGCTGAGCTGGCAGGACTCACCGAAACCTAGGAAGAGGGATGTCCTCCATACTCAAAATCAGCAGGAGAGATACCCACTCCCTCTTCCTGATAGCCACACTAAACTCCATAAGAATCAGCTAAGGTCTGTGGAAGAGACGACAAAAAACATTTTGGTGTGGGATTTTTTTTTTTTTTGTTCACAGTGTATTTTAGATACAGGAAGAATTTGTATGTTCCAGGAGAGCTCACATCTGTGTTCTGAAATTAAGGAGTTAAAATGGGGATTGAACCTAGGTCTCAGCTCACTGTTCTTTGGGCTATTCCATCCGCTTGCTTGCTGCTTTCTTAGGAATGGCCATAATAAGTGGAGCTGTCATAGAGCCTGGTATCTATTGTCACTGTCACCTCTTTGGGGGAGGGAGGGGGTCAGTGGCCACTGATGGATTAAGAGTGTCATGCCTTAATCCTTCCAGTGGTCAGCTGGTCAGTTAGGGCACCTTTTTTTTCTCTAGACCTTTTTTTCTGTTCTATTATTGCTGGAAAAAAAGTCAAGATTGTAAGCTGCTCATGTGTGCTCAAAAGTTTTCAAGTTTATTAGGATTTTATATACCGCCTATCGAGGTTATCTAAGCGGTTTTTACAATCAGGTACTCAAGCATTTTCCCTATCTGTCCCGGTGGGCTCACAATCTATCTAACGTACCTGGGGCTATGGAGGACTGAGTGACTTGCCTAGGGTCACAAGGAGCAGTGCGGGGTTTGAACCTACAACCCCAGGGTGCTGAGGCTGTAGATCCAACCACTGCGCCACACACTTCCAACATACCCTCATGAGATTTAGACGAACTGAAGAATTAAATGTCCCTATTTTGAGTTTTGAAAATTGTGACTTAGACATTTTTGCAGGTAAAACGTCCATCTGCCACTCTGTGCTTCATTTGAGATTTTTTTCTCTTTTGAAAGTGAGAGCCATAGTAGATGCTTGCAGATAAAGACCTACTAGCATTTATTATTTCTAAAGCGCTGAAAGGTGTACGCAGCGCTGTACATTTTAACATACAATAGACGATCCCTGCTCAGAAGAGCTTACAGTCTAATTTACACAGGACATTTCAGGGTTGGGGAGATTATGGTAGATGAAATGATACAGTGGGTAAAGGTATCTAAGAGCAGTGAGTGGGAGGTAGGAGTTAAAAAAAGTGGGCTTTCAAAAAAGTGGGCTTTTAGCTTGGATTTGAACGCTGTTAGGGAGGGAGCACGATGTATTGATTCAGGTAGCCTGTTCCAAGCATATGGCGCTGCAAGAAAGAAGGGACGGAATCTGGAGTTGGCAGTGGAAGAGAAGGGTACAGATAAGAGGGGCTTGGCCGATGAACGGAGATCATGGGGAAGAGCATAGGGTGAGATAAGTGAAGAGAGATTTGGGGGGGGGCTTCAGAGCGAATGCACTTGTAAGTTAGCAAGAGGAGTTTAAACTGTATTTGGAGATGGACGGGGAGCCAATGAAGCGACTTGAGGAGAGGGGTAATATGAGAATATCAACTCTCACAGAATACGAGTCCCGCAGCAGCATTTTGAACGGATTGAAGAGGCGAGAGGTGGGCATGTGGGAGGCCCGAGAGAAGTACATTGCAGTAGTCTAAGCGCAAGGTGACGAGAGCATGGACAAGGGTTTTGGTCGTGTGTTCAGAGAGAAGAGGATGGATTTTGGTAATATTATAGAGGAGGAAGCAACAGAATTTGGCAGTCTGTTAGATCTGAGCAGAGAAGGAGAAAGAGGAGTCAAAGATCACCCCAAGGTTGCGAGCCAATGAGACAAAGAGGAGGATAGCGTTATCCACTGAAATAGAGAAGGGCAGGAGGGGGGAGGCGAGTTTAGGTGGAAAGATAAGGAGTTCAGTTTTAGCCATATTCAGTTTGAGATGGCGGCGAGACATCCAAATGGCAATGTCGGACAGGCAGGCTGAAATTCGGGCCTTAAATTCCATAGAGATATCCGGCATGGAGAGGTAGATCTGGGAGTCATCAGCATAGAGGTGATAGTGAAAACCATGAGAGGAGATCAGCATACCAAGAGAGAGGGTATATAGGGAAAAGAGGAGAGGGCCCAGGACAGAGCCTTGGGATACGCCGATAGACAGCGGGATGGCAGTGGAGGAGGGTCCACCTTAACATACACTGAAGGTATGACGAGAGAGATAGGAAGAAAACCAGGAAATAGCAGAACCCGGGAAACCCAGCGAGGACAACACGTCGATGAGGCGGCAGTGATCAGCAGACAGATCGAGAAGAATGAAGATAGAATATAGTCCATTGGATTTGGCCAGGAGAAGTTCGTTATAGACTTTAGCAAAGGCATTCAGTAGAGTGAAGAGGGCAAAAGCCTGATTGAAGCAGGTCAAGAATATTATGAGAGGCAAGGAAGTCAAGGCAATGGCGGTGAACAGCGCATTTGAGTAGTTTGGAAAGGAAGGGGAGGTGGGAGATAGGGTTGGAGGGGGACGTATTGTCAAGCGAGAGCTTTTTAAGTAGGGGCATAACTACAGCATCCAATCTGCACAACAATCACATTCATTATCAATTTATGATTAAACCAATAATAAATATGGTATAAATATTTGGAGTGGAGGAGTGGCTTCAATTCCCACTGCAGCTCCTTGTGACTCTGGCAGGTCACTTAACACTTCATTGCTCCCTGTAAGTCACTTTGCATAAACCACACAGAAAAATCCCATCACGCTTTCTTTGCCATTTCTGGGACGTGGACTGTAGGAGTCCATCTGACACTACTATGACTTTTCCACGCTTTTGTCATGGTCCATGTGATGACTTAACAGCTTCTGAAAAAGATCCAATATAGCTACTGTATAACTGCTATAAATAGAGCCTTTTTTATTTAGCCTCTCATTCATGGAATAAGAAAGGAGGAGAATTTAAAACTGGTTTTAGCTGCAGGACATACTCAGTTCATTGATGAAGTGATAAACTGACCAGTTTGATGGTATGTGGGATCTTGAAGCAAATGTAATTTAGCGCTGTCCCATCTGTGAAATGGAGTTCCTGTTCCTCAGTTAATGTATTTGTAGATTGTAAAGTGCTGAATATTAATTTAAATTTGCAACCTATGGAATATATTCAGACATCATCCTTTATTTATTTATCTTTCTATGAAGCTGCTTTTAATTCCAAACTCCAACCTGCCTTCTAGCGCCAATATCTATCTGTAACTCCCCCACCAGAGCACCTTCTTGTGCAATTTGTCTGTTTTGACTAGATTGTAAGCTCTTTTGAGCAGGGACTGTCTTTTCATTGTTTTGATGTACAGTCTAGTATTTAATGGCTCAGTGATATTGTTTGATCTTTTTCATTTCCCATATAAAACTTTATTATAAATAAAGCACACTGGGAAGTAGAGTATTAAGCTCTGTTTCCTGCTGGTAACTTTTCAGTGGTTTCTGATTTCAGAAGATACCCACGGCCACTCTTCTTGCCATGGTTGATTGAACAGATTGACAGCAACAATTATGAAGGGTTATATTGGGTAGATGAAAAACACACCAAGTTTCATATTAAATGGAAACACAAGTCCCGGAATGACTACAACCCTAAGGACTCTGAACTCTTCAAGGTAAGCCAAGATTCTGCTTGATTTCCTACTCCAAATCTCGGATTGCCCTGATATATATGGGAAAAACGAGCCAAAGACTTTGAATTTCTCCCAAGTCCCGCAAAGCACCTTTCTATGCAAACACCTGTCCCAGCATAATGAAAAGTGCACTTTAATAATAATAATAACAATTTATATAGAAACATAGAAAATGACGGCAGAAAAGGGCCAAAGCCCATCAAGTCTGCCCACTTTAATGACCCACCCCCTCGACTTTACCCCCTTAGAGATCCCACATGCTTATCCCATTTACTTTTAAAATCTTGCACGCTGCTGGCCACAATCACCTGCAGTGGAAGTTCGTTCCAATGATCAACCACCCTTTCGGTGAAAAAATACATCCTGGTGTCGCCATGAAATTTCCCCTCCTCTGATTTTTAGCGGATGCCCTCTTGTGGCCAAGGGCCCTTTATGAAAGAAGATATCATCTTCCACTTCGATACGGCCTGTGATATATTTAAATGTCTCAATCATGTCTCCTCGCAGGACCGTGAAATTCTATGCGGTTTACAATGATTAGAAATGTTACAGATTGAATGGAATAAACAAAGTACATAGTAACATAGTAGATGACGGCAGATAAAGACCCGAATGGTCCATCCAGTCTGCCCAACCTGATTCAATTTAAATTTTTAAATTTTTTCTTCTTAGCTATTTCTGGGCAAGAATCCAAAGCTCTACCCGGTACTGTGCTTGAGTTCCAACTACCGAAATCTCTGTTAAAACCTACTCCAGCCATTCCCCACCAAACGGCCATATACAGACACAGAGCATGCAAGTCTGCCCAGTATTGGCCTTAGTTCAATATTTACTATTATTTTCTGATTCTAAATCTTCTGTGTTCATCCCACGCTTCTTTGAACTCAGTCACAGTTTTACTCTTCACCACCTCTCTCGGGAGCTCATTCCAGGCATCCACCACCCTCTCCGTAAAGTAGAATTTCCTAACATTGCCTTTTAATCTACCACCCCTCAACCTCAAATTATGTCCTCTGGTTTTACCATTTTCCTTTCTCTGGAAAAGATTTTGTTCTACGTTAATACCTTTCAAGTATTTGAACGTCTGAATCATATCTCCCCTGTCTCTCCTTTCCTCTAGGGTATACATATTCAGGGCTTCCAGTCTCTCCTCATATGTCTTCTGGCGCAAGCCTCCTATCATTTTCGTCGCCCTCCTCTGGACCGCCTCAAGTCTTCTTACGTCTTTCGCCAGATACGGTCTCCAAAACTACTTTTAGTTAACTGCTGCTCTCTGAGCCTACTTTTTTAGCTTGCATAAATCCCCTCTCTGTAGATTGTGCGTGACAGTATATGAACAGTACCACAAAAGATTCCTCTAAATGCCCCACAACTATCTGTATAGTGCCAGGACAGTGTAAGAATAGAATGCCCAGCTATACATATAGGCCCGGATTCTGTACAGGGCAACCGGTCTCAGAAGCCAATGGGTGTCCTATACAGAATCATGCCTAAAGTGAACCCGATTCTCTAACTGACACCCACTTCCTCCCTCTAGCACCCCAAACCCACTCCCGATGTTACAGATGCTGGTTAGAAAATTGGGTTGTAAGTAGACGCAGCCACTAAGCTTATCACAGCAAGGGATCTCCCTGCCACGATAGGTTTACTGTCTGTCCATCCCCCCTCAAAATTAACACGGCATGAGGAATGCCCAATCCCTCCTGTCTGGACCCCCCCTGTAGATCACGGCAGGAGGAATGCCCAATCCCTCCTGCTAGAACCCCACCCACCCCCTAAGATTCCAGTTAGCCCAGGTACCTAAGGCCCCACCCATGGCAGGGGCCTTAGGCATGTGGGCCAGTTGGCCCTGGTGCCTAAGACCCCTCCTATGGGCAGGGCCTAAGGCACCTGGACCAATCAAGCCCTTAGGCCCCTCCCTGGTGCATCCCACAATGCACTGGGAAGGGGCAGGACCGCCTCATTTCATACAGAGGTAGGCCTGCCGGCTGGAAGGAGCAAAGACCTGTCCAGCCGGCCTTCTTACAAGGTTAAATGGAGGTCGGGGGGAACCAGGGGGGTCCTGCTGCAGCGCAATCTACAGGGGTTGGGATGGGTATGGGGTGGGCATCTGTAAGACGCGTCTCTTGTAAGTAGACTATATCCAAGTGGTAACACTGAAGTGCTGCCAATATTTTAGACCGTTTAATCGGCAAAGTTATACCCCCCAAAGTCCAAGAGGCAAGTCTAAATGGAGTACTCATATCAGCTAGGGCGAAGATAGAAAGCCCAGCCTCCCCTAGGGCAACAAGTCTCAAAGAAAATAGCGACAGAAAGGAGACAAGTGGAGGGGGCCAAAAGTCTAGTTTCATAAGGGAAACAGAAAAGAGATGCCCTCGGTTAGTAAAAGGACAGGGGCAAGACTCCCCGAAGCCATCCCCGGCAGAAGAAAACAGAGGAACACAAAACAAAAAGGGCACAAAGCAATAATACCAGTAATCCCAGAAGCCAAACAGAAGGACGAATGAAGGAGGACTGACCCACCCCCCAAAACCCAACCCAACCCACCCCAACCCAAAACCCCACCTCCCCAAGCTAACCCCCCCCCATGCTCCCAACAGAGAATGCTCGTCCCGTCCCACCAAGGCAGGCCAAAGCATCGGAGTCATGTTCTGATGTGAGCAGGGCCCCCAGTCCCCCCACCCCCACCTACCCAAGAAAGCCCACAAGCTAAGGCCAAACACCAGAAGCAATTCCCCACACTCTCACAAACCGAATCATCCACTGCAAACACACACTTACAGTTCCTTCCTAGCAGGGACACCCAAAATCAGCCAAATACACTCCAGCAGTATGTTGTAAAGTAGAATACCAAGCCTCAAGAAGCCCACAAGGAGCCACCACAGCCCACCAAATACCCAGACTCAATACAAGTGCCCTCCCCCCACAAGCAATCTCCCCCCCCCCAAGTGAAACAAACCTCAGGCATACCAAACGTAATCATTCATACTCCTAGGCCAGGGGTCTTCAAAGTCCCTCCTTGAGGGCCGCAATCCAGTTGGGTTTTCAGGATTTCCCTAATGAATATGCATTGAAAGCAGTGCATGCACATAGATCTCATGCATATTAATTGGGGAAATCCTGAAAACCCGACTGGATTGCGGCCCTCAAGGAGGGACTTTGAAGACCCCTGCCCTAGGAACTCCAAAAGCCCACAGACATACAATGAACAACAGCAAGGGCTCGATATCCAGAGATGGCAGTAAGTCCCAAACAAATCATATAGACCACACCGCTGGTAAGAACATCCAATAACCGGGCCCCAGAAAGAAAGTCCCCAGAGGTCCAGGATTAACAGCTACTACTTCAGCCTGATCGTCCAGGTAGGCCTGGGTGGCCTCGACAGTGTCATAACTCTTCCACCCGGCGCTCGTCCAGATCTTCAGGAGTGCCAGGTAGAGCAACGTGAAGCGTTGCTTTCGGTCGAACAAAGCTGTACACACCCTCGAAAATCGCCAACGTCGTTCCTGGAGAGCCAGGGAAAAATCCTGAAATAGCCGGATCGGGGTTCCCTCATAACTAAGAGTATTTCTTTTCAATTTGTAGTGCTGCCTTGTGGGCAGAATTATGGACCTTGAGAATAGTCACCCTGCCGAGTCGGTGTGCTCGATCTAGCCACAACGGAAGTTCCATTTGTAGCCAGGATTCGAGGGTGGACAGAAGACGAAAGTTGGGGACCGCCTCCGGTAAGCCCACCAAGCAAAGATCATCCTTCCAGGAGCTATTCTAGATCCTCGAGTTTCTTGGCTTGGCATTGTATTTGTTCTCTGAGAGACAGGAGATTCGCTGCAGATGAAGTATGCACATCCTCTACTAGAGCTACCCGAGTTTCTAGCTCGCCAGTATGTCGGATAGTCTCGGTTAATAGATTCCAAACAAGTGAGCTATCCCGACAATTGTTCGAATTGGGAGTCCACCGACGATGAAAGCACTTCAATGTGTGAATCTGAAAGAGGGAGCAAGGAACACCACTCTGCCGCCATCTTAGCGTCTAGTTTCTAAGTCCTCGAGTCCTTTTCCTTGTCTTTTCTCCTTGCCTTCCCACTCATATCTGGGCTTAAATGGTAGACAAACCTGTCCATGCACTGTCTCAAGCACGATTCCTTCGATATAGGCTCCAAGTGAGGCAGGGAGAGGCGGGATACGACTCGGTGCCCCGGAACCAGAGCAAGACACGTCCTGCTCTGTTCAGCATATCACATGACTCCTCCTTCAACATATTTATAAATGACCTGGAAATTGGTACGAAGAGCGAGGTGATTAAATCTGCAGACAATATGAAGTTATTCAGAGTGGTGAGGACACAGAAGGATTGCAAAGACTTACGAGACTACATGCTTGAGGAATGGGCCGTGAAATGGCAAATGAGGTTCAACATGGATAAGTGCAAAGTGATGCATGTCAGTAACAAAAATCTTATACACAAATGCAGGATGTCAGGTGCAGTACTCGGAGAGACCCCCAGGAAAGAGACTTGGGAGTACTTCTAGACAAATCAATGAAACTGTCCACGCATGCACAGTGGCGGCAAAAAGGGCGAACAGAATGCTAGGAATGATTAAGAAGGGGATAACAAACAGATCAGAGGTTATCATGCCCCTATATCAGGCCGTGATGCACCCCCACCTGGAATACTTCATCCAACATACATGAAAAATTACATAGTACTGCTCGAATGGGTCCAAAGAAGAGCGACAAAAATGGTTAAGGGATTGGAGGAGTTGCCGTACAATGAGAGGCTAGAGAAACTGGGCATCTTCTCCCTTGAAAGAGGAGACAGAGGGGACATGATCAAAACATTCAAGATACTGAAAAGAATAGACTTAGTAGAGAAAGAGAGATTGTTCACCCTCTCCAAGGTAGAGAGAACAAGAGGCCACTCTCTAAAGGGGATAGAATCCGTACAAACGTAAGGAAGTTCTTCTTCACCCAGAGAGCAGTAGAAATCTGAAATGCTCTTCCAGAGGTTGTTATAAGGGAAAACACCCTCTAGGGATTCAAGACAAAGTTAGACAAGTTCCTGCTGAACCAGAACGTACGCAGGTGAGGCTGGACTCATTTAGAGCACTGGTCTTTGACCTAGGGGCCACCGCGTGAGCGGACTGCTGGACACGATGGACCACTGGTCTAACCCAGCAGCGGCAATTCTTATGTTCTTATGATTCTAGACTCACTTTCAACGCGCAAAAATGTACTGTTGTTAGAAGCTGCTTTCAAAAATTCAGAATGATCAGATCACTATCAAGTATTCTAGAACCATCTTTATTAAATATACTGATTCATTCACTTGTAATGGCGAAAACTGACTACTGCAATTCTCTATATAAAAGTATATTCCTGAAAGAAATTCGGTGTCTTCAACTTATTCAAAATACCACTATTAAGGTTATTAGAGGATCTAAGCAATACGAACACGTTACTCTGTTGTTGATAAAGGCACATCGGCTCACTATCCCCCATAGAATAACATATAATCTCGCCCTGATAACATTTAAAACACATAAAACGAACAAAGCAGCATTTATAGATAAACTGATTATCCCTCATGAACCATCTAGAACACTAAGATCCTCAAACCAACATCTTTTTTTTGTTCCCTCATTGAAAATAATCGGCACTCGCCGTACAACAGTATTTTCTGTGACTGCTCCCACAATTTGGAATTTTTTACCCTTACATATTAGATCAGGAACTAACTTAGAGAAATTCAAAGGCACCTTAAAATGTTTTTTTGTTCAAAGATGCCTATGAACACTAGATACTCTTTCCTGTTTAAAGATTTCTGAATGTGCTACTCGTCCCTTACAGTCTCTTTTCTTTCTTTTAAAAGAAATACAGCAGCATAATATGTACTTATTCTTTAAAGAATCAAATGAGTAGGACATCAGCATGGAAACTATAAGTACTTTTTTAATTTTAATCTTAATCCTCTTTTTTTCCTTCATTCAAAAGATCATTAATATTAATCTGGATCTTTATTTATTCTTCATATTAAACTATCTACTTTTAAACAGATTAATTATTCCTAACATTAGCTCTTTCTATCAATTAATTTTCTTCATAATTTTTTTTCTTTTTACTAAATTGACCCTACCCTTATGTACAAACCTTAAATGTTTTTTTGTTTGTTTTTTTTTAAATTAATTTTATAAATTGTATAAATTGTATTTCTCCCTTTTACCTACTTGTTTCAGTTTGTAATAATAGAGTATAATGATTAGTCTGTATAATAGTCTTATTTGTATTTGTATTTGTCATCCCTGGCTTTTACAATTATGTAATACTCATTGAAATATTGGATATTGCGTAAAATCAAAATTTAATAAACTTGAAACTTGACTTGTTTTCTTTCATAACTTTCTTGTAGTTCCTTCCCCCTTCCCATGTATAATCAGTATGGTTCGTCCTTAGTCTGTAGACATCTTAGTCTTAAATTATTGTACCCCTTATTTTTATTAATATTGTACTCTTGCCTAGAATTTTGATAGGCGTGTAATCAAATTTTAAATAAACTATGAAAGTATGGCAGGGCAGAAACCCAGGAAAGGAGCTGGAGGTGGACCCTAGAGCCTGGGAGGAGCCATTCCAAGGGCAAAGTACAGACATTGAGTAGGAAAAGGATGCCTGCCTTGGAGGCTGTGGCATAGATAAGGGGGGGGCACCCCCAGATGCCGTCCTGGGGGAGGCGCAAGAACCTTTCTTCCTATCTACCCTATACCTCCTTGGATCTTTGCTGGCTTGAGCAGCATCTTCAACCTGCTGCTCATATCGGCCTTGGCTCTGCCTCTGAAATCAGGAAGTGAAATCAGAAGAAGAGTCAAAGCCAGCGTGGGCAGCAGGTTGGAGATGCTGCTTGTGCCTGCAAAGAGTTAGAGGTAGAGGGAGAAGGAAAGTGGCACACATGGCAGGGGGGTGGAGAGGAAGGCAGGAGAGTGCCACCACCCCAGACAGCTCCTACCTTCACTACACCACTACCTGGAAGGTGATGAAGGTGAGAGGAAAGAGAAGCATTGGCCTTACCCCTGAAATTAAGCCCTAGTTGCCAGCGGCATCACTTCCCCCCCCCACCCCCGACCCTTCCATCTCTCCCTCCCATGCGAACCCCGACTATGAGCCGAAATACCTGGAAACAAATGGCAGTGTCGGCAGCATAGGCTGGATCGCGGCTTGCCCTTCTCATGTCTGGGTGTTCCTCTGCCGCATCACAGATGATGTCATCAGCAACACGGCACAGAACGGCCTGGTATGAGAAGGACAGGCCGTGATCCAGCCTATGCTGCCGACACTGCCGTTTGTTTCCAGATATTTTGGCTCACAGTCAGGGTTCGCATGGAAGGGAGAGATGGAAGGGTCGGCAGAGGGCGCATGGGGGGGCGGGGAAAGCGCTGCTGCTGGCGACTAGGGCTTAATTTCGGGGGTAGGGCTTATATTAAGACCTACCCCGAAAATCATGCTAGGTCTTATTTTCAGGGAAACACGATATGTAATATGGCTCTGCTTCTCCATAGTGAAAGTAGCTAGTGTTAGGTCAGAATATGCGTGCTGCTGTTGGCTGTGTCCAACCCAGAAACAAGAAGTAATAGCAAGGCTCTGACGGAACTTTCTGTTTGTGGGTTGGACACAGCCTGCGGCAGTACTCATGCCAATGATGACAAAGCAACCACTTTCAGAATGGACTAGAGTTTTCTGGTAGAACTGGGGGAGAGCACTGCAGAGCGGGAAAGGAGCACGCAGGGTGCAGGAAAAACAGCTACTGTTCTACTCTTCCCCATGCATCTCTACCTCACTCCTCTCTCTCTCTCTCTCTTTCTATGCCCAATTTTCCTCTTTCTTCCTTTCCCCATGTTCACCATCTCTTTCCCTCTCACTCACACACTCATGACCAATAATTCTCCCTTTTTTCCTCCCTTCCTCCTCTGTCCCAAGTTAATGCCTCCTTTTCCCCCTCCCTTCTGTGTCCCATGTTCATGCCCCCCTCATTTCCTTCTGTGTCCCGAGTTCATGCCCCTCCTCCCTGCCTTCCAGCCTTTGTTCCAAATTCGTGCCCCTCCAATGTCACAATGTGCTTTTCTCCTCCCTCCCTCCCTCCCTTTCTCCCACAATCATGTCCCCTCTCTCTTACCTGCTCATTCCAGGGCCACACTTGCTCCCTTCAGAGACATCTACCTGAGCTGCTCATTCCTGCCTTCAGCCGCACAGGGACGCACTGTGGGCAGCGCCTCTTACTCGCTGCACATGGCTGACCCACAAGTCTTCCCTCTGACGTCAACTCTGACATTGGAGAGAAGGCTTCCGGGTCAGCCACATGCAGCATGCAAGAGTCGCTGCCCACGTCCCTGTGCACCTAAAGGCAGGAAGGAGCAGCCCAGCAGAATGGCCCTGAAGGAGGTAACTGGGATCCCTTGCTGACCCAGAAGACTTCCCTCCAACGTCAGCTCAGACATTGGAGGGAAGCCTTCCGGGTTGGCTTCGGAAGAGGGGGAATGCAGGAAGGAGGGCATGGGTGGTGGCTTCGGCGAAGGGGGGAAGGCAGGAAGGAGGGCATGGAATCCCCAACAGCAGCCATTAAGGAGGAAGGGGGTGGAAGACCCACGCAGTGCTGCATACCCCCTAGCAAGTGGCTTGCGTATGTACCACGTGTTAAGAAATTCTGGTCTACATAATAAGGTGTATGGGGACGGACTCAAACATCTCAATATGTTTAGTTTGAAGGAAAGGCAAGAGAGGGAAGATACGATAGAGTCATTGAAATATCTGTATGGCATAAATAAGCATGAGGCCAGTCTCTTTCAATTGAAAAGAAACTCCAGAATGAAAGGGCAAGGGATGAAGTTAAGAGGTGATAGGCTCAGGAGTAATCTAAGGAAATTCATTTTTACAGAAAGGTTGGTAGAGGTGGTGGAAACAAAGACTGTGTCTGAATTGAAGAAAGCATGGGACAGGCAGGTGGATCTCTTAGGGAGAGGAGGAGATAGTGGATGCTGTGGATGGGCCATTTGGCCTTTATCTGCCATCATGTTTCTGTATGACTAGAATACAGCAGTTACGTGTGTGTGTGTGTTCACATACATGTGTAAATGATTAGGATATGGCATTTCCATGTGTACTTGCTGCTTACATCTAGGCAGCTCCTTATAGACTTAACTCATTTAGTAGCCAAGTAGATCTGAAAATGCGCATCGAAGGGAGAGACTGCAAGAAATGGATCAACATTTTGAATCTGCAAGGCATTTTCTAGTGACCCAAACTGGGTTTTATCAGAGACAGGATGCTGGGCTTGATGGAACCTTAATCAGACCAAGCTTGGGTTTATGTTCTTTTGTTGCATTAAGGTGATTTCCCCATGAGCTATGTCACAATAATACAGTGAAACAGTTTGCAATTTAATGTTGAAGAGTTACAGTTGCAAACTTGCAGGTTGGTTGATAAAGTACCAACATGTTATCTCTTCTTTTCTGTCTGGGTCACAGGCTTGGGCCATTGAGGGAGGCAAGTACAGTGAACAGTGTGAGGATCCTACCCTGTGGAAGACCAACTTCCGGTGTGCCTTGAATAGCATCACCGTGAATAAGAAAAAAGTGATTACAATAGTGGTGGATAAATCATTGGACCTGCACGATCCCCATAAGGTGTTTCAGATCAACTGTCCGCAGGATTCTGCTGTTGCCGCCTCTTCTTATTTCCTTGAAAGTAAGGCTACCAAAGAACTAGGATGGCTTTGGGTCAAGCAACTGGAAAGGGGGCTTGCCTCTAGGGGTGTCAGACCTGTGTAGTTGCATAGAGCAGTTTTGTGACTTTCAAAGGGCACAATGATGATAAACACTCCAGGCGGAGGGTTTGAGTTTAACCATAAAGTAATATAAAAATCAGTGTTACTGTAAAAAATAACTACGAAATGTAAAATGTTTTACTTGACAGAATGAAATTTAGTCCAGATTATAAATGAACCACTTAACTTACTAAACGAGCCTCAGAACCATCTAGCTGACACAACTAGAGCAACAAGCCACAAAGGGCTGCAAAAGTTAAATCATAGGCTCCTCTGACTGGGAGAACCAAGTAAAAAACTCAAGGGCTCAAAGGACCCACTGAGAAAAACCTGGGTTAACCACCACCGGTCGAGTGAATCTATCTTCAAAAATTGTCCCAAAATAATCCAGGCAAACACAGTATAATAGCAAATACAAAAACCTCAAAACATAAGAAAAATATAAGAAAAAAGCTCCAACAGTACTTAGCTTTAGATGGTTGCAACCATGCTATCAGAAATCCATATGTGAAAATCAACACGCTTTTCTCACATTTGTAATCCAGTCAAGCATCGGAGCTACTTCTGGTCTTCCCCCTTCAACAAGAGCCTTGTTTTGCTGCTTCAGGAAGGGTCTGATTTTAAAACAGGATACCTATATGACAGGTCCAAAAGAGCACATATTTTATTCTTATCTTTTTGTTAACCGCACAGAAGTGCGAGGTAGTTATAACAATCTAACAGAAAGCCACAGCATGGTGGCTGAAACGTCAGTTTCTACCTGAAAAGAAGCAGCAAGACCCAGAAACCTGCTACAAGAATAAACAATTTATTTCCAAATAAACTTAGCAATACTAATCGATAATAACAAAAACTAGGTTTGATATATATTTCTTCAATATTTTTAATCACACAAATAAATCAAACAAACAATTGAATGAAGAAAAAACGAGACACTCAAAGCTCTCACCACCACCATTTTAAAGATATACAAAGGTGGGAACTCAAATCATCACAGCACTTGGAGAAAACCTTCAAAAGACTATATTTAAATGTGCCTAAGAATACATCTTCACAGAGGGTGCAGGACAAACAAACAAAGAATAAAAATTACACTCTTATAACATAATAAACTCAGACTGTCAATCCACACTTAGCCACTGTAAAGTTTTCATAAGACCCTATATAGATCTTGGCATCAGTTTCTGTTCATAAGATGTTTCAGCAAACTGTCCCAAACTGTGAAAGTATACAGTAAGGATTATACTTTTTGCATCCAGGAGGCAATGTTATAATCTTTTGTGAACCGCATAGAACTTAGCGGAAATTGCAGTATAGAAGTGAATTTTTAACATAAGCAATGCCTCTGCTGGGTCAGACCTGAGGTCCATCGTGCCCAGCAGTCTGCTTCATGTGGCAACCCAACAGGTCCAGGACCTGTGCAGCAATCCTCTATCTATACTCCTCTATCCCTTTTTCCAGCAGGAAATTGTCCAATCCTTTCTTGAACCCCAGTACTGTACTCTGCCCTATTACGCTCTCTGGAAGCGCATTCCAGGTGTCCACCACACGTTGGGTAAAGAAGAACTTCCTAGCATTCGTTTTGAATCTGTCCCCTTTCAACTTTTCTGAATGCCCTCTTGTTCTTTTATTATTCGAAAGTTTGAAGAATCTGTCCCTCTCTACTCTCTCTATGCCCTTCAATGGCAGGATAACTTCTTTCGTTCTGGTTGTAATACCCTTCTTGATTATGCCTAGCATTCTGTTTGCCTTCTTAGCGGCCACTCTGCACTGTGCCGTCTGCTTCATTGTCATGTCCACCATTACCCCCAAGTCCCTTTCTTGGGTACTCTCATTTAATAACATCCCTCCCATCGTATAGTTGTACCTCGGGTTTCTGTTTCCCACATGTAATACTTTATATTTCTCAACGTTGAACTTCATCTGCCATCTCGTCGCCCATTCCCCTAGTTTGTTCAAGTCCCTTTGCAATTCTTCGCAGTCCTCTTTAGTTCGAGCTCCACTAAATAGTTTGGTGTCGTCCGCAAATTTTATTATCTCACACTTCATCCCTGTTTCTAGATCATTTATGAATATATTAAATAGCAGCGGCCTGAGCACCGAGCCCTGCGGGACCCCACTCGTGACCCTCCTCCAGTCCGAGTAGTGGCCCTTCACTCCTACCCTCTGTTTCCTACCCGCCAACCAGTTTCTGATCCATCTATGTATGTCTCCTTCCACCCCATGGTTCTTCAGTTTCCGGAGTAGGCGTTCATGGGGCACCTTGTCAAAGGCTTTTTGGAAATCTAAATATATGATGTCTATGGGGTCTCCTTCGTTCATCCGTTTGTTAATTCCTTCGAAGAAGTGCAATAAGTTCGTTAGGCACAATCTCCCCTTGCAGAAACCATGTTGGCTGGTTATCAGAAGTTTGATTCTTTCAAAATGTTCATCGATGTTTTCTTTTATCAGTGCTTCCGCCATTTTCCTCGGAACCGAGGTCAGACTCACCGGTCTGTAGTTTCCTGGTTCACCTCTTGATCCCTTTTTAAAGATGGGCATAACGTTGGCTATCTTCCAGTCCTCCGGGATCTCGCCTGTTTTCAGGGAACACAGCAAAATATTTTAAAAACATGACTAGCTGGGATTGAAAACTGGAGATGTTTCCCTCCAAACCTGCCTTGTAGTGTCTACCCACTCTAAACACTGCTGATAACAGAATTATGCAGAGGGAAAATACAATATTTTGTACCAGTTTAGGAAATCTCTCTAAAGCAGTACTTCAACATGTCAGCTAGGCCCCAAGGCTTGATATTCGCTAGCATAACTAATGTGACCATACGTCCTGTTTTGAACGGAACCATCCCTTTTTCAGATCCTTTGCCCCGTTGTCCCCACACACAGCTTCGGGATGCCAAAATGTCCCGTTATTAGAGACGGCATCCTGAAGCTGTGTGTGGGGACAACGGGATAGGTGATCGTGGAGAATGGGCTCTCTCCCTGCTTCCCTGCCCGCTGCCACAACAAACGCAGGAAAGGCATGTACAGGCGCCGGCCCAGAAGCCTTCTCCCCAACGTCAATTCTGATGTCAGAGAGGAAGTTCCAGGCCAGCCAATTGCTGCCTGGCTGGCCTGGAACTTCCTCTCCAATGTCAGAATTGATGTCAGGGAGAAGGCTTTTGGGCCGGTGTCTAGACATGCCTTTCCTGCAGTTGTTGCAGTGGGCAGAAAGCAGCAGCGGGCAGTGGCGGCAGACCAGGTGGGGGAGCAGAAGAATCGGCGGTAGCCTTCGGAGGGAGGGAGGCAGACAGACAGGCAGGCTAGCTTCGGCGCGGCAGGGAGAGAGGGAGGTAGGCTGGCTGGCTTTGGGGAAGGGGTGGGACAAAGGCTGGAAGGCAGTGAGGGGGACATAGAAAGGAGGGAGGGAGGAAGGAGAGAAAGAGGCAGAGAAAGGAGGGGATTTGTAAGTAGAAGAAAGACTAGAAAAGAAAGGCCTGGACCAAAGGGGAAAAACAGGAGGCAGATGCAGGACTATGGGAGGTTCAGACAGAGGGGGATAGACCCTGAGGAAGAATAGAGAGTTCAAGATCATAACAGAGGTGGGAAAAGAATGAAAGAGAGATAGATAAAGAAAGAGCAGATGTACAGTCAGAAGGAAGTGCAACCAGAGACTCATGAAATCACCAGAGAACAAAGGTAGGAAAAATGATTTTATTTTCAGTTTAGTGATCAAAATGTGTCAGTTTTGAGAATTTATATCTGCTGTCTATATTTTGCACTATATTTGTCTATTTTTCTAGTTACTGAGGTGACATTGCATATTTTAAAGTCATCTGCTTTGACATCTTTTAAAAAAAACCGAAACTCGTAAATAATTAACGTTTTCTCTGCATACATTGTACTTTGTGTGGTTTTTTTTTTATTTTTTAAATTTTATGGTTACCATTAAGATATTATGTGTACATGAAAAATGAATGGAAGAAATTGGGGGTGGGGTTGGGGCGGGAGTGAAAATTAATAGATGTCCCATTTTGATGAAAAAAAATAAATGGTCACGTTACGCATAACCCTAGTTTACCCAGTGTACATCAGTCTTGTTTTTATGTTAATGTTGTGTTTCTTGCTTTGGGGTTTTCAGATCACAATGGCCTAAACAGTGAGGAACATAATGATGATGAAAATCTCCGTATTAGTCCAGACCATATACAGACTGTTTTCAAAAGTGCCATGCCTCAGCCTGTCTGTCTAATGGACCAGGTATTGGAATCATCAGTTTACATTTCTTCAATGTCTTTAAGAAACACATACTGTGGTGCTTCTGATTGCCTGAAAGGCCTCTGTTGAACTCTTTGGACTTAGTGTCACATTGTTAACCATAAGGTGTAGTTTCCAAGTGACTGCTAGAAGGGGCAGATTTTGTTCATTTGTCCATCGGTGTTTGTCCTCCTAGTTCAGTTTCCATCACCATCAGAATCTGCTCTACACTCTCCCTATTCTTGTTGTATGAGAGATTGAAACTGAAACAATGTAAGATATTAAGAACATAAGAGTTGCCATACTAGGACAGACCAAAGATCCATCATGCCCAGTGGCTAAGCCAGTGTTACATTATGGTGTTTTAATCCTGATGTCCCATAAGTTTTGCACTTATCATTTCTGTGTATGAGTATGTGTGAAGTAGTGCTGCCCGATTCACGATTCACCGATTCACTTTGGGTGAATCGATTCGAATCGATTAAAATAAATAAATAAATAAAAAATCGGCCTCCCAATTTGGTAACTGACCCTCCCCCCTTAAAGCAGGAGCAGCAGCGCTGCCTCTTGCTGGTCGGCCGCTGCCACACCTGCTTTAGAAGGCGAGAGGGGAGGGCCAGTCGGGAAGTGCTGGTGTCCAGCTTCCCCCCTGGTCTCCCGCTGGTGTCCGGCTTCCCCCCTGGCCTCCCACGCACGATTTACCTACTAGCAGCAGCCTGCAGAGAAGATCGCTGGGGCTAGCGATCTCTGCTATAGACCTATAATGATCTCTGCTAGAGGTTTTCGGAGCTGTTTCCTCTCCTGCGTCCCGTCCTTCCTCTGATGTCAGAGGCAGGATCGTGGCAGAGGAAACAGCTCCGAAGACCTATATCAGCTTGCAGAGATCGCTAGCCCCAGCAATCTTCTCTGCAGGCTGTTGCTAGAAGGTAAATCGTGCGCGGGAGGGCCAGGGGGACACGCAGACCTTCCAGGGAGGGGGGCAGTTCTTCTGGGGGGGGGGGCGGTGGTACAGGCCTTCAGGGGGAGGTTCAGGCCTTTAGGGATGGTGTGCAGGCCTTCAGGGGTGGGATGCAGGGCTTCAGGGAGGGTACCGGCCTTCATAGGGGGGACAGACCTTCAGGGGAGGGGGGCCCTGGTGTAGAAGTACACGGAGGGAGTGAGTGAAGGAGGGGTTCAAAGAGATGTGCATATGCTGGATTTGGGGGGGGGGGGGGAGAAATGTGTCTAAAAACAGAGGAGAGAGAGAGATAGTGGACAATGAGATTTAGAGAACAGAAAAGGAGAGAAGTTGGACACAAGGGATGGTGTGGAAGGGATAGAGATACTGGATAGGAGGGTAATTGGGAGAAGAAAGGGCGATATGGTGGACCCTGGGGTGGTGGGGAAGGAGGGAGAAATGCTGGATGAAAGGGTAGTTGAGAAAAGGTAGATCTGTGGATGGAGACAAAAAAAAGGAAAGATGCCAGACTTCCAGGAGATGGAAGGGAAGGATAGAGATAGAAGATGAATGGTTAGCACAGAGAAAGAAGAAAGAAGGAGACCCTAGCAAGCAAGTTATTAGAAGACAACCAGAGCCTGGGACCAACAAGATTTGAATAATGACCAGACAACAAAAGATAGAAAAAATACTTTTATTTTCTATTTTATGATTACAATATGTCAGATTTGAAACATGTATCCTGCCAGAGCTGGTGTTAGACCGCAAACCTGAGCTAGGATTTAACAGAGAGAGGAGAAGTCTTTTTTGTTTACACAACAGCACCAGTGTGGTTAGGAGAAGGCAAAGGGGGTGAAGAGGCTATAAAATAAACCCTCCAGGATGTCTGGAAAAAAACCATCCAATTGGGCAGGAAAATTGAATCGAAAAATCGATTGAATAGGCTGAATTGAATTGAAATTTTTTTTTCCTGAATCAGGCAGTGAAACAAAGGAAAACAAATTATGGAGGCTAGATGTAAAACATTCATTACTTTTAGGAGAACTGTACCTTGTGATTATTGTAATGAAAATGATAATAGTACTGTTTATGGTAGTCACCAGGAGCCACAGAAGAGGTAGACCTTTGCAGCTGCTCTTCTAAATGTCTCTCTTAAACATAAGATTTGTATGGGCAATTCTATAATCTAGGCTCCATGGGAGGCAGTCAACGCCAGGGCTGTTTCTGGCCACCAGCCATGGATTTAGCCAGTCAAGTTGATATTCAGCTAGGCCAGCTGAGGCCTAGCAGCCAAAGGCAGACCTGCTTTTTAGGTGGGTCTAACTAGCCACATTCCTTGGCCATCAAGCTGCTGAATATTGGCAGAGACTGGCTTTATCAAGAGACAAAGCCAGTTACCAGCCAATCTGCCAAACAGGACATTCAGTGCAAAATAGCCGGTTGTCTCCCACTGAATATCGGCCGATAGGTGTTTAGGTAAATGTCTTGAAGACCAGCACTTACCCACATTCATGCTGGCAGGGCTCCAAATCGTGGTCTGCAAATAGCTGCTTAACTCACATAGTATGTCCTTGCACAGGGGCACAGCATGGGTAAGAATCCCACTTATGCACATAACTTACTGTAAGCTATATGTGCCCCGGCTGCATTTAGGCACTGCATGTATGCCAGCGCTCGGCTGATGAAACTACAGATGCCTGAATGTTATGCCAGCATTTGGTAACAGATTCCATTTTAGAATAGCCGTCTACTACATGGCCTAGGCCCTAGGGTGTCTGCATGGATGACTGAATTTAAATTAAAACTTATCTCACAGAAAACTAGATTATTTTTTTTCAACTCCACATCAGAATTGAACCGAGATTTCTTTGACTTTGAACGCAAGAACTTATCCTATTCACTCTAACAATAGAATATTGGGAGTGATTCTGGATCAGAATCTAAACATGGAAGATCAGGTGGATGCTTTGATATCTGAGGGTTTCCACACATTGTGGAAATTATGCACCATTAAAGCATATTCTTAAGCAACTCTCCAGACTGGTATAGGCTTCAATGATGGGTAATATCTCATCATAACCAACAGGTGGAGACAGACAAAACTTTGGAATGGTACTTAATAGGTTACTCCCTCTAATTACCTCAGTCTGCCTTACAGCCAAGCAAAACTATGCAAAAACCAAATATAAACAAAAAAAAAAACAAGACTCCGAACAGGAATAATAACTAATGCTGTTGGAAAATGTAAAGGAGAGATCCCTGCAGCAAAACATCAGCTCACCAGCTACACCAGCTGAGCCACAGCTGCTGTTCTTTTATCTCCCCGGCCCTAGTAAAATACTAGAACCCACAGAAAAAGCAAAAACTGCATGCGCAACCCCCGCAAGGACAACACGACAACAGACAGGGTGGGGTCTTATACCGGTCTGGAGAGTCTAAAAGAATGAAAATTGGCAAGTAAGAACCTAATTTCTCCTTTTGATGTCTCATCTTTTAGGTTATTGGTTCAGTCATTGGTTCTGAGCCAGCTGGACTATTGTAAAGTTGTTTACTTTGCTGGTTACCAAAAAAATCTATGTAGATTGCGCATTATTCAGAATGCTGCCATTCATTCGACTGATCTTTCATCTGAAAAAGTTTGATTATGTCACCCCTTTTTCCATAAATTGCATTGGTTGCCAGTCAAGGCTTGTGTGAAATTTAAATCCGATTGCATTTCTTATAAGCCTTGCACATAACTATCTAGTAGATTTGTTCACATTTGTAAATTCAAAGCACTCTCAACGCACGCATGCTGTATTTCCCTTTCCTTCAGTCAAAGGTTGTCAATATAAAAAATATCATCAACATCTTCTGTCGTTTCAAGCTGCAATATGGGATGGTGATTTGAATTCTCTAATAGCGACCTCTGGCTCATATCAGCATTTTAGGAGACAATTGAAAACGTTTTTGTTTACAAGATTTTTAGGAAATTTAATGTATTGTATTCAACTGTATATGTGCAGATTTTTATTCTGTTTTGTAATCTGGATAGAACTTAATGGTATTGCGGTACAGAAATAAATTTTTATATTATGTTTGTGTCCATTACAGAGACCCATAGAAGAGAAAATGCAGGGCATGAGCCTGAGAAATCACTTGCCAGGTAAACATGTGTTTGTATTTTTTGAAGGAATGCCGAGGAGGAAGAGAAAGTGCTGTGCTTCAGGTTGCTGTCTTGATATGTGGGCAGTGAGTCCTAACACAGAACCCAGCAGATTCCCTTTTGCACTTACTCATATTCAACATCATAATATTCCATTAACAGAGACTGATGCAGAAAGAGGATATGATGTCGTGTTACTCTGCGTGATCTCTGCTAAGGAGAAAATAGGAAAGAAAACAATCTGTGGATTTTAAAGGTTGAGAGAGAAGAGCAAGTATTATGTAACTCTCATCCATGATGTGGCATGTATGGAACATTGCAGGGTCATTTTCCAGAACTATGACATTTGCAACAAAATTAGTGGCTGTTGCATGTGGATCTTGCAGCATTTCACAAATAAAAAGCCTTTCCGTTTGAACATTGTGCAGAAATTTACATGTGCTGTTTCTGTGAACATCAATCCAAAAAACCCAACTGGAAAAAGGTGAAAAAAAATACTACTAGGAAAATCTTTCCCCTATTCTAAATAGGGCAGTAACGGTAGAAACCTGACAACCCAAAAGAACTGATAACGGTGTAACAAATATGATTAAAGTGAAGGAGGTCCTCACTCAGTCTTCACAACTCAAAACGGGGGGGGGGGGGGGAGGGAGAAGACCAAGCCCTCCAGCAGAGTTGCCACTTCAGTAAACCCACAAGGGTAATTACTTGTGAAACATCCCAGAACCTCTCCTATAATAACATAGTAAATGGCGGCAGACGAAGACCCGAATGGTCCAATCAGTCTACCCAACCTGATTCAATTAAAAAATTTGTTGGGTTTCTTTTCTTAGCTATTTCTGGACAAGAATCCAAAGCTCTGCCCGGTACTCTTCTTAGGTTCCAACTACTACATCATCCCAGCCATTGAAGCCCATCCTCCACCAAATGGCCATAAACAGATACAGACTGTGCAAGTCTGCCCAGTACTGGCCTTAGTTCTGCAATATTTACTATTATTTTCTGATTCTAAATCCTCTGTGTTCATCCCATGCTTTTTTGAACTCTGTCACCATTTTCTTCTCCACCACCTCTCTCGGGAGCGCATTCCAGGCGTCCACCAACCTCTCAGTAAAGAAGAATTTCCTTACATTGCTCTTGAGTCTCCCACCCCTCAACCTCGAATTATGTCCTCTGGTTTTACCATTTTCCATTCTCTGGAAAAGATTTTGTAGTATGTTAATACCTTTCAAGTATTTGAATGTTTGAATCATATCTCCCCTGTCCCTTTAGTGTAAGTGAATACAAAGTGAAATAACTTAGGGTCTAGTGAGGGTTTTTGGAGGAGGGATGTAACTATGGCATGTTTCAAGACATCAGGACCTGTAGCAGTGGAGAGCGAAAGGTTGAGAATGTGACAGATGGGAGGGATTACAGTGGGAGCGATGACTCCGAGTAGGCGGGTAGAAATCGGATCCGAGAACAGGTGGTGAGTTTGGAAGAGGAAAGAAGGTGAGCAATTTTTTCATAACTTCAGAAAAGGAGGAAAGGTTGGTAGCGGTTGTTGAAGGGAGGTTGGCAGAGTGGAGAGCAGATGCCATATGGAAGGGGCAGAGAGAGGGCAGACAGTGGATGGTTGGAAGAGAATGATGAGAATATGAGGAAAGCAGAAACCAGACAACAAAGGTGGCTGGGGTTTCTGAGTCATTTGTTGCTTTGAGCATTGTTCTTCCTTTTTGGCCTGGAGTTATGGAACTGCTAGCCTTCTTCAACACAGATTCTACAAATAGTGATTGATGTTGGAGTTGTGGTTTGCCAAATCCTGGGCAAGACTGGACTCTGTACAAATAATCTAGTTTCCTTGGAGCCATAGGAACTAGAAGTGGTGCTTTCCCAATTTTCAAACAGTGTTTTCCTTAATTTATAAAAGGGAAGCTTTAGACAATCCTTTGGTATCTGCTTGTAGTCCAAAGTATCAAAGAGTTCTGCCCTTGGTTCAGACTCTGACTCCATCTTGACCAGGACAACTTGACCCATTTGTCTAATAAATCGTGTAAAGGAGAATCTCTCCAGAGGTCTCCTTTTTCACTTGCTCCCTCATCACAAGGTACTCACGACAGATGCTTCTCCTTACACTTGGGGGACACATCTGGATGACCTTCAGACCCAAGGTATTTGGACTGCCAGGGAATGGAAGTTTCACATCAATTTCCTTGAGCTCAGAGCGATGATTTATGCCCTCAAGGCTTTCCATCATCTTCTCTGTCCTCAAGTCCTCCTCCTTTGCACTGACAATCAAATAGCATTGCCGACAAACTGAACACATTTTTTGAGTCTGTATGTACCAAAGAGGATTTATCCAATATACCAGAAGCCGACAGGCTATACACAGGAAGTGAAGACGGGAAACTGACAGGGTCGACGGTCAGTCTATAAGAGATATGCATACAGATTGATAGGCTTAAAAGCGATAAATCCCTGAGATCAGACAGCATCCACCCAAGGGTAATCAAGGAACTGAAAGGGGTTATAGCTGTACTGCCAATCTGTCGATCAAATCAGGAAAGATTCCGGAAGACTGGAAAGTGGCGAATGTTACGCCGATCTTCAAGAAAGGTTCAAGGGGAGATCCGGGAAACTACACACCAGTGAATCTGACTTTAGTACCGGGAAAGATGGTAGAGGCACTGATAAAGGACCGCATCATTGATCACCTTAACGGATACAATTTGATAAGGACCAGCCAGCACGGCTTCAGCAACGGAAGATCTTGCTTGACAAATTTACTGCACTTTTTCGAAGGAGTAAATAGGCAGATAGACAAGGATGACCCGGTAAACATCGTATATCTAGATTTTCAGAAGGCATTCGACAAGGTTCCCCATAAATGTCTACTTTGAAAAATTGTGAGCCATGGAATCGAGGGTGAAATAATCACATGGATTAAAAACTGATTGATAGATAGGAAACAGAGAATGAGGGTAAATGGACAATGCTTGGACTGGAAAAGCATCACGAGTGGAGTGCCACAGGGTTTGGTGCTTGGACCCGTGCTCTTCAACATATTAATAAATGACCTAGAAATTGGTACGACAAGTGAGGTGATTAAATTTGCAGACGATATAAAGCTATTCAGAGTAGTGAGGACACAGAAGGATTGCGAAGACCTACAACGAGACATAAACACTCGAGGAATGGGCCATGAAATGGCAAATGAGGTTCAACATGGATAAGTGCAAGGTGATGCATGGTGGTAACAAAAATCATATGAACGAATACAGGATGTCCAGTGCTGTACTCGGAGAGAGCCCCCAGGAAAGAGACTTGGGAGTACTTGTGGACAAGACAATGAAACTGTTCGTGCAATGTGCAGCGGTAGCAAAAAGGGAGAACATAATACTAGGAATGATTAAGAAGGGGATCACAAACAGATCGGAGAAGGTTACATGCCGCTATACCAGGCCATGGTGTGCCCTCACCTGGAGTACTGCATCCAACACTGGTCGCCATATGTGAAAAAAAACATAGTACTACTTGAAAGGGTCCAGAGAAGAGCGACAAAAATCGTTAAGGGACTGGAGGAGTTGCCGTATAATGAAAGGCTAGAGAAACTGGGCCTCTTCTCCCTTGAGAAGAAGAGACAGAGGGGACATGATCAAAACATTTGAGATATTGAAGGAGATTGACTTAGTAGAGAAAGAGAGATTGTTCACCCTCTCCAAGGTGGAGAGGGCACTCTCTAAAGTTAAAAGGGGATAGACTCAGTACAAACATAAGGAAGTTCTTCTTCACCCAAAGAGTGGAAGAAATCTGGAACGCTCTTCCAGAGGCTGTTATAGGGGAAAGCACCCTCCAGGGATTCAAGAAAAGGTTAGATAAGTTCCTGCTGGACCAGAACATACGCAGGTAAGGCTAGACTCTAGTAGGGCACTGGTCTTTGACCTAAGGGCCGCCACATGAACAGACTGCTTGGCCCGATGAACCACTGGTCTGACCCAGCAGCGGCAAATCTTATGTTCTTATTGTAGAAATGAATAACGTACATAAATAATATACCAACTAGTACAGAGAAGTCTCAAATTGCAAGGTCTTTGCATGTATAAGAAGTTTTGAAAAGATCTCTTGAAAATATTTGTCTAATCATCCTATCAACCCAGTAGTCGTAAGCATGTTGTACCCTACACCAGGTTTCATATGAGACCGTTTCAGTGGTATCTAAAGGATCTCTGGTGCCATTACACCCAGCCTCTATCAACCGAAATCTCATTAGTCCAAAACAAAAAAGCTGCTCTTCATTGGTCGATCGAACTGGGAAAAACCAACTCAGTATACAGGTTAATAATAGTGCAGATTGATACGGCACTCAGAGCACCACCGGGTCAGTATACAGGCTGGTGAAATGCAGGCCCCTTCGCTACAGTTTCTCCTTTATCAGCTGATCAAGTCTAGCTCTCTGATACTGATTTAATATGGTAAGGAAAGCCTCATTCTTTACATTTTGGACTACAAAAACTGTAAAATAAATGAATCTTAAATCAGTGTCTGGGAAGAATTTGTTCATCTTATGTTTCCTTTCTCAGCAGAAACTCAATTGCCAGAAATGCTTCTGTCCAGTAATCATCAGAATGGCCACAATGTGTGTCCCTTTCAGAGGTCAGGAATGTCTGGCCCAGGGAATGTCTCCAAAGAGAACAAGTATCACCCCATGGAGACACAGAGACCATTGACAGAATACGGCACACTCCAGAATGGCATTTCTATGCCAGACGCATTTTATCCTCAGGCACCTTCTCCACAGTTCCCAGGCCAAACCCATTGTCCAGGTCAGTAACACTAAATCTTTCTCTTTGCATCCACTTGTCAACGCAGGAGGATATCACAGTAGCGTCATTTCAAAACTCAACAGATCAGTTTGCATGTGTCCAATAGAGAGCCCCTCTGCTGCAATCATAGAACCAGTATGCTCTGCTGAGTGACCCTCTACTGAAGGTGAAAAAAAATCTCTTCTGGCATGAAAAAAACCAGATTTCACTTAGAAATTCATGGCTGGAAATACTGTATTTCAGGGTTAGAATTAAGAGCGGGCCCATAGTCTGCCTCTTCCAATTTATCTTCATGCAGACCTGAGGACAATGCCAATGTGGTCTTTTGGTGGTCATTGGGAAACTATACATTAAAGGAGGTTAATGTCCTGCCACCTAATTCCACTTGAAAATATTATTTGTAATATTCCTACCATTTATTTTGATTATATTAAAAAACAACAAAAAAAAAAATCATCAAGTGACTAAGTCAATCTTAAAGCTAAACTCATAGTGTAAAGTCTGATTTATGAACTGAGATTTGCAACCTATACAATATGGGAGATTAATGCCTTTTGAAACAACCCCACTTGAGTCATGTTATATCTGTTGCCAAAGCAGATGGAACTAAAGAACAAATGACTTTGGATAAGACCTGCTAAGGATACCTCTCAAAAGCTTGTAGATACATTAAGTTAGCACAATAATAACTTTAACCTAATTTCCACATATCCAGGTAGGATAATCAGGGCAGGATTAAAGGGTAGGCCAAGTAGTCACATGCCTCAGGCCTGAAGAGTTCAGGGGGGCCCATAAACGGAAACAGCCCAGAATACTGGAATAATTGACTAAATCAATCCTCCTCAACTAGATACAGGTGAACCCACACACTGTCACGTACCTGCCGACCAAAAACGTCAAACGAAAGAAACTGTATGACAACCTCATAGCTACTAGAGCTGCAAAACTGGACCACCAACTCTCCAATCTACTAATCACAACCATAGACTTCAAAACCTTCAAAAAAGAAACAAAAACCCTACTATTCAAAAAAATAATTAAACTAAACTAACACAACCAGACTTGACCCAAGCACCACCTGCAACACTCCCTGATCCTTACCATCTTAGTAAATTTCCAGACTACTTCTTATGTATCTCCAATTGACCTAATACCTCATATGTAATACTGTAAACCGCCTTGAACCGCAAAGTAATGGCGGAATAGAAATCACTAATGTAATGTAATGCTGCCTGCTCTGAAGATGTTAATGTACCTGATTCCGGGCCCAGCTCCAGAAGTCCAAGTACTGCCTCCTCCTGCTATTTTCATTATTCAGTGCAACTGAACTCAGTTTTCAAAAGGCCATGAACAGTGGCTCCTACACATTATGGCCAATCCAGGTCACTAGTACCTGGCCAAAATCCAAGGAGTAGCAATATTCCATGCTACCAATACAGGGCAAGCAGTGGCTTCCCCATGTCTTTCTCAATAACAGACTATGGACTTTTCCTCCAGGAACTTGTCCATACCTTTCTTCAAACCAGCTACGCTATCTGCTCTTTCCACATCCTCTGGCAACGCGTTCCAGAGCTTAACTATTCTCTGAGTGAAAAAAAATTTCCTCCTATTGGTTTTAAAAGTGTCTCCTAGATTTTTGACTGAGTTAAAAATCGATCCACTTGTACCCATTCTACTCCACTCAGGATTTTGTAGACTTCAATCATGTCTCCCCTCAGCCATCTCTTTTCCAAGCTGAAGTGCCCTAACCGTTTTAGTCTTTCTTCATACGAGAGAAGTTCCATCCCTTTACCATCTTGGTCGCTCTTCTTTGAACCTTTTTGTAGTGCAACTATATCTTTCTTGAGATAAGGAGACAAGAACTGAATGTAATACTCCAGATGAGGTCACACCATGGAGTGATACAAGGGCATTATAACATTCTCCAGGACAGAGTTGGGATCCACTGACCTAAGGGATGAATGTAAATTAATAAAGCTCTGAAATGTATTCTCCCTCTCTAATGAAAGCTGATTATCTTTTTTATCTTACAGTAAACACCTTCCTTTTAACTCTTGAAGTCACTGTGCTCTACAGAGGGAAAACAATGATGCAGCAACAGGTAAACAGCCCCTGTCTGCTGAGTTACAATGCAGAGTCTGACCTGAGCTTCAACTACAATTCAGCAGTAAGCTTCCCGAGCCCTGAAAGCTTGCCAGATCAGAAGCAAGTGCAGTATACCACAAAACTGCTACAGAATGTGGAGCCAGGACTGCTTCTAGAAGTGGATCAGGAAACACACAAGATCTATGCAACGCGCATGGGCAAGTGCAAGGTGTTCTGGGCATTTTCCAAGCAGTTGGAGAACCCAGCACAGGATCCAGAATCTAACATGTTGCAGAGGGAAGAGAGAACCCAAATTTTCAGCTTCAATCAGTTCTTGATGGGTGAGTCCAGAAATATTTACTTGAAGACATATGTGTACGAGGGGCCGCTGAAAGGTTCTCAACCCAACCAAGAACAGAATGATGCGGAACCATGAAATGTACAAGTTATTTCACACTTTTCTTGACACTTTTTGTTTCAATGATATGAAAAGAAACAAAGAGTGTCAAGAAAAGCGTGGAACAATTTGTAAGTTTCATGGCTCCACATCATTCTTTTCTTGGTTGGGCTGAGACCTTTTCAGCAGTCCCTCGTAGACCAACACAAGAAGTATGCCTATCTTAGCACATGAGATATGTGTGCTGATGAGGGAGAAACAAGGAGTTGTGGAGAAGGATGGAATCAATCCAGTCATTGGCTATATGAAAAGGGCAACAATATAAAACCTTAATTTTAGACTGTTAACGCTTATAAAGAAATTATGATCTGTAAGGTGGGTGAATTGTCAGTCTGCAAAATACCATATTTTTCGCTCCATAAGACGCACCTGACCATAAGACGCCCCCTGGATTTAGAGGAGGAAAACAACCCCATACTCCTTGCCAGGCTCTGTACCCTGTCCCCCCTCCCTGCCAGGCTCTGTATCCTATCTCCCCTCTGGTGGAGGGTCAGGGCAGGCAGGCCTAGTGACAGACAGGAAGGCAGGGCTCCCTCACTTTGAGGCAAGCAGGTAGGCAGGGGGATAGTGTTTGCAGAGCTACAAAGCATTCATTTTTTAACCCAAGGCTAAAAAACGAACACACAGCCCTGCAACCCTTTTAAACAAAATATTTGCATTACCCTACAGAAAAATAAAAGCATTTTGCTTAGCCAAAAATTAGCAATAACAAATTAAAGTGTCAACACTTTCAAATTCTTTTCTTTCATTAATAACTATAGGAAAGAACATTGAAATATCTTATTATTTAAATGCCATGCTTACCTAACAAACCAATGTACAATGCGGTTTGATCAGAGCTGTCACAAGAAATTGTTCCACGTCTCTGGGGTAGCAGCCTAGGATTGGGGCAGCCAAAGAACACCGAGCTAGAGTTGAAGCTGATGGCTCCTCTGTGGCTGAGGACATGCTGGGGCACCAACCTGTCCAGGGGCAGCACCAGCAGCTGGTAACATATGGTACTTCCATTGAACATGTCTCCAAGTGAGGACCTGACCTGTAACTCTCCCCAGTTCCACTCCAAAAAAATAAAACAAACACACGACCACCCTGCCCTCTTAAATTTTATTTTAACATACGGGTTTCTAAACAGACTAAAAAAAAAAAAAAAGGTCTACTTGTTGAAAGGAAATCAAAATGAAACGGGCACGAGAAAGTTTGCTTGCAGTCTCTAATGGCGGTGAAGGATGCCCCCGCCGAGAATGAATTTCAGAAAGGCACAAACACAGTTGGAGGAAAATGAATCTTCCAAAATAATAATAATATTACATTACATTAGTGATTTTTATTCCGGCATTACCTTGCGGTTCAAGGCGGATTACAGAAGAGGATTTCTGGACATGTCAAGAGGTGTTACAGAGTAGAGCGGGTTGCTTCAGACGATTTAAATGTTTAATACGGTGTTAGTAGTCTTCATGGATTTTTTGAATAGCAGGGTTTTTATTTCTTTTCTGAAAGTTTTGTAGTCTGGGGTCACGATTAGTAGATTGGAGAGTTGGTGGTCTAGTTTTGCTGCCTGTGTGGCTAGTAGGCCATCGTACAGATTTTTCCATTTGATGTCTCTGATTGGAGGGTATGTGAATGGTGTCTGGGTTCTCCTGTGTCTGGTTGTGGTAGTTTGGATTAGGCGGTTGTTCAAGTAGGCTGAGCTGTCACCATTTATGGATTTAAATAATAGACAGTAGAATTTAAATAGTATTCTTGCTTGAATTGGGAGTCAGTGTGAGTCGAGGTATGCCTCAGTGATGTGGTCATGTTTTCTTAGTGAATAGATTAGTCTCAGGCTGTGTTTTGTACTGTTTATAGTTGTTTTATCATTGTTGCGGAGCGGGGGAGATATAGGATGTTGCAGTAGTCAAGGAGACCTAGGACTAGGGACTGGACCATGAGCTGGAATTGTTTTCTGTCAAAGAATTTTCAAACTTGCCTTAGGTTTCTCATGACCGCAAATGATTTCTGTATTATTTTGTTGATTTGTGGTTGCATGGTGCAGCATATGTCTATCGTCATTCCCAGAAGTTTTAAAGTGGATTGAATGGGGTATGTGATTGAGTTTATTACTAGGTTTGTTATGGTTGGGATTTTATTTTTTTTCCAATAAGTATGAATTTTGTTTTGTCTGGGTTCAGTTTTAGTTTGAGGTCTTTCATCTATCTTGCCACTGTTTCTAGAGTTCTGTGTAGTATGTCTGTTGTGGTGGACGTTGTCTGATCAAAAGGACGGAGAATGGTGATATCGTCTGCATAGCTATAGGAGGTTAAGCCTATTTTGTCACAATTATCTTTAAAAAAGTAAAAATCAGGACAGCACTAATGAATGAAAGCTTGGCCGGGACCTGCCCCTCCCCCTCTCTCAGTTCCGGGTCAGCTAGGGCTGCTCTTTATTAGTTAATTGGTGGGCGGATGGGAGTTTGGTGCTGTGCGTGTGTATGTAAGGGGAAGATCTGGCTCCTTGCCTTAGAGACACAGAGCTTCTTTGCTACTGTCTCAAGTTCAGCTGTTTCATCCCCAGTTGCTCACCTCATGGGCTGGGTGGAGAGTGAAGCTGATCAGCAGCACGGCAAGAAGAGTGAGCACTTGCGGTAGTGGGACGACTATATAAAATGGTGGCTTTTCCTCCTTCCTTCATGGAGCAGCGCGAAACAAGGCAGGAAGTGAAAAGTTTGCACCTGCCCTCTGTGCTGCTCCGACTCTGCTGCTGCCGCTCAGGAGTCAGCCGGAGGGAAGGGCAGGAGGCTGAAAGCTCCTCCCCTACAGCGCTGGACCGCCGTCTCTTTGCCACGCTTAACTCTCTACCTAAAGTGCCCCCGCCTCCCATCCCCTCTTTGCTGTCCCCCCAGACAATGGCAGAGTTCTTCTGCGACAAGATTCACAACATCTATCTTGAATTCTCAACAATGTTGTCTCCCCCCGCCACCCCTTCCATCTGTCTGCTCTGTCGACCTCCCTTCAACAACCCTTACGGGGTTGATGGTAAGTCTAGAAGAGGTATACAAGCAGAATGATAGGCTTAAAAATGATAAATCCCCGGGACCGGATGGCATCCATCTGAGGGTAATCAAGGAATTGAAAGGGGCTATAGCTGAACTGCTTCAACTAACAGTCAATCTGTCAATCAAATCAGGAAGGATTCCGGAAGACTGGAAAGTGGCAAATGTTATGCTGATCTTCAAGAAAGGTTCGAGGTGTGATCCGGGAAACTACAGATCGATGAGCCTGACCTCGGTACCGGGAAAGATGGTAGAGGCGCTAATAAAGGACCGCATTATTGAGCACCTTGACAGACACGATCTGATGAGGATCAGCCAGCACAGCTTCAACAAAGGAAGATCTTGCTTGACGAACTTGCTGCACTTCTTAGAGGGAGTAAACAGGCAGATAGAAAAAGGCGACCCGGTCGACATTGTATATCTGGATTTTCAGAAGGTGTTCGACAAGGTTCCGCATGAACGACTACTTTAAAAAATTGCGAGCCATGGAATCGAGGGTGAAATACTCAAGTTGATTAAAAACTGGCTGGCGGATAGGAAACAGAGAGTGCGGGTAAATGGACAATTCTCAGACTGGAAAAGCGTCACCAGTGGAGTGTCGCAGGGTTCGGTGCTTGGACCTGTGCTCTTCAACATATTTATAAACGATCTGGAAATTGGTACGACGAGCGATGTAATTAAATTTGCAGACGATACTAAGTTATTCAGAGTAGTGAAGACGCAAGAGGATTGCAAAGATCTGCAATGTAAGATAAACATGCTTGAGAAAAGGGCCGCGACATGGCAAATGAAGTTCAACGTGGATAAGAGTAAGGTGATGCATTTGAGTAACAAAAATCTTATACACGAATACGGGATGTCCAGGGCATTACTTGGAGAGACACCCCCCCCCCCCCCGGAAAGGGACTTGGGAGTGCTGGTCGACAGGTCGATGAAGCCATCCGCGCAATGCATGGCAGCGGCAAAAAGGGCGAATAGTTTGCTAGGAATGATTAAGAAGGGGGATCACTAACAGATCGGAGGTTTATCATGCTGCTGTACTGGGCCATGGTATGCCCTCACCTGGAATACTGCGTCCAGCACTGGTCGCCGTACATGAAGAAGGACACGGTACTACTCGAAAGGGTCCAGAGAAGAGCGACTAAAATAGCTAAGGGGCTGGAGGAGTTGCCGTACAGCAAGAGATTAGAGAAACTGGGCCTCTCCTCCCTTGAAAAGAGGAGACAGAGGGGATATGATCGAAACATTCAAGATACTGAAGGAAATAGACTTAGTAGATAACATAGTAACATAGTAGATGACGGCAGATAAAGACCCGAATGGTCCATCCAGTCTGTCCAACCTGATTCAATTTAAATTTTTTTTTTTTTTTTAATTTTTTCTTCTTAGCTATTTCTGTGCTTGGGTTCCAACTGCAGAAATCTCTGTTAAGACTTACTCCAGCCCATCTACACCCTCCCAGCCATTGAAGCCCTCCCCTGCCCATCCTCCACCAAATGGCCATACACAGACACAGACTGTGCAATATTTAATATTATTTTCTGATTCTAAATCTTCTGTGTTCATCCCACGCTTCTTTGAATTCAGTCACAGTTTTACTCTCCACCACCTCTCTCGGGAGCGCATTCCAGGCATCCACTACCCTCTCCGTAAAGTAGAATTTCCTAACATTGCCCCTGAATCTACCACCCCTCAACCTCAAATTATATCCTCTGGTTTTACCATTTTCCTTTCTCTGGAAAAGATTTTGTTCTACGTTAATACCCTTCAAGTATTTGAACGTCTGAATCATATCTCCCCTGTCTCTCCTTTCCTCTAGGGTATACATATTCAGGGCTTCCAGTCTCTCCTCATACGTCTTCTGGCCTCCTATCATTTTCGTCGCCCTCCTCTGGACCGCCTCAAGTCTTCTTACGTCTTTCACCAGATACGGTCTCCAAAACTGAACACAATACTCCAAGTGGGGCCTCACCAATGACCTGTACAGGGGCATCAACACCTTCTTCCTTCTACTGACTACGCCTCTCTTTAAACAGCCCAGCATCCTTCTGGCAGCAGCCACTGCCTTGTCACACTGTTTTTTCGCCTTTAGATCTTCGGACACTATAACCCCAAGGTCCCTCTCCCCGTCCGTGCATATCAGCTTCTCTCCTCCCAGCATATACGGTTCCTTCCTATTATTAATCCCCAAATGCATTACTCTGCATTTCTTTGCATTGAATTTTAGTTGCCAGGCATTAGACCATTCCTCTAACTTTTGCAGATCCTTTTTCATATTTTCCACTCCCTCTTCGGTGTCTACTCTGTTACAAATTTTGGTATCATCTGCAAAAAGGCATACTTTTCCTTCTAACCCTTCAGCAATGTCACTCACAAACATATTAACATAGAAACATAGAAATTGACGGCAGATAAGGGCCACGGCCCATCCAGTCTGCCCACCCTAATGACCCTCCCCTGCCTTTACTTTGCGAATAGATCCCACGTGTCGATCCCATTTGGCCTTAAAATCAGGCACGCTGCTGGCCTCAATCACCTGAAGTGGAAGACCATTCCAGCGATCAACCACCCTTTCGGTGAAAAAGAATTTCCATGCAGTTTCCCGCCTCTGATTTTCCACGGATGTCCTCTTGTTGCCATGGGACCCTTGAAAAAGAAGATATCCTCCTCTGCATCGATGCGGCCTGTGAGATACTTGAACGTCTCGATCATGTCTCCCCTCTCTCTGCGCTCCTCGAGCGAGTATAGTTGTAATTTATCTAACCGTTCTTCGTACGGGAAATCCTTCAGTCCTGAGACCATCCGGGTGGCCATTTTCTGGACCGACTCCAGCCTCAGCACATCCTTACGGTAAAGCGGCCTCCAGAATTGCACACAGTATTCCAGGTGGGGTCTCACCATGGATCTATACAGAGGCATAATGACTTCAGGCTTACGGCTGACAAAACCCCTGCGTATGCAACCTATGATTTGTCTTGCCTTGGAAGAAGCTTGCTCCACTTGATTGGCAGCCTTCATATCCTCACTGACGATCACCCCTAAGTCCCGTTCTGCTACCGTTCTTGCTAGGATCTCACCATTAAGGATATAAGTCCTGCATGAATTTTGGGTACCCAGGTGCATAACTTTGCATTTTTTGGCATTGAAGCTGAGCTGCCATGTCTTAGACCAGGTTTCTAGTAAGAGTAGATCATGCATCATATTGTCGGGCATTGAATTTTTTTCTATTGTACTTTTGCCCACTATATTGCTTAGTTTGGCGTCATCGGCAAATAATGTTATCTTACCTCGGAGACCTTCTGCCAAGTCCCTTATAAAGATATTGAATAGTATCGGGCCCAAGACAGAGCCCTGGGGCACCCCGCTGATCACCTCTGCCATTGCAGAGGGGGTGCCGTTCACCATCACCCTTTGAACCCTACCTCCAAGCCAGTTCCCAACCCACTTCGTCAATGTGTCGCCCAATCCTATGGAACTCATCTTGCTTAGCAACCTGCGATGAGGTACGCTATCGAAAGCCTTGCTAAAGTCCAGGTATACGATGTCCAGGGACTCTCCAACATCTAACTTCCAGGTCACCCAGTCAAAGAAGCTGATCAGGTTGGATTGGCAGGATCTCCCCTTAGTAAATCCATGTTGACGGGGATCCCGTAGGTTCTCTTCATTCAGGATCGTATCTAATTGGTGTTTGACCAACAGAGGTGACAGGAAAGCTAGACTCGGGAGAGTCTCTAGACATAGTGTACTTGGATTTCAGTAAAGCTTTTGACAGTGTCCCGCACCGCAGATTATTAAACAAGATGAGATCGATGGGGTTGGGTGAGAAACTAACTGCATGGGTCAATGATTGGCTGAGTGGAAGACTTCAGAGAGTGGTGGTCAACGGCACCCTCTCTGAGACATCGGAGGTGACTAGCGGAGTGCCGCAGGGATCAGTCCTGGGACCATCCCTTTTCAACATATTCATAGGGGACTTGACCCGGGGGCTTCAGGGTAAAGTAACACTGTTCGCTGACGACGCCAAACTGTGTAATATAGTAAGTGAAAGCAATCTCAAGGATAGTATGACGCAAGATCTGATCACGTTGGAAAACTGGTCCTCGACATGGCAGCTGGGCTTCAACGCTAAGAAGTGTAAGGTCATGCATCTTGGCAGTAGAAATCCATGCAGAACATACACCTTGAATGGAGAAGCACTAGCTAGGACTTCAGAAGAACGGGACTTGGGAGTTATCATCAGTGCAGACATGAAGGCTGCCAAACAAGTAGAGAAGGCCTCATCCAAGGCAAGGCAAATGATGGGATGTATCAAGAGAAGCTTCGTCAGCCGCAAACCTGAAGTCATCATGCCACTTTACAGATCCATGGTGAGACCTCATCTGGAATACTGTGTGCAATTCTGGAGACCGCATTACCGTAAAGATGTGCTTCGAGCCGAGTCGGTCCAGCGGATGGCCACTAGAATGGTCTCCGGACTCAAGGGTCTCTCATACGAAGAAAGACTGGGCAAATTGCAGCTCTATACTCTAGAGGAGCGCAGGGAAAGGGGTGACATGATTGAGACATTTAAATACGTCACAGGTCGTGTCGAGATGGAAAACGACATATTCTTTCCCATGGGACCCTCGGTCACAAGGGGGCACCCGCTTAAACTCAGAGGAGGGACATTTAGTGGTGACACCAGGAAGTACTTCTTCACGGAAAGGGTGGTGGATCATTGGAACAAACTTCCGAGGCAGGTGATCAAGGCCGCCAGCGTGCTCGACTTTAAGAATAGATGGGATATCCACGTGGGATCCCTACGAGGGTCGAGCTAAGGAACTAAGTCATCAGCACTCAGACTTAATGGGGTGGGTCAGTAGAATGGGCAGACTTGATGGGCTGTGGCCCTTTTCTGCCGTCATCTTTCTATGTTTCTATGTTTCTATGATGAGAGTTTCCATTAGTTTGCTCACTATTGATGTGAGACTCACTGGTCTGTAGTTTGCCGTTTCTGTCTTGGAGCCTTTCTTGTGGAGTGGAATGACGTTAGCCTTCTTCCAGTCCAACGGGACCCTACCTGAACTAAGGGAGAGGTTGAAGAGCGCTGACAGCAGCTCCGCCAAGACATCACTTAACTCCCTGAGCACCCTGGGGTGCAGGTTGTCCGGTCCCATTGCCTTGTAAACCTTGAGCTTTGACAGCTCCTCGTATACACTGTTGGGCGTGAATTTGAAATCGCTAAATGGGTCTATTGAGTCAGCCCTTGTCTGTAGCTGAGGTCCATGCCCTGGCGCTTCTCGGGTGAAGACAGAGCAGAAGTATTCATTTAACAGTTGGGCTTTTTCTGAGTCCTTTTCCACATAGTCTCCGTCTGGTTTCCTTAGACGTACTATTCCCCCTGAGTTTTTACTTCTGTCACTGATATACCTGAAGAATAAGGTTATTAGTTTCCATGCAGTATACCTGGCCCTGCCTATTCCTCCTCCTCCTCCCAGCCTCTCCTACTCACCTATCCCCCACCTCACTACTCTATCCAACCTCCTGCTCTGTTCCCACCTAGTTTCTGACAAACCCTCTTCAAACCACCTACTTACCAGCTCTGATCCCACATAGCCTCTGACTAAGCAGGATTCAAACCCACAATCTCTACATTGAGTCACAGTGCTTTAGCCATTGAGCCACAGGATTGGCCCCAGCACCGAACCCTGAGGGACTCCACTAGTCACCTTTCCTTCCTTCGAGCGACTTCCATTAACTACCACCCTCTGGCGTCTGTCCGACAGCCAGTTTCTGACCCAGTTCACCACTTTGGGTCTTAACTTCAGCCCTTCAAGTTTGTTCAACAGCCTCCTATGAGGAACTGTATCAAAGGCTTTGCTGAAATCCAAGTAAATTACATCTAGCATATGTCCTTGATCCAGCTCTCTGGTCACCCAATCAAAAAATTCAATCAGGTTCGTTTGGCACGATTTACCTTTTGTAAAGCCATGTTGCCTCGGATCCTGTAACCCATTAGATTCAAGGAAGTACACTATCCTTTCTTTCAGCAACACTTCCATTATTTTTCCAACAACTTAAGTGAGGCTCACCGGCCTGTAGTTTCCTGCTTCATCCCTGTGACCACTTTTATGATTAGGGACCACATCCGCTCTCCTCCAATCCCCAGGAATCACTCCCGTTCACTTTCTCCAAGGTCGGGAGAACGAGAGGGCACTCTCTAAAGTTAAAAGGGGATAGATTTCTTACAAACGTAAGGAAGTTCTTCTTCACCCAGAGAGTCGTGGAAAACTGGAACGCTCTTCCGGAGGCTGTTATAGGGGAAAACACCCACCAGGGATTCAAGACAAAGTTAGACAAGTTCCTACTGAACTGGAAGTTACGCAGGTAGGGCTGGTCTCAGTTAGGGCACTTGTCTTTGACCTAGGGGCCGCCGCAGGAGCAGACTGCTGGGCACAATGGACCACTGGTCTGACCCAGCAGTGGCAATTCTTGCATTATGTTATTATGACACTTTCTTCCTTTCCTGAAGTTACAGAAGAGGAAACTGCTCACATTCTCTCCTCCTCCAAACCCACCACCTGTTCCTCTGATCCGATTCCTTTCTGCCTACTCGGATCCATCACTCTCGCTGTGATCCATCCCATCTGTCACATCTTCAACCTTTCGCTCTTCACTGCTACGGTTCCCAATGTCTTCAAACATGCTGTAGTTACCCCCCTCCTTCAAAAGCCCTCGCTAGATCCTATGTCCCCTTTCAACTACCGCACTATCTCCCTCCTCCCCTTCCTAGCTAAACTACTCGAACTTGCTGTTCACCGCCGTTGCCTGGACTCACAATATCCTTGACCTGCTTCAATCGGGATTTTGCCCTCTCCACTCTACGGAAACTGCCCTTGCTAAAGTCTCTAATGACCTATTCCTAGCCAAATCCAATGGACTCTACTCTATCCTCATTCTTCTCAATCTGTCTGCTGCATTTGACACTGTTGATCACCGCCTCCTTCTCGACACGTCTTCGCTGGGAATCCAGGGTTCTGCTCTCTCCTGGTTTTCTTCCTATCTCTCGTCGTACCTTCAAAGCTCTGTCCTGGGCCCTCTCCTCTTTTCCCTATATACCCTCTCTCTTGGTATGCTGATCTCTCATGGTTTTCAATATCACCTCTATGCTGATGACTCCTCTCCACACCGGATATCTCTGTGGGAGTTCATGCCCGAATTTTAGCCTGCCTGTCTGACATTGCTGCTTGGATGTCTCGCCGCCATCTCAAACTGAATATGGCTGAAACTGAACTCCTTATCTTTCCCACCAAACCCACCTCCCCCATCTCGCTGTTTTCTCTGTGGATAACACTATCCTCTTCCCTGTCTCGTTGGCTTGCAACTTTGGGATGATCTTTGACTCCTCTCTCTCCTTCTCTGCTCACAATCAACAGACCGCCAAATCCTGTCGCTTCCTCCTCTATAACATTACCAAAATCAGTCCTCTTCTCTCTGAACACACGACCAAAACCCTTGTCCACCTCATCACCTCGCGCTTAGACTATTGCAATGTACTTCTCTCGGGCCTCCTGTGCGCCTGTCTCACACCTCTTCAATCCATTCAAAATGCTGCTGCACAACTCATATTCTGTGAGAGCCGCTATTCTCATATTACCCCTCTCCTCAAGTCATTTCATTGTCTCCCCGTCCATGTCCAAATACAGTTTAAACTCCTCTTGCTGACCTACAAGTGCATTCGCTCTGAAGCCCCCCGCTATCTCTCCTTACTCATTTTCCCCTATGCTCCCCCCCTATGATCTCCGCTCATATGCCTTTCAGCACTATAGAAATAATAAATAGTAGTAGTAGTAGTAAGGGGGGAAGGGGGTTTATGTATTTGCTCCATAAAACGCACCCTTATTTCCACCCAACTTTTTTGGGGAAGAAAAAGTGTCTTATAGAGCGAAAAATACAGTATATGAAAATGCAGGAATCAGTCCCAGTTGATATTAGATGACAGCAAGAGTCAAGCTAATCTTCCAGTTTTACAGTGTGTGCTACTTGATGACAGAGCAGTGTATCGCTAGCTGTGTGCCATGGCGCTTTAGTGTGCCTCTTGAAATTTCAGGTGTTCGCGAGATGGTGAGGAGAAAGAGAGGTGCCAGCACCAACTGACTGGCAGCTCAGGGCCTGTGTGGAGGGCCTTTGCGTATGCACAGAAGTTGACGTGATGAGACCACACATGCGCGCGATGTCATCGAATCAAAGTTGTGCACTTCCGGGATGCTGCTACATTTAGTGTGCCACAACTTGACAAAGTTTGCGGGGCACTGGCATAGAGACTACACTTATTACCCCACCCCCTTTTTATGAAGCCGCATTGGGCTTTTTTTATTGCTGGCTGTAGCAGTAAAAGCTCCAATGCTCATAGACTTCCTGTGAGCATTAGAGCTAATATTGCTTCTTAAATTTGTGGATGATATTAGTTGGGAGGAGTTGCATTCACCTTAGAAGACAATGGTCATAGATCAGAAAGATGAACTTCAAAAAGGTACTAGGAAAGAGTCCAAAATGTATAAATATAACCTGGGAAATTACTAGCTTGGTAGATTGATGGGAACTCAGCAGCAACCAACTATTACAAAAAATGAGGAATGTGAAGTCATTTTACAAAGCATAGAAAATAGAAATGTCAGGGGCCCCTTTTTCACCCAAGCTGCATCAGGGAATCAGCAACAGTTTTGGTAGCCTCTTTGCCATTGAGAAATTTGAAAAGTGATTTAATGTAACACAGAGGTGGATAATCTCATTTCCATTATAGTGTTTTGCTTTACTCTACAATAGGGAAATATCAAGATTTATTAAAATATTTGGTATTCGGTGGAGCATTTTCCTAAGCACAGCTCAGAACAGGTAACTGTCATGGTTATGCATTTTTGACTGAGGTTTAGTATTTTTGAAAGAAATATTATGTCTGTTTTGATTGAGAGGAAATCTAACTATGAAGGACTGTGATTTTGTTGGTTTTCTGATTTCAATTACCCCAATATTAACTGGATAAACATAACGCCAAGGAGATAAAGTTCCTAGATCTAAAAGAGGACAGCTGGACAAAAATCACCAGACCCTGCAAAGTCAACTTCACTGTTCCATCTTCTGTTGAACTGAAGAACTAATTTGCAGCCCTAGAGGTAGAAGAACAGGAAAAAGCAGAGCTCAGAAATTTCAAAGCTGCTGGGGCAGTAGCCAATTAGAGGCAAAAGATAGTGGTGGTCGGTGCTTCCCTTCTGAGAGCTACAGAGGCACCCATCTGCCAACCAGACATAATGTCAAGAGAGGTGTACTGTCTGCCTGGTTCAAAGCTTCAAGATGTAACATAATGTTTGCTGAGACTCATCAAGCCGAAAGGCAGTTATCCTATGCTGCTTATCCATGTTGGTACAAATGATACTGCTAGGCATCCCACTGAACCTATCAAAAGTGACTTTATATATAGCCCTGGGACACAGGCTGAAGCAAATAGGTGCACAGGTGGTGTTCTCGTCGACCCTTCCTGTCTTAGGTAAAGGACAAATGAGAGAAACTTGCATCATGGAGCTGAACGCTTGGCTGTGTGGATGGTACAGATGTCAACATTTTGGATTCTTATTCCATGGAATGATTTTCCTAGACCTGCTCAGCAGGTATCCATCTATCCAAGAAGGGACGGAGAGTCTTCAGTAACAGAAGAGGGCTTTAAACTAAATTTACTGGAGATGAGAATAAAATGTCCTGAGGTAATTAATAACTCTCAGGAATATAAGACATCAAATACCATTATTGAAATGAGACAAAAGGGTGGTAACTGGAAAGCCTTATATACTAGTATGGGTAACAAAATTCCAGATCTAGAAGCTCTAATAGCTGAAGCTGAATTGGATTTAGTGGCAGTCACGAAGACGTGGTTCACAGAGAACCATGATTGGGATGTAGTTATACCTGGCTATAATCTACTCAGGAGGGATAGGGTAGGTAAAGTATGAAAGTAACAGAATTGCAAGATATAGAGGGTAAAGAAGCACTGTGGGTTAATCTGAAAGGAGGGAATCAAAAGAAATGGACAAGGATTTAATCAAAGATATTCACAAGGTAGCTAAGACAGGGGAGTTCTCCGCACATTATCAGTAGCCCGTCTCCCTATGATGAAACCCGAAATAACCTTTTGTAACTGGGCCAATAGAATCTTGGTATAGATCTTGTAATTGGTTCCCAACAAAGAAATGGGTCCATAAGACCCACACTGCTGAGGGTCTTTCCCCGGTTTCAGGATAAGCGTAACCGCTGCCAATCGCCAGGAGTGAGGCAAAGGAGTTATAAGTCCTAACCAATAAAGGCGCAATCCACCTAGGAAAACACTAATAAAACCGGTTCCTATACCTGGGGCCTTTGCATTAAACTAGTCTTTAATAGTCTTCATCACCTCCTGTAGAGTTATAGGATGAGACAGCTCATTAGCCTCTGCTTTAGATATACAAGGAAGAGGTGACCGAGCCAAAAACTCCTGAATAGAGCCCTCATCTGGTAAGGTCTCTGGCACATATAACTCCTGATAAAAACCAATAAATTCCTGTTGGATCTGGGAAATATGCGTAAAGACTTCCCCCGAGGCACCCCTAATCTCACCAATATATTGTTGTTACCATTTCTTGTGCAATTTATGGGCCAGAAGACAACTAGTTCGATCATTAAATCTAAAATATTCTTATCTGTTATCTCAGCTAATTCGAAATCATAAAGTTTTCACTTAGCTTCATGAATCTCTGGATGATGGAGCTGCAAATTTCCCAAATGCTTTCCCTCCTGTTCCCAATTCGCTATTTGTAAACGTTTAGTTTCCTCTCCGTTCTTCACTCGATTAAGGTGAGATTGATAAAAAATAATATTACCCCTCATAACTACCTTAAAGGTTTCCCATAAAGTGAGAGGACCACATCCGGAGTGTCATCAATATCCAAACAGGATTTTAGCTGACTTCCCAGCTGGGTAACATTATCAGGGTCCATCAAAAGAGCCTCAGATAGTCGCCAATGACCCCTCTACCACTAGATCAAGAGTAACAGGTGAATGATCAGACCAGGAGCCCGAGTGGATCTCAGCAGATTCCACCAAACTCAGAGTCCTGCGAGTACCGAGCCAAAAATCAATTTGCAATCCATACAGAATAAAATCACAAACTAAAAGACATACATTAAATAGAATATTGTACAGAGTTACAATAGTCTTTCTGCATAGTCACAATATGAATGCATTCAAACTGTTGAGTACCATCATTCTTCACTTTAATAAACTATTTACCTGTTCAAACCTAATTCAAACCACTGTTGTGTATGTACAGAGTCACGAAGGAGATAGTCCCTACTTGAATGAACTTACAATCTAATCATTCAAGACAGACAAACAGGACGTCAGGGTAGGGGTTACAGTTAGTGGAGGATGGTTAAACTGCTGGCTGGGGTGAATAGGGTTATGAGTTGAAGGCAATCTCGAATAGGTAGATTTTCAGCCTACTTTTGAACAGGGAAGGGGCGTGATGCATGATTCAGATAGTCTATTCCAGGCATACAAAGCAGCAAGATGAAAGGAATGAAGTCTGGAATTGGCAGTAGAGGAGAAGGGTACAGATTGTAGCCACCACCAGGGTCTCTAACCAGAGAGCAGCGCCCCTGGTGGTCACAGCAAAAACTGATCTAGGCGCTACTCAGCAAGGAGTCAGCCCTGCAGGGACCAAAATAAAGTAAAAATTAAACACAAAATTCTGATTGCAAGAAAGTTCTTAATATGGTTTTAAAAGGCCGAATGTGCCAAAGCACCTCAATCAATTCAAGTTCAACAAAATAAAGCAATAGGGAAAATTCCAGCACAACTTTCAGGATTTTTCCTTTCAAACCCAAAAACTTCACTTTTAGCATAAACAGTTCCTTCACTGGATTCTGTAAAGTTCTCTTCCCTAGCCTGCCCAAGGCAGGATGCATGTAAGTTCAGCTCCTAAGTGTATCGGTCCCAAGCTCTTAAACATTCAAAAGAAAAAAAAAAATTATGGAAGCCTCCAGCTGCCACTAAAGCACTGCTGGGGCCGGGAGAATTGCCTTATGTAAAGCTCAATAATCAGCTCCAAAAAATGCCCACCCAGATAGTGGCAAACCTCTCCCTCAAACAACAAATCCCAGCTTCCTTCAAGCTTGGACTGAAAAATGTAAAAATCAAAACACACAGTTTCTTTTCAATTTCTTGTGCAGGTACCAACCAGTGCCCAACCCCCACACTAAGTCCAAACAAACACTTGGGGGTTTTCAAAACTGGGTCCTTAATGCTGCCACTACAAATATCACAGTTCTGGCAGTAAATTGTAAAGAGAAAAAACTCAGCAAAAATAAACAGTAGCCAGTCTTCCTCAAAAGAGTGTCCAAAACACAACCATTCCAAAAGTCCAGCACCGCCTTTAGTACTGCTTAGCAGCTAAACTTACATCCATTAGCTTGGTACTTGTAAATGGTTCCTCTGTAGCCAGCTTCTCCTGCAGCTCCACCGGCTTGCCTTGGACTAGGGCTGCAAACTCTGATGTGGACCCAGCTTCTTCCACTTCCATGTCTAAGGCATTACCCTGGCCTGAGCCTGAAACCTCCTCCTCAGGAGGAGACCTGTCTCTTCTCTCTAACCTCTCCAACAACCTAGTGAAATCTACTGGCTTTTGTTGTGGGGAGCCATGCCCTGCCCTGGCTAAGCTGTGTCTCTCTAGGGCTCCCCCGGTGGACACTAGGAAAACTGCATGGCTTCCTACAAACAGGACCAAGTTTAAAACCTACATTTTTAAGACTACTAAAAGGTATGGAGTGACTGTCCTCCAATTCTGGGTCTGAGAAATCATCAGACTGTTCTATCTGGGACTGTGGTCTAGCCTGCGGAATCCCCTTTTTGGGCTACCTCCCACCTTTCCTAACAGATTTCACTGGGAACACAGCAGGCACGGAGCCTGACTGGTCACAAGATACAAGCAACTTATCTGAGGAACAGAGTTCTCAGGGAGACATATAAGGAGAGACACCAAGGGGCTGCAAAATTAACACTGTATACTAATGATAAGTTTATTCTATATTTTATTGTTACTCGCTTAGTATGCAATAAGCGATTCATCAAATTTAAATAAAACTTGAAACACACTTGTTTACTTTTTCCAAAAATACAAGGACTAGAATAAAGCTACTAAGTAATACATTTAAAACAAATTGGAGAAACTATTTCTTCAGTCAGCATAAATTTCTTGCCGGAGAACATGACAAAAGCTTCTAGCATAACAAGGTTTAAAGAAGGTATGGACAAGTTCCTGGAAGAAAAAGTCCATAAATCATTTTTATGTGTACTTGTAGAATATTGCTTATTCCTGAGAAAAGTATCATAAAATCTGTTTTATTCTTTTGTGGGCATGATGGTCTGTCCCAGTATGGCAATGGACCATTATTCCAGATCCTGCCTGGAGTCATGGAATTGGCTAGATGAGCTTCTGTGGTCCCTTTGAACCTTCAGAAGGAAAAGCCGTGAAAGAACAAGTGGCAGATTTCCTGGGATAAGAGTTTAGCTTTATAAGAGATATTCAGATGGTGCCATGTCTGTGCTAACTCTTTTTTTCCCCTTTCCTTAGAATTAAGGGATTATAAAGCTGGCCGTCAAAAGTCTCCCGATTACACCCTCTACTTGTGCTTTGGACAGTCCTTCTCTGAGCAGAGAGCGAGAATAGAGAGGAAGCTCATCCTGGTGAAGGTACATAACAAAGCATCCTCATCACCTCATTTCAAAGCGAGAAAGTCCTCTTCTTGACTGCTCTTGTCTTCTTTTGTACTTTTCCAGATTGTACCACAATTCTGTGCTCAGGTGCATGATCTGATCCAGAGAGAAGGTGCTTCGTCTCTGAACAGCGAGAGCCTCAGTCTGCAGATCTCTAACAGCAGCAACAACAGCCTATATGAACTCATTGACTCCTGCGACTTAATGGACATAGACTTTTCCCAGTTTGTCGGCCTTCTCTCTCGCTAGGACACTGTGTGTGTTTTGGTGTCTCAGGATGATGGATTAGCTCCTTTCATCATTGGCTTCAAACATTTTTCTTTCAAGTCCAGCTAATCATGAAGCTGTTTTGATCCCTGCTAATGCCAAGGCCACTAATCTCTACTTTGTATTGTATCCAGGTTTAAGGAGGTTCAGCCCAAGCTCAGTGGAGAAATGTTCTTTGTTGTTTTAATTGGTACTTTATTGCAGCGTGAGTTCCAGTCCCGGGACAAGTCCGTTTCTAGGTAGGAGCTGCTACAGGGGGAAAATCTAGAGCCCCTGGGGCATCCTCAGAGTAATATGCTAAAAGAGAGCATAAAGGCCAAAATAGCTCATCCAGTCTGCCCAGTAAGGTATGTAGGGTTATAACTGACATTTCTTACTCTTTGTGACTCTGTGTAGCGCTGCTTGCGTCAATAGAAATAATTAATAGTAGCAATATTTCATGCAGAAGCTGTTGACCAACAAAAAGGACAATCAGATAAAATTAGAGGAACAGGAGAGATCAGGAAATCAGGATGCAGACGAAAAAGATACACCAAAAAATAAGGAACAAAGGAACAGAAAAGATACACCAAAAAATAAGGAAGAAGGGAACAGAAATGAGGGACCGGCAGCCCAAATAGGGGATGGTATGGGGAGCAAAACATATGTAAAACCAGCAGAGAAAAGAAAAGACCAGGACTTAAATTGCTTGTACGCTAATGCAAGGAGCCTAAAGTCCAAAATGGGAGAATTAGAAGCCATAGCCATAAAAGAAAACCTAGACATCATTGGAATCACGGAAACATGGTGGAACGAGGATAACCAATGGGACGTAGTACTGCCAGGGTACAAACTCTATAGAAGAGACAGGACCAACAAGAAGGGTGGAGGAATAGCACTATACATAAAAGACACCATTCCCTCGTCCGGAGTGGATATAGAACCAAAGGCGGAAGGACTGGAGTCATTATGGGTCAAATTACCAGGAAAAGGTGGCCTTGACATAAGATTGGGTCTATACTATCGTCCACCTGGACAAACGGAAGCAAACAACAAAGATCTGGCGGCAGAATTGAGGCGGGAAGGCAACAACAGGAATGTGACAGTAATGGGAGATTTCAACTACCCCGGGATAAACTGGAGTATTGGAAACTCAAACTGTGCGAGGGAAACAGAATTCTTAGAGGCTGTGAGGGACTGCTTTATGGATCAGCTTGTCAAGGAACCAACAAGAGGAGATGCCACTCTTGACCTAATCCTCAATGAATTAGGGGGACCTGCAAAAGAAGTGGAAGTAGTAGGACCACTAGGAAACAGTGATCACAACATGATCCAGTACAAATTAGGAGTAAGTACAACAAAAGGGAAAAGAACCACAGTGACAACGCTCAACTTCAAGAAAGGGAACTATGATACTATGAGAGCAATGGTAAGAAAAAAACTTAGAAACAGCTCAAGGAAAACAGAAACTGTAGAGCAAGCCTGGTCTCTATTCAAGGGCACAGTGCAAGAAGCACAACATATGTACATCCCCATATTTAGAAAAGGGTGCAAAAAAAACCGAACAAAAGACCCCGCATGGATAAACAATGAGGTGAAGAAAGCGATAGGAGACAAAAAAAAAAAATCATTCCGGAAATGGAAAAAGGACCAGACTGGGGAAAACTGGGATGAACACAGGAAAGGCCAAAGAGAATGTCACCAAGTGGTTAGGAGAGCGAAAAGAGAATACAAAGAGAGACTGGCCAGGGAGGCAAAAAACTTCAAATCATTCTTCAGATATGTTAAGGGGAAGAAACCGGCGAGGGAGGAAGTAGGACCGTTGGATGATGGAGATAAAAAGGGAGTGATAAAGGAGCAAAAAGAGGTAGCTGACAGGTTAAACAAATTCTTCTCGTCAGTCTTCACAAGCGAGGACACATCCAATGTACCGGAACCCGACGTGATCTTCCATGGTGATCAAGAAGAAAAACTGTCGGCAATAGAGGTGAGCCATGAGGATGTCCTCCAACAGATAGATAGATTGAAAAGCGACAAATCACCAGGCCCAGACGGAATCCACCCTAGGGTACTAAAAGAACTAAGAAATGAGATAGCGGAAATACTCCAACGTGTTTGCAACCTATCCTTGAAAACTGGAGAGATACCGGAGGACTGGAAGATAGCAAATGTTACACCTATCTTTAAAAAGGGGTCAAGGGGAGACCCGGGAAACTATAGGCCGGTAAGTTTGACATCGGTTCCAGGCAAGATGGTAGAAGCACTGATAAAGGACAGCATCTGTGAGCACATTGAAAAAAATGGGCTGATGAAAGCGAGCCAACATGGCTTCTGCAAGGGAAGATCGTGCCAAACAAACTTACTGCACTTCTTCGAGGGGGTAAACAGCCATTTGGACAAAGGGGAACCTGTAGACATCATCTACCTTGACTTCCAAAAGGCCTTTGACAAGGTACCCCATGAGCGGTTACTTAGGAAGCTGTGGAACCACGGGGTGGAAGGGGACGTACACAGATGGGTCAAACACTGGTTGGCAGGCAGGAGACAGAGGGTTGGAGTGAAGGGTCACTACTCGGGCTGGAGAAAAGTCACGAGTGGAGTTCCGCAGGGGTCTGTACTTGGACCGCTGCTGTTCAATGTATTTATTAATGACCTGGAAACGGGGACGAAATGTGAAGTTATAAAATTTGCGGATGACACTAAACTCTGTAGAAGGGTCAGAACTACGGAAGAGTGTGAGGACCTACAAAGAGACCTAAGCAAACTGGAGGAGTGGGCAAATAAATGGCAGATGAAATTCAATGTAGGGAAATGCAAGGTCATGCATATAGGGAGAAAGAACCCGATGTTCAGCTACCAAATGGGGGGATTAGTATTAGAGGGAAGTAACCTTGAAAGAGATTTGGGTGTACTGGTGGATACAACAATGAAGTCAACGGCGCAATGCGCAGCAGCCGCAAAGAAGGCGAACAGAATGTTGGGTATTATTAAAAATGGTATTACGACCAGAACAAAAGAAGTCATCCTGCCGTTGTATCGGGCAATGGTGCGCCCACACCTGGAGTACTGTGTTCAGTATTGGTCACCGCATCTTAAGAAGGATATGGCAATACTTGAGAGGGTCCAGAGGAGAGCGACACGAATGACTAAGGGCATGGAAAACCTTTCATACACTGAAAGATTGGAGAAGCTGGAGCTCTTCTCCCTGGAAAAGCGGAGACTCAGAGGAGACATGATAGAGACCTACAAGATCATGAAGGGCATAGAGAAAGTGGAGAGAGACAGATTCTTCAAACTTTCAAAACATAAAAGAACAAGAGGGCATTCGGAAAAATTAGAAGGGGATAGATTCAAAACAAATGCTAGGAAGTTTTTCTTTACTCAGCGGGTGGTGGACACCTGGAATGCGCTTCCAGAGGATGTAATAGGGCAGAGTACGGTACTGGGGTTTAAGAAAGGATTGGACAATTTCCTGTTGGAAAAGGGGATAGAGGGGTATAGATAGAGGATTATTACGCAGGTTCTGGACCTGTTGGGCCGCCGCGTGAGCGGACTGCTGGGCACGATGGACCTCAGGTCTGACCCGGCAGAGGCATTGCTTATGTGCTTATATGCAGGCCTTTGTATTTATTGTTGTAAAAGCCACTCTATGGCAGGTGTAGGTCCAATGATTGCCGGGCTCCTGGTATATGAGCTTTGGCTAAGTACTGTTGCTTCTATAGTTAATATGAAATAGGGGAAAACTCCCTGGGTAGTTGCCAGATCTTAGATCTTCTTCCAAGTGAGCTGAAAGCCAGAAAGCAGGAAATGGCTGGACAGCATCACTGGGATTGGAACTACGTAGATTAGGAGAGCAAATGTAAGAATAGAATTGAGGTTGAAAGAAGTAGCAAGATTTTGGTAGCTTGTTAAACGATGCACAGTGAATAAATTGGAAGCCATATCTCTGGTTTCACAGCTCGGTGCTCTCATCCTTATCACACACTAACAGTTCCCTACTTTTCTTCTGGAGAAAGAGGGATTTCTGTATTTATTATCTTTTTTCTTTGGGCAGACATGAGCAGGACTCAGCCTGCTTCTATGATATAGGCAGATCTTGAGAGCACCTCAACATTTTAAGGGGTCCTTTTACTAAGCTGCAGTAAGCATTAATGTATGCGCTCTGCGGCTTAAAATGGCATACTGCGGGGCGCACTAAGGCCTCCCATAATATGTTGCAAATATGCGTACATTACCCATGCACTAAAACTTTGTTTTTTCAATTTAAACAGAAGTATTTATTGAAACTCAAGAACAAAACAACCAGGAAAATAAAGCACATGACACATACCGTACAATAGCAGTGCCATTACCAAGGAACTCTCAAGTTGACAAAATGAACAGTAGTCAGATAACAAACTTCTGATATTGTTAGTTTTTTAGAATAGTTATACAGAGAAAAGAAGAAAAAAGAGAGATCCCACCCTGCACCCCACTCCCTCATCCACCATAAGCCAAGACACAGAAGTAACCATGCACAATCTTAAGGTATACAAAGCTGGCTATTTGAAACTGAGGGAGGGTATCTGGGGAGCAGGAAGTGAACATTAGCACATGCTAACTGTGCGTGAGCCCTTACTGCCTATAAATGTTGGTTAATGGCCACGTGAAAATGGCAGCATTAGCGCATGACCTTTAAATTGGAAAATTGGCCATTTTCTGGATACGGTAGAACTGGCCTTAGCGTGCAGGGAAAAAAAATCACATAAGGGCCCCTATATAAACAAACAAAAAAAAGCTGACTTTAGAGAGAGATTTTGTTCAATTTTGTCTGCAAAAAGCAACTTTTCCTACAAACCATTCCGGTTTAAACCCCCTGAGCTGTATCTGTTGCTGGGGACTTAAAGTCCCATAAAATTCCTTCCTTGTATAGTGTTCATGGGCCTATTATTGTAGATTTGTTATTCTTACTGCGTTTGGCTATTCTTCTGCTACCACCAGTAAATAGTGTTTTTGGAAGAAAAAAGAAAAAGAGGTACAGGAGTACTTCCTAAGGCAGGAGCTCGTAACCTTATGCGATGGACCCTTTTGAGCTTGTAGTGAAACTTACAGATCCCTTCACAGAAAAATGCATGTAAATGCAGAAAACAGAATACATAGATAGATATGGATTATATTAACATGGAAACCAAATAGTAGTCAAAATATTTAAAAAAAACCCAATGGATTTCATATTGAAAGTGATTTAAAGTGTGTTTTCCGAATCCTTAAATTGGCTAGACAAGAGAAAGTTTGCAAACTGGAACAAGCCTGCTTTTGTCAATGGGGATTGAGCCCCACATAGGCTGTAAATTAGACGTTCCAGAGGCCTCTCCCTAAGCATCACAAGGTCTTACCTTTTGGCCTCACATTTTGGTTTTACTTATCTAACTTGCCCATGTTTACACTACTTTGTCTCTGAATCTCCCTGCAACAGCCAAAGATCTTCAACCGCGCCTCCCCCCTTCTCAGTTAGTAACTAAGGTCTAGATTCACTAAGCAAACCGATCGTGTACCGATTGGTTTGCAAGCCCTTAGCGACCCGATTTCCCTCTGACCCTATTCACTAACCTGTGTACTGATCCAATCCGTGCATGCAAAGCAGGAAGAACGCGATTCACTAAACTTTCTTCGGCTCACCGACTGGCTGGCCGATTAAAAAACAAGCGACTAGTGAGCCCCCAATCCTCTGATCAATGTTGGCGTTGCCAAGGAGCAAAGGGTTCCTTTCTTCATATATGGTGGGAGTGTGCGAGCCTGGTCCCCCAAACATTGTCTCAGATGGTGGGAGTCGCCTTATCCCATACTCCACAAAGCTGCCTATTGGGATTGACTAATATATGTGAGACCAATTGGCAGACCAAATTAATGCGGTGGGACTTAGCTGCTGGTAAATGTCTCATTGCAACTCATTGGAAAAAGACATCAATCCCTACAGTGAACGATTGAAGAGTGAAATTATCTATGTTGGGGAAAACGGAATTATATGTGGCCAAACGCAGAACCTCTTATATAGCTTCCTTGCATACCTGGACTGTTCTTTCCCAGAAATTAGATCTTTTATGAGAAGGGGAGGGGGAAACTGGATATTTGAATTATGGTTTGTACTTGGAGGGGAGTGGGGAGGGTTATTATTGGAAGAGATTACATGAGAATTAGCAGAGAGGCTGGATTATTGGTAAAATTATATATATGGATAGAATTGTATCTCACATTGTTATCTGTGTTTTAGAGATTGTACTATTCTATTTTGTACCATTCTCTTTTTTGTTGTTTTTATTACTCAATAAAAATTTATATGCTGGGGAAACCCCCCCCCCCAAAAAAAAAGCGACTGGTGAGGACCAGTCGCTTGAGCTAAAACTCTGCTCTCTGCCCCGATTCTCCTGCTTTGGCCACCCTCCTCTCTGCCGCCCTTCCCCACAGTGCGAGCCTGTGGTTTTAACCCACAACTTTAAAGCAGAGCTGCCCTGCGGGGAAAGGCGGCAGAGAGCAGGAGAGTCTATAATTATGCCTGCTTAGCTGTGAGGACTCACCGGGGCTGAGTGAGCTTGAGCGCCACTAACCCCAGGAGAAAAGTTTTTATGCTTCACGGGAATTGTTGATGCAGGCCAGGACTTCTGAGGGCTCAGATGAACAGGCAGAACAGTAAATGCATGCGCAGACCATCGACAGGCAAAGAAGATGGTCTATGCATGCTTTGGGATCGCTACAAAGCGATTTGTGCAGTCGGATGGGGGTGTGCCTCCGATTGGCCCCATTTGAATATTCTCCCTTTGTGAATTGCTTGGCCTGCTGTGGATCGGCCACAGATAGACAGGTTAGTGAATCTAGCACTAAGGAAGGAAAACATTCTTTTTCTGTGTATGTGCATGTTACTGTGGCCAAGGTCTGTGCCCTAGTTTGGGCTGGGGAAAGCAAGAGTATGCTGATATTTTTAAGGGAGTCTTTACAGCTTTTTTTCTTTATCAGCTTCCTTTTGCTCTGACATGCCATCTCTGTGCACTGTGGAGAGATAGCCACAAGTCTCTGCAGGCCAGACCCCTTCATGCCCCTCCCCATGCAGGAGAGACTAGAGATTGTCATGAATACTATCTACCTGTAACCAGAAGCTCCATGATCACAACAGTTCTGTGGTACGGAAATGCTTTTACCATCTCCGTATAATACAGTCTCTCAATACTCTTATCCACTCATTAGTTATCTCTTGTCTGGACTACAACAATGCCCTTTACAAAGGAATTACTAAAAAAGAAATCAGGCGCTTGCAGATAGTCCAGAACACAGCCATCAAAATTGGATCATGTAACACCTTCACTGGCTCCCAATTTTGCACTGTATCACCTATAAATTAATGTTGGTGACGTTCAAAACCAGACAAACTGGGCAGCCAGAATTCATCACTAGACTTCTTATACCCCACTGCTCTCAATGTACGCTCCGCTCATCCTGCCAGAATCTATTCACAGTCCCATCACTAAGGTTTATCAATACTATGAGAAATAGTATTTTCTCTGTCACTACTACCACACTATGGAATTCCGCGCTGGCTTATATACGAGAGATTAATTAGACAAATTCAAATCCAGCCTAAAAACAATGCTTTTTGAAGATGATTTTGCAGTGCAACTGTCTTTTTAAAGATGCCTTCTTAACCAAACAGTATAATTTTCCTCAGAGCAGTCCAACTGCTTAGGACTAACACAATGTCCATCTATCCTTTTGTTTTTTTCCTTTCAAAACATTGTGGTTCTCCCCCTTTCTTTTGTGCCAGTCCATATGTCTACCCTAAAGTCCAGTTTTAGCATCTTGATGTAAGTATGTTATTATGTCCTATCTGTTTACCCTTTTTATGTAAGCCGCTTTGATATTTGAAAAGGCGTAATATTAAGATTTTAAGAAACTTGAAAACTTTACTGGGTCAAGAACTGGTTGAATGGAAGACGACAGAGGGTAGTGGTCAATGGAGATCGCTATGAGGAAAGGGAGTGTGACCTCAGTACCGGGAAAGATGGTAGAGGCGCTGATAAAGGACCACATCATTGATCACCTTGACGGACACAGTCTGATGAGGACCAGCCAGCACTGTTTCAGCAAAAGCAGATCTTGTTTGACGAACTTGCTGCATTTCTTCGAAGGAGTAAACAGGCAGATAGACAAGGGCGACCCGCTCGACATTGTATATCTGGATTTTCAGAAGGCATTCGACAAGGTTCCACATGAGCGACTACTTTGGAAAATTGTGAACCATGGAATCAAGGGTGAAATACTCATGTGGATTAAAAACTGGCTGGAGTATAGGAAACAGAGAGTGGGGGTAAATGTACACTACTCGGACTGGAAGAGCATCACCAGTGGAGTGCCGCAGGGCTCGGTGCTTGAACCCGTGCACTTCAACATCTTTATAAACAATCTGGACAGTGGTACGACAAGTGAGGTGATCAAATTTCCGGATAATACGAAGTTATTCAGAGTAGTGAAGACACAGGGGGATTGCGAAGATCTGCAACGCGACAATCAAGCTCTAGAAATGGGCATCGACATGGCAAATGAGGTTCAACGTGGATAAGTGTAAAGTGATGCATGTCGATGATAAAAATCTCATGCACGAATACAGAATGTCCGGGACGGTACTTGGAGAGACCTCCCAGGAAAGAGACTTGGGAGTTCTGATCGACAAGTCGATGAAGCTGTCCGTGCAATGTGCAGTGGCGGCGAAAAGAGCAAACAGAATGCTAGGAATGTTTAAGGGGATCACAAACAGATCGGAGAAGGTTATCATGTCGCTGTACCGGGCCATGGTGCGCCCTCACCTGGAGTACTGTGTCCAGCACTGGTCGCCGCACAAGAAGAAGGACACGGTACTACTCAAAAGGTTCCAGAGAAGAGCAACTAAAATGGTTAAGGGGCTGGAGGAGTTGCCATACAGTGAGAGATTAGAGAAACTGGGCCTGTTCTCCCTTGAAAAGGAGACTAGAGGGGACATGATAGAAACATTCAAGATAATGAAGGAAATAGACAGAGACAGATTGTTCACCCTCTCCAAGGTAGGGAGAACGAGAGGGCACTCTCTAAAGTTAAAAGGGGATAGATTCCATACAAACGTAAGAAAGTTCTTCTTCACCCAGAGAGAGTGGTGGAAAACTGGAACGCTCTTCTGGAGGCTGTTATAGGGGAAAACACCATCCAGGGATTCAAGATAAAGTTAGACAACTTCCTGCTAAAACCAGAACATACTCAGGTAAAGCTAGTCTCAGTTAGGACACTGGTCTTTGACCTGGAGGCCGCCACGTGAGCGGACTGCTGGGCACGATGGACCACTGGTCTGACCCAGCAGTGGCAATTCTTATGTTCTTATTTCCTTAATATTACTTTATGTAAAACTTTCTCCCCAAAAAATGTGGGCTTGATGGGATTTCCTTGTTGATTTATGATTAATTTAAGTTGTATATATAAGTTTGTATTTCCATTCCTGTATACTTGATTGATATATTTGAAAATTTCAAAGAAAAAATAAAAAATAGCCTCATTGGGTCAGACCAATGGTCCATCAAGCCCAGTTCTCACTGTTCTCACAGTGGCCAATCCAGGTCACTAGTACTTGGCCAAAACCCAAGGAGTAGCAATATTCCATGCTATTAATACAAGGCAAGTAGTGGCTTCCCCCATGTCTTTCTCAATAACAGACTATGGAGTTTTCCTCCAGGAACTTGTCTAAACCTTTCTTAAAACCAGTTACGCTATCCGCTCTTACCACATCCTCTGGCAATGCGTTCCAAAGCTTTCCCTGCAACTTCATTAAGTGTCCCCTAGTCTTTGTAATTTTTAACGGAGCAAAAAATCAATTCATTTGTACCTGTTCTACTCCACTCAGGATTTTGTAGACTTCAATCATGTCTCCCCTCAGCAGTCTCTTTTCCAAGCTGAAGAGCCCTAACCGTTTTAGTCTTTCTTCATACAACAGGAGTTCCATCCCCTTTACCATCTTGGTTGCTCTTCTTTGAACCTTTTCAAGAACCACTATATCTTTCTTGAGATGAGGAGACCAGAATTGAATGTAATACTCCAGATGAGGTCACACCATGGAGCGATACAGGGGCATTATGACATTCTTAGTCTTGTTAACTATCCCTTTTATTAATAATTCCTAGCATCTAATTTGCTTTTTTGGCCACACATGATATCCAGTTCATTTTCTTAGGTACTAAGCCCCAAGGTGGACTCTAGCATCCGGTAACTGTGATTCAGGTTATTCTTCCCAATGTGCATCGCTTTGCATTTGTCCACATTATATTTCATCTGCCATTTGGACGCCCAGTCTTCCAATTTACTAAGGTCTGCCTACAATTTTTCACAATCTGCATGCGTTTTAGCAACTTTGAACAGTTTACTGTCATCTGCAAATTTTATCACCTCAGTCGTCATTCCAATTTCCAGATCATTTATAAATAAATAGCACCGAGACAGGAGCCCAAATCCAGTGAGATCAGTTTTGTGAAATCTCGGTCCTTCTCCAGGATTTTCTTCTGTGAACACAGAACAGAAGTATTTGTTTAGCACATTTGCTTTCTCCTCATCACTCTCCATATATTTGTTCCCAGCATCTTTTAGCCGGGAACAAATATGTTACTATGTTACTATGTTCAAGGGACCGGGTTTGGGCACCTACAGGTGTGTACAGTTAAGTTTATTCACATCTGCAGCAGAGGACGACTTTGTACTGCCTCCACCTTTTATTGTTAAGACGATACATCGTACTGCATTGTGGTTATGATGGTCCCAACCAGCAGCCTCTGCTCTAGATTTTACTTTCAAGTTTAATATAAATTTGATTGATCGCTTATTCAAAACTCTAAGTGATGTACAAATCAGTAAAATTACAAAATTTAGGGGACAACAAAGCAGACGACACAAACTAAATCTTTGTAAGACATTAAAAACTAATATTACAAACATATTAAAACAAAAGGAAAGAAAGGGAAGAGAAATACAAGTTGTTTGATAGTAAATAAGACATATATGGGAAACAACACTGGGAAGGGAGAGATCAAGTACTTCAGAGAAGTAAAGAAATGCAATTGAAATAAAGCTACTTTGATTTTAGTTGAGTGCCAAGGTATGCGGATCTGAACACTGCACTGCACGTTATACACTTTGATGTTAAGATAGATGAGATATAGCTAAGTTTCCATTTTTAGATTGATTTTTCTATATTTAAAGACAAATAGCCTGTGTGGTATATATTTTTAGCTAAAATTTAATGCAAAGACATGCAAGGTCATGCATTTGGGCTGCAAAAACCTGAAGGAACGGTACAATTTAGTGGGTGAAAAACTTACCTTATATACTCAATATAAACTGATCTGAATATAAACTGAGGTAGCCTTTTTCCCTCCAAAAAAGGAGGGAAAACCAAGATTACAAATTCGGGTATGTGAGTGTCATTTGTCATCCCCACCAGAACACCTGGCCTCAGTCACATGCAGAAAACAGAAAAAAAAAAGCTCTTTTCAAATACAAACCCACAAACTAAAAGTACTATTGTATACAAACAAAACCCTAATATGCCAGACTCTGCACACAGTACACCACAAAAGAAATAGAAAGAAATGCATTTTTTCCGTTACAGTCCAAAATATAAAAACAACAGATGTACCTACGTGGTGTAAATGCACATGAGTCAAGTCAAGCTGGGATTCTATAATGGAATCTTAACTTCAAAAGTCATATGTTCTTGGAATGTATATCCTGCACAATCTACAATCCCAATTAGTTACAAATTCTATCCTAATGACCACCGCTTGATCACTAGGGATGCAGGTAGGCCCAAATTAGTTTGTTAAGGTGCATTCTTCTTTGTATCAGCACAGAGTACACTTGTGTATGTATAACACTTAAGAACATACGAATTGCCGCTGCTGGGTCAGACTAGTTGTCCATCGTGCCCAGCAGTCTGCTCACACGGCGGCCCTCTGGTCAAAGACCAGCGCCCTGAAACTAGCCCTACCTGCGTACGTTCCAGTTCAGTAGGAACTTGTCTAACTTTGTCTTGAATCCCTGGAGGGAGTTTTCCCCTATAACAGACTCCGGAAGAGCGTTCCAGTTTTCTACCACTCTCTGGGTGAAGAACTTCCTTATGTTTGTACGGAATCTATTCCCTTTCAACATTAGAGAGTGCCCTCTCGTTCTCCCTACCTTGGAGAGGGTGAACAACCTGTCCTTATCTACTAAGTCTATTCCCTTCAGTACCTTGAATGTTTCTATTATGTCCCTTCTCAATCTCCTCTGTTTGAGGGAAAAGAGGCCCAGTTTCTTTAATCTTTCACTGTACAACTCCTGCAGCCCCTTAACCATCTTAGTCGCACTTCTCTAGACCCTTTTGAGTAGTACCGTGTCCTTCTTCATGTACGGTGATTAGTGCTGGATGCAGTACTCCAGGTAAGGGCGCACCATGGCCCAGTACAGCGGCATGATAACCTTCTCAGATCTGTTTGTGATCCCCTTCTTAATCATTCCTAGCATTCTGTTCGCCCTTTTCGTTGCTGCCGCACATTACGCGGACGGCTTCATCGACTTGTCGATCATAACTCTCAAGTCTCTTTCCTGGGAGGTCTCTCCAAGTACCGCCCTGGACATCCTGCATTCGTGCTTGAGATTTTTGTTACCTACATGCATCACTTTACACTTATCCACGTTGAACCTCATCTGCCATGTTGATGCCATGTCCCATAGAGAGTTTCCTATATTGTGCATATTCTCTTCCTAATTGTGGCATTAGTGGACAATAAGACATATATTGTCCTGGAATATTGTGGGCAACACATCGCCAATAAAGTGTAGTAAAATAATCTCTTTCCTAAAACATCATCATGCTGGCATTGCATGCCTGCAAGAAACTAAATTATCAGATCTTGAGCACATTGAATTTGTATATGGCAGCTCACAATAGACACATACCGTATACATTATACTCAAATATAAAACAAGGTATCCCTTTTCTCCCCAAAAAGGAGGAAAATAGGTTGAATCAAATATAAGACCGGGGACGGGGTGTTAATATTCATATGCCCTGCCAGGATCTGTGCCCTGTTCTCCCTCACTCCCTCCCCTGCCAGGCTCTGCACCCAGCCACCTCCCTGCCCTGTATCCTGTCCCTCCTCTCTCCTGGTGTCCTGTAGACCACCACCAAGCCTGCCGTATGACATGGTGAGCCGGAACAGGAGGGATCCCTTCCGTTTCCTGTCACGACCGATTCTGCCAATTTTTTTTTTTTTTTTAATCTCCCTCCCACATACCTTATTGTATCCCTGGTGGTCCAGAGGTATACCAGGCAGCAGCAAACTTTCAGTGCTCCTGCCCTGCACTGAGCCCCTCCCTGAATTGTTGCCTCGAGTTCTCACGACCCAGCGGTGTACCAGGCATGAGCGAGCTCTCTATGCTTTTGCCTGGTGCTGAGTTGCTCACTGAATGGCTGCCGCAAGTTCTCACGAGTCCTGCGAGAACTCGGGACAGCTATTCAGTGAATGGCTCAGCGCAAGGCAGGAGCAAGAAAAGCTCTCTGATGCCCGGTACACCACTGAACCGGGAGCATGAGGCAGTCATTCAGCGAGGGGCTCAGCGCAGGGCAGGAGTGTGGAAAGCTCGATCCTGCTCAGTACACTGCTGGACCACCAGGGATTCAAAAAGTACGCGGGGGAGGTAAAATAAAATTGGCACATGGCTGGGACAGAAGACGGGAGGAATCCTTCCTGTCTCGGCCAACTCCACCAGACCATATGGCAGACCCGGCGGAGGCCTGCAACAAGTCCGGAGGGGTGTTTGGGTGGGCAATCACCCGAATATAAGCAGAGAACCCCATTTTGGGGCAATTTTTTGGGCCCCAAAATCTGTTTATATTCCAGTATTTACGGTAGCTCACAGGATACTATTGTTAGAGCAAAAGTATCAAGTGGCAAAACATTATGCACAGTACAGTATCCCACTCCAGTAGCATTGACTGTTACACAATCATCTTTAAATACATAGTAAGAAGTGATTTATGTATCAACAATATAAATATTATCGCTATAGCAATAAACCTAGACTCGTGAAGCAGGTCGCTAAGTTGGAGGGGTATGAGATACATCCTAGTCTTAGGGAAGCTATTGTATCTAGTCATTTTGAGCATCTGTATGCTGCTGCTATGGAATCTAGTGGTCTGGTTGTTAGACGATGCAGGGATACCCTGCATTAGCAATGCTTGAGTAGCCTAACTTCCCGCTGACCATCAGGCTAATTCAAAAAGTGATTAAGCCAATGAGATCAGGGACAATTCCAGGCCCCAATGGTTATGTCAGATTTCTATAAGTTACTGGCTCCACAGCTATGTGCTCCAATGGAAGCTTATTAGTCTGAGGCTATATCATGTGGCTCCTTGTCACCATGGACTAATGAAGCCTTGATTGTGCTTGTTTTGAAGCCAGACATGTCAGGATTGGATCTGGAGTTTCGTGCAATTTTGCTTTTAAAATGCAGATATTAAAATCGTGCCCTGTGTACTAGCAGACCAATTGGTGACCCATTTGCTGGCTGTAATTTGTGTGGAGCAGGTGAGTTTTGGGTGGGGGAGGCATTTGGTAGTCAACTGCATAAAATACTCTTGGCTATTTCAAAACTTCACTGAACCAATATCTTGAATCTGGATACTGCCAAAGCTTTTGAAAAAGTAAACAGGAACAAGTTTTTCAGTTTATAACTTAAATGGGTATAGAGGGTTGCAGTTTAAAGGCAGTTCAGCATCTACTATAATAAATTGTGTGTAGTTTCCATCTTTTGTGATGGGTCATGGCCCCTTGCATTCTTCCACCAATAAAATATTGGCATTAATAGATTATATTTTGTTAACCCTCACTCATCTGCAAGTGTACTTGATGAGGGCTGTGGGTGTGGTGGATGAGTTTAGCTTCTTAGCTGGTTTGAAACATAGAAACATGATGGCTGATAAAGCACAGTTACTTACCGTAACAGTTGTTATCCAGGGACAGCAGGCAGCTATTCTCACATATGGGTGATGTCATCCACGGAGCCCGGATGCGGACAGCCTCGCAAGCAGACTTGCTTGTAAAAACGTAGAAGTTTCGAGTCAGCTGCACCGCGCATGCGTGAGTGCCTTCCCGCTCAGCGCTGGGCGAGTCTCCTCAGTTCAGATACTTAGCAGAGAAGCCAACCAGGGGAGGTGGGTGGGTTGTGAGAATAGCTGCCTGCTGTCCCTGGATAACAACTGTTACGGTAAGTAACTGTGCTTTATCCCAGGACAAGCAGGCAGCCTATTCTCACATATGGGTGACCTCCAAGCTAGAGCAAACAAACCAAAACTGCAGATTTGTACACGGTGCAGGCAAATTTTATTTTGACAAATAAATCTTAACTAAAAACCTTTTACCAGACAGGGTTGTTTTGTTTGTTGTTTTGTTTGTTGCTTTTGACCTCCAAACTAACCAGAATCGGATGGTGGGAGCATTGGCAACTTAGGAGAATAAATTTTGTAATATTCTCTGGCCAAAATGGCCATCCTGTCTGGAGAAAACATCTAGACAATAGTGAGAAGTGAAAGTATGAACCGAGGACCAGGTAGCAGCTTTGCAAATTTCCTCAATAGGTGTGGATCTGAGGAAAGCCACCGAAGCTGCCATTGCTCTGACTTTGTAGGCAGTGATTCGACTCTGTAGTTATAATCAATCTGGCCATAGCAGAGATACAAGCAGCCATCCAGTTGGAGATGGTATGCTGAGAGATTGGATGTCCCAACTTCTTTGGATCGAAGGAGACAAAAAGTTGAGGAGCAGTTCTGTGTGGTTTGGTGTGTTCCAAGTAGAAGGCCAAAGCACGTTTACAGTCCAGAGTATGAAGAGCTGATTCTCCAGGATGAGAATGAGGCCTTGGAAAAAACACTGGAAGTACAATAGATTGGTTGAGATGAAATTCTGAAACCACTTTAGGTAAGAATTTAGGACGAGTACGGAGAACCACCATGTCATTATGGAAAACTGTGAAAGGTGAATCAGCAACTAATGCTTGCATGTTGCATATTGCAGCTCACTGTCTCGTCGAGCAGATGTGAAGGCAATGAGAAACACCACTTTCCAAGTGAGATACTTCAGATGAGCCATAGACATCATCAATTGAGCAAAAACAACATTGAGATCCCAAACCACTGGAGGCGGTTTGAGAGGAGGTTTGACATTGAAAAGTCCGTTCATGTATCTGGAAACCACCGGATGAGCAGAGAGGCGTTTCCCTTCAATAGGCTGATGGAAAGCAGCAATTGCACTGAGATGGACTCAGATCGATGTAGACTCGAGGCCAGAGGTGGAAAAGTGCAAAAGATAATCTAGAACAGAAGATCAGGAGGAATCTTGAGGCTCCTTATCGCGAGAGATGCACCACGTAGAAAATCTAGTCCATTTTTGGTGGTAGCATTGTCTAGTGGCAGGCTTCCTAGAAGCCTCTAAAATGTCTCATACAGATTGAGAAAACTGAAGAGTTATGTTGAGAGGTACTAAGATGTCAGGTGTAGAGACTGCAGGCTGGGATGAAGCAGAGATCCTTGACTCTGTGGAAGCAGAGATGGAAAAACTGGTAGAAGGTATGGCTCCCTGCTGCTGAGTTGAAGTAGAAGGGAGAACCAAGGTTGTCTCTGCCACCGAGGAGCTATCAGAATCATGGTGGCATGATCGTTCTTCAACTTGACCAGTCTTGAGAATGGAAGGAATTCATACAGGAAAAGATTTGTCCATTCCAGTAAGAAAGTATCAGCCTCAAGGCGATGAAGAGAATATATCCTGGAGCAGAACTGGGGCAGTTTGTGGCTGTGGGGAGCTGCAAAGAGATTGATCTGAGGCGTTCCCCACTGCGAAAAAATGTGATGCAGAGGTGAGGAAATGAGTGTCCATTCATGAGGTTGCAGAAAATGACTCAAGTTGTCCACCAAGCAATTTTTCGCCCCTTGGATGTAGACAACTTTGAGGAAGTTGTTGTGGCAGATTGCCCAGTCCCAAACCTTCAGAGCTTCTTGACAAAGGGAGGAAGATCCTGTCCTCCCCCTATTCGTTAACATAGAACCTGGTGACTTGGTTGTCCGTCCAAATGAGGACTACCTGGTCCTGAAGAAGATATTGAAAAGCTTTGAGAGCGTTGAAAATCGCACTGAGTTCTAAGAGATTGATGTGAGACTGACGATCCGTACTGGTCCAGTGGCCTTGAGTACGGAGACCATGGAGATGAGCCTCCCAAGCGTAGGTAGAGGAATCTGTTGTGTGGACCTTCTGATGGTGGTGGTGGGGGGGGGGTTTGAAACAGCAAGCCTCTGGAGAGATTGGAAGAGAGCATCCACCAGCAGAGAGACTGTCTCAAGGAAGGAGTGACTGCAATGTGTTGAAAAAGGAGGTTGCAAGCCTGCGTCCACTGAGGAATTCTGAGGTGAAGTCTGGCAAAAGGAGTCACGTGTAATGTTGAGGCCATGTGACCTAGTAGTACCATCATGTGTCTCGCTGAGATTGAAGAGCGGGAAGACACTACATGACAGAGTTGAAGGAGAGTTTCCAGACATTGTTGCAGAAGGAATGCTCTGAGTTGGATAGTGTCCAGAACAGCTCTGATGAATTGTAGATTCTAAGAGGGTTGTAGTTGGGATTTTGGAAAGTTGATTTTGAATCCCAAACTTTGTAGGAATCACGTAGTCCGTTGGATCGCTACAATAAACCCCTGAGATGTGGAATCTTTGATGAGCCAATCGTCGAGGTAGGGAAATACCTGAAGACCATGGTTCCCTAGAGCTGCTGCTACCACTACCAGGCACTTGGTGAACACTCTGGGAGATGAAGCCAGGCCAAAGGGTATCACTCTGTATTAATAATGCAGATTCTCCACCCGAAAACTGAGATATTGACGGGAGGCCAGATGAATGGGAATATAAGTATAAGCCTCCTTGAGATCCAGAGAACATAACCAGTCATTCTGATCTAGAAGGGAATAAAGGGACGCCAGGGACAACATGCAAAATTTTTCTTTGACTAAAAACTTGTTGGGAGTCTTGAGATACAGAATGGGTCACTGATTGCCAGTCTTCTTCAGAACAAGAAAATAATGGGAGTAAAAACCCTGTTCTGCTGTTCCAAAGGAACTGGTTCAATGGCACAGAGACGAAGCAGAGCTTGAGCTTCTTGAAGAAGGGCGCTCTGGGATGGACTGGAAGGATACTCTCTTGGAGGAAGCTCTGGTGGAACCTGAGTGAAATGAAGAGAGTATCCTTTCCGGATGATGGACAGCACCCAGATGTCGGATGTAATTGTTTCCCGTCGGTGATAAAAATGATGGAGACGACCTCCAATGGGGGGAAAAGAGGACAGAAACAGAAAGGTGGAGGTTATGCTCTGTTTTAAACAGTCAAAAAGGCTGCGCAGTCTTAGGTGCAGCAGAAGGTTGAGATCTGTTGCTTCTGATTCTGCTGTTTTTTTGGGAGGTGGACAAGTGTAAGGAGCCGGTCTCAGAGCAAAATGCCTCTGGAAAATTGGAGGACGTCATGCAGGCTTGTCAGGAGCTGACTTAGGCTTTTATCTGATAATGGAAGCAAAAGATTTTTCATGTTCAGACAATTTCTTAGTGGCTGCCTCGACAGATTCATCGAAAAGGTCATTGCCTGCACAAGGAATATTAACCAAGCGGTCCTGAAGATTAGGGTCCATGTCAATGGTGCGAAGCCAGGCCAGAAAGCGCATTGCTACAGAACAAACAGTCACCCTGGCAGACAACTCAAAGGCATCATAAGAAGACTGGAGAAGATGTAATCTGAGTTGTGACAGAGTACCTATGACTTCTTGAAATTTGAAGTGCTTCTGTGTATCTATATAGCTGAGAAATTTAGGAAGAAGATCAATGAGAAACTTGAAATAAGTGACAAAATGAAAATTATAATCGAGGACTTTGGAGGACATCATAGCATTTTGGTCCAAACTTGTCCATGGTCTTTCCTTCCTTACCAGGAGGAACGGTAGCATAAACTCTGGAAGGATGGGATCTTTTCAAGGAGAACTCCACAAGCAGGGATTGGTGAGACAACTGCGAATTATCAAATCCTTTGCAATGCAGAGTTTTATACCTGGAGTCCAATTTTCCTGGAACAGCAGGAATTGCATAATGAGTCTCGAAGGATGCTCTTTAGAAGAAGAGCTATGCCTCAAGGAAGGCCTCGATTGATGATGAGAGTGGTGCTTGGAAGCAGATCTCGAGGATCGAGGAGACTTCGCCCGGAGATGGAAGCAGACGTTGCTACCAAGGAATGAACAGGGCTAGAAGCTGTAAATCGAAACTCAGGAGGCTTGGTGGAGGAATCTCGAGGCACTCCCAAAGACTCTGTTCCTTGCATGGAGTGTGAGGATTCCTGTCGAGGCATTTACAAACAATCTACTCCTTGCTTAGAGTGCATAGATGCCAGACCAGACACTTGCAAAGACTCTGCTCCCTGCATAGAGTGTAAAGGTTCAGCACGAGGCATGGGTAGAAGCTCGACCTCGTGGGAGTCTGCAGAATGCCCAGGCTGGATTAGAGTAGCCAGCTTCGGTCCCATTTTGGTTAGGAACTGAACAAATTGCTGCTCTAACATGGTCTGGAAGGAAGCCGGCAAGGATGGATCCGCGTCTGGAACCGGACCACCTCCTACGGCTGGAGGTTCCAAAGTGGCAATGGAAATGTGCTTCGACTTGGAAGTCTTAGCAAGCATGAGGACCACCACTGGAACTTTCTGCTGAGCTATCTGACCTGAGGATCCAGGGGAAGATACAGCAGGTGTACTCGAGGAAAGAGCCGCAGCAAACGAGGAAGGTTTGATGAGGCTCGAGATCGGCGTTGTGGTGGCAGGAGGACCCTCAGTAGAAGATGGAACTGAGGCGCTTTCGAAGTCGAGGGTGTGACTTTACAGTCCATCCCGAAAAGCTTCTCCACTAAAATTTGATGATGTTTAAGGGCTTGAGGTTGAAGAGTAGCACAGCGCTCGTACGACTTCGGTTGATAGTCCGGCCCAAGGCACTTGAGGCATCAACGGTGTGGGTCTGTGAGGGAAATCGCACACTGGCACTGGCTACACTTCTTGAAACCCGTTGCTGGCCGGGACATAGGAGGAAAAATAGTCGCAGTACAGTCAAAGCCCATGGGCTGTGGCTGAGAGACCAGCCCCATCAGTCGAACGGAAGAAATTTTTTTTTTTTTTAAACTAGAAATAAAGAAAAGAACACAGCAATTCATAAGGAAAATAAACACAAACCGCAGTGAGAGAAGGAAAGAAGTAACAAAGTTAAACACAGAGAGTCAAAGACGGACTTCTCGGCTCCGCGGAAAACTGAGAACTGAGGAAACTCGCATGGGCAGTGTGGCTGACTCAGAACTTCTACATTTCTACAAGCAAGTCTGCTTGCGAGGCTGTCTGCATTCGGGTTCCATCGGTGACATCACCCATATGTGAGAATAGGCTGTCTGCTTGTCCCGGGATAAAGGCCAAATAGCTCATCCAGTCTGGACTTTAATCTTCAAAAATAAGTAGCTTTGTTGGAGACTTAGCATCATTGTATATGCTTAACTTTACTCACTTTCTTATTGCTATCTCCAAACTGAGAGTGGTAATCTTTTCTTCTTTTTTTTTTTTGTCAGGTAAAATTGCCCTTTGTAACATGTGCTTCAGTGGCTTTATGTTCTGCAAATGTTGCCACATCTATGAAGGAACATGACAACTTGTGAGCACGTTTGATAATTGTTTATCTAGGGAATGGTAAGAGAACAAAATTCCATTTGATTAGGTATTCCTGCCAAAAGGAAATGGAGGTTTGGGAATGTTGAACATTAAACATTTTCCATGGCTTGTGTTATGTACCACATCAATGATTGGTTTTGTAATTTATCTTTCCCATACCCCTAAGAAGCTTTGTTTGAGCAAGACTTATTTCAGTTATACTTTGCATGTATCAGCAGCAACCTAGAGCAATGATTCCCAACCCTGTCCTGGAGGACCACCAGCCAATCAGGTTTTCAGGATAGCCCTAATGAATATGCATGGACAGTTCTGCATGCCTGTCATCTCAATTATATGCAACTCTCTCTCATCCATATTCATTAGGGCTATCCCGACAACCCGACTGGCTGTTGGTCCTCCAGGATAGGGTTGGAAACCACTGGCCTAGAGCAGTGTTTCTCAACTAGGTCCTGGAGCACCCCCTTGCCAGTCAGGTTTTCAGGATATCCACAATGAATAAGCATGAAAGAAGTTTGCATATACTGCCTTCATTATATGCAAATTTCTTTCATGCATATTCATTATGGATATCCTGAAAATCTGACTGGCAAGGGAGTACTCCAGAACCGAGTTGAGAAACACTAGCCTAGAGGACTTGTTAAAATACCATTTCATAAGCCCAAGTGGAGTACCTGGCAATGGCTATGCAAGTTCCATGGTCTCAGGTCTTCATCTTTGCCTCTCTTGCCTATTCAGGGCAATGAAGATTTTACTCCTGGCCTTAGTCCTATGTTTAGAATTCAAGCCACTAAAGACCTTTTATACCTTCATCAGGTGGGAGACATTGAAGATGGAATTTGATCTTTCACTTAGCAACATATATGTACTGTATATCTCCAGTTGTAATACTATGTGGCTTCTTTACCAACGCTCTTGATAACACAAGTTATGGCACTTTAACAGAGGCACTCCAATTCCATTGAGGTATCATCATAAGTATTTGCAGGGGAAAGTTTTGGAGATTGATTACACACCATTAGCAAATAAATGGGGAGGAGCATCATGTTTCTCTTTCCAGGGACTGACTTAATAGATGTTTGATGTCTACTTGAGCTGTAGCTCCAAATACCTTGTTCTGGGAAATGAATTATAAAATGCTTATTTGTATGTATATTTCACCCTTTAGAGCCTATAGAACATTCTTTCAAGCTGATAGTGTTCGTTTAAAGTGTAAGTAGTCACCAGATAACCTTGAATATATGTTCTGGACTTGCCCTGTAATTGCTACCTTTTGGAGGCAGATCTATGTTCATGTGCCTACTGTATAGTGATGACACCACTTATGCTTTTTGATAAATTTGAGAGAGGGTTTCTTGCGCCACAAAGATTTAGTGGATTCCTAAAGTGAGTGGTACTTTTAGGGAGAAGGTCCATTTTGCAGAACTGGATGTTACCTGACTCTCCTACTTTGGCCAAGCTTAGAAAAGAGACGGCTGAGGAGAGATATGATTGAAGTCTACAAAATCCTGAGTGGAGTAGAATGGGTACAAATGGATCGATTTTTCACTTCGTCAAAAATTACAAAGACTAGGGGACACTCGATGAAGTTACAGGGAAATACTTTTAAAACCAATAGGAGGAAATTTTTTTCACTCAGAGAATAGTTAAGCTCTGGAACGCATTGTCAGAGGTTGTGGTAAGAGCGGATAGCGTAGCTGGTTTTAAGAAAGGTTTGGACAAGTTCCTGGAGGCAAAATCCATAGTCTGTTATTGAGAAAGACATGGGGAAGCCACTGCTTGCCCCGGATCGGTAGCATGGAATGTTGCTACTGAGTTTTGGTACTAGTGACCTAGATTGGCCAGGCAATAGTGTAGCCTTTAGTCTCTGTTAGGGTTTAATACAAAACAGTGTTTTAGCCTAGATTAGTGTTTTAGGCTGTATTTCAGGGCATAATATCAGTTTAGGGCACAAATAGCTATTGGGGAAAGGCTCTGGTGTTAATTTAATTCCCTCTCGCCCACTCCAAGGCAGAGCTTTTTGATTTATAAGCTCTTCAGGGCATTACTTTGGTAGGATTTTTCTGCCCTTTCTTTCCAGGTGTAAGTACTTCTGCACCACAATATGGCTGGGAAACATCATATCACCGAAGCTGCTGCTAAGGTTACAACTTGTCTCTGTGCAGACAGAAAATGTTACCCAAGCAGAGGGAATGGCTACATGTGCAAACTGTCTTCAGCTTGAATCTCTCATGAAGGAAGTAAAGGCACTGAAAGAGGAGGTGGCAAGACTGAGAAGCACCCGTGAGAATGGGAGGTACATCGATGAGAATGGGAGGTACATGAGGCATCAAAGATTTACAGCAATGGGGAAGAAGAGGCTGTGCTTAGGGAAGACAGCTGGACCCAGATTACGGAATGCTGCAAGATTGATACTGACTCCCCCTACCCCCCCCCCCCCCTTTGAACTGAAGAACCGGTATACTGCCCTGGAAGTGGAGCAGATGAAAGCATCCCAAGGAGAGGAGGGACCAAAGCTTGAAATCCCCAAAATTACTGGATCCGTGACCACTAAGAGGCGTAAGGTAGTGGTAGTTGGCGATTCCCTTCTGAGAGGTACAGAAGCATCCATCTGCAGATCAGACATGATGTCACGCGATATTCTGTCTGCCTGGTGCCAAAATCCAAGATGATACAGAGCTTGCAGAGACTCATCAAGCCTGATGACTATTATCTGATGCTGCTCATCCACGTTGGCACTAACGATACTGCCAAATACCCCTCTGAATATATCAAAAGCGACTTTGTGGCTCTGGGAGAGAAGGTGAAGTAGTCAGGTGCACAGGTGGTATTCTCGTCCATCCTCCCTTTTGAGGGTAAAGCCAGGGCAGAGAAGATCACATCCTGGAGATGAATGCGTGGCTATGTGGATGGTGTTGTCAAGAACATTTTTGCTACCTGGACCATGTGATGATTCTCCAAGGGCTGCTGAGCAGGGATGGTGTGCATCTATCAAAGAAGGGAAGACGTGTCTTTTGGCAACAGGCTGGCTAATGTACTGAAGAGGACTTTAAGCTAGAAGTGATAGGGCAGGGTGATTAAAGCCCTCAGGTATAAGCTCTCAGGTAAGGGGAATGGGGGCAATGTCTGGAAGGCTCCGGGGGTTGGCTTTGGGGGAAAGTAACCTCGAAAAGGACTTGGGAGTGTTGGTGGATACAACAATGAAACCAACGGCACAATGCGCGGCAGCCTCAAAGAAAGCAAACAGAATGTTGGGTACTATCAAGAAGGGTATTACAACAAGAACGAAAGAAGTCATCCTGCCGTTGTATTGGGCAATGGTGCGCCTGCACCTGGAGTACTGTGTCTAGTATTGGTCACCGTACCTTAAGAAGGATATGGCAATACTTGATAGGGTCCAGAGGAGAGCGACATGAATGATTAAGGGCATGGAAAACCTTTCATACACTGAAAGGCTGGAGAGACTGGGGCTCTTCTCCCTGGAAAAGTGGAGACTCAGAGGAGACATGATAGAGACCTACAAGATTATGAAGGGCATAGAGAGAGTAGAGAGGGACAGATTCTTCAAACACTCAAAACATAAAAGAACAAGAGGGCATTCGGAAAAGTTGAAAGGGGACAGATTCAAAATGAATGCTAGGAAGTTTTTCTTTTCCCAGCGCATGGTGGACACCTGGAATGCGCTTCCAGAGGGCGTAATAGGGCAGAGTATGGTACTGGGGTTCAAGAAAGGATTAGACAATTTCCTGCTGGATAAAGGAATAGAGGGGTATAGATAAAGGATTACTGCACAGGTCCTGGACCTGTTGGGCCGCCGCATGAGCGGACTGCTGGGCATGATGGACCTCAGGTCTGACCCAGTGGAGGCATTGCTTATGTTCTAAGGCAGTATATACTAATGCTCGAAGTATGGGAAACAAGATTCTGGATCTAGAAACTGTGATGGAAGAAGAGGAGTTGGATATAGTGGCGATCACGGAGACGTGGTTCACGGAAAGCCATGACTGGGATGGGCTATAATCTGTTCAGGAAAGATAGGGTAGGAAGAAAAGGAGGGGGAGTAACATTATATGTTAAAGATCATATTAAACTCAGGTTCTTCTAGTGCCATATCTTCAATTAATCAAACCAAAGCACTATAAATGAATGAACACAGGTGCTTACTTCATATATCAATGTAGTAGCTAGGAAATAATTTCTTTCCTGCTAAACAAGCAACCATATTAGATTTTTTCTGACCCTCAGTGGCACCACTCAGGACTCAAACCTTTCATTGTCCTGAGCTTTACGTGTCTGCTCGTCACTGGGTCTAATAATCTTTTTCTTAGAGCTAAATGTTTTTTAGACTTTTTAACTTTTTATATTTATATTTTTATACTTAGCTTAAAGCTGTGGCTAAGTCCTCTTGGCTCGAGATGTCAGCGTTTATAAGGGTAAAGAATTGGCGGTTACAGTGGTAGTCGGTGGTGAAGAGAGATGAAGCCTTGAAAAAGCTATTTAGGCGAAACATGTCGGCTTTGACATCCCTTATAAATGCTGACATCTCGAGCCAAGAGGACTTAGCCACAGCTTTAAGCTAAGTATAAAAATATAAATATAAAAAGTTAAAAAGTCTAAAAAACATTTAGCTCTAAGAAAAAGATTATTAGACCCAGTGACGAGCAGACACGTAAAGCTCAGGACAATGAAAGGTTTGAGTCCTGAGTGGTGCCACTGAGGGTCAGAAAAAATCTAATATGGTTGCTTGTTTAGCAGGAAAGAAATTATTTCCTAGCTACTACATTGATATATAAAGATCATATTAAAGTCACACAATTGCAGGATCTGCAGGGTAAGGAAGAGCCACTGTGGATCAATTTGGAAAGAGGGAATGGTGAATATATTTACATTGGTGTGACGGCAGAACTAGACAGAGATTTAATAGTAGACATTCAGAATATATCTAAAAAGGGGAAAGTTTTACTAATAGGTGATTTTAACATGCCAGATGTTGATTGGGGTATCCCTATTGCAGGGTCTTTTAGAAGTAGGGAGATCCTGAATTCTCTACAAGAAGAACTGCTCCAGTAGTTGGGAATGGAACCCAAGAAGGATGGGGTCATGTTGGACTTAGTGCTTACAAACGGGGAAAGTGTTTCTGATGTTACAGTGGGTGATCATCTGGCATCCAGATGGTACATAGAAACATAGAAAATGGTACATAGAAACATAGAAAATGACGGCAGAAAAGGGCCACAGCCCAACAAGTCTGCCCACTCTAATGACGGTTTAATATTAATAAGGGTATAGAGAGGGTTCATTCAAAGCAAAGGATCTAGAATTTTTTAAAAACTAACTTTGGATGGGGATTACGACAATGAATTGTCTGGATGGGGATGTCTGGAGGGGAGTGGAAATGCAGTGGGCAAAACTGAAAGGAGTAACTGTAAGAGTGACAAACCTTTCTGTGAGGCAAGTAAGTAAAAGTAAGAGGAAATGAAGGCTCCTTTGGTTCTCTAAAGTAGTAGCTGAAAAGGTAAGGAATACAAAGTTAGCTTTCATAAACTACAAAAGATGACAGAAAGAGGAAGACAGGCAAAAATATCTGGAAAAGTTGAGAGGTCTGGTTGTGTGGTCAGGAAAACAAACATGCAAATGGAAGAAAAAATAGCTGACACAGTACTACAGGGAGACAACATTTTTTAGATATATCAATGATAGGAAGAAGTGCAAAAGTGGCATTGAGCGACTCAAAGTTGAAGGGGAGAAATATGTAGAAGCTGATAAAGGAAAGGCTGAATTGCTTAACAGATATTTCTGTTCTGTGTTCACGGCTGAATTGCCAGGAGTGGGACCACAGAAGACAAATAAGAATAGGGATGGAGGAGTGGTAGACCCTGATCGATTTTCGTTAGGAACTAGCTAAAATAAAAATAGACACAGCGATAGGGCCAGATGGTTTACATCCGAGGGTGCTGAAAGAACTTAGGGAAGTTCTGGTGGCTCCGCTGACTGACCTTTTCAATGAGTCTCTAGAGTCGGGAGAAGGGTGGATGTGGTCTTCTCTACAAAAGTGGAAGTAAGGAAGAAGTAGGGAATTATAGGCCGATAAGTCTGACTTCTGTGGTAAGCTTTTAAAACAGAGAATGGTGAAGTTTCTGAAATCCTGTGGATTACGGGAATGGAGGCAACATTGATTCAATAGAGGTAGGTCTTGCCAGACAAATCTGATCAATTTCTTTGACTGGGTGACCAGAGAATTGGATAGAGGATGTGCACTAGATGTAGTGTATTTAGATTTTAGCAAAGCCTTTGACAGTGTTCCACACAGATGTCTAATAAATAAACTATTGAGCATGTATGGTTGGGCAGACTGGATAGACCACAGTTCTTCAACCGCCGGTCCGCAGGAAATTTTTGCCGGTCCGCACAGGACCGGCAAGATTGACTCATTTGAACTTCCTGCCGGTCCACGCAGGACCGGCAAGATCAGCATCGGAAGCGTGCGCTGGGCCGGAGAGATCTTGGGGAGCCTCCGACAGTGGCTTTCTCCCCTCTCTGCAGCTCTCCTTTACTTCCCAGCGCAGCGATTCACGAAGGCAGCCTCGGGGCTTTTGCTGAGTCGCGGCTGCCTCTGATGATACAACTTCCTCTTTCCTCAGAGGCGGCGTGACCCAACAAAGGACCCGAGGCTGCCTTCGTGAATCGCTGCGCTGGGAAGTAAGAAGAGCTGCTGGGAGGGGAGAAAACCACTATCAGTCTGGGAAGCTGCTGGGCAGGGGAAAAAAGGGACAGCTGCTACTGGAAAGGGAGAAGGAGAGATGCTTCTGGGAGGGGAGGAGGGAAAGGAATCTGGGAAGCTGCTGGGCAAGATAAAAAAAAGGGACAGCTGCTACTGGACAGGGAGAAGAAGAAGGAGAGATGCTTCTGGGAGGGGAGGAGGGAAAGGAATCTGGGAAGCTGCTTGGCAAGGAAAAAAAGGTACAGCTGCTACTGGAGAGGGAGAAGGAGAGATGCTTCTGGGAGGGGAGGAGGGAAAGGAATCTGGGAAGCTGCTGGGCAAGATAAAAAAAGGGACAGCTGCTACTGGACAGGGAGAAGAAGAAGGAGAGATGCTTCTGGGAGGGGAGGAGGGAAAGGAATCTGGGAAGCTGCTGGGCAAGGAAAAAAAGGGACAGCTGCTACTGGATAGGGAGAAGAAGGAGAGATGCTTCTGGGAGGGGAGGAGGGAAAGGAATCTGGGAAGCTGCTGGGCTAGGAAAAAAAGGGACAGCTGCTACTGGAGAGGGAGAAGGAGACGGAGAGATGCTTCTGGGAGGGGAGGAGGGAAAGGAATCTGGGAAGCTGCTGGGCAAGATAAAAAAAGGGACAGCTGCTACTGGAGAGGGAGAAGAAGGAGAGATGCTTCTGGGAGGGGAGGAGGGAAAGGAATCTGGGAAGCTGCTGGGCAAGGAAAAAAAGGTACAGCTGTTACTGGAGAGGGAGAAGGAGAGATGCTTCTGGGAGGGGAGGAGGGAAAGGAATCTGGGAAGCTGCTGGGCAAGGAAAAAAAAGGGACAGCTGCTACTGGAGAGGGAGACGGAGAGATGCTGCTGGGAGGGGAGGAAGGGAAGAGAGTTACTGCTGGACAGGAGGAGGAGGGAAGGGAGAATGAAAAAAGGAAGGAAACAGCTGGCAGAGAGATTAGAGGAGGGGAAGGGGAGACACAGGCATGAGAAAGTAGAGAGATTGATGATAGGAAGGGGTCAGCAGAAAAATAAGCAGAGGGACAACGATGATAGATCTGGTGTAGGAGAGATAAAAATGAAGAGAGCAGAGAAGCTGGAATGAATCATGTAAATAGGAGAGAGGGGCACAAGCTGGATGGAAAGGAGAGAGGGACATAGAAAGAAGACAGATACCATATGGAAGGGGGAGAGGACAGATAGTGGATGGAAGGGGCAGATGCTGGATTGAAGAGACAGAGAGGGCATACGCTGGAAGGAAGAGAGTGAAAAAAAGATTGAAAGCAGAAACCAGAGACGACAAAAGGTAGAAAAAAATAATTTTATTTCTATTTTGTGATTAGAATATATCAGATTTGAAATATATATCCTGCTAGAGCTGGTGTTAGACATAACTGGGGACTGCAAAACCCAGGCAGTGCTTCTTTAGCTTTCAGCTGGCTTAGGGCGCTCTCTGACCAGGGGGCAGTTGCCCTAGTTGCACTCCCCTAAAACTATTCCTGTCATGTGTTACTTCAGTATTCTGTTAGCATGATATTTCTGTGTAGCATTCTGTAATAATTTGGCTTGTTCAGTTTTCTTGATAGTAGAGGGGATATATGTGAAGGGGAGGTGAGACAGGGGTTTTGTTGATCCTTGCTCTGAATTATTTGTATTTATAAAATGACAATTCTACAGAATATTGTTTCTTTTTATACTTTAATAAAATACATTCAATATAAAATCATAACTGAGGCTTGTGTGGATGGGATCAGATGATTTGTGGGGCCGAGCTCGCGGAGATGGGGCGGAAACGGGATTTTTAAATTTTAGTCCTAGTAGTTTGCCGGTCCACAAAATAATTCTTTTTTTTCTGCCGGTCCACGGGTGTAAAAAGGTTTTAGAACACTGGGATAGACCACTCAGGGTCTTTTATCTGCCATCATTTACTATGTTACTCTTGCAGGCAGGCTTGCTTGCAGAAGAAATAACTGATTGGGGCAGCAGAGAGGAGGGAGAAGGAAGAGGTGCTGAAAACTTATCAGTATTTCTTGCAACAGTCTAGCAGAGCAGATAGAAGACCATTGTTTCAGCATACCATCTCTATTGCACTGGATATATATTTGGGTAGGACTGTAGTCAACAATACAGAGTTTCCAACTGGCATCAGATTAGCACAAGCCTCACTCCTAATACTTTTGAATTAGGGTCTCAGATATCACACCAAACCTCTTGCATTCCTGTCAAGGTTACTGGAGAGCCAATACATACAGGACCCATTCCTTGTACCTTTCTATACATCTCTCATCAGAAAGCCACCTCGCATACATTGTCCTTTGTCACTCTATCATCAGGTGGTCTCTTTTTTTGCATATTCTCAGATCATACAAGGATTTTCCTGTACTCTGCATAGTAACTGTCATCCGTAATATATATCGAAAGAAGGTAAAAAAAAAAAAGAACAATTAGCTGCATGGTTAAAACCATTCAAAATAGCTTTATAAAGTGTCACAATTCTGTTTTCTGTACATCTGATGTCTCATTCTTCATACTTCTAGTTACAAATGCGTAATTTTTATCCTTGTTCCAGTTCTTTTTCTTTCTCTTTTAAAGGCAACTCAACACAAAACAACCATCAACAATACCCTATTTACAGAGAGGTACAATATAACATAATCATTGCAAAAAAGAATAAAAATAATTTCCTTGGTAACAAGATACTTGTTTAAGATGTAAAATAAGAAAATTCACATCTTTACTTCAAAAAGAGAAAGAACTGGTAAAGATAAATGTAGAACTCACTTTTTCTGATATCACAAGTCATTATCCTTCTTTCCTCCCCCCCTCCCAAAAATTTTTAACAACCCTCCCCAGGGATTCAAGTATCAAGGATTAAATGATGGACTAAGGAATTGGTTCTAGATGCAGTTCATATTCCCATAAATTAAACCACAAAGAAATAATCTAATTTTAAAAAAAAGAGCTTTAACAAGATAGGTATAGAATTCAAACCCACCCTGAAAAATGCAGGGGCCTCGGTTTGAAAATGAACCATGTGTTTCCCTATGCAGTTAAAACTACCAACTGAATTCAGAGTGGTGTTAGTTAATCCCAAGTTTGGAAAGTCTACTCCTGTCTGGAAGAGCTGCAGTCCGGATTCTGCTCCACAAACAACGGTCAATGGGGAGGAAGACGATGAGCCCCTCCCCTCTCCGTGTTAGTTGTATTTTATCAAAGTAACCAGGCAGCAGCTTATGCTGGTGTTTGATGCTCAGAATCTTGATCCTCTTCTGGCTCTGGCCTTTTATATTTCCTCATGTGTTTGTAGCGCTCCACATATGCCTTCACCAGGTTTGCCACCTTTACAGGGTTGATTTCTCCACTTTTGCTGTGACAGATCTGCAGGAGAAACATAAATCAAATACTGTTTCATCACATCTAACTCACTAAGAATTTGTGTACAGACAAAGGGCTAGATTCTAATAACACCGCCTAACTTAATTGCTTTAATTGGTTCAACTGGCATAGTAACTGACTGGCACCATTCTCCCATCTAAGGAGGTGCCTTGCATTGCCTAAGTCCATTATGGGCAAGGTTAATTCTGGAAGTGGCGTTAGGCACCTCTGTAGACGTGATTATTGTGAAAGGTAGGTGCTGGAAATTTAACCCTTTAAAACCCTGGCCTACCTTTCACGTAGCCACGATTCTGCAAATGGCGCCTTTGCATGACTGACACACAAATGGCACTCTGTTTGGAGGCGCCGACCAATAACAGCACCATTTGTAGAATCTAACCCGCATTTTGTACTGGGTTGTAATTAGACTAAATGGTGCTATAAGATATGTGATTTCTGTGCAATAAAATCCAAGACCCAGAACTGAACCATGAATCTTGTCATTTACTTATTAAATTTGCATAATCATTTGAGACAATGGTACTAACAATTTAAGGCAGGAATTTTCCAAGGACTGCAGGTGACATCATTCGACAAAGCCCCAGCACGGATGCTGCCAACCATTCCACAACTTTTAGAAGCCTTTGGCAGCACTGAATGTACCGTATTTTCACGCATATAACGCGCGCGTTATACGTGGTTTTTACAAACCGTGCATAACCTTGCGTGTACAAAATTTTTTTTACATAGTTTCCCCCCCCCCCATCACCCGGAAGGAGCGCTCACACTCCCACCCCGAAGGACCGCTCGCACCCCCACAGCCTCCCCCCCTCCCCCATGGAGAAGCTGTCTACCTTGTTTCCGGATGCCAGCCCAGCTGCTTCCTCTTCAGGCGGTCCCGCCCTTTCTCTGATGTCAGAGAAAGGGCGGGACCGCCTGAAGCGGAAGCAGCGCAGCAGGGCTCAGAGAAGGGGCAGGACCGCCGGCAGAGGAAACAGCTGGGCTCGCTGGCATCCGGAAACAAAGTAGACAGCTTCTCCATGGGGGAGGGGGGAGGCTGTGGGGGTGCGAGCGGTCCTTCAGGGTGGGAGTGCGAGCGCTCCTTCGGGGTGGGGGTGCGAGCGGTCCTTCAGGGTGGGGGTGCGAGCGGTCCTGCGGGGGGGTGAATCGGACGTCGGGGGGGGGGGATCAGGCTTTCAGGGTAGGGACAGGACTTCAAGGGGGAAAGGAGAGTCAGGGCGGGCGAAAAGAGAGTCGGGGTCTCCAGAGGAGAGTCGGGCAGCATGCGCGGTATACGGGTGTGCGCGGTATATAAAAATTTCTGTACATAAATTTGTGTTTTCCGCGCGCTATTCCCGTGTGCGCATTTTACACGGGTGCGCGTTATCTACGTGAAAATACGGTACATGCATGTGGACCTTCTCACCTGCCTCATCTGCGTAGGACCAGGCAGTTGAATACAACTCCTAGGGGAGGTAGGAAGTATGTGATAATATGTGCCCTGCTGTTCTCATGGAACACCTGCTACATATGGATAATTTTGCTTACTCTGAGGATAAGCAGGACTGCATATTACCACAGATGGGTATAGGTGTTCTCCGAGGACAGTAGGTATAGCATAGTTAAAAGACAGGGAGAATTATAGGCTGGTTTAGATGAAATTCTGAGATGACCTTTGGGAGGAACTTTGGATGAGTACGAAGAACTAACCCTATCATGGAGGAATGTTGTTAGGTGGCAAGTCTGTGAGCACGGAGTTTATGTGCCAAACGCAGCCTTGGATGCCCTGACGCAGCTTAGCGAAATGCTGGCTGGCCAGACGGCTTGGGCTGAGCAGACTTGCAGTGTGGAGTTGAATTACAGTAAGAGGTGTTCGGGGGAAGAAAGTAGTTTGGATGTAGAGAAGCGACAGAGAAAGCTAAGTATTGATGATGACTCTTCTATGACATTTCAAACTGGCATGCACTCATACACAATTCTTGTACTTTAGCAGGAAGCAATTTTATGGTCGCTCCCGAACACAGCTGCTAGCTAAAAATTTTTGTGCTTGGCTCATAACGCACTTGTGGAGCGGCTGAAAAGTTTGGCTCCTATTACATTACATTAGTGATTTCTATTCCGCCGTTACCTTACGGTTCAAGGCAGATTACACAAGAATTGTCATGATGCTACGAAATACATTTGCTGGATTACATGAGAATTGTCATGATACTAGTAAATGCCTAATGAGTGGTTTGAATATTTTTTGATTTGCTATGTAGAGAGTGTTGTGGGTGAATCTTGGGGGCGGGTCTGGTCCTGTTATAAAGGTTTAATGTATTTTTTTGAAGAGTAGGGTTTTTGTTTCTTTTTTGAAGGTTTTGTAGTCTGTGGTCGAGGATAGCAGATTCGTGAGTTGCTCTGGTGACTAGAAGGTTGTAGTACATTTTTCTTCATTTGACATTTTTGGTAGGTGGGTGTGTGAATAGTGTGTGGGTTCTCCTGTGTCTGGTTGAGGTAGATTGAGTTAGTCGGTTGGGCTGTCTCCGTTTATAGCTTCAAATAGTAAGCAATGGAATTTGAAGTGTACTCTTGCTTGTATTGGGAGCCAGTGTGAGTCGTGGTATGCTTCTGTGATGTGGTCATATTTTTTTTTAGAAAGTAGATGAGTCTTATTTTTGTATTGTTTTATCATGGTTGCTGGGCAGGGGAGATATAGTATGTTGCAGTAGTCTATTAAGCCTAGGATTAGAGATTGTACCAAAAGTTGGAATTGTTTTCTGTTGGAGAATTTTTGAACTTATTTTAGGTTTCTTATAGTTGTAAATGATGTTTTTATTATTTTGTTGATTTGTGGTTGCATGGTACAGCCTCTGTCAATCAGTACTCCAAGGAGTTTTAGCATGGGATGAATGGGGTAAGAGATCGAGTTTATTACTATGTTTGTTAAGGTTGGGGTTTTGCTGTTTTCTAGGAGGATGAAGTTTGTTTTGTCCGGGTTAAGTTTTAGTTTGTGCTCTGTCATCCATGTTGCTACTGTTTCAAGTGTTTTGTGCCTATCATGGTGGGCTCCGGTTGGTCGAAAGGAAGGAGACTGGTGATGTCATCTACATAGCTGTAGGAGGTTAGGCCATGTTTGTCTAGGTAGGAGCTGAGGGAAGCAATGTATAGGTTGATCCTTGGAGTACTCTGCAGGGGTTGAACCACGGTTCTGATTTTTCTTTGTTTGTTTTAACTCTGTATGTTCTGGATTGTAGGAAGCCTTTGAATCATGATAGTACCTTGCCTGAGATTCCTATAGGTTCTGGATGTGAATTTTGACATTCTGATTTATTCACGTATTTATAGTCTTAAAAAATTTCTTTAAAATTTTTTAAGACATTGAAATATTGAACAATTAAATTATTGAAAAATTAAATAAATTAAGATTAAGAAGTTTTGCGGAACTGATGGAGGAACGTGTTTTTTTTGCTGATGAGGTAGCTCTGAATTATGCCTGCATGAACGTCAATTAACAACGGCAGGCTTGAGTCTGAGGCTTTTTTTTCCTCCTGTATAAGATCCTCACAGCTTTTGATGTATTTTTGCATTTAAACCCTAAGGGCTAGTGTTTTTAGCGCATGCACACGCTACCTGAAAAACTACCGCCTGCTCAAAAGGAGGCGGTAGTGGCTAGCACACGGCATTTTAGTGTGCGCTATTCCGCGCGTTAAGGCCCTAATGCATCTTTGTAAAAGGAGCCCTAAGTGGTTGAGCCAAACATAAGCTATTAACTAAAGTGAATATAATTTATTCCTTTGCTTGGGAACAAGATAATTTAGTTCAAGGGTTTTGTTTTTAATAATTTGTCCCTTGAGTTTGTGGAGGTGGCGTGAACCCCACTATTTACCCTTCTCCATTGAGAATATTGACCATTTAAACCCACTCTCTGTTTTCTGTCTTTCAACCAGTTATTAATCCATAAAAGGACATTAACCTCCTATCCCATGACTCTCTAATTTTCTCAGAAGACTTTCATGAAGTACATTGTCAAATACCTTTTGAAAATCCAAATACACAATATCAACTGGTTCACCTTTATCCACATGTTCATTCACCCCTTCAAAGAAATGCAGTAGATTGGTGAGGCAACATTTCCATCAACTAAAACCATGTTGGCTTTCTCTCATTAATCCATGCTTATGTATATGTCCTGTCATTTTGTTCTTTATGCATTTTGCCCGGCATCGTCAGACTCACCAGTCTATAATTTCACGGATCACCTTTGGAACCTTTTAAAAATCGGTGCCACATTGGAAAAGACCTATTAGGCCTTGCATGGCATTTTATTTACATAACTGATACTGTGCCATGAGAATTTGGATGCAGTTCTTGGGATCCCAGACCCTTTTCCAGAAATGCTTCTGTTGGAGATATTTTTGTTTTAATTTTGGAGATTGGTTATAGCTTGTTTGCTTTGCTGGAGGGCTGTGTTTTATATGTTCATTGTTCTTGGTTATTGAATTTATTCAGCTTGATTACACTATTACATTAGTGATTTTTATTCCGCCATTACCTTGCAGTTCAAGGTGGATTACAGAAGAGGATTTCTGGATATGTCCAGAGGTGTTACAGAGTACAGTGGGTTGCTTCAGAGGCTTGAAATGTTTCATACAGTGTAGTTAATCTTCATGGATTTCTTGAATAGCAGGGTTTTTATTGGTGGTCTAGTTTTGCTGCCTGTGTGGCTAGAAGGCCATCGTACAGTTTTTTTCCGTTTATGTCTCTGATTGGAGGGTATGTGAATGGTGTCTGGGTTCTCCTGTGTCTGGTTGTGGTAGTTTGGATTAGGCAGTTGTTCAAGTAGGATGGGCTGTCACCATTTATGGATTTATTCATTAAATATTTATTGATTTTCAGTTTAAAGTCAAGTATTACACTTGTACAGAAAGCAACAATAGAAGGTACATTAAATACGTTGAAATTATAAGTCATAAAGGTAACAAAAATTTTTAACTATTTATGTTCAAGTCCTCAACTTAGGATCCAAGACTTAAAAAAATGCCTGTACAGAGGTATTGTCTTGCAGTGCCCATTAGTGTTCCTAGTAGGGTCTCCGTGCTGTAGTTGGCTCTGAAGCCCGACTGTGTGGGGTGGAGTACGTTGTGATTATCTAGGTATGAAGCTAAAGTTTTGGCTACGAGACCTTCCATCAGTTTGACGTTCAGTGGGATTGAGGCTATGGGTCTTATGCTATGTCCACCAGCAAAGGTATGACACCTTGAAATCACAAAATTTGTTTCTCATCCCCTATTCTGACATCTGCAGTAACATTAAATGCTTCTCTATTTACAAAACAAAGAGTGATAAAAGACACTGGATTATCCCCATCTGAATATGAAGACACTAAAGGAACACTGGCAGAATACAAGCACCAGGTCCCTAATGATGAATCCAACTGTGTTATTAGCTTCTCTCAATTCTACCGTCTAAGAAGTTAGATCAAGCTCAAGAGTTCTTTTCCTGTTTTACCTTCTGTACAGCCTTTCGCAGAATATCCTTGTATTCATCCTTAGTGATCTCCCTCTTTTGATAAAAAGGTTTTATGGCAAGTTTAACTTCTTCGACAGCCCGCTCCTGTATGTGTAGTTTCTTCAAGTACTGCAAAGATAGGAAAAAGCACACTCAGTAAACCAAAGATAAAGGAAACCCCCCTGAAATAATGGATTACCAGCTGTAATTGGTCTTTATAATCAGTAAAGGTAGTCTTATGATGGCTCACAAAAGCAGAGCAACTATAAGAAACCACAACACTAGTAGTGACCACGAGTTCATTAGTACAAAAGGCTTTGCAAGCTTTTTCCTACAAAAACCATCACTAAGACTATAGTACTATGCATTGACGTGTGAGAAATCTGTATGCAGAGATCTTGACTGAGGGGCTATTGCAATGGCTGTTCTCTTGGGACCAGAAAGGGGTGTAACGAGTCCATATTCAACTGACCTGGTGCTGAGGTTTCATTTTGAAGGTAATACCCTTCCAAACCCTAGACCATTTGTTACGAGTACTTAAGTTGTCTAATCTATTGTCAGGGGAGGTAGGTATGGAAGATAATAGAAAAAAAAATAGGAGAAAAATGGATAACGTTTACCTTTAGGAATTGGGGGTAGGTTAATTAATGACAGACCCATGATTGGGGATTTGGTTTGTGATGAATAAGTAGTTTGTCTTTTGTAGAGGACATTGGAATGGGAGGGGAGTTTGTCATGTTGAAAAACTATAAAAACTAGAGGTGGTATGCACATATTGTATTATTTTTAGAGTGCAAGACTTTTTTTTATTGTTGTGACTTTGATCTTATATTTTGTTTTTCTTAGAATTGTTTCAATAAAGACTTCTGAAAATTAAACAATTTTTTAAAAGAAAATGGGAGATAGCAAAAATAAATTACTTCCAAAAATATCATATTTGGGTCAATATAAATCATGTATATACTTTTTACATACTTCTGTGATTTGCAGGTGTAGATAACCACATTAACACATAAACAACAGTAGAAATCCCAGTTTTAAAAATTATACAAATTATGAATACATGCATGTGACAAAATAGCACGGCTTGGGTATGAGTAGGGCAAAATAGGCACATTCACCATTCACAGATCTGCAGCTGCTCCCAGATATCTGGGGTTGTTTTTCTTGTAAGTGCTCATTTCAGGCTTTGTTCTACTTGAAGAATTAGGGAATTAGGGGAAGATGCCCTCTTAATCCCTATTTATATCCCTCCTCCCCCCCCCCCCAAAATCCACTCTGCCAAATGATTACAGGTCTTGTAATCATGTATGTTTCTAAAATGCCATACATACACTTCCACATGTTGGCACTTAAACTGACATGTATGTTGCCGTGTTGGCCCCGTTGACAATTTACATGTTGACACAGCATGTAGCCGGTGCACACACTTCCACTGCTGCACGTACAGGCAGTCTCCAGGGTTCTGTTTTTTAAAACCCTAATTAAGTTGAATTTTAATTTGCTGTATAGTCCCTATATCTAAACTGCTGCACAATCTCATATGTCCAAGTATTTAAAGCTACTGTATAATCTTGTATGTCCAATTCACTCCATTGTGAATGTTTACTTGTAAACCGTTCTGAGCTACTGGGAGGACAGGATAAAAATCTAAATAAATAATAGTATTCTTCCCACCGTCTCCACCTCACCACACCCAACATTACTCCCTCTCATCTCTCTCTTCCCCGTGCATCTCTACCTCACTTCTCTTCCACCACCATGTCCAATAATTCTCTCTCTCCCTATGCCCATCAATTCTCCTCTTTCTTCATCTCCCCATGTACACCATCTCTTTCCCTCTCACTCAGACACCCAATTCTCCCTTCCTATTCCCTCCCTCACCTCAGCATCTCTTTCCCTCCATTCTTCCATCCTATCACTAATTCTCCCCTCCCTCCATTCTGTGTCCCAAGTTCATGCCCCCACCCCCTTGTCCTTTGTCCAAAATTTGTGCTCCCTCCTATGTCCCAATGCGACCCTCTGTCTCCCTCCCTCCTTTCTGTGTCCCAAATACGTGCCTCCCTCCCGTGGGTCTTTACCTTCTTCTGGCTGGCTCCATCCCCCTTCCAACCGCAGTCATTTCTCTACACAAATCTGCGGGCAGTGGCTCCTATGTGTGTCCCGTGGCTAAGCGGAAGCCTTTCCTCCGACGTCAGAGGGAAGGCTTCCAGTTCAACTGTGGGATACATGTAGGAGCCCACAGCTTTGTGCACAGAAACGACCGGCTGAAGGAGTAAGGAACTGGCAAGAAGGTAAAGACTTGTGGGAGGGAGGCATGTACTTGGGGCACGGAATGGACAGAGGGAGAGGAGTGCATTGGAATACCAAAGGACCCCTGTTGATAAATACGAGTCCAACGTAAGTTGGATGCTCGTAAAACGGGGACTACCTGTATTTTAGAAAACATTCTATATTAGTTAATCCTTTTCTAAAATATTAGTGGAAGCTGACACACCTCAACCTGTCCATCTCAATTAACCAAGCTGCTTATCTTTAGCAGTTCATCAAGGATATAGGCCCATATGCTCAAACCTCACCGTGCCTTTAGCGATTGACACTAAACCAGTTTTAGCCAGTTTAGCATTGAAGTATTTCAGCTACTGATGCCCAACATGGCTAACTGTGGTCCTTTCTGTGATTTGTAGCTGCATCTAATAGTCATGTAGATGGATTACAACAAGCTCATCAATATTAAAATGAGCACTCTGATTGATGCCCAGATGATGCACAAAATGAAGCATCGGTTTTTAATGCTCTGAAATCTCTGACAGGTCTGGAGGCATCGGTAGTGTTAAAAAAAGTGCAGTTTAAAAATTTTTAATGGGCACAGATTAAAACATGCACAATCTGTTTCCATTTAAAAAAAAAAAAAGTCATGCTGGGAGAGCCGAATCTTATTGTAGGATTGCACTGAGCCTTTTGACTGAAAATGGCTCATTTCATTGGAAATGTAGTTTGTCAACCAGAAAATTCAAAATTTGGGTAATTTTCAGTTATAATAGCACATTGCTTCTATTTCGAAGCTTGGATTAGCTTCCTTCTGAAATGGCTTCTACACAACATATGTTCCTGTTTTCAGTGAAGATCAACTTAACAAGGGTCTATATTTTTATAACCATTGAAAAAATGTTTTGAAGTTGTTGTGAAGCTATTGCTACTGCCTTTTCTATGCTGTGTTGCTTCTGAAGTGTTAGAAGAAAGGCCAGAAGCTTCCTATTTACCGGCTGCTGCTACAGCATTGGGTGGTTGGGTGAAGGAGGGAGGGGGTTGTTCAGGACAAACTCTACTGCTTCAGAAACGGTGGAAGGAGGTGGGTTGTCAGAACCGGCTGCCTGCTGCTTTGGGAAAGAAGAGAGGGAGGGAGATTTGTGGCTCCTGTGATGCTTCAGGTGGGGGGGGGGCATCACTTTGGACATTGTCTGAGAAGCACGGGAGATTTTTTTTTTTTTGGCAATAATTTTTTTGCCAGTTGGTTTAGAGTGCGGTTATTTGAATACTAATTTATTTAGCTTTATTACGTTGGTTGCTCCATGGAACTTCCAGCTAAGGCACCATATGGAGAAATCTTTATGCACAAAATTTTCCATGTTTAAAGGGTTTTGGATGATGTATTACAGAACTGTATGTTTCTAAGGGTTTGGAGGCTTCTGTTCTTTAAAGTTCCATAGTATGTTTGTGCCAACGATTCTGTTTTCCTTTCCACAAGCTGTAGGATATTAAACCCTTTGCCAACTACTAAACTTGTGCCCGTCACACTTAAGTTGTTACCTCTTCGTTCTTCATCTTCTCTGGCGCTTGTTTGGGAGGCTTGCCCTGGTTTTCGCTCTCTCCTATAGATGCTGCCTCTGCTCCTGGCTCACAAGCAGTCACCAGGCAACCTGGCTCTGGAATTAAGCCAGCACCTGCAACGCCCGTGAGCAGAGGGACACTGCCCTGCATGAAAAACTGAACGGTGGGCTCACTGACTGGTGCATATGGTGGGATACTCACTGGCAGAGGCAGGGCCAAAGGTGAATTTTGGGTAATAACCTGATGAAGGATGAAAAACACCATCAGTGTTTTCAGTTATAACAAATGATATGCATGTAAGCAGTCCTAATTTATTACCAAGGTTGTATATCACAAACTTAGCACCCAAATATTTATACTCATTGGTACCAATCCCCCTGAGATTTTATTACCAGTGGGGCAAAGAGCCAGCAGATCACCATGGCCCCAAAAAGTCATGTCCCATTTAAGGCCACAAGAAACCTATCAGGGTGCTAGGAGGAATGTGAATTTGTTTCCTTTTATTTTAAATCATTTCAGAATAGGAAAACCTTCCCCCCTCCCCCACATATACCTAAAATATTCAACCACAGACATTCAATATCTTTGATTAGTAGCTTTGATCAACTTCCGTGGGACATTTCATATGTTTTACCAACCCTCCATTCTCTCAGCACTTGTACATAAAATCTTCCACCTCTGCAACTCTCTTAAACTGCTTATATCCTCTCCACTACTAATGTTCACTGCATGTGTCTAAATTTTGGCATTTCTATTTGCTTCTTGCTTTTATGTGCTCATATTTCAAACAAACTGATTTTGTTCATTAAAACTACCCACCAATTATATTGAACCCACCATTTCAATATTACCCTATGAACTGATAAGAGAGCTTTTGATATTTGTTTCCCCACTCTGGAACTTCCTAATTCCTAACATCAGTAGACTATATGTTACTCCTCTTCTGAAAGAAGCCCACTGGCTACCCATTACACACCGTATCACTTATAAAACCTTAATGCTGGTCTTTAAAATCAAACTCTCACGTCTTTCACCTTTTCCAGGTGGGGGCGTACCATGGCCTGGTATAATGGCATGATAACCTTTTCAGATCTGTTTGTGATCCCCCTTCTTAATCATTCCTAGCATTCTGCTTTCCCTTTTCACCACTACTACACATTGCATGGACAATTTCATTGTCTTGTCTACAAGTACTCCCAAGTGTCTTTCCTGGGAGGTCTCTCCAAGTACCACCCCGGACATCCTGTATTCGTGCATGAGATTTTTGTTACCGACATGCATCACTTTATACTTATCCACGCTGAACTTCATCTGCCATGTCAATGTCCATTCCTCGAGCCTGATTATGTCACGTTGCAGATCTTCGCAATCCCCCTGTGTCTTCACTACTCCGAATAACTTCGTATCGTCCGCAAATTTAATCACCTCAGTCGTTGTACCAATGTCCAGATTGTTTATAAAGATGTTGAAGAGCATAGGTCCAAGCACCGAGCCCTGCAGCACCCCACTGGTGACACTCTTCCAGTCTGAGTATTGTCCATTTACCCCCACTCTTTGTTTCCTATGCTCCAGCCAGTTTTTAATCCATGTGAGTATTTCACCCTCGATTCCATGGCTTGCAATTTTCTGAAGTAGTCATTCATGTGGAACCTTGTCAAACGCCTTCTGAAAATCCATATATACAATGTCGAGCGGGTCGCCCTTGTCTATCTGCCTGTTTACTCCCTCGAAGAAGTGCAGCAAGTTCGTTAAACAAGATCTGCCTTTGCTGAAACCGTGCTGGCTGGTCCTCATCAGACAGTGTCAGTCAAGGTGATCAATGATGCGATCCTTTATCAGCGCCTCTACCATCTTTCCCGGTACCGAGGTCATCCCTAGAGAAATTCAAATCCTCCCTTAAAGTGCTCCTTGTAAGAACATTTTAAATTTTACTTAGTTCATGTCCTTGGACGGACTTGTTGTCTCCTCTTCCTTTTGTGTTTTCCCTCTCTCCTCTTTTTCCTTTAAATGCGCCTGTGTCATGTTTAAACTTCTCTATGGAATATTTGGTCCTTTGGTTTCTTTATACTGGAATACCCTTAGATCTTGCCATTTGAGGAATACACCGAGATATAAATGACTGTTTCCTTCCTTCAGAGGAATTAAATCGGCCGGAAAACTCAGTCAATCTTTCGCTTATAAATTGGTAGAAATGTAGAATGGGCTTTCTGACTCTGTCAGATTAATAGGTCAGTTACAATTTCGTAAAGTCCTAAACACTTTATTATTTACACAATATTTGAACAATTTACCTAAAAGATTCAACGAATTGATTGCTCTACAACACTTATTTTCTCTTATGCTTTTGTTTGCTTTTTTTGCTGGTCTTTAATTACTTGTAAACTGAGTCGAGCTCCGCTGGGAGATGACCCGGTATATAAATCAAAGACTAGATTCGATTAGATATTGTAGTTCTCCCCTCTCCCTCTTGTACCAGTTCGTTTAATTTTGTTTTGTCTGTCCTTTTGACTTGATTGTTGATTTTTTGTTCTCCCTTTGATTTTACTGTACATCCACCTTGAAATCTGTGATATAAAGTAGTATAACAAATTTTTAATTAACTTGGAAACTTTTCCATCACTTGAATCAGCTGAATCTATAGTTTCACAGACAGCAAAGTTACTTTTTGTGGCAGGTGTTCTCTGAATCCTGGAAATATCTTCTGAAAGCTTTTGGCAGGCCAACTGCACATGTACAAGTGCCTTCTTGCCTGCCTGACTTGCCCAGGACCTGCAGTTGTGAAAAAGCATACAGAATGCAACTCCTAAGGGAGAACACATGTCTTGCTGTCCTCGGAGAACACCTACTGTTGGTGAGTAACTTTGCTTTCTCCATAAGCATGACTAGGGTTACCATATGTCTGGGTTTTCCCACACATGTTCTCTTTCAGCAGTCCATCAAGCATCTGGGCGGCTTTTCTACAGGCAGCTTTTTGTCCGGGTTTCTGCCATTGGGGGGGGGGGGGGAAGGGGAAAGGATAGTGGCTGTCATCATGGCAAATCTAATCAAAACTCAAATGGCAAAGAAGATGCACAGCAAGTACCAGGTCAGTTCAGGTCATGCCGGTCACCTGCCGTGCGGCAAGCTGATTGGATGAACGGGCCCTCCTCTTTCCTCCGAGTCTGACTTCATGCACAGTGCATGTTGCCGGCAGATGCCAAGGCATGAGGAGAGGCCATTGCAAAGGAAGCCAGGAGTCGACTCCTTCTCATAGGCTGTTTCTCCTTCAAACCCAGTGCCCCCTCCTGCCCTCAGTAATCTGATCCATGCAGATTCCCAGCTTGCTAGTCTCTAGTTAGTTGCACAATGCCTCCGGTGATGCTGGTAGACAGATCACGGATGATACGGCAGCTAGTAGTAGGTGGTGTAATGAGGATACATTTGTTTTTTCCACACTTTGCTGAATAAGAACATAAGACTAGCCTTACTGGGTCAGACCAATGGTCCATCAAGCTCAGTAGCTCGTTCTCACAGTGGCCAATCCCCAAGGAGTAGCAATATTCCCCCCCTGTCTTTCTCAATAAGACTTATAAAAATAATAACTTTATTTCTTCTATACCGACACAATCTTGCGACTTCTAGGCGGTTTACAGTGAAGAAAGCTGGACAATCAGCAAATTAAAGAATACAGTGGTACCTTGGATTACGAGCATAATCCATTCCAGGAGCATGCTCGTAATCCAAAATGCTCGTATAGGAAATAATGGAATCTTGCTTTGATATGTTCCCACCCCCCACCTTCCCCCCCTCCCCGAGGCCAGCAGCGCTGCTCCCCACCCCCCACGAGAACCGGCATTTCTCCCCCCGAAGGCCCCCCTCGCGATCCGGCACCCCCTCGCCGCCATCGTGCACCCCCCCACCGCCATCAGGCACCCCCCCACTGCCACCTGAGATCCCCCAACCCACCCGAACCCTCTTCTTACTTCCAGTGTAGCCTCCGCATCGGCACCGGCACCAGCATGTCCTGTGCCCAAAAATCTGCTTCCTGTGCCGGGCCTTGAGCATGCGCATGCTCAAGGCCCGGCACAGGAAGCAGATTTTCGGGCACAGGACATGCTGGTGCTGATACGGAGGCTACACTGGAAGTAAGAAGAGGGTTCGGGTGGGTTGGAGGATCTCAGGTTGTGGCGGGGGGGGGGTGCCCGATGGCGGCGGGGGGGGGGGGGTGCCGGTTCGCGGAGGGGGGGGGGCAGCTCGTACAGTGAGGCAAGCTGGGGTTACGAGGCACCAAGTTTGCGAATGTTTTACTCGTCTTGCAAAACACTCGCAAACCGGTGCACTCGTAAACCGAGGTACCACTGTACAAATAGCGAAGATGTCACTGAACAGTCAGCGAATTACAGAATACAATTAGTAAAAAATACACTTATTTCTCAAAATTATCAGCATGGTGTTAATAGTTTTAAAATGGTGTGTGATTAGGAGATAAATGTATCGAACAGTGCTGTCTTAATTTCTTTCCGAAATGCGCCATAGGTCAACCTGGCTTTGTTGATGTAATTGTCTAGCCAGTTATGCTGTTTACTAGCTTGAAACTTAAGAGCTCTGTCCAGAAAGGACTTGTATTTGCAATCAGTGATCTTTGGATAGGCAAAAAGATCGCAATTTCTGGTTATCCTAGTGGGGATGTGTAGCTCGAAGAGATAGGTAGGGGCCTCCAGGAAATTGTCCAAAATATTCTTAAAACCAGCTACGCTATCCGCTCTTACCACAACCTCTGGCAATGTGGGATAATTTAGGGTTTCTGAGGACTTGTTCTCCTCAGTCGCATAATCTTGATTATACGTATATCTATGTTATGGTTCTATTATGTGATTTTGTGATACTTATTTATGGTTCTATTTGTTTTACAGCAATATTTTGCCCCTGAAGCAGCCCTTGCCAGGTGAAACACAGCTATGTGTGGCTTGATTTTATATTTGATTCTCCAATAAAATATCTTTTATGTTCCATGAATGTAATATACAATACTTAATAGTCTGTCTTTGGCATTTTGGGGACACAGACCATAGAAATCGGCCCCAGAAATTTTAACTACTGGAGTTGCCAATGAAGCCCACTCCAGCCTACTTGAACGGTCTTGTCATTGTGGGACACAGACCATAAATGTCTGCTCAGCACTGTTCTCATTCAAAATTACTAGCGTTTCTGTTGAAGCTCCCTCCAGCCCACCCTAAGCAGCATTGTCATATATGGGACACAGCAGGAAAAAGAAACCTTGCAGAGAAATTTAGACAATATGTTTCTAGGCATTTAAACTAGAAGGTGGGGGTGGTGTAAGTAGGAAGGACAATTATAGAGAGCACAAGAAAAGATGTGATAGTAGTAAAGATTGCAACATAAACAATATCAGCAACTCATTTCTTAGTATTGCAACAGAAAGTGAAACAAAATAAAAATCCATACGAAAAAGGAGATTACTGCTGAAAAATAGCTGGAAAGCGATGACCACAAATGCTCGCAGTCTAAGCAACAAAGTTCATGATCTGCAAGCCCTGATGTTAGAGGCAGATCTAGATATTGTCGCTATCACTGAGACATGGTTCAGTGAATCACATGGATGGGATGCAAACATACCAGGATATAATCTTTTTAGGAAGGACAGAGATGGTCAAAAAGGTGGAGAAGTAGCTCTATATGTAAAGGTCAATATCCAAGCGACCGAAATGCAAGGGACCTGGGGAGAGGAAGAAGCGATATGGATCGCTCTGAAAAGAGAAGATGGAACTTCTATCTACATGGGTGTAGTCTATAGACCTCCAACTTAATCACAGCAAATTGATAAGGATCTGATTGTGGATATCCAAAAGTTTGGAAGGAAAGAGGAGGTGCTGCTGTTGGGAGATTTCAACCTGCCGGATGTGGACTGGAATGTTCCGTCTGCGGAATCGGAAAGTAGGAGGGAGATTGTGGATGCCTTTCAAGAGGCTCTGCTCAGACAAATGGTGACGGAACCTACAAGGGAAAAAGAGATATTGGACCTGGTCCTCACAAATGGAGAGAGTATCACTAATGTTCGAATGGGTGCTCACCTGGGAAGTAGCGATCATCATACGGTTTGGTTTGATATAACGGCTAAAGTGGAGAGCGGCGGACTTTAATGCAACGGGAGAGTACCTGAAGAAAGAGCTGTTAGGATGGGAGGACATAAGAGAAGTGGAAAGACAGTGGTCTAAGCTGAAAGGAGTGATAAATATGGCTACGGACCTTTACGTGAAGAAAATCAATAAAAACAAGAGAAAAAGGAAGCCGATATGGTTCTCCAAACTAGTGGCGGAGAAAATAAAGGCGAAAGAGTTGGCGTTCGTGAAATATAAAAAAACCCAAGAAGAGGAGTGCAGAAAACCCAGCAACGGCAATTTTTATGTTCTTATTCAGTTTTCTTGATAGTAGAGGGGATATATGTGAAGGGGAGGGGAGACAGGGGTTTTGTTGATCCTTGCCCTATATTATTTGTACTTATAAAATGGCAATTGTACAGAATATTGTTTCTTTTTATACTTTAATAAAATACGTTCAATATAAAATCATAATTGAGGCTTGTGTGGATGGGATCAGATGGTTTGTGGGGACCTAGCTCACGGGGATGGGGCAGAAATAGTATTTTAAATTCCAGTCTTATGAGCTTGCTGGTCCACAAAATAATTATTTTATTTCCGCTGGTCCATAGGTGTAAAAAGGTTGAAGAACACTGGTCTATACCATGTCATTACCAGACAGAAAATTATACTTATCTGGGGTTTCCAGTTGCCAGCCATTTTCCCAAGGCAGGATCCCCAAATCCCAAGAGTATACTCCCTCCTGATGACATTTGGAGTGAAACCCGAGTCGAGGGATCAGGTTTTGGCAGCTTCGAGTGTGCACTGGCGATACTGGGTGTTCACAGTTGATTTTTTTCACCTTTTGAGCAGAGGGAATCTGATTTGAAATTAGCCGCCTCGTCTCTAGATAAGTATAATTTTCTATCTGGTATATACGATGGTGTTATCTGGGATTGTACTGTGGCAATGATGGTCCCAGACAGTAACCTCTGCCTTTGATTTTAATAGAGTACTGAGGTTTGCAGATCTGAGCACAGTCTAAATACACAGAAAATTGATAGACAGCAAAGTTTAAAGTTAAATGTATATAAGTTATGAGTTAAAAAAAAAAAAAATCATTTAAAGCCTACGTAAAAAAGAAGAAGCCTCAAGAATGCATGGAGTCCATTGACAAATTCTGTTAACAATGATTAGCTGGATTATTCTCCCGATTTCTTATTTGATTTACATATCCAGGGAGCGTGGGCGGGTGGGCAGAGGGGTATTATATTTTGATGTTATCATTGATCAATAAGTTCAATATGATTTTCACTATATGTCTGAAATAATGCTTTTTGTTTTTGTTCTTGTATTGGTGTGGGAGGAAGGTGAAAATGTTTTTGAAGTATTTCTATGATTGATGTAAATTCAATTTTGAAGTTAATTATATGTATATGTATATTTTAATGCACTGTTTTGGAATGAAAAATTAATAAGGATTTATAAAAAAAAAAAAAAAAAAAGAGAGAGAATGCAATTCTCAACAAGCAGTACTAAGTCTCATCAGACTCTTCTGATAAGAGCCCTCCTGGGAAGTCAGGCAAGGCAATAGTCAGAGAAAAACAAGTCACAAAACTATACCATGCTGTGCTTAGACTCACCTGGAGCCCTTTCAGGCCTGCAAGTGCAAGCACCACACTACATCATCTAACCACGACTTGCCACATGCAATACCATTCATTTTCTAATTAGAGATCCTCTGTGTTCATTCTATACCACCCTCTCCGTGAAAAAGAATTTCCTGATATTACTCCTAAATTTACCACCTCGCAATCTCAATTATGTCCTTATATACTTAGACCAGATATACTATCAGATATACTATCAGATCGACAAACTTAAAAGTGACAAATCCCCTGGACCGGATGGAATTCACCCGAGAGTCTTAAAGGAATTGAAGGTTGAAATCGGAGAGTTATTGCAAAAACTTGCAAACCTGACAATCAGAACTGGACAGATACCGGACGACTGGAGGATAGCGAACGTCACCCCAATTTTCAAAAAAGGATCGAGAGGGGAACCGGGCAACTATAGACCTGTGAGTCTTACGTCTGTCCCCGGCAAGATGGTTGAAGCACTGATCAAGGATAGCATAGTCCGGCACTTGGACGCACACGACTTGATGAAACCCAGTCAACATGGATTCAGGAAAGGGAAATCATGTTTGACGAATTTACTCCAATTTTTTGAGACCGTGAACGAGCAAATTGATAGTGGGAAGCCGGTGGACATAATATACTTGGACTTCCAGAAAGCGTTCGACAAAGTTCCACACGAAAGACTTCTCAGGAAACTACAAAGCCATGGCATAGAGGGGGATATACAAAGATGGATAGGCAAATGGCTGGAAAACCGAAAGCAGAGAGTGGGCATAAATGGGAAGTTCTCCGACTGGGAGAAAGTGACTAGTGGTGTACCCCAGGGCTCGGTACTTGGGCCGATCCTTTTTAATATTTATATCAATGACCTGGAGGAAGGAACATCCAGTGAGTTCATCAAGTTTGCAGACGATACAAAACTATGCCGGGCGATCAGATCGCAGGAGGATAGAGAGAAACTCCAGAGCGACTTGTGTCAGTTAGAAACATGGGCGGAGAAATGGCAGATGAAGTTCAATGTGGAGAAATGCAAGGTAATGCATTTAGGCAATAAGAATAAGGAATACGAGTATACAATGTCAGGTGCAACTCTGGGGAAGAGTGAACAAGAAAAGGACCTGGGTGTAATGATAGATAGGACCCTGAAGCCGTCGGCACAATGCGCGGCAGCGGCAAAGAAGGCAAATAGAATGTTGGGCATGATAAAGAAAGGAATCTCGAGTAGATCGGAGAAAGTTATAATGCCGCTTTATAGGGCAATGGTCAGACCACACTTGGAATACTGCATCCAACATTGGTCTCCCTACCTAAAGTAGGATATAAAACTGCTGGAGAGGGTGCAGAGACGAGCAACAAAACTGGTGAAGGGTATGGAGAAACTGGAATACGAGGACAGACTTATAACACTAGGATTGTTCTCCCTTGAGAAAAGGAGACTGCGTGGGGATATGATCGAGACCTTCAAAATACTGAAAGGAATCGACAAAATAGAGCAGAGAAGATTATTTACATTGTCCAATTTGACACGGACTAGAGGACATGTAATGAAGCTAAGGGGGGACAGGTTCAGGACTAATATCAGGAAGTTCTGCTTCACTCAGAGGGTGGTTGACGCCTGGAATGCCCTCCCAGAGGAGATTATTGCGGAATCGACCGTCCTAGGCTTCAAGAGCAAACTAGATGCATATCTCCTTAAGAGAGGCATATAAAGATATGGTGGACTATAAATTACGCCAGGTGTACACCTGGCAGGGCCTCCGCGTGTGCGGATCGCCGGACTTGATGGACCGAAGGTCTGATCCGGAGATGGCAGTTCTTATGTCCTCTCGTTTTACTGTTATCCCTTCTCTAGCTTGCTCCATTCCCTTATTATTTTATTTCTTTCATTTTCTATTCTGTATTACATCCATCTCTGACATATTGGTCTTTCCCATTTAGCTTTTTCCTCCCTTTCTTTTCTATCAATTCAAATTTTACCCGTTTTCTCGTATTGCAATCCTCCATCTCCTTCTTTTCACTTTTCATCTATCAACTTTCCATCTCCTTCTCCCACCCCTAGCTCTCCCAGATCCCTTCTCACGCCTTGTAGGGCCTCCTAATTCCTTCTATCTTTCCTCTACTCCTCATTGCAGCATTTTTACTCAATATACTTACTATCCCTCCTCTAATTCATCTCCTTGACACTCCCACATGACTTCTCCTACATGGTTCCCCCATTCCCAGTTGCTCCCCTCTCTCTATCCACCTTTTAGACCAGCATCTCTTTCTCTCTATCCATCCATATCTTTGTGGCCTGACATCTGCCTATTTCTTCCTTTCACACAGTATCTCCCTGTGCCATCTTTCTTCCCTCCCTCCATACACCTGGGGGCCAACATCTCATCCTCTCCCTCTTCACCCCCGGGTCCATCATTTTTGTTTTTCCTCCACTTCCTTCCCCCTGTGCTCCAACATCTCTTCCTCTCTCATCTATTTCCCTCCTTGATTAGGGATAGTAGATTAAAAGAAAATTTGGAGATTGAAGGGAAACTCTGTTGAGGTGAATCTGTTCATCTTGAGATTTCCCCCACAGATTTGTTCCTAATCTGGGAGTTGTACCCAGACATTACATTTTTCCCAGAGTCTTATAGTGAGCATTAGTTTCAATTATGTTTGAGTTTGGATTTAACATGTTGAAATTTTACTGTATTTTTTCAGCATTGTTATAAGTTGACAAAAACATGACTAAAAGACTAATGCATTTTGAATAAGTGGTAGTTAGAAGAAATCACAAAAATCAGATCAGACATGTGTGGGTGATGAAACAAAGGGCAGAGGATAGCTCCAGCTGCAGAAAAGGACTTTCAGCCTCTCCAGAAAGCTCTGGAGGCACTGAGCGTGGTCTTGCTTTCATCACTTGTGTGAATCTGCTCTTCAGAGAAAAAGAGAGACTCCTAGACTTCACTTCAACCCCGTCTTCAAGATTTTCTCTAGCCTCTGGTACCATGTAACATGGTTGCGTTTTACTGAGAACATTCACATTTATTTATTTTAAAAATTTATACACCGCCTAAACCTAGGCAGTTTACAATAAACATATATAATAAACCCAATAAACAACAATAAGACAAATCATTCACTGTACAACCCTCACACTCAAATACAGTCCATCTAACTACTGTTGGAACCCATTCTACTTCAGAGGAAGGAGATTAATTATACTGTACCTGATTTAATATTGGGTTCGACATCTCTGTCACCTTCCAGGGCGCTTCTCTGGCTCTCTGCTGTTTGTAGAATGGCACCCCTAAAACAGACATCTCAGATCAGAGATAAATGCAATATGACACAGGAACACAATTTTTTTTTAACTGAAAGGCAACTGATTTTACATCTAACCTCTATAAACAGAAGAAATTGTTTTAAAGAAGCAATAAAAAAATAAGCCCCCCCCTCAGAAAAAAACATTTGCTTTTATGCTATCCCGAAAGCTACCCTAATCTAAATTGGGACACCAAAAAAAGGTTTAAGGCATAGACGACTTGCCTTTTTCTTTGGTCCCTTCAGATCACATGCAATGTGAAGCTGGGTTACTGGGTTAGATGGACCATTCGTCTGACTCAGTAAGGTTATTATGTTCTTATGTTCCCCTGATTGAAAGAGTGAATCTGTGCAGTTAGGATTCCCCAGAAGAATTGTTTGCACTCAAAGAATGTAAGATAAATATTTCTGTGCAATTTGAACACATCTGAACAGGCTCTTTTTGCTGCAAAAAGCTCAGAATCTTATTTATTTAAAACATTTATATCAAACTGTTTCTTATACCCTGCAATTACACAGGTGCCTTAGGTTTTTTGACCTGTTCCTGGGGTTATTTGGTACGCTGATTCAGAAAACTGCATTGGATAGACCGCATCAGCTCTAGTTTCTTAGATATGATGACACAAAGTATCTTTGCTTTTTATGCCTTTGGGATAGTAGGGCCAAATATGAACATTGGGCAAAAACAAGATTGGCCTCTGAGGGAATATATAGTGCTTGGAAGACAAAATGCAATCAATGAACCTTTGGTAGCAGGAGAGAAAATCACACTGCCACCCACATGAAACAATAAAGACGGTTCATGCATTGAATACATAGCACATACATTACCTGGACTTACCATGGAAAAACTCAAGGCAGGAATTTTCGATGGTCCACAGATCAGACAACTTATAAACGACTTACATTTCATTGTATCAGTGAATGAAACTGAATCATGTGCCTTGCCTTCATTTGTTCTTGTAGTGAAAAACTTTCTTGACAACTACACACAATTCAGTAGAGGATATGCTCTTTCATTTCAACAGGCTTGGCTGTAACATGAGTGTTAAAGTCCATTATCTGTACAGTCACTTAGATCGCTTTCCAGAGAACCTTGGTGGCTTAAGCGAAGAGCAAGGTGAAAGATTTCACCAAGACATAAACACAATGGAAGCCAGATATCAAGGAAGATGGGATGAACACACGACGGCAGACTATTGTTGGAATTTTATGCGGGATTGTCCTGGCAGATCCCACTCTCGGAAGTCTTACAAAAGGAGCTTCTTGGGAGTCGAATGACTGGAAAGTTTGTATCATAAACTTGTGCTTTTGGAATGAAATAAGTAGATTTTCATGTTGTACACTGTTTCTTTAATTTTGAATATGTTTTCTTCATGCTTACATAAGAACAAAAGAATTGCCACTGCTGGGTCAGACCAGTGGTCCATCGTGCCAAGCAGTCCGCTCACGCGGCAGCCCTCTGATCATAGATCAGTGCCCTGAGACTAGCCCTACCTGAGCACGTTCCAGTTCAGTAGGAACTTGTCTAACTTTGTCTTGAATCCCTGGAGGGTGTTTTCCCCTATGACAGACTCCAGAAAAGCGTTCCAGTTTTCTACCACTCTCTGGGTAAAGAAGAACTTCCTTATGTTCGTACGGAATCTATCCCCTTTTAATTTTAGAGTTTGCCCTCTCATTCTCCCTACCTTGGAGAGGGTGAACAACCTTTCCTTATCTATTAAATTTATTCCCTTCAGTACCTTGAATGTTTCTATCATATCCCCTCTCAATCTCCTCTATTCGAGGGAGAATAGGCCCAGTTTTCGCTGTATGGCAACTCCTCCAGCCCCTTAACCATCTTAGTCACTCTTCTCTAGACCCTCTTGAGTAGTACCGTGTCCTTCTTTATATACGGTGACCAGTGCTGGACGCAGTACTCCAGGTGAGGGCGCACCATGGCCCAGTACAGCGGTATGATAACCTTCTCCAATCTGTTTGTGATCGCCGCCTTTATCATTCCTAGCATTCTGTTCGCCTTTTTCGCTGCCCCCGCACATTGCATGGACAGCTTCATCGACTTGTCAATCGTAACTCCCACGTCTCTTTCCTGGGAGATCTCTCCAAGTACCACCCCGGACATCCTGTATTCATGCATGAGATTTTTGTTACCTACATGCATCACTTTACACTTATCCACATAGAACCTCATCTGCCATGTTGATGCCCATTCCTTGAGCCTGATTATGTCACCTGATTTTTTTTATGGGCAAACAGAGTGAATCTGTATCTCAAAAACTAGAGCTGACAGGAGGAGAAAGCTGGTGCCATTTTTGGAATCATCAGGTAAAATATACTCAAAAACAGCTCTAACATTTGAGGCCAGTGTTATCAGCAAGAAATCAATGCGGCTTACATAAGATTAATAAGGATTCATAACAATAACCTCAAGGATCAGTTAATGTAGAATTCATGTCTTGGATTACAGTGAGATTAGATAAGAACATAAGAATTGCCACTGCTAGGTCTGACCAGTGGTCCATCGTACCCAGCAGTCCGCTCATGCGGCGGCCCTTAGGTCAAAGACCAGTGCCCTAACTGAGACTAGCTTTACCTGTGTACATTCTGGTTCAGCAGGAACTTGTCTAACTTTGTCTTGAATCCCTGGAGGGTGTTTTCCCCTATAACAGCCTCCGGAAGAGCGTTCCAGTTTTCCACCACTCTCTGAGTGAAGAAGAACTTCATTATGTTTGTACGGAATCTATCCCCTTTTAACTTTAGAGAGTGCCCTTTCGTTCTCTCTACCTTGGAGAGGTCCAAGCACTGACCCCTGCGGAACACCACTCGTGACCCTCCTCCAGTCCGAATAGTGGCCCTTCACTCCTACCCTCTGCTTCCTTCACGCCAACCAATTCCTAATCCATCTATGTACGTCTCCTTCCATCCCATGGTTCTTCAGTTTCTGTAGTTCATGGGGTACCTTGTCAAAGGCTTTTTGGAAGTCTTAAGTATACGATGTCAATGGGGTCCCCTTTGTCCATCCGTTTGTTAATTCCTTCGAAGAAGTGCAATAAGTTCGTCAGGCACGATTGTCCCTTGCAGAAGCCATGTTGGCTTGTGGTTAGAAGATTATTTCTTTCTAGATGCTCCTCGATGCTATCTTTTACTAGTGCTTCCGCCATTTTCCCCGGAACCAAGGTCAGACTTACTGGTCTGTAGTTCCCCGGGTCACCTCTCGATCCCTTTTTAAACATGGGCGTAACATTGGCTATCTTACAATCTTCCGGGATCATGCCTGTTTTCAGGGATAGATTACAGACTTGCTGTAGTAGTTCCGCTATTTCCTCCTTTAGTTCTTTCAGTACCCTAGGGTGGATTCCGTCCGAGCCCGGTGATTTGTCAGTTTTTAATTTGTCTATCTGCCTGTGCACATCTTCGAGGCTTACTTCCATGGATGTTAATTTTTCTGCTTGGTCTCCTTTGAAGATTTGTTCAGATTTCGGTATATTAGATGTGTCCTCTTTTGTAAATACTGACGAAAAGAAAATGTTTAGTCTTTCCGCCACTTCTTTCTCCTCCTTCACCACTCCCTTCCTATCTCTATCATCTAGCAGTCCCACCTCCTCCCTAGCCTGTAACATAGTAACATAGTAACATAACATAGTAACATAGTAGATGACGGCAGATAAAGACCCGAATGGTCCATCCAGTCTGCCCAATCTGATTCAATTTAAATTATTTTATTATTTTCTTCTTAGCTATTTCTGGGTGAGAATCCAAAGCTTTACCCGGTACTGTGCTTGGGTTCCAACTGCCGAAATCTCTGTTAAGACTTACTCCAGCCCATCTACACCCTCCCAGCCATTGAAGCCCTCCCCTGCCCATCCTCCTCCAAACTGCCATGCACAGACACAGACCGTACAAGTCTGCCCAGTAACTGGCCTAGTTCAATCTTTAATATTATTTTCTGATTCTAAATCTTCTGTGTTCATCCCACGCTTCTTTGAACTCAGTCACAGTTTTACTCTCCACCACCTCTCTCGGGAGCGCATTCCAGGCATCCACCTCCCTCTCCGTAAAGTAGAATTTCCTAACATTGCCCCTGAATCTACCACCCCTCAACCTCAAATTATGTCCTCTGGTTTTACCATTTTCCTTTCTCTGGAAAAGATTTTGTTCTAAGTTAATACCCTTTAAGTATTTGAACGTCTGAATCATATCTCCCCTGTCTCTCCTTTCCTCTAGGGTATACATATTCAGGGCTTCCAGTCTCTCCTCATACGTCTTCTGACGCAAGCCTCCTATCATTTTCGTCGCCCTCCTCTGGACCGCCTCAAGTCTTCTTACGTCTTTCGCCAGATACGGTCTCCAAAACTGAACACAATACTCCAAGTGGGGCCTCACCAATGACCTGTACAGGGGCATCAACACCTTCTTCCTTCTACTGGCTACGCCTCTCTTTATACAGCCCAGCATCCTTCTGGCAGCAGCCACTGCCTTGTCACACTGTTTTTTCGCCTTTAGATCTTCGGACACTATCACCCCAAGGTCCCTCTCCCCATCCGTGCATATCAGCTTCTCTCCTCCCAGCATATACAGTTCCTTCCTATTATTAATCCCCAAATCCATTACTCTGCATTTCCTTGCATTGAATTTTAGTTGCCAGGCATTAGACCATTCCTCTAAACTTTTGCAGATCCTTTTTCATATTTTCCACTCCCTCCTCGGTGTCTATTCTGTTACAAATCTTGGTATCATCTGCAAAAAGGCACACTTTTCCTTCTAACCCTTCAACAATGTCACTCACAAACATATTGAACAGGATTGGCCTCAGCACCGAACCCTGAGGGACTACACTACTCACCTTTCCTTCCTGCGAGCGACTTTCATTAACCACCACCCTCTGGCGTCTGTCCGACAGCCAGTTTCTGACCCAGTTCACCACTTTGGGTCCTAACTTCAGCCCTTCAAGTTTGTTCAACAGCCTCCTATGAGGAACTGTATCAAAGGCTTTGCTGAAATCCAAGTAAATTACATCTAGCATATGTCCTCGATCCAGCTCTCTGGTCACCCAATCAAAAAATTCAATCAGGTTCGTTTGGCACGATTTACCTTTTGTAAAGCCATGTTGCCTCGGATCCTGTAAACCATTAGATTCAAGGAAGTACACTATCCTTTCTTTCAGCAACACTTCCATTATTTTTCCAACAAATGAAGTGAGGCTCACCGGCCTGTAGTTTCCTGCTTCATCCCTGCGACCACTTTTATGAATAGGGACCATATCCGCTCTCCTCCAATCCCCAGGAATCACTCCCGTCTCCAGAGATTTATTGAACAAGTCTTTAATAGGACTCGCCAGAACCTCTCTGAGCTCCCTTAGTATCCTGGGATGGATCCCGTCTGGTCCCATCGCTTTGTCCACCTTCAGTTTTTCAAGTTGCTCATAAACACCCACCTCCGTGAACGGCGCAGAATCTACTCCATTTTCTCGTGTAACTTTGCCAGACAATCACTGTCCTTTTCCAGGATTTTCTTCTGTGAACACAGAACAGAAGTATTTGTTTAGCACATTTGCTTTCTCCTCATCACTCTCCACATATTGGTTCCCAGCATCTTTTAGCCTAGCAATTCCATTTTTCATCTTCCTCCTTTCACTAATATATCTGAAAAAATTTTTGTCTCCCTTTTTTACATTTTTAGCCATTTGTTCTTCCACCTGTGCTTTTGCCAGACGTATCTCTCTCTTGGCTTCTTTCAGTTTCACCCTGTAGTCCTTCCTGATCACCTCTTCTTGGGTTTTTTTTATATTTCACGAACGCCAACCCTTTCGCCTTTATTTTCTCAGCCACTAGTTTGGAGAACCCTATCGGCTTCCTTTTTCTCTTGTTTTTATTGATTTTCTTCACATAAAGGTCCGTAGCCATTTTTATTGCTCCTTTCAGCTTAGACCGCTGTCTTTCCACTTCTGTTATGTCCTCCCATCATAACAGCTTTCTTCAGGTACTCTCCCATTGCATTAAAGTCCGTACGTTTGAAATCTAGGACTTTAAGTATCGTGCGGCCGCTTTCCACTTTAGCCGTTATATCAAACCAAACCATTTGATGATCACTACTTCCCAGGTGAGCACCCACTCGAACATTAGAGATACTCTCTCCATTTGTGAGGACCAGATCCAATATCGCTTTTTCCCTTGTGGATTCCGTCACCATTTGTCTGAACAGAGCCTCTTGAAAGGCATCCACAATCTCCCTACTTCTTTCTGATTCCGCAGACGGAACATTCCAGTCCTCATCCGGCAGGTTGAAATCTCCCAACAGCAGAACCTCCTCTTTCCTTCCAAACTTTTGGATATCCACAATCAGATCCTTATCAATTTGCTGCGATTGAGTCGGAAGTCTGTAGACTACACCCATGTAGATAGAAGTTCCATCTTCTCTTTTCAGAGCGATCCATATGTTAATAGATTAGGCCATTCTTCTAACTTTTGCAGATCCTTTTCCGTGTTTTCCACTCTCTCCGGGGTGTCCACTCTGTTACAAATCTTGCTATCATCCGCAAAAAGGCTAACCTTACTTTCTAACCCTTCAGCAATGTTGCTCACAAACATATTAAACAGAATCAGTCCCAGCACTGATTCCCGAGGCACTCCACTAGTTATCTTTCCCTCTTCCGAGCAAATTCCATTAACCACCACCCTCTGGCATCTGTCTGTCAACCAGCTTCTAATCCAGTGCACAACTTTGGGCCCTAACTTCAGCCCATTAAGTCAGTTTAAGAGCCTCCTATGAGGAACCATGTCAAAGGCTTTGCTGAAATCTAAGTAAATTACATCTAGCGCACGTCCTTGATCCAATTCTCTGGTCACCTAATCAATGAATTAAATCAGATTTGTTTGGCATGTTTTACCTTTGGTAAATCCATGTTGACTTGGATCTTGAAATCCATTAGATTCTAAGAATTTCACTATCCTTTCCTTCAGCGACGTTTCCATAATTTTTCCAATAACTGAAGTGAGGCTTACTGGTCTATAATTTCCTGCTTCATCTCTGCAACCACTTTTGTGAAGATGGACCACATCCGCTCTTCTCCAGTCCCATGGAACCTCTTCTGTCTCTAAAGATTTATTGAACAAATCTTTAAGAGGACCTGCCAGAACCTCTCGAAGCTCCCTGGGATGGATCCTGTCCGGTTCCATAGATTTGTCCACCTTCAGTTTTTCAAGTTGTTTATAAACACTTTCTTCCATGAACGGTGTGGAATCCACTCCATTCTCAGGTATAACTTTGCTAACCAATTGCAGTCCTTCTCCATGCTTTTCTTCTGTGAATACAAAACAGAAGCACGTTTGCTTTGTCCTCATCATTCTCCACATAGTGGTTCATACCTACTTTCAGTCTCGTAATTCCATTTTGTCTTTCTCCTTTCACTAATATCTCTTTTTTATATTTATAGCCATTTGCCCTTCCGCTTTCGCCAGACATACGTATCTCTCTTGACATCTTTCAGTTTCATCCGATATTCCTTTCTGTACTCCTTGAGGTTTTTTTTTTATATTTCACGAACGCCAATTCTTTTGCCTTTATTTTTTCCACCACTAGTTTGGAGAACCATATCGATTTCCTTTTTTTCTTATTTTTTTATTTATTTTCTTCACAGAAAGGTCAGTAGCTCTTTTTATTGCACCTTTCAACTTGGACCACTGTTTTTCCACTTCCCTAATGTTTTCCCATCCAATCAGCTCTTTCTTCAGGTACTAGAGTCTGCATGTTTGAAATCCAGGACTTTGAATTTTGTGTGACCATCCTCCACTTTGGCTGCTATATCGAACCAAACTGTATGATGATCGCTACTTCCCAGGTGGGCTTCCATTCGGACATTAGAGACACTTTTACCATTTGTAAGCACCAGATCCAGTATTGCTTTTTTCCCTCATGGGTTCCATTACCATTTGTCTGAGAAGAGCTCCTTGAAAGGCACCCACAATTTCCTTACTTCTTTCTGATGCCACAGATGGAACTTTCCAGTCCGCATCTGACAGGTTGAAATCACCCAACAGCACCTCCCCTTTCTTTCCCAACTTTTGTATATCCATAATCAGATCTTTGTCAATTTGCTGCAATTGAGTCAGGTCTGTAGACAATACCCAAATGGATACAAGTTCCATCTTTTCTTTTCAAAATAATCCATATCGCTTCTTCCTTTTCCCAGGCACACTGCATTTCAGTCACTGCTGATATCTGATATATTAGCAGGAAGGAGGCCAGAAGCGCCAAAATCATCCATCCTGCCCTTTTGACAGAATTAGTAGAGTCAGAGAAGGGTGCGCAAAGCAAGGCTCCAGAATACCACCAGTCTCAGTAAGGCCTTCCCCTCCGCCGAAAATTGGCACATCAGCGCAACTCCCGCAGAGAGAAGGCTCTGCTCCAAGATGGATGCTGGTGTATTTCCTGTCAAAAACCCAGCCATCTCTGACTCAGCCGTGGGATTCACCACAGGGGAGCCATTACATACCCCTAGAGTACCAGAAGTCAGTGAAGCATATCATGCAATTCCTTTGCCTGTTATTAAAAAATGTATCACGGGCAGGTCAAGTGGCAAGACTCAAATCAAAAGAGAGCCGAGAAGTACTGTGGTTCCTCTAGGGCCAAGACTGCACCCCTCCCCCCCCCGGTCAAAAATGCAGGAAACACTGTGGGAGACAGCGTAGGAAAGGAAGCAGCAAAAAACACACTCACTGCGATTAGAGGCACACACATAGTTGGTTGCTCTTTTTTCCTGGTGATGCCTCCAGTCCCTCTGGATTTAGAACCATTTTTAAATTTAATGTGAGGAGGGAGTTAGGAGTGCAGGATGATCAAGATGGCGCTACAGGGGATGGGTAGAGAACTGACACAACCTAATCCTCTTGATCAAGAGCCAAAAACAGGAGATGGACCAAACCACGACTTGCAGGCCACACTAGGCATCAGATAAAATCAGGAGCAGGAGAGAAACCATTCATCTCTGCCTGCTGGTGACAGACTATAATTGCTAACCAGTGAGCCTACCATCCTATATATGACAACTTTGGTATTCTCAATCTCTGTCTGTTGGTGGATGGACACAACTCACTTGTCTCTGGATTCATCTGCTAAGAAAAAAAGTGACTGGGAAGGCTGCAGAAGCAAAGAGAAAATGAGACCAAAGGAGGAAATAAACAACAACAAAAACAGAACAGTGACCATCTCTGGAAACATATAACTAAAGTCATGGATCCAGAATGTTGATAATAGCTGATTTTCAAATCAAAACTGAGTTAATAAATTCCCTACTTTGTTTGTTATCTAATCTACAATGTTCCAACCTCCTGTGTCATAAAAATGAACTTAAAAGTGTTCTATCAATTGCTTTTAGAGAGGCTGTTTTCAGTGACTTTAGTTATGTTTTTCAAAAGACTGTCACAAAATGACAATGAAATAGCAGAATAAGAAAAAGCACATATGCCCTTCAAATGTGGGGCAATCAAGCTTCTTTTTATTATTCATGGACCCAACAAGGGTCTATCAGGGTCAACTAATTGAATTCCTTATGCTTAAAATACAATCCAGAAGCACCAAACCATAAATGAAATCCTTTCTCCAATGAAAAAAACAACAACAAAATCAAAAGAGAGACTGATCTGTACTGATCTAGGAGCAATCCAAATTGTCAGATATCACTTTTCAGGCAATTGTGGGTGCTTTCTTCTGGACTGTGTTTCAAACATAAAGGAATTCAATAGGTTGACCCTGACAGCTGGTGGGGCTGAAACATGGCCCATGTTGGGGCCATCACCAATAAAAAAGAAGTTTGACTGCCCCATACTTGAAGGTCCTTGGAGTTTTTCTTGTTCTCTCTCAGACCTGTACTTGACTCCCTCTCCTCACTGATTGACAATGAAATAGTAGGTAGATATTCTTGATTTTAAATGATATAGTGGAGCACTCAAATACATTAAAATTATGTGTAGAGAAGAATCTAATATGTATGTCAACCTGTAAATTAAAATCTAAACTATATGCTATTAGCTGAAGACAACCAAGTTGACTTTTGTAACTATTAACAGCTTGTGAGGGAAAGAGGGCATTTATACTGTGTACTCCATGTGTCCCCCCCCACCAACCCCCCCCAGCAAAATTCCTAAACACAAAAAAATTATCACCAGAAACAGTCACAGCTAGTGCATATTTAAGAGACTATAAAACTGCATGCTTACTTGGTGTTTTTTCTGCTGCTGCTGCTGCTGCAGTTGCTGCTGTTGGGTCACTTTCTTCATCTTGTAAGTTCCAGGTAACTCTCTTCACCAGTGATTTCGATTTCAGCACAGGTTCCTCAGAAATGGACTGCGGTTTTAACTTCTTTAAAAGCTGGTCCACTTTGCCTTCCTCGTCCTCGTCCTCCTCCTCTTCCATCATAGAGGTTTCCTCTTTAACTTTCATTGCTGTGATCTCTAACGCTTCCTCCTCCCACTCCATCATTGACGTCTCAGAGGCTACTTCTTTCTCCTCAATTACTGTAGTCACTATAGTTTTCTCTTCAGCACTCATCACTGTAGTTGTTAATGCTGCTTCCTCCTCATCCATCAGTGCAGGCTCTGCAGTTTCTCCCCCCAAACTCATCAGGGTAGGCTCTGTAGCTTCGCCCCTGATATCTATCAGCACAGATTGTGTTGCTTCTCCCCCAAGGCCCATCAGCACAGGCTCCACAGCTTCTCCCCCAAGGCCCGTCAGCGCAGGCTCCATAGCTTCTTCCTCGAGGTCTGTCAGCACAGGTTCCACAGCTTCTCCCTCAAGGTCAGTCGGCGAAGGCTCTACAGCTTCTCCCTCGAGATCTGTCAGCACAGGTTCCATGGCTGCTTCTCTGAGCTCCATCAGCGCAGTCTCTGCAGTTTCTTCCCCGGGACTTGTCAGCATAGGCTCCATGGCTTCTTCTCTGAGGTCCATCAGTATAGTCTCTGCAGCTTCTTCTCCAAGGCCCATTAGCACATGCTTTGCAGCATATCCTCCAAGATCCAACTGTGCAGACTCTGCAGCGTACCCCCCAAGGTCTGACTGCCCAGGCTCTACAGGATACCCCCCGAGATCTGATTGCCCAGGCTCTGCAGTGTACTCCCCGAGGTCTGACCGCCCAGGCTCTGCAGTGTACTCCCCGAGGTCTGACCGCCCAGGCTCTGCAGTGTACTCCCCGAGGTCTGACCGCCCAGGCTCTGCAGTGTACTCCCCGAGGTCTGACCGCCCAGGCTCTGCAGTGTACTCCCCGAGGTCTGACCGCCCAGGCTCTGCAGTGTACTCCCCGAGGTCTGACCGCCCAGGCTCTGCAGTATACTCCCCGAGGTCTGACTGCTCAGGCTCCGAGGCATACCCCCCAATGTCTGACAGCCCAGGCTCCACAGCATACTCCCCGAGGTCTGACTGCCCAGGCTCCACAGTGTATCCCCCAAGGTCTGACTGCTCAGGCTCCGCAGCATACCCCCCGAGGTCTGACTGCTCAGGCTCTGCAGCATACCCCCCGAGATCTGACCGCCCAGGCTCCACAGCGTATGTCCCAAAGTCCAATCGCATAGGCTCTGTAGGGTACCCCTCAAGATCCGATCCTGTAGGTTCCACAGTGTACCCCCTAATATCTGACTGTGCAGGCTCTGCAGCATATCTTCCAAGGTCCAACCCTGCAGGCTCCACATAGTACCCCTCCAGGTCTGATCCCATAGGTTCTGCAACGTACCCCCCAAGATCCAACCCTGCAGTTTCCTCAACGTACCCCCTAAGGTCTATCTGCGTAGGCTCTGAAGCATCCTTTGGTTCTATCAGCACATGATCCACAGCATCCCCATTCACATCAAATAATTCAGACTTTTCTTCTTCTTCTTTTATATCTAGTATTAGAGTTTCTGAGGCTCTCTCTTTATCCTCTCTCACTGTGGGGGGGGTTTCAGGTAAGGCTTGAACCAGATCCACATCTTTCTCATTTATCCAAGTCTCTTCCTTCTCTATAGTGCAGCCTGCCACAGGTTCATATTCAATATCACTGTTAGCACTTTTAAGACCTCCCCTGACTGGGATGGAATCATACAGGCTATCAGCATGAGTTGAAATATCATCTATGAGTTCCCACTGTGTTGGGCTGACAAAAGGCTCTGGTGATCCCTGAGAACCTATGCTCCCTGTTTTGACATTGTCATCTGTGAGTATTTCTCTGATTCTTTCCCTCTTCATACTCTCTTTTAAGTCTTTCTCTTCTACAAGTGCCACTCCACTGGCTTTCTGTTTAGATTTTGCCTGTTCCTCTGATGGGTGCCACATCTGAAGCTTTGTACTTGAGTGCTTTACTGTGCTATCTATGGAAATGCCAGCAACTTTCCTACGATGAGGGGAGTAGTATTGGTTTTTTGAGCCAGTATATCTTTCCTTGGTATGAAGCCATCTATCTCTGGATTTTGCTCGTTTGTACTCCCGAGAGTGTGACCTTGAGTGAGGTCTCCTTCTATCACGGGACCTGGATCTCCATCGCTCTCTACCCCTGGAGCCACTCTCTCTTTTATCATAGCGGTCATGGCTGCGATCTCGTTTGTGCTTTCGTCTTTTAGCTCTCTCATCACTGCTGGACCATGAACGCTCCCTTCCTCGAGAATGGGACCTTGACCGTCTTTTTTTTTTCTTTCTGCTGTAGTAATGGTCAGGAGAGGGACTGCCTGATCTTGACCTTTTTCTCTCCCAGTAAGAGGAACTTTTGGACTTCTTGTCTTTAACTTTCTTCTTCTTATAGCGTTCCCTACTACTGGAACTGGAATGCCCACTGGATGCCCTGTGGCCCTTGGATTTATATCTGGCCTTTTTGCTGCGATCCTCATCTGTTGACCAAGATGCTGACCTGGAACTCCTCTCTCGTGACCGTGATCTGGATGGAGTTTTTCGCTGTTTCTTACTAAGTGATTTCTTTTCTTTCTTGGGTTTCTTCTGGCTGCGGGAACTAGAATTGGAGCGAGAACGTGAGGATGATTCTGTCCTTCTATGCTGGTGTTTTTCTGTTGCTTTCTGCTGTGTCTCTTTACCTAGTGAAACCTTGGGATTTTGTTCAGCTTTCACACTAGTGTCACCAGGCTCTACCGCTTCATGAAATGCAACAGCATCCTCATTGATTTTTGCTTTCCAGTGCTCTAGCTCTAGCTCTGGGGTTAGTCTGACGGAACGTGTCGTACAGGAGGCAGCAATGTGATTATTCTCTTCATCTGTGTTATCATTCTCCACTTTTATCACTTTTTCTGCCATTGTTTCCATGTTTCTTTCAATAATTATCTGCTTGAGTACAGAATCACTACGAAGCTCTGTGGAACGTGGTGGCGATGGTGAAGGTGCATCAGAAAAAACAGGACCCAATCTGGACACGCTTATTTTGGGCATTGTGGTAAAAAAAACGGAAACTACGAAATGTACCAATCTTGGCACTGTTTGTGGGAACCTCTGCTTGTGGTTCAGTCCTTTCAGGGCTACTGTGTGCTGAACTAGAGTCAGATCCTGTTGGATCAAAAGGGTCATAAATTTCACTCTTAACAGGTTTTGCCTTTTTGCTGCTGTTGACACAGGAAGGACTAGAGGGCTTTTGTTGTACTTTGTCTGTGTTACGTAAGGGATCATATGAACTTGGACTGAACAGACGACTGGAATGGCCTGCATTCCCACTAATGGTTATCCGAAAGCCCCCACCACTTTGTGCCTCCAAAACTCTAGATCCTCCTGACACATGGGATGCTGCACCACCACTGGCACTGATATTAGTGAAGGTAGAGCTATCTCCTGCATGACTGTGTTGCTCCTGAGACTCTCTGCCACTTGATTTGTTGTTTTGGACGGTGGTGAATCGTGAGGGCTGGCTGCTGTCCCCTTTACCAGTCAAATGATTTATACAAGAACTAGGGATACCAACACTGCCTGTCCCGTTGGCAGACTTTGGGTGCTCTCCACTTTCATCTCGTTTAATCTTTGGTATCCTGGGGAGTTCAGAAATGTCAAGTCTGACTGAAGGTTTTGATAGGTGTCTAGTAGGTGAATTTTTAACACATGAGATAGTATTGTGGGTTGGGGTAGCAATAGGAAGAGAGCGTGAAGCCTGCTTGCTGTCTCCATTAAATCGAGGTGTTTCAACCAACTTTTTCATGCTTTCAAAATTCTGAAATGGGGGAACACTAGAAACTATTGCATTGTGTAATTGTTCAGCTGCAGTCCCTGACGATCTTGCCATAGGGTTCAAAGCTCGCTCTAGCCCTCGGGGTAGAAACAGGCTTGGTGATGATGTAATACGGCTCACTGAAGCAGGTTGGGCCTGGGCAGGTGGGAGCACCAGTTTTGGGCTTTCTGCAGTCAACGTGCTCATGCCTACTCCTGAGGGCATTGGTCCCGGGTTGAAGTAGTACCTCTGTGTTTCTCCATTCCGAGATTCATTTGGTAAGCTTTTGTGAGACAGACAGGCTGGAAATACAGACAATTTGAAAAACAACGTTAGTTTAAGTGGTACTGATGTAAAGAAAGTATAAAGAATTTCAAAATATGAACTTAACACAACATGCCAAACTATTTTCTACCCACTTGCTTATTCTTGAGGCTAATTTTAAACAAAAAATCATCCAATTTACAGTACTCTAAGGGAGAGGTGTTGCTAAATTTTGAACAAACTGATTTCACATGTTTTATATAACACTTTAAAGTAGTAAGAAAAAGAGAGAAAAAGATACATGGGTCAATGGAGTAACAATTTATTTACGAAGGGAGCAGGACCTAGGAAAATTCAAAAGTAATGTAAAACTTTTCTTTTTAAAGATGCCTTTGATATTTAATTTCTTAATACCCAGGTCATTATTTTATTCTATTAATATGCTTTTATTTTTTGTTCCCTTATGTACCTTTCCTTTTTTGTTCTACTTTCCTATATTAAATTGTATTTCATTATCCTTTTTTTACCTTATGTTATGTATTTGATGAGTTAATTTTTAACCTATTGTATTGTTCTAAGTTTGTATTGTATTGTTTTGTATTGTTCCCCTTTGAATGTATTTTTAATTGTTCATCGCTTAGAACTATGATTAAGCGATTAATCAAAAGAATTAATAAACTTGAAACTTGAAGATCTAATTTAATAGAGAACGAAAAGGGCTTATGTGTATTTATAAAGTACTAGCACAAGTCCTGCAGAAATAGTGCCTAGATTCTCTATGCTGACATTTACGCTTAGAAGCATATTGTATAAACGTGTATGTAAATCAAGACTCTGCCCGTTTTTTCCCAAACTGTACCCTTGAGCAGCCTACTCTATGTATGCATCTACAGTCAAGTGAAAAAATTAGGACACCCTGTGAAATATTCAGTTCTTAACAAATGTTCACATATCGATGTCAAATGTTTTTATTATTTACCTCTGGAAAAGAAAGTGATGCAATTGCAGGTAAACAACAAATATTTTCCTTAATTTACTCATGAAACAAAAGATATCCACAAAAATGTGTATTCTAATAAATTAGGACACCCCTACATATCTTCCCACATAAAGTGGCTCAAATCACACACAGGAGCATCACATCAGGTGCACATGATTAGAACATCGTTACTCAGCATTTTGAAGGAGGTTTACCCCACGTAAATCTTAGATATTTAGTTTGATGTGCTCATGACTGCTGCGGTGAGTGAACACTATGGCGAGATCAAAAGAGCTGAGTCCTTCAGAAAGAAGATTGTAGCAGCTTATAAGTCTGGTAAGGGATTTATAAAGATCTCGAAAGAATCTGACATTAGCCATTCCATGGTCTGGAAAACAGTGTACAAGTAGAGGACTTGCCAAACAACTGCCAACATGCCCAGGTCTTGCAGTCCAAGCAAGTTGACCCCCAGAGCAGACCGCAAGATGCTAAAAGAAGTCTCCAAAACCCCTAAAATGTCATCATGGGACCTAAAGCAGGCTCTTGCTATTGTTGATGTGAAAGGGCATGCCTTTACAATCATAGAGAGACTGCACAAATGGGAGGTGTGCAAGGAGGAAACCTTTGATCTCTAAGAGAAACATCAAGGCCAGATTGAAGTTTGCCAGAGAGGAATTCTGGAATAATATTCTATGGACAGATGAGTCTAAAATTGAATTTTTGGACACCAGAAAAGAGGACATGTTTGGCGTACACCAAATACAGCATTCCAGGAAAAGAACTTCATACCAACTGTGAAGCATGGAGGTGGAAGTGTCATGGTTTGGGGATGTTTTGCTGCAGCAGGACCTGGCCAGTTCACCATCATAGAATCTACCATGAATTTTACCGTGTATCAGAGGGTGCTTGAGAAACACGTGGGACCATTGGTAAGAAAATTAAAGCTAAAGTGGAACTGGACCCTGCAACACATCAGTGACCCAAAACATACCAGTAAATCCACCAAGGACTGGCTGAAAACTAAGAAATGGAGAGTCCTGGAGTGGCCGAGTCAAAGCCCTGATCTTAATCCCATTGAGATGCTGTGGGGTGATTTGAAACAGGCTGTACATGCAAAAAAAACCCTCAAACATCTCACAGCTGAAAGAATTCTGCATTGAGGAGTGGGCCAAACTTTTCTCAGACCAATGTCTGGTAGATGGCTACAAGAAGCGTCTCACTGCAGTTATTTCAGCCAAAGGGGGTAACACTAGCTATTAGGGTGTCCTAATTTATATCTTTTGTTTCATGAGTAAATCAAGAAAACTTTTTGTGTTTACCTGCAATTACATCACTTTCTTTTCTAGAGATAAATAAAAAAAGATTTGACATCGATATGTGAACATTTCTTAAGAAAGAACTGAATATTTCAAGGAATGTCTTAATTTTTTCATATGACTGTACTTACGTTATGAATATTTTTAGGTATCACAGTTTCATAAGAGTGCTTTTAAATGTGAAAAGGGTTATAAAATTATCTCCATTAGGTTCACTAACAGAAAACAGGCACAAGTTTAATTTTATACTATTGCTGTTTGAGAGTGCAAAAGGATAAGAGGAGGCTGACTAATGAACTGCACACTGCTATATGAAGAATATAATAACAAGCAGACGAAACTAAAGTGTGAATTGCTATGTAGGTAAAATCTACAGCTATAATGTTCTAATTGCAGTTCTGCATAATATATATAGCTGAAAACTAAATTATTGATTTGTACCAGGAGTTCTCTGTGAACAGTACGATTCACCCTCACAACTTGGGTGATGTCCTGGCCCAAGAAAGCTTCTCCACTCATCAACAAGCTTTTGAAAACCTTAATTAATGCACATGCTCGTCAGTTCTCACCTACTATTGTTGCAAAGGGACTGCTTTAAATATTTATTAAAACTTAGAGTTCAATTTAACTCCTTGGGGAGGAAGGAAGGTATGCGAGGACTTGTATGCTGCTGCCCATGATGAACACTTGCTACTGGTTAATTAACTTGGGCCTTTCCGATCCGATCCGTGGGCAATCCGTGGCCAAGTCTTGCCAGGCGACCAATTCACTCAACAGTCCCCATGCAAATTATTTGATCGGAGGCACGCCCCACACCGACCGTATGGATCGCTGCTGAGCGATCCTGATACATGCGCAGACCATCTTCTCCGCACAAGTGAGGTCAAAACAGGGGGGGCTTTAATGGAACAGAACATGGCGACAGAGAGCAGGAGAGTCAGCAGAGCTTGCCTTCTTGTGCTTTTTGCACAAATGAGATGTGTTTAAAATGTTGGTTTACTGGGATTTCAGGGCACAGAGGGCAGGACAGTCGGCAAGAACATGAGCGACTGGTCCTCAGCAGTCGCTTCTTTTTGGATCGGTCAGCCCAGTTAGTGTTCCTTCTTCTGTTTAGTGAATCGCTGCCTTCCTACTTTGCATGCCATTTCCCCTCATTTGCATGTACGGATCGGATCAGGCAGAAGGTTAGTGGTCAGGACACGATCGGTAAACTTAGAGAATCTAGTCCCAGGTTTCCTCTAAGGACATGAAGGATAGCAAGTCTTCACATCTTGTTACTCCCTAGCTACAGTGTGCCTTCAACAAAAAAGGGGTTATAAACAACATGCAAGGTACTGAAATAGGCAGACCTTTTTTTTGTGGCAACTAGCTTTTTTCAGATTTTTCTCTTTGTTTTGGAAGAGCAGCCCAAAATGAGAACAGAGGATTCTAATCCCTACAGAGATTCTGAAGGACAAAATGGCCAAACTTATAGTTACATCAGGAGCCTCTTTCTAAGCAGTAATGAAATGTAAATGTATAGTGAAAAGTCCATGTTGAACCTGCAAATTTCTTTCATGGGGACTGGCCTCCTGATACCACCATTGCTGACATTATGAGCCTTCACGTGACCTTTCAGAGTCCAGCATGCCTGATCATAAGTAAAGGAAATGCAGACTATCAGTCAATTGGACGGTGTGGTTTTGGTAGCAGCAACTCCTGATTTGTTAGGATCAAAAGAAACAAAAAGCTGGGTAGACTTTCTAAGGATTTTAGTCCACTCCAAATAGAAGGCTTAAAGCCCTTTCACCTTTATGGGTATAAGTAAGGTGACCATACGTCCCGTTTTGAACGGGACAGTCCCTTTTTCACATCCCCTGTCCTGTTATCCCCACTCACAGCTTCGGGACGCCCGAAATGTCCCGTTTTCAGAGAGGGCGTCCAAAGCTGTGAGTGGGGACAACGGGACAGGGGATCGCATTCTGGATTCAGGCCCCGCTGAATCTCCCTCCCTCCTATCTCTCCCTCCCGTCCCTCCCAGCGAGTTGACAACCTCCTTCCAATAGCGTCAGCAGCCGCAGCAAGCTAAACAGGCTGCTTCGCGGCTTCTCCTGCCGGCGAAGGTCACTGATGACGTCATCAGTGACGCGGCTTGGGGGGAGTTGGTGGTACAGAGTGGTCATGAGGCAAGACGTTTCCATTTCAGCTGTAACCAAAGAATGACCGAAACTGGATTTTAGGTCCCTTTTAGCACTGAAATAAAATCAAAATCCAGTTGGCCTCTGTACAGCACTATTAAAACACAGAACCACACAGCAGTGACAGACCTGAATAAAAATCTGAGCCAAGTCCAAAAATTTTATAGCTTTGATTCTAACTACAGAAATGTGGTATAATAAGGTGGAGGTTGCTGATCTTATAAAGAAACATGCATAGGGAGAGGTATGGCCAGTAGGAAAAAGGAGGTATTGATGCCCCTGTATAAGACTCTATTGAAACCTCATTTAAAATATTGTGTACAATTCTGGAGGCCGCACTTTCAAAAACATATAAAAAGGATGGAGTCAGTCCAGAGGAAGGCTACTAAAATGGTGTGTGGTCTTCGTGTTAAGGCGTATGGGGACAGACTTTTAAAGATCTCAATCTGTATACTTTGGCAGAAAGGTGGAGATATGATAGAGATGTTTAAATACCTACGTAATATAAATGTGCAAGAGTCGAGTCTCTTTCATTTGAAAGGAAACTCTGCAATGAGAAGGCATAGCATGAAGTTAAGAGGTGATAGGCTCTGGAGTAATCTGAGGAAATACTTTCTTACAGAAAGGGTGGTAGATACATGGAACAGTCTCCCAGAAGAGGTGGTGGAGACAGAGACTGTGTCTGAATTCAAAAAGGCCTGGGATAGGCACGTGGGATCTCTTGGAGAGAGAAAGAGATAATGGTTACTGCGGATGGGCAGACTAGATGGGCTATTTGGCCTTTATCTGTCGTTATGTTTCTATGCTCACTCCTGTGACTGATCAGCTCTGCAGAAAGATGAAGACTGAAGGAGTCCTAAGCAACAGAGGAAGACAGAAAAGGATGCACACATGTAGGAGTGGTTTTTTTTGTTTGTTTTTTTATTAAACTTCTCAGTCAATTGAAGCTGGAGAAGCTTTCCCATACTAGGCTTTGTAGTGACATCACCCATGCTGAGAGCTTGCTATCTTGCTTATTCTTGAAGACCTTAAGTACATACTGTATCAGGTTTTTCCATGTAGTACCCACTGTAGTATCTACAACTGTGTATAGTATCAATTAGCAGATCTTCCAGAGTCAGGACTATGCATCCATCTTAAAACGAAAGTACCATAAACAGTTCTATTTAACACATTTTGGTGCCCTTTTACTATGCATTAAAATTTTGCATTTACCATGTAATAGTAGCAAAGATTAATGTAGTAAATACAGCACAATATCTCTTTTTATTAAGTATTGGGAGTGTGTCAGCATCTTTCCATACAATTGACAGAGCAATAGTATACTTAGTAAACCATGTCGAGCTCTATCCTTATAGAGAAGATGCGGTATATAAGCTTAAGGTTTAGTAGTTTAGGCCTAGATTCACTAAACTCACTTATCATGTCCCGACCAGTCTGCAATTGTTCCCCGACCCGATTCACCAACCTTCTGCCCGATCAATCATGCAAATGAAGGGAAATGGCATGCATAAGTAGGAAGGCATCGATTCACTAAGCAGAAGAAGAAACACCGATTGGGGTTGCCGAGCCGAAATGAAGCGACTATTGAGGACCAGTCGCTTACTGTCCTTGCTGACTCTCCTGCTCTCTGCCGCCCTGAAATCCCAGTATTGAGATTATAAATAAAAACTGTACATATGCATACTCCTTCCTTTTTATATATTGTGCAAACTGGTCGGGACATGATCGGGACAATTTATCTGTTATTTAAAAGTGCAGTGCGAGCCCGTGGTTTTAACCCGTGTGTTCTGTTCCACAATCTGGTTGCACAAATTGAATTGATTCCGTAAAATGTCCACTCGTGGGGCCAGCAAGTAAACTGTAACCACCCCTCCACCTCTGTTTTAACCTCGCTTGTGCGGAGAGCAAGTGCATGCGCGGATCGCATCTACAGTGGTGCCTCGCATAAAGGATGCCTCGCACAGCGAACGCTGCACACAACGAACTTCATGTCATGATTCATACAACAAACTTCGTTTCACACAACGAAGTCACCCGAGCTTCCACGATCGCTGCCGATGTATTGCATCCTTCCGCGCAGGCACTGCAGGCAGTTGTTAGTCACTGCGCTTAACGCGTTTCACATAACGAACTTTTCGCATAACAAACTTGCTCCTGGAACGAATTAAGTTAGTTGTGTGAGGCACCACTGTACAGCCAACGAGGATGGTCTGTGCGTGCGTCTTGATCGCTATGCAGTGAACCGTGGGATCACTATGGGGCTTGCCTCTGATTAGATCATTTGCATGAGGAATCTGTGGTGAATCGGTCACTCGGCCAAGAATCGCCCAACAACGATCCAGATCGGTGAGTTTAGCTAATCTAGGCCTTACTTCTCCTTACTTCATTCAAGGTTATACAAAGGAATTTACCAGCACCTATTGAGGTGGGGTTAACTGCTCTGTGTTATCTTCTGTGATGGCAGTTAACAATCAATATAAATGCAAGGCACAGTCAATGTCCATCCATTGCCCCACTTCATTCAATGTGCTTAACAAAGGAATTAGCACATGCTAAGCTTCAAGCCACCGCATTAACTGTTAGTGTGGCCACACGCTAGCAGCACATGCTAATTCTTGCAATAATTGCTTAACAAGTTTTGTAAAAGGGGCTTTTTGTATGGTAACTATAGAGTTTTTATCAAATAGCATTTAAGCCCCTTTAACAAGGAAAATAGGCAAACCAAAATTCACCAAATATAACTGTGTTCTACCATCTACTTTTTATAAGGAGGTGAAAGTCTCCCCACTCTTCTAAGGGCTTGAATTGCTAATGCTTTTCTTCTAGTGTTGGTCTCTGGAGAAAAGCTCAGCAATACAAGAATGAACACATGCCATAACTTCATCAAAGAATGACTGCCTTCTCTGCTGAATATTTCTGGTCTTCTAATCTCATATTTTAATATTCTAACATACTTACGTCCTAGTTATCCTAAAATTTCTAGTTTCTTTATATCACAATTTAGGTCAATCAGTATGTGATTTGGATTTAGTGCTCACTTCTCTATAATAAGCTTACTTTCACTCTGAAAATGTTCAAGTAATCCAAAATTACAGAGCCATTAGTAAATTATAAAAATGTAGGAGGAGGAAAAGAGCTTACTAATATTCTTGGCCATTAAAGAGCCATCTCTGCTGATGACGATGTCTGAGCTGTCCATCATAAGGAAGTTCTGCCCTGTCAAGATACTGCCCAACAGGTCTGGCAGGGGCGCTGTCTCTGCCACAGGTTCACGGATCGGAGCAGCAACACTTCTGCAGGTGACAAACAAGGATGGTTTTAATTTCCCCAACATTATTAAATTTCGAACTGTACAAGGGTAGACAACATATTCATCCTTTAGTGGGATCATCATCTTTAGTTTTTTTTCAGCTGAACTCTCAAAAGATACTTGTATTAGGGACACCTTATTCAGAAATAAATGTAAGCCTAAGGATGAACATGGTCGAATTTAGGGGTGAATGACACGAAAAGGACCTCATAGCATTTGATGAGAATGTAGACACCCAGGTACAACTTTGGGATTCCTCAGTTAGGAAGAGTCCTTAATCAGTTGGTTCCTGTTAAGAAAATTTAAAGGCCCTTATATCGATGGAGAGAGTTATAGCATCTTCTAGAGCATCATTGGAGCTGATCTATATCTGTAAAATTCAGCACGTACAGTATTTAAGATGCATTTGAGATAGTAAGAGACAGTATGAGCTAGCACTTCAGGATACAAAGAGATTTTATACAACAAACTGAAATTGGCTAGTAATTTTCTGTGAGAACTTTTCCCTCATCGAGTTGGACACCTAGATTAACATGATAAAAGATAGTGCCTACTTTGGAAATAAAATCAAAGCCCTGTGAGTAGGGTTCCCAGATGAGGAATGACCTGTTTGGTGAGGGTCTGTGCAGTTCTAAAGACTGGGATGACTTTGGATTGGTGACTGTAGAAGAGATGTCATGTTTATTAAGCAATTTTGATACATGTCCAATGTTGCTATAGGAGAAATATGAGATATATAAGGATCATTGCTTTTATCTGTCTTTTATAATGTGAATTAATGTGGATCGTATTAAAGGATAACAGCAGAGAGAGGCTGTCTGCATAGGCAGACTATAAAGTCCACCTTGGCCTGGAAGCATTAGGAAGACCAAATCAAAAGCTTACAACCAACCCCAATCAAGTATTGCAGGAAGATAGATCTGACAAGAAGCAAACATGATGCGGCCACATTTCAGTGAATGCCTGAATCCGAGATACAACATCAGGTATAAATAGAAAGATCATGTACTGGATTTCAATCAATTATATAACATCAAATTTAAAGTGTTAAAAAGCAACAAACAAAAACCACAGCAACTCTGAAAGCCGTCATAGAGAAATACAGTAAAACCTTGGTTTGCGAGCATAATTTGTTCCAGAAGCATGGGTGTAATCCAAAGCACTCGTATATCAAAGCAAATTTCCCCATAAGAAATAATGGAAACTCAGACGATTCGTTCTACAACCCAAAAACTTTAATACAAAATACTATACATACTTGTATTGCAAGACCTCGCTCATTTAGAACAGTCACTACACTCCTGCAGCGTCAGAGAGAGAAGAACCATCGGCTCAGCTGTGATGTGTGTATACTGTATGTACTTGTATTGCAAGACATTGCTTGTATATCAAGTTAAAATTTAATAAAATGTTTTGCTTGTCTTGCAAAACACTTGCAAACAAAGTTACTTGCAATCCAAGGTTTTACTGTACTGTAATATGCTTTACCTCCGATGTAGGTGCTTGCCAAAATGTGGCTGCATCGGGTCTGCTGCTTGTCAATAAAATTAATTTTCCTGCCATACTTTATTTATTTGTTCCATTATTTAGCTCATCCTTCCAATAATGCCCAGAATGGGTTACAAAGTTACACACATAATAAGGTTAGACACATAGCTCTAATACTGGTTGTTGTCAGTTGTTGGATTTTAATTTGGACTTCCTGCTGCTGGTTTGTATTAAAAGATGTGACTTTGGATATGGAAAAAAAAAACAAAAACAACACATCCCAGTAAATTTAAAGCAAGAACTAAGAAAACTGAAAGATGGTGGAAAAATAAAGATAGTAATGAGTATGAGAGTTATATGATTAAATTGGCAGAATATAAACCACTTTGTGAGAATATTTATAAACAATTCTTAAATAGGCCTAAGGAATTGTTTCATACAGTTAGATATTTTGATGTATGGTGGCAGTACAGTACTTCCAATGCTAACTAATGCCCTGACGTTGAAGATGCACGGTATCTGGCTAATAATATGAACTGATGTCTCTACGTGTAACCATCCCTTCTCTTCAAAATCACAGGTCTTTGGAACGACCTCACCTCCCCGTTGCGGAACCTGAGCTCCCTTCAGTTATTCCGCAAACAACTGAAAACCTGGCTTTTCAGCAAATTGTAACTCTATCCTTCACCCCCTTTCCCCCCCCCCTTCTTCATATACATTCATGTAATCCTTTTTTTCCTTCCTCTCTACCTACTATTTTAAGTTCTTGTAAACCGTGTCGAGCTCCATACTCATGGAGATGATGCGGTATATAAACTTAAGGTTTAGATTAGATTAGATTAGATTCAGTAAATGGAGGACAGACATTGGAACTGTTTCGTGAGGTGAATGTTATGCTCTTCCCCTGGAAACAAGGTCATAAGCGCCTGTTTCCAATTTCTATTAAAGATGCCATCCTGCAGTCGATCAGTAACATTAAGATCCTTGGGGTTATTTTCGATTGCAAACTTACCTATCGTGAACATATTAGTAGTATTATGAGATCTACCTTCTTTAGACTACGTCAAATTCGTTCAGTTTCTAAATTCTTATGCCCCAAGTCACTTAATACACTAATTCATTCCCTGGTGATTTCAAAAATCAACTATTGCAACGCGCTATTTAAAGGAATTGCCCATAAAGAAATCCGACATTTACAGATCGTTCAAATTGCTTCAATTAAACTCATAAGGAAAGCTAAAAAATTTGACCATGTGACACCACTACTTAAGGAAGCGCATTGGCTTCCAGTTGCGCACCGCATAACATATAAATTAAGTCTACTGACTTTCAAATCTCTTTTCTATAAAACTCCCGCTTTTATTCATAGACTATTGATTCCCTATACATCAACAAGATTACTCAGGTCTACTGACCAACATCTTTTAATAGTTCCCTCACTTAAAATTATAAACATATGGCAGCAATTTATTTTCTCCGTCACAGCTCCCCAAATATGGAATTTACTCCCAATTCACATACGGGAAGAACATAATTTAGATAGATTCAAGAGCAAATTAAAATGCTTTCTTTTTAAAGATGCATTTGACAACTAGAAAATTAGATTAGGTGAATCAACTGAATCTTAGTCCTTAATTTCCTTGAAGCTCACTGCTTTCCCCTTTCCTATTGTTTTTTCCCTTTACTCGTCTTATTTACTATCATTAACTTGTATTTCTTTCCCTATTTTTTCCTTTTGTATCATATGTTTTGTCAAGTCAGTCGTATTTATCTGGCTTGTTTCCCCTCGATACTTGTAATTTACTATTTTACTGTTTTGTACATCGCTTAGAATTTTGAATAAGCGATTAATCAAATCCATAATAAACTTGACACTTGAGCACGTTGCTGGCTTCGACTACTTGACATGGAAGACCATTCCAACGATCAACTACTCTTTCAGTGAAAGAAGTACTTCCTGATGTCGCAATGAAGTCTCCCACCCTTGAGTTTGAGCGGATTGTCAGCACTGGTAGGAAACTCCAACTCCTTTCCAGCCTGGCTCTCGTTCTGCCTGCTCTCGGACCCGCCTTCCTTGAGCTCTCCCTGCAGCTCCTCTCCCAGGTCTCCTGATCGTGAAACCTGATCTTTCATTTAAGCAGCGCCAAGCCACACCCCCTAAGCCAGGGCGGAAAAAATGGATAGGGCTCTTCATACTGTTGAGCAGGCTTCACTTCCCTGCTTCTAGCAGCTGTCTGACTTAAAAGGACATGCACCCAACATGTACTAGTGCAAATCCTGACTTTTCATAGGGACAAACCCTGATCTGGCACAGGTTTTGTCACAGAGCTTATGTACATTTTTGAAAGCATGAGGGTTTTTAGATTTACAAATTAGCAATAACTCTAACTTCCGACTTCCAGTTTCATTCCCCCCCCATTCTCGTTCTCCCCACCTTGGAGAGGGTGAACAACCTGTCCTTATCTACTGAGTCTATTCCCTTCATTATCTTGAATGTCTCGATTACTTATGGTCTGTACAATTAGACTGTTTCATGTAGTCAATATTTGTATTAGATTTGTATACTTTTCTTATTTAATTTTGTAAAACCAATAAAATATTTAAAAAACAAAACAAAAAAAAAAAATTGTGTAAATTCTGCAGGTCGCACCTTCAGAAAGATATAAAAAGGATGGAGTCAGTCCAGAGGAAGGCTACTAAAATGGTATGTGGTCTTCATCATTTACCTTGATTTCCAAAAAGCCTTCGACAAGGTACCTCACGAAAGACTGCTTAAGAAGCTATGGAACCACGGGGTGCAAGGGGAGGTTCACCAATGGATCAAAAACTGGCTAGCAGACAGGAAACAGAGGGTTGGGGTAAAGGGCCATTACTCAGACTGGCAACGGGTCACGAGCGGAGTTCCGCAGGGGTCGGTGCTGGGACCGCTCCTATTCAATATATTTATCAACGACCTGGAGGCGGGAACAAAATGTGAGCTCATTAAATTTGTGGATGACACCAAACTATATAGCAGGGTTAAAACCAAGGAAGACTGCAAAGATCTCCAAAAGGATCTGACGACACTGGAGGAGTGGGCCAAAAAGTTGCAAATGAGCTTCAACATAGGGAAATGCAAGGTCATGCATGTGGGGAAAAAGAACCCGATGTTCACTTACAAAATGGGGGGATCACCGCTAGGGGTGAGTAACCTAGAAAGAGACCTGGGAGTGATGGTAGATACAACATTGAAATCGTCAGCGCAGTGCGCCACAGCCTCAAGGAAAGCAAACAAAATGCTGGGTATCATCAAAAAGGGTATCACGACCAAGACGAAGGAAGTCATCCTGCCACTATATCGTGCAATGGTGCGCCCACACCTGGAGTACTGCGTCCAGTACTGGTCGCCGTACCTCAAGAAGGACATGGCGGTACTTGAGAGAGTCCAGAGAAGAGCAACTAAGCTAATTAAGGGAATGGAAAACCTCTCGTATACTGACAGACTGAAGGAGCTGGGGCTGTTCTCCCTGGAGAAGCGGAGACTTAGAGGTGACATGATAGAAACCTTCAAGATCCTGAAGGGCATAGAAAAAGTAGACAGGGACAGATTTTTCAAATTATGGGGAACCACAAGTACAAGGGGGCACTCGGAGAAATTGAAAGGAGACAGGTTTAGGACAAACGCCAGGAAGTTCTTTTTCACCCAGAGGGTGGTGGATACATGGAACACACTTCCGGAGGCTGTGATAGGCAGAAACACGTTACAGGGCTTCAAAGAAGGTTTGGATAGGTTCCTAGAGGACAAAGGGATTGAGGGGTACAGACAGGAGTAGAGGCAGGTTATAGGGATAGGAGTAAGAGGTAAGTTATAGAAATAGTCAGGGATCACTGCTCAGGCAATAGGCCTGAAGGGCCGCCGCGGGAGAGGACCGCTGGGTGAGATGGACCTCTGGTCTGCCTCAGCGGTGGCAACTTCTTATGTTCTTATCGTAAGGCGTATGGGGACAGACAAAGATCTCAATCTGTATTCTCTGGAGGAAAGGCAGGAGAGGGAAGATATGATAAAGACATTTAAATACCTACATAATGTAAATGTGCATGAGTCGAATCTCTTTCATTTGAGCGGAAGCTCTGGAATGAGTGGGCATAGGATGAAGTTAAGAGGTGATAGGCGCAGGAATAATGTAAGGAAACACTTTTTTACAGAAAGGGTGGCAGATGGATGGAACAGTCTCTCAGAAGAGGTAGTGGAGACAGACTGTGTCTGAATTCAAAAGGGCCTGGGATAGGCACGTGAGATCTCTTGGAGAGAAAAAGAGATAATGGTTACTGCAGATGGGCAGACTAGATAATAATAATAATAATAATTTGTCTTTTGTATACCGCTATACCAAAAGTTCAAAGCGGTTCACAACAAGGGAATAATACATACAATCAGTGAATATAAAATACATAAGAATAATCAATAAAAGAATACATCAGGTAAAAGCATGGAAAGTTAAACAAGGACCACAATTAAGATGTAAGCATGTCGAACAGACGTGTCTTTAGGGATTTTCTAAAATCAAAGTAAGAAGTAGCCTCTAATATAGATTTTCCAAGCCATGTATTCAATCTAGCGGCCTGGAATGTTAGAATTCTATCGAAAAACTTCTTATATTGACATGATTTTAAAGCAGGATAATTAAATAAATTTATTCTACGTGTACTCTTATTGGAGTTGTTCAAAGGAAGCTGAGAAGCAAGATAATCTGGTAGCATCCCGAAGATTGCTTTGTAACAAATACAAGAAAACTTGAACAAAACTCTGGACTCTACAACCCACACGAAGGAAGTCATCATGCCGCTGTACCGCGCAATGGTGCGACCGCACCTGGAGTACTGTGTTCAATACTGGTCACCGTACCTCAAGAAGGACATGGCGGTACTCGAGGGAGTGCAGAGGAGGGCGACTAAACTGATAAAAGGTATGGAAAATTTTTCATACGCCGACAGGTTAAAAATGCTGGGGCTGTTCTCCCTGGAGAAGAGGAGACTTAGAGGGGACATGATAGAAACCTTCAAAATCCTTAAGGGCATAGAGAAAGTGAATAAGAATAGATTCTTCAAACTGTGGGGAGCCACAAGCACTAGGGGTCACTCGGAGAAATTGAAAGGGGACAGGTTTAGAACAAATGCTAGGAAGTTCTTTTTTACACAGAGGGTGGTGGACACATGGAACGCGCTTCCGGAAGATGTGATAGGCCGGAACTCTGTACATGGGTTCAAGGAGGGTTTGGATAGGTTCCTGGAGGATAAAGGGATAGAGGGGTACAGATAAAACTGAGGTAGGTTATAGAAGTGGTCAGAAACCACTTCACAGGTCACGGACCTGATGGGCCGCCGCGGGAACGGACCGCTGGGCAAGATGGACCTCGGTCTGACCAAGTGGAGGCAACTTCTTATGTTCTTATGTACTGGCAACCAATGAAGTTTTTGGTAAAAAGGGGTGATATGCTCCCATTTTTTAAATCCAAAAATGAGGCGAACCGCAACGTTCTGAATCAGTCTCAGTTTTTTTGAGTATTTTTTTGTAAGCCCCCAAATAGATAATATTACAGTAATCCAAAATACTCAAGATAAATGTCTGTACCAGCAGACGGAAAGAAGGTTCATCTAAAATTTTTTTGATGGTGCGGAGCTTCCATAAAGCACAGTTACTTACCGTAAAAGGTGTTATCCAGGGACAGCAGGCATATATTCTCACATGTGGGTGACGTCATCTACGGAGCCCCAGTGCGGACAGCTTTTCAAGCAAACTTGATTGAAGTTTCAAGTTTGCTACACTGCACCACGCATGTGCATGCCTTCTTGCCCACTAGAGGGCGCATCCCCACCTCGTGGTCCTCAGTTCCATAACCAGCAAAGAAGCCATCCCCGGGGAGGAGGGCGGGTTGTGAGAATATATGCCTGCTGCCCCTGGATAACACCTGTTACGGTAAGTAACTGTGCTTTATCCCAGGACAAGCAGGCATGATATTCTCACATGTGGGTGACCTCCAAGCCAACCAAAAAAGGGCAGGTGGGAGGATGGCAATTTAGGAAAACAGGTTACGTAACACCGACTGGCCAAACCGGCCGTCGCTTCTGGACAAAGTGTCCAGACAGTAGTGGGAGGTGAACGTATGAACCGAAGACCAAGTGGCAGCTTTACATATGTCCTCCACAGGAGTAGACCGGAGGAAAGCAACAGAAGCTGCCATCGCCCGGACCTTATGCCCCGTGACTCGACCATGGAGCGTGAGATCAGCCTGAGCGTAGCAAAAAGAAATACAAGCAGCTAGCCAGTTGGACAAGGTGCGCTTTGAAATAGGATGTCCCAGCCGATTAGGATCAAAGGACAAAAGCAATTGAGGAACCTTCCGATGAGACTTGGTACGTTGGAGATAAAAAGCCAACGCCCTCTTACAGTCCAGCGTGTGAAGCGCCGCCTCACCAGGATGAGAGTGGGGCTTCGGGAAGAACACCGGAAGAACAATAGACTGATTGAGGTGGAAATCAGACACAACCTTAGGTAGAAATTTAGGATGGGTGCGAAGAACCACCTTGTCATGATGGAACACAGTAAAGGGCGGGTCCGCAACCAAAGCCTGTAGCTCACTAATCTGACGAGCAGACGTGAGCACAAGTAAAAAGACCACCTTCCAAGTGAGAAACTTAAGAAGAGACTTGTCAATAGGCTCAAAAGGAGGTTTCATCAGCTGAGCCAAGACCACATTAAGATCCCAAACTACCGGAGGAGGTTTCAGAGGAGGATTAACATTAACTAAACCCCTCATGAAACGAACCACCAGAGGATGAAGAGAGAGAGAGAACGTCCCTCTAGATGCCGATGGAAAGCAGCAATAGCACTGAGATGCACCCGGATGGAAGTCGTCTTCAGCCCAGACTTGGACAAATGCAACAAATATTCCAGAACCGAGGACACCGGAACCAAACTCGGATCCAGATGATGCGAGGTACACCAGGATGAAAATCTGGTCCACTTCTGGGAATAACAAAGCCGAGTCGAGGCCTTGCGCGAGGCTTCCAACACCTCCCTGACCGCCGAAGTCAGGGGGAAAGGAACCAAGCCGTCAGATGTAATGACTGAAGATTGGGATGCAACAGCGAACCCCGACTCTGAGACAGCAGAGAGGGAAAAACCGGCAGAAGTAGAGGCTCCCTGGCACTGAGTTGAAGGAGCAGGGAATACCAGTGCTGACGAGGCCAACGAGGCGCGATGAGAATCATAGTGGCTCTGGATGACTTGAGGTGAACCAACGTCCTCAAGATCAGAGGAAAAGGAGGAAACGCATAAAGGAATCTCCCTCCCCAGTCGAGAAGGAAGGCATCTGCCTCGAGACGGTCCTGGGAGTAAATCCAGGAACAATAGAGGGGCAGTTTGCGAGTCTCCGGGGAGGCAAACAGATCCACCTGAGGAGTCCCCCAGCGGTCGAAGACCTCGCGCAGGACTCGGGAGTTTAGCGACCACTCGTGCGGCTGGAGAAGACAACTGAGTTTGTCGGCGAGACAATTCTTTTCTCCCTGAATGTAAACCGCCCGCAGGAAGATGTTCTGGGAGGTCGCCCATTCCCAAAGACGCAAGGATTCCCGGCACAGGGACCAAGAGCCCGTTCCCCCTTGCTTGTTTACATAATACATTGCCACTTGGTTGTCCGTCCGTACCAGGACCACCTGATTGCGCAGCAGATGACAGAACGCTCGAGCTGCCAGAAAAATGGCACGAAGCTCCAACACGTTGATGTGACAAAGACGGTCCTCCGCCGACCATAGCGCTTGAGTCCGCAGACCGTCGAGGTGAGTCCCCCACGCGTACTCCGAAGAGTCCGTGGTCAGGACCTTGCGATGTGGAGGGACGAGAAAGAGCAAACCCCCGGAAAGATTGGAAGAGTTGGTCCACCAACGGAGCGATCGTCTCAAGGAAGGAGTAACCGTTACCGGAAGGGAGAGTGAGTCTCGATCCTGACGCCACTGGGAGGCCAAGGTCCACTGAGGGAGTCTCAGATGCAATCGGGCAAACGGCGTGACATGAACTGTCGAAGCCATGTGGCCGAGTAGAATCATCAGCCTGTGTGCAGAGACGGAGCGCTGCAGCAAAATCTGACGGGCCAGTCGAAGCAGAGCCTCCAGTCTCGACGAGGGAAGGAACGCACGAAGGCGAACCGTGTCCAGCACGGCCCCGATAAACTGAAGGGATTGAGCCGGGCACAGCTGCGATTTGGGAAAATTTACCTCGAACCCCAGACGTTGAAGAAAAATGATAGTCTGTCGGGTCGCTGAGATAACCCCCTCCCGGGATGAAGCCTTGATCAGCCAATCGTCCAGGTAGGGGAAAACCTGAAGCCCTTGAGATCTCAGGGCAGCCGCGACCACCACCATACACTTCGTGAAGACCCGAGGAGACGAGGCCAGCCCGAAGGGGAGGACGCGATACTGGAGGTGCAACTCCCCCACCTGGAACCGTAAGAACTTGCGGAAGGCGGGATGCACCGGAACATGAGTATATGCTTCCTTTAGGTCCAGGGAGCACATCCAGTCCCCCGATTCTAAAATCCTCCTTATGGGAATCAGGCATGACTCAACGCCGACTCCACCAGCAATGACTGGTGAGACAACTGCGCTTTATCGAAGCCCTTACAAGGGACTGTGCGGTACTTAGACTCCATCTTAGATGGAACTGCTGTGACTGTAAGAGGGGAGTCCAAGTTCCTCAGGAAGGTCTGGTGTAGAACCTTGTTAAGAGGCAGCCGGGGAGTCTCTCTGGGAGGAGAGGGCAAATCCTGCTCCTCCAAAAATTCCTTCGTGTATTGCGACCCTGACGCCAGATCAAGGTCCAAAGCCCTCCCCATATCAAGCACAAATCGTGAAAAGGAGGAGGGCTTTGAAGGTGGCGAGGGAGAACGAGATGCCCTCGTCGCCAAGAAGGAAGGGGAAGCCTCACGGGAATAACGAGGTTCCTTCCCCGTGCCCGAACCCGAACCCCAAGAGGCCGCACCAAGCGACCTCGACAGGGTCGGGGACCGGCCATGCCCCGAGGAACCCCTGCGGGAAGTCCCCGGGGTATGGGGAACCGAGGCACGCCCCTTCCGTCTCGGCGAAGAGTCCCTCAAGTACTCAACCTCGGAGGAACGGAGAAGCCTCGGATTATCGAGGCGAAGCTCGGAGACCCGAAGGGTCTCGGCCCCGGTCGGCGGGGAGCGACCGCGTCGTCGAGGAGAGACCCGTTGACGCTTGGGTTTCCTCGACCGGCGTTTCGCCCAAGGCCGACCCGAGGGCGAGGAGCCCCGGGAGGACCTCGACGAGGACGAAGAGGAAGAGATCCTCCGAACCCTCCGCACCTTGTCCTGAGGCCGCACGCTCGGCTCAGGCTGGTCAACCAAGGTCGAGGGCAAGGTCGGGGCCGAGGCCGAAGCCATCCCGGGGGCCGAAGTCGAGGGTACCGAGACCGAGGCCGCCGACGCCGGGGCCACCGAAGGCACCGGGCACCGGACAGCTCCGAGGTAATGAGCGCACGGAGTAAGTCCTGAAAGGCCGGCACCGCCATCATGGCAGGTAGATCCAGGGCCGGCGGGTGCTCCCTCGAGGGCGACCTCGGTCTCGAGTATTCCCGCGGGGCACCCGACTTCGACGCTCGGGGCGGGGCCGAGGACGACCCACCCGCCCCCGTCGATGAGCCTGAGGATGGCTTCTTCGAGGCTGGAAGAGAAGGAGGACTTACCCTTCGTCGACTTCGGGGTCGAGGACACCGGGTTCGACGAAGCGGGCTGTCGGGGCGAGGTCGAGGGAGACGAGGCCGAGGTCAAGGCCTTCCCCGCCACGGTGTCCACAGCAAAGAGCTCCGCCATCCGAGCGCGACGGCGGCGGAGGGCCCTGGTTTGAAAAGTAGAGCACCGAGTACAGGAGTCTGTCGGGTGCTCAGGACCCAGACAAAGCAAGCACCACCGGTGAGGATCGGTGATCGAAAGGAGACGATCGCACCGGGTGCACTTTTTAAAACCCGTCAAGGGACGGGACATGGACACGAAACCCGGCCGCGAACGAACGAGGTCCTGCGGCCGCGGCTACCGGGAGCCCCCGGAGCCGAACGGAAGAAAAATAAAAGTTTTTTTTTGTTTGTTTTTTTTTCGACGAAAACCGATACACAAATAAATAAAAAAACAAAGTAAGCACAGCGACCGAGAGGGAAACACTCAGCCGCGGTGTCAGAAGGCTAAACAAGAAGAGCACAAATTCCACAGGGCTTCTGGCTCCGCGGAAAAGACTGAACTGAGGACCACGAGGTGGGGATGCGCCCTCTAGTGGGCAAGAAGGCATGCACATGCGTGGTGCAGTGTAGCAAACTTGAAACTTCAATCAAGTTTGCTTGAAAAGCTGTCCGCGCTGGGGCTCCGTAGATGACGTCACCCACATGTGAGAATATCATGCCTGCTTGTCCTGGGATAAGACTGAGATACATTTCTTAAACAGTAGATCTACATGTTTTTCCAGAGTCAGATGTTTATCGAGAGTTACACCCAGTATTTTTATTGTTTGTTCAATATTGTATTCCCGCCCGCCCACTTGAATCATATTTTCTTTTATCTTTTCGTTAGGTGTAGCTAAAAAAATTTGGTTTTTTCAGTATTTAATTTTAATTTAAAAGCGGTCATCCAAAGCTCGATCTGATTTAAAGTATTTGCTAAAAAATTAATAAAATCAGGTGACACATAGGTTAACAGTATAACCACAGTGATGTCATCTGCGTAAATATAAAAGTTGAGCTTTAGATTTTGCAGCAAATTACCCAACGAAATAAGATAGATATTAAACAAAGTCGGGCCTTTATCTGCCATCATGTTTCTAGCCTGGATGAATTGTGAAATTTTCCTTGACTGATATGACAACTGCTTCATACTGGAAGTAAAAAGATTCCAGCTTCAAAAAGGAAAAGAGGGAAATGTAATTTTATTGTCTGACGATGCACCATTACATCCTAAGGCAGGGGTAGGGAACTCCAGTCCTCGAGAGCTGTATTCCAGTCAGGTTTTCAATATTTCCCCAATAAATATGCATTAAAAGTAGTGCATGCAAATAGATCTCATGCATATTCATTGGGGAAATCCTGAAAACCCAACTGGAATACGGCTCTCGAGGACCGGGAGTTCCCTACCCCTGTCCTAAGGCTAAAAGCTTAGAACGAAAAAAAGGTGGATTCAATTAAACTGGATTCAATTAAAGAAAAGTGCCTTTTCTTCCTCCAAATGTGACATCTGTAATGCAGCCAATGGATCAAGGAGTTTATTTATTTTTAAAACTTAAAGACCGCCTAAGTCTAAGCCAGGGATCTCAAAGTCCCTCCTTGAGGGCCGCAATCCAGTCGGGTTTTCAGGATTTCCCCAATGAATATGCATGAGATCTATGTGAATGCACTGCTTTCAATGCATATTCATTGGGGAAATCCTGAAAACCCGACTGGATTGCGGCCCTCAAGGAGGGACTTTGAGATCCCTGGTCTAAGCAGTGTACAAATATCATACATACATAAATTATAAAAACTTAAACAAGACAACATAAAATACTACAATAAATTCAAATCAATCTTTTCTAATTTTCTCTCAAAACAACCCCCCCCCCCAAAAAAAAAAAAATTAAACCTGGATCAAAGAACTCACTAAACTTAGAGAAAAGCATTTACAAACAATTGTCTTTTTAATAATTTCTTAAATGGCATGCGACCCTTAAACAATCTCATCATGACTGGTGTAGAGTTCCAAAGATTTTTTTCCAGTAACGGGAAAAATTGTTATTCTAGATTTTACATAGCAAATCCAGTCTTCCTTTAAGGTAGTTAGTAACATCCTCTCCCACACACACAGATCGCAAATCTCTCGCTGGCTGATAAACTTCCCACAAATTTTGAAGACAAGTGGGAACAGAAAAGTACAATATCTGGTAAAGGTCTACATGTTTTCTTTGTCAATCCAAGGTAAAGCAGATTGCAGTAATCAACCTGAGTCAACAATAATGCTTGAACAGAATGAAAATCTGCGGGCAAGAGTATTGGTAATTGCGCATATTCTCCTTGAGCTGCTCTTAAGATATGCTTCCTCATGGAAACGACTTTACAAGAAACAATTGTTACAGATACTTCTACTGGCTGATATTGATGATGAATATGGTATGATCCAATTCATATAAGAACTGAATATAAAACATTGTTCATATATGGTTACTGGTGCTTGGAAATCCAAAACTGGATATCCTCGGGCGGCCGATCTGGCATCAACTATAAGCTAAAACCCCTGCGGATCCTCATATTGTGACCCAGGTGGATGGGGGTGGAGAGTGAAAAACACAGCGGGCTCCCTGAAGCCCAAAGGGCTTCAAAGCCTGCACTCAAGCCTCCAATAAATCAGAAGGAGAGCCTGCTCCCAGGAAAATGGCCACAAATTTCCAAGATGCACAGAGCAGGATGCCTCAGCAGTTACAAGTGGGGGTTGCCCTGCAAGCTGCAGACCACTCACGCAGAATCTGTGTCCTCTCCCAGGCAGAGTAGCCCCAAATTGGGGACCTCTAGGCACCTAAGCCTCATGAGATGGATAAAAAAACATCTGAAAATAATAAAACTGAACAGAGCAGATCAGAACACACCTTCTCAGTTCATTTGCAGAAAGAAAAACTGAAGAAGATACTAGATGTCATTGACATTCTTCTGTAAAAGTTTGCAACCAGATGATATTCACCTAAAGTAGTGGTTCTTAAACCTGACCTGGGGGACTCCCCAGCCATTCGGGTTTTCAAGATATCCCTAAAGAATATGAATGGGCGAGATTTGCCTTTAAAGTAGATAATAGGCATACAAATTTCTCTCATGCTTATTCATTAAGAATATCTTGAAAACCCAACTGGCAGGGAACCACTGACCTAAACTACAGACTCCTACATTTATGTTACAGAATAGCAAATCACTCGGACTGGACATTATAAGAACAGCCTTACTAAGTCAGACTAATGGTCCATCTAGCCCAGTATCCTTTCTTCATGGAGGCCAATCTAAGTCACTAGTACTTAGAGAACTGAAAGAACTAAAAATGTAACTTACAGAGCTATTTAGTAATATATAATTTATTGTTCAAATAAAGTGTGATACTGGAAGTCTTAAGGATGGCCAATGTAACACCAATTTTTTTAAAAAGGCTTCTAGAAGAGACCTGGGAAATTATAAACTGGCGAGACAGACTGGTGCTAGACATAATGATAAACTATTATAAAGAATATAGGCCCTCCTTTACAAAGCCATGCTAGCATTTTTAGCGACGGCCACGGCGGTAAAAGCTCCGATACTCATAGGATTTCTATGCCATGGCCAAGGCTAAAAACACTAGCGCAGCTTTGTAAAAGAATATATATATATATTAATGGGAAAAAAGCCAACATAGATTTAGCCAAGGCAAATCTTGCCTCATTAATCTACATTTCTTTGAAGGACTAAATAAACATGTGGATAGAGGTGAGCAAGGTTGTTATTGTCTACTTAGATTTTCAGAGTGCATTTAACACTTTACAACTGCCTCTGTCCTGATTGGCCTCATCTTTCTCCAACAACTGGGTGGTCAGCAAGCAGATAGATCTCCCCCACCTCTGTTGCAGTCTACAGCTAGGCCCTCCCCCTGCTGCCTCTGACTGGCTGTAATCCCTCCCAAGCAAGGTGGTCAGCAAACAGATAGATCTCTCCATCCCCCACCTCTGTTGCAGTCTACAGCTAGGCCCTCCCCCTGCTGCCTCTGACTGGCTGTAATCCCTCCCAAGCAAGGTGGTCAGCAAACAGATAGATCTCTCCATCCCCCATCTCTCTTTCAGTCCACAGTTAGGTCCTCCCCCCGCTGACTCTGACTGGTTGTCTGTAGCCCCTCCCAAGCAAGCATTTAGGTGACCTCTCTAGCTTTGCTTTTAATTTGAACCCTCTCTGGGTGGTGGGTGCCGCCAGTGCGTGACATGCTCCTTAGTTTGCCCTTCATGCGCCTCCTTTGGGTGCAACCATATTTTTGATTCCTCTTATTGTATAGCTCTATTTGCTTTCTCTGTTCCTCTCCTTATGGCTCCTATTCACAATCTGCTTCCAATACCCACTCTCCCCAATCTTATTCCCTTTCCCCTCCACACCATAAGCCCTCAATATTATCCTTTTCCTATTCCCTCACCAGCCATCTTGTTATCTACCTTATTCACTGCACTCAAGCTCAAGCATTCTCTCTCTTCCATTCATCCATCTCCTTTCTCTTTGAGCCCCTCCTGTCTTCGTCATTGCCGTAATTATTCCCCTTTGCTTCGACGCACTCTCTTACTCCTTCTTCTGCTCTCTGCTGGGGATGTGAATCCAAACCCTGGCCTGCCACACCAGCTGCTGCCCAATGTGTGTAACCACCCTAACCTTATACCTATTCCTCTCCTTCAATTCTCTTCTTTCCCTTTCTCATGCCCTATGGAATGCTCATTCTGCCTCCAACAAACTGCCCTACATTCATGACCTCTATCTCCCAGTCCCCTCCACCTGCTTCCTTTCACTGAAACATGGATTTGCCCTGAGGTCTCTACTGCAGCTTCTGCCCTCTCCCATGGTGGCAACCACTTCTCCCATACACCTCGCCTTACTAGTTGAGGCGCAGGTGTTACATAAGAACATAAGAAATGCCTCTGCTGGGTCAGACCCGAGGTCCATCGTGCCCAGCAGTCCGCTCACGCGGACGTGTTGGGCTTCTTCTCTCTCCTTTTTGCAGATTTCAACCTCTTCACCCTTTATCCCACAGCCTTTCCACATTTGAAGTCCACTCCGTCCGCTTATTCACTCCTTTACCGCAGATAGCGGTCAAATATTGCCCACCTAACAAGTCTTCTTCCTCCTTTCTCACTGAATTTGACTCCTGGCTTTTGGGCTTTCTTAAGTCATCTTCTCCTTCCCTCATTCTTGGGGACGTTAACTTTCACCCTGATGATCCCACTGACAAGTATGCTGTATGCTGCTAAGTTTCTTGCCTTAACCTCCTCATTTGACCTCAAACTTTAGTCCACAACCCCTACTCATCAGGATGGCCACTGCCTTGACCTTGTCTTTTCCTCCAACTGCTCTCCCTCACTGTTCCCCCATCTCTGATCACCATCTGATATCCTTCAACATTACTCATCCTCCCCCTCCACCACGCCCAGTCACCTCCAAGAGCCCCCCCCCCCCCGCCATGCCCAGTCACCTCCAAAAGATTTTGAGATCTTCAAGCCCTTGATTCTTCCACACTCTCATCCACTGTTTCACCTCTCTTTGCCTCTACTATGTTATTTAAGTCTGTCCATGAGGCTGTCTCGTTGTACAATACTATTCTCTCCTCTGCTCTGGACACCCTTGCTACCCCCATTTCTTGCTCTGTCAGGCATACCAAACATCAACTTTAGCTCACTCCTACTGTCCGTTACTTACGTTCTTGCACCCGCTGTGCTGAGTGCCTCTGGCTCAAATCTCGCACATGTGCTGACTTTCTTCACTTTAAATTTATGATGGCCTCCTTTAATTCTGCACTTAACGGGTCAAGCAAGGCTACTACATCCAACTAACTCCCTTTCTTCCACCCCTCGTCGTCTCTTTGCCACGTTTAACTCCCTCCTCAAAGTGACCCAACTTCCAACCCTTCCTTCACTCTCTCCCCAGATTATGGCTGATTATTTCCATGACAAGGTCCGCAAAATCGCCCTCGAGTTCATTACAAAGTTGCATCCTTCTCCCCTACCTACCATCCACTCTCCTGAACTTCAACCTCGCACCTCCCCTTCATCCTTCACCCAAACAGCTCAGGAAACTTCTCCTGTCTGCCCCCCCCCCCTCTCCCCGTCAACTACTGCAGACTTTTCTGCCTTCTCTGTAATCACAGAGGAAGAAACTGCACAACTTCTGTCTTCAGCCAAGCCTACTACATGCCCCTCAGACCCTAGTCCCACCCCTCTACTCTACCCCATCTCACATATTGTTATCCCTCTCAAATACCACATTTTCAATCTATCTCTTTCCACTGCAACTGTCCCTGCTGCCTTCAAGCATGCAGTGTTTAAGTCGCTTCTCAAAAAACCCTCGCTGGACCCCTCTTGCTCGTCCAACTATCGCCCAGTCTCCCTTCTTCCGTTCCTATCCAAGATACTCGAGCGTGCTATTCTCCATCACTGCCTTGACTTCCTTTCAACTCGACAGATTCTCGATCCTCTACAATCTGGTTTTCGCCAACACTCCACAGAGGCTGCCCTCACTAAGGTCTGCAGTGACTTGTTCATGGCCAGATATAAGGGCCTTTACTCTATCCTTACCCTTCTTGACCTGTCTGCTGCCTTTGATACTGTAAATCACAACTGACTCCTTGATATGCTGTCGTTTGGATTCCATAATTCTGTCCTCTCCTGGTTTGCCTCCTACCTTCCACCCATGTACTTTTAGTGTATGTATTGGTAAGTCTTCTTCTGCTGCTACCCCGTTAACTGTTGGCGTACCCCAGAGTTCTGTCTTAGGACCTCTTCTCTCTCTACACTTCTTCCCTCAGTGCCCTGATCTCCTCCCATGGCTTCCAGTATCACCTTTATGCTGATGACTCCCAGCTCTACCTCTCTACACCTGAAATTTCACCTAAAGTCCAAGAAAAAGTCTCTGCTTGTTTGGCTGACATTGCTGCCTGGACGTCCCATCATCATCTGAAACTAAATATGTCCAAGACTGAGCTGCACCTCTTTCCTCCTAAACCCTCTGCTCCTCCTCCTCCTCCTTTCTCCGTCTCTGTAAATAATACTGTCATTGTTCTAGTCTCCTCTGCTCGCAACCTTGGAGTCATCTTCGATTCTGACCTCTCATTTTCTACGTACAGTGGTACCTTGGTTTACGAGCATAATTTGTTCCAGAAGCATGCTCGTAATCCAAAGTACTCGTATATCAAAGCACATGTCCCCATAGGCCACAATGTAAACTGAAACAATTCGTTCCACAACCAAGGTTTACTATGGTGGCCCAGGGGTGGGTGGGTACCTGTCTGCAGGTGCTGCAGCCCTTGCAGTGTGGTGGTTTCCTTTCCCCGGGGTCCCCGTGCGGCTCTCCTCCCTCTTCGGCGATGCCTTTGCCGTTAACCAGCGCCTCCCGGCTTCCAATTCAAGCTGGCCATCCTCCAGGCGCATGCGCAGGACCTCTGCACTCCCCCATCAAGCCAACGCTTGAATCGGAAGCCGGGAGGCGCTGGTTAATGGCAAAGGCATCGCTGAAGAGGGAGGAGAGCCGAACGGGGACCCCGGGGAAAGGAAACCACCACGCTGCAAGGGCTGCAGCACCCACAGACAGGTACCCACCCACCCCTGGGCCACCCTAGTGAGTGCTTGTTGATCGGGGAAGTGCTCGATTTGCGAGTCAAAAGTTTGCTGAGTGTTTTGCTCGTCTTGCAAAACACTCGCAAACCGGGTTACTCGCAAACCGAGGTTCCACTGTATATCCAACATGTTGCTAAGACCTGTCGCATCTATCTCTTCAATATTACCAAAATTCGCCCCTTCCTATCTGAGAACACTACCCGGAGCCTTGTCCAAGCTCTCGTAACCTCACGCTTAGATTACTGCAATCTACTCCTAACTGGTATCCCTCAGTGTCGCTTCTCCCCCTCGCAATCTGTGCAAAACTCTGCTGCACGACTCATCTTCTACCAACCTCACTACTCTCATGTCACCCCTCTCCTTAAATCATTTCACTGTCTCCCTATCTGCCATCGTATATAGTTCAAGATTTTATTGCTGACCTACAAGTGTGTTCATTCTGCTGCCCCTCAATATCTTTCCTCACTTCTCTCTCCTTATACACCTCCCAGAGAATTCCGTTCCTCAGATAAGTCACTCTTAACGTTACCCTTTCCTTCACTGCCAATTCCAGACTTTGTTCCTTTCATCTAGCTGCCCCTATGCCTGGAATAAATTACCTGAGTTTGTCCATCAAGCCCCTTCTCTTGTCTAAAAGCACACTGAAAACCTACCTTTTCGATAATAGCTTTCAATCCTTAACCCTACTCCTCTGATCTCCAACCCAGCCAGCTGATTAACCGTTCCCCTTAACTATATCCATGACATCTTGTTTGTCTGTCTTGCCTGTTTAGATTGAAAGCTCTTTCGAGCAGGGACTGTTTTCTTACTCTTTATGACTGTACAGTGCTGCGTGCGTTTGGTAGCACTATAGAAATAATAGTAGTAGTAATACAAACTCATGAATGACTCCTGAGGAAATCAGAAAGTCATTGGATAGGAGATAATGTTCTACTGTGGATTAAGAACTCGTTAAAAGACAGAAAACAGAGACTAACTATCTACCAAGCTATCTAAACAATCGCAAATCTGGAACAACACATCCAGACCAAGGATAACAAAGGCACACTTTACCCACTCCCCAGTCAAAGGCATACAAAGCAAAAAAACTATATGACAGACTATTAGCAACCCAAGCAGCAAGACTAGACCACCACCTCTACAATCTGTTGACCACAATGACCAACTACAAAACATTCAGGAAAAAACTAAAAACTATGCTATTCAAGAAATTTGTTAATTGATCTAATTAAACCTTCCCGACTACCCAGATCCTAATGCATTTCCCAACTACCAACCTTGTAATCTCCCTGGGAATGCCCAGGCCAATTCTTTTGTAAACCACCTAGAACTGAAAGGTATTGGTGGGCTAGAAGACACCCAATGGAGAAGGATAAACAGTTTGGCTCCCCAGAAGTCTGTGATAGGAGGGCTACTGCTTTTTAACACATGTATTAATTATCTGGACACAGGGATAACAATTGAGATGATTAAATTTGTTAACACCACAAAGTTATTCAAAGTTATTAAATCACAAGAGGATTGTGAAAAATTGTAAGATGACCTTATGAGGCTGGGAGATTGGGCATCCAAATGGCAGATGAAATTGAATGTGAGCAAAACTACTATAGCTACATGATGCAAAGTTCCACATTTGGAATCACCTTCCAGATAAAGGATTTAGGCATTATCAATGATACACTGAAATTTTCTCAGTGAAAGCAAATAGAATGTTAGAATTATTAGGAATGGAATGGAGAACAAAACTGAGAATATTATAATGCCTTTATATCACGCCATGGTCTCACTGTACCTAAATGCTGAGTGCAAAAAAAAAAAAAAAAAGATTTAGATGTTCTATAACAGTGGTTCCCAACCCTGTCCTGGAGGACCACCAGGCCAGTCGGGTTTTCAGGATAGCCCTAATGAATATACATGGAGCAGATTTGCATACTTGGCACCTCCATTATATGGAGATCTCTCTCATGCATATTGATTAGGGCTATCCTGAAAACCCGATTGGCCTGGTGGTCCTCCAGGACAGGGTTGGGAACCACTGATCTAGAAGAAACAAAAAAGGATGATGAAAATGAAAAAAGGGGATGGAACAACTTCCCAACAAGGAAAGGCTAAAGAAGTTAGGGTTCTTCAGTTTGGAAAAGAGATTGCTGAGAGGAGATAAGATAGAGGTCTATAAAATACTAGAAATAGCAGAATGGGAAGACTTGAATTGCTTGTTTCCTCTTTCCAAAAATACAAGGACTAGAGAGCAAGCAATGAAGCTACTAAGTAGCAAGCGAAGTTACTCACCTGTAGCAGTTGTTCTCTGAGGACAGCAGGAGATATATTGTGCACATTGACACTTTAGTTTCAATGTTGCATTGGTACACCCATGTTTCATCACCGGTGACTCCCCAAGGGACATAGGCGGCAGTTGGAAATGACTCCAACCACTTGGTCACATATGTTTATTTTTTATTAGAACTTGTTATACTGCTTCAACATATGACAGATCTAAGCGGTTTACACTAGAAATATTTTATGGAAAAAAACTCCATTAAAAATAGGAAAGTAAGAGATAGGATACATATAGCATAATGTTATAAGAGGTTAAAAAAATGTTTTCTATACTGACCCAAATGTCCACTATCCATCACACTCCCCAAAATCATGCCGCTGAATTAAGTTCAATCAATAAATATGGGAACTATCTGATAAGGACATGTCTGTTCCAAATGACTCCTTAAAGTAGGTGGTCTTTAACCTAGTTCTGAATGCCTTTGTGGTTACTTCTACTCTAATATCCTGTGGTAGGTGATTTCATAATTGGGGACCAATGAAATAAAAGGCTTTATTTCTTGTAGATTCTCGTTTGGCCCTCTTTGCTGAAAGGAATATCAGCTTAAAATCCTGCATTGATCTCAACATTCTGCTAGGAGAGTGAAGTATTATTAAAGAATGTAAATATTCAGGTTGCTGATGATACAGGACCTGATGAACTAGAGTTCATTTGATCATGTGATGCCCCTTCTACAGAATGCCCACTGGTTGTCAATATCCCATCAGATTACTTATAAAATAATCTTGCTTTGTTTTAAAATACGACAATCAAACTTACCAGCATTCCTAAATAAACTCTTAATACCATATAAACATAAGAACTGCCATCTCCGGATCAGACCTTCGGTCCATCAAGTCCGGCGATTCACACACGCGGAGGCCCAGCCAGGTGTACACCTGGCGTAATTTTAGTCACCCATATCCCTCTCGTAAGGAGATGTGAATCTAGTTTGCTTTTAAATCCTAGGACGGTGGATTCCGCAATAACCTCCTCTGGGAGAGCATTCCAGGTATCCACCACTCGTTGAGTGAAGCAAAACTTCCTGATATTTGTCCTGGACTTGTCCCCCCTTAACTTCAGTCCATGTCCTCTTGTCCGTGTCACATTGGACATTGCAAATAATTTTTTTTCCTGCTTTATTTTGTCGATTTCTTTCAGTATTTTGAAAGTCTCGATCATATCCCCTCGCAGTCTCCTTTTCTCAAGGGAGAACAATCCCAGTCTCTTAAATCGTTCCTCGTATTCCAAGCTTTCCATACCTTTTATTAGCTTTGTTGCTTGTCTCTGAACCCTCTCCAGCAGTTTTATATCCTTCTTTAGGTTGGGAGACCAATGATGCACACAGTATTCCAAGTGTGGTCTGACCCTTGCTCTATAAAGCGGCATTATAACTTTCTCCGATCTACTTGTGATTCCTTTCTTTATCATGCCTAACATTCTATTTGCTTTCTTTGCGCTGCCGCGCATTGTGCCGACGGTTTCAGGGTCCTATCAGTACACCCTGGTCCTTCTCTTGTTCGCTCTTACCCAGAGTTGCACCTGACATTCTATACTCGTGTTCCTTGTTCTTTCTGCCTAACTGTTTGGTTGGGAGCATCTCTGTAGTGTAACCCGCGGGTTTTCTCTCTGGGTAACCGCCGACATTTTGGACCTGAATATGTTATATGTTATATTTTTTTTTATTTGATTTCATTGATTTTCTGATTTGGTGTATTTTGTTCTCCAGGAAGATATCTCCTTCTGATGAAGCAACGTGTGTGAAACATGCAGCGTGTACAGGATGAGGAATAATTTTGCATTTTTAACTCATTGACTGTTTGTCTTTCACTTGGGGAAGTTAATCCAGGCACAGCAATGCTGTTTTTGTTACCACCAGCAGTCTTGCCCAAGCAGTGTGATTATCTTGTGTCAACTAGCAGCTTGCTATGAGATAAGTTCTTATATTTTCAATAGTCTGATGTGCTGCTACACTGTAGAGAACGACACGGGGAAAAAATTGGGCCCCGTCCCATCCCCGCAAACCATCTCCCTTCTGTGATCCTATTTTCCCCATTTCTAATATCTCCCATCTGTATCTGTATACTCCCTCCTGTGTCCAGCATTGCTCCCCATATACCACCCCCATGTATCTCCCCTTTATGTCTCTGTCCCTATGCCCCCATGCTGTCAGCTGATGTTTGTTTTTGCCTGCCTAATACAGTTTTCTTGCACTCTATAAACTTTATCTGACTGTTAATAGAAAATCAACACAAATACTAACCAGCAGAGGATTGAAGCAGTATCGATTGATGTTTGTTTTTTTCCAGCCTGGTACAGTTCTCTCCTAAGAGGGGGTCACCTCTTCCTCTTCAGAGTTTTATATCTCTGAGCTAAATTTTTGTACAACGGGTCCTCCTCCGGGGTTGTGAAACTGTTACAAAGTCAGTCTGTTTTGGTTTATAGTATAGTGCTTTTTCTGACTTTTGGTTATATTATTCCTGCTTATAGTGGAAACAAAGATGGATGCAAGGCAGAAAGTGAAGACAGAGAGAAAAACAGTCAATGGACAAGAAGGCCCTAGAAACATAGTTAAAAGGAAGGAAGGAGGGATGAGGGTCACCTCTCCCTCTTCAGAGTTTTATATCTCTGAGCTAAATTTTTGTACAACGGGTCCTCCTCCGGGGTTGTGAAACTGTTACAAAGTCAGTCTGTTTTGGTTTATTGCATCCATCTTTGGCATTAACTTAACATTCAGTTTTTCCATTTTTCTGCTTTTTTCTCAAAATCTACTTTTCCATGTCTTACCTTCCCTTCCCTCCCTATTTCCAAGGTCTGACATCTCTCTCCTTCCCTTCTTTCTCCCCAGTGTAACATTTCTCTTTCCCTTCCTCCTTTCTGCCCCCTGCAGTCCATCTCCCTTCCCTTCCTCCTTTCTGTCCCCCCTCCCTGTCCAACATTTCTCTCTCCTTTCCACCAGTACATTTTTTTCTCTCTTCCTCCTGCATGCTTCTCCTCTGATCCTCCTTCCCTCAACCACGTAACACCTCTTTCCCTCCATGAGTCCAACTTTTCACTATCTGCCCTCTCCCTCTTCCCCAATGTAACATTTCTCCTTCCCTTCTTTCTGCCCTCCCCATCTATCTCGCCCTCTCCATGAGTCCTACACTTTCTGCCTCCTGCACGCTTTCTCTCTCTGTCCTTTCCTCTTCTCTCGAGGCATCCCTCCTTCCCACCCCTCAACCCAACATGCTCTCTCCCCATGCATCATGTCACTCCCCCCTCCAGTGTGTAGCATCTTTCCTTTCTGCCAGGTCCAGCAGCACCTCTTCTCCCTTTCTTTTACCTCCCCCCTGTTCAGCAGTACCCCTTTCCTGCTTCCCCTGTCCAGCAGTACCTCTTCTCCCTTCCCTCCCTCCGTGTACACCAGGGCCCTCCCTAGAAAGTCTGCCCCCAAAAACGGCCTGGCCCCTCCCCAAAGGCCTGCATGTTCCCCCCCTTCTTTGCAGCATCCTTCGGCTTCCCGCTCTTACCTTAAGATAATTCGGCAGCCTGCAGAGAGGATCACTGGTGCTGAAGCGATCCTTGCAGACTGCCATCAGCCTTAGCAGCACGTTCCCTCTGCTGCGGTCCCGTCCCTCTGACATCAGGGGCAGGATAGTGGCAGAGGGAACGTGCTTCTGAGGACAACAGCAGCCTGCAAGGATCACTACTGCACCTGCGATCCTCTCTGCAGGCTGCCAAATTATCTGAAGGTAAGAGCAGGAGGCCAGGGGGAAGCCGGAGGATGCTACAAAGAGCGGTCAGCACTAGTACAGACAACACTAGTACAGAGTAGCTGGTGGGCCGCATGCAGCCCATGGGCCGTGAGTTTGAGACCGCTGCTCTAATGTATACATATTCAGGGCTTCTAGTCTCTCTCTGTTCTTTTCGTCTGTATTTATGAATGAAGACACAACCAACATACCAGAACCTGAGCAATTCTTCAATGGAAATCAAGCAGAAAAATTAACATCCATGGAAGTGAGCCTTGAAGATGTGCGCAGGCAGATAGAAAAACTAAAAACTGACAAATCCCAGGGTCCGGACGGAATCCATCCAAGGGTTCTGAAGGAATTAAAGGAGGAGATAGCGGAACTACTGCAGCAAGTTTGCAACCTATCCCTGAAAACAGGTGTGATACCAGAGGATTGGAAGATAGCCAACGTCACGCCCATCTTTAAAAAGGGATCAAGAGGTGATCCGGGAAACTACAGACCGGTAAGTCTGACCTCGTTTCCGGGGAAAATGGCGGAAGCGCTGATAAAAGAAAACATCGTTGAACATTTGGAAAGAAACGAACTTCTGATACCAAGCCAACATGGTTTCTGCAGGGGGAGATCGTGCTTAACTAACTTATTGCACTTCTTCGAAGGAATCAACAAACGGATGGACAAAGGAGACCCCATAGACATCGTATACCTAGATTTCCAAAAAGCCTTTGACAAGGTGCCTCACGAGCGTCTACTCCGGAAACTGAAGAACCATGGGGTAGACGGAGATGTACATATAGGTGGATCAGAAACTGGTTGGCGGGTAGGAAACAGAGGGTAGGGGTGAAGGGCCACTACTCGGACTGGAAGAGGGTCACAAGTGGTGTTCCGCAGGGCTCGGTGCTCGGGCCACTACTATTTAATATATTCATAAATGATCTAGAAATAGGGACGACGTGTGAGATAATAAAATTTGCAGACGACACCAAACTATTCAGTGGAGCTTGGACTAAAGAAGACTGCGAAGAATTGCAAAGGGACCTGAACAAACTAGGGGAATGGGCGGCGAGATGGCAGATGAAGTTCAACGTTGAAAAATGTAAAGTACTGCATGTGGGAAGCAGAAACTTGAGGTACAACTATACGATGGGAGGGATATTACTGAATGAGAGTACACAGGAAAGGGACTTAGGGGTAATGGTGGACATGACAATGAAGCCGACGGCACAGTGCGCAGTGGCCGCTAAGAAAGCAAATAGAATGCTAGGTATAATCAAGAAGGGTATCATAACCAGGACGAAAGAAGTTATCCTGCCGTTGTATCGGGCGATGGTGCGCCCGCATCTGGAATACTGCGTTCAATATTGGTCGCCGTACCTCAAGAAGGATATGACGATACTCGAGAGGGTTCAGAGGAGAGCGACACGTCTGATAAAAGGGATGGAAAACCTTCCATACGCTGAGAGATTGGAGAAACTGGGTCTCTTTTCCCTGGAGAAGAGGAGACTTAGAGGGGATATGATAGAGACTTATAAGATCATGAAGGGCATAGAGAGAGTAGAGAAGGAAAGGTTCTTCAAACTGTCAAATAATAAAAGAACAAGAGGGCATCTGCAAAAGTTGAAAGGGGACAGATTCAGAACAAATGCTAGGAAGTTCTTCTTTACCCAACGTATGGTGGACACCTGGAATGCGCTTCCAGAGAATGTAATAGGGCAGAGTACGGTACTGGGATTTAAGAAAGGATTGGACAGTTTCCTGCTGGAAAAGAGGATAGAAGGGTATAAATAGAGGATTCTGCACAGGTCCGGGACCTGTTGGGCCACCGCGTGAGCGGACTGCTGGGCATGATGGACCTCAGGTCTGACCCAGCAGAGGCATTGCTTATGTTCTTATGTTCTCATACGTCTTTTGGCGCAAACCTCCTATCATTTTTGTTGCCCTCCTCTGGACCGCTTCAAGTCTTCTTACGTCCTTTGCCAGATAGGGTCTCCTAAACTGAACTGAATACTCCAAGTGAGGCATCACCAATGACCTGTACAGCGGCATCAACACCTCCTTTCTTCTACTGGTTACACCTCTCTTTATACAGCCCAGTATCCTTCTGGCAACAGCCACCGCCTTATCACACTGTATCTCTAGAGTGGACTCTGATTTTCCATAAGCTAAGGATTGAGAGATGTTTCTAAATTTCATTCAGTAGTTCAGGGCTGCATTTTTCCCTGCTTTGACTATGTAATAGCCTTTTAGTGGGATCAAAGAAGCATCTGAGAACCCTATAAGCTGCTCAAAATGCCACAGGTAGAATCATCACTAGTAATGGGAAATTTGACCATATAACTTCGGCTTTAATCTCACGTCACTGACTTCCAACTGATTAGAGAATCGTCTTTATGCGTCTCTGCCTAACTTACAAACCTCTTCATAAATTAAACCGTATTTTTCGTTCCATAAGATGCACCTGACCATAAGATGCACCCTAGATTTAAAGGAGGAAAACAAGAAAAAAAAACATTCTGAACCAAATGCTCCCTGCCAGGCTTTGTACCCTGCCCCCCCTCTGGTGGTCTAATGGTAGGCTGGGACAGGGCATAGGGCAGGCAGGCCTAGTGACAGGTCCAGTGCTGTATTGACATCACTCCTAGCTGGAAGCTTTTCAAAACCCAGACAAAGTGCTGGGTTTTGGAAAGCCATCCGGATGCCAGGACATGTCCTCCAAAGGAGGACATGTCTGGTAACCCTACCCCCACAGTTTGCAGCCTTAACTCTTCTCAATGGAATAGCCAGCTTCTGGAGCGCAATATAGGGGATACACAATCAGTCAGATATTGTGGGCCATGTGATTATTATGTAACAACTGATTTAGGGTAAATGACCATAAATAAACACAACAGACACTCCATGAAAGCAGCTGCCAAAGCACTATTTTTTCTTGTCTTTTTAGTAACTTCTATTCATCTCATTTCTTCTCTCTCCATGTCACCATCTTCCTCCTGCAGCCTTATCTGTCCTGTGTAACAAACATATTCCTTCTATATCTTGTTCCTTTCCTTCCTTCTGTTTCTACATCTGCCCTCTCATATTCAGCATTTTCCTTCTGTGTGTGTCTTGTCCTGCATTTCTTCCTCTTTCCCCCTGTCCCCACCTCTCCCCCCTGTGATCAGCATTGCCCCTTTGTGTCTCTATCCCTTCTTCTTCCATGCCACCATCTCATGTCTCCCTGTCCATTCTTCCCCCTCTCCCCGGGATAAGTATATCGCACTGTTGCTTTCCACCCCTAAACTCCCTCATGGTTCAGTATGACTCTCTCCCGGGTCTCCAGTGTCTTTCCCCTTCTCTTCTATCCAGCACGGAAGGAAGGAGCGGGCTTGGGGGAGCCACAGTGCAGCAGCCCATGTGCTGTTCTGCTGCATGCCCACCGCCCTCGTCGTCCAGCCATCCCCTTCTCTGAGCAGTGTGCGCTAAACAAAATCCTGGGGTGGCTGCACGCCACTTCCGCCCGGGTATCACTCGGTCACTGCTGTCACTCACCAGCGTCGTCTCCCAAAAGCATCAGGGTCAGTCATACGTGCGCATGGGGAGGCAGTGGCAAGGACTGGACAGCGGGGGCCACCGGGCATAGAAACGCCTAGGCGAAGAGCCAGGACTCGTGGCAAGTGTCCAAGGAGCTTGAGGTGGAAACAGCTGTGCCGGCGGGTGGGCTGGTGGAGCTAGCTGCCAAGACAAGAGCTGTTCTGAACGAAAAGATCGCAATCTGGCTCAATCGCAGTTCCGTTATCTTCCAAGCAACCATCAGAATGGGGGGGTGGTCTTCCTAAGAGCTCAGCACTCTGGGAGTGTCTAAGGCTGCCGATGGAAGCGCTGGATTACAAAAAGGTACTAGGTATTCGCTCCATAAGACGCACCCTTATTTCCACCCACTTTTGGGGGGGGGAAGTGCATCTTATGGAGTGAAAAATACGGTAGCTCTCCCGACAATTTCAGTTCAAGACTACTATTTTCCTTCGTGCCTCTGGGGTCTTCATGAGTGTACCCACTGTCTCTCTTGATTTGGTGCTTTTGTTAATTATCACCAATTGTTCATTGCCTATTGTTTCATTTAGTGCTGTGTAAGTCTATTGTAATCTGCCTAGAACTTTGGATAGTTCAGAATAGAAATGTAGAAAATAAATAAATAGTGTTTGCCAATGGCCACTGCCATCCTATTTGGGTCAAAAGAAACAAAAAGCTAGTTGAACTGTCTATGGGCTTTAGTCTGCTCCAGATAGAAAGCCAAGGCTTGCTTGCAGTCCAAAGTGTGCAGTGTACGTTTGCCAGGATGGGTATGAGTGGGAAAGAATGTTGGTAGAACAATTAACATTTTTGCCAAATCGTGTCATACTATGTTAACCATGCTTTGTGATAATATGTTTGCCGTAATAAGCTCACCGTATCATGTTCTGTCATATTATGTTTTACCATGCTTTGTTAACTATGTTTTGCCATTTCTGTCCGACACTGCTTGCCATGCTCTCTTCTACCATGCAGTACCTGAGAGCGTGGCACAGGATTTAGAGCTCCAGCCTCAGCACCTGAGGTGGGGGGTTCAGACCCACACTGCTCTATGTGACCCTGAACAAGTCACTTGGTCTCCCATTGCCCTAGGTATATTAGATAAATTGTGACCCTGCTGGGACAGACATGGAAAATGCTTGCGTACCTCAATAAATCCATGTAAACCGTTCTGAACTCCGCTGGGATAACGGTATACAAAATTGAATGAATAAAAAAAGATTATGTAACTGGTAAGCTCTTTTCCAGTAGATAGGGGAGACATTCTAGACAAGCAGCCAGTATCCCAATGGCCATGTGCCATATGTAGAAGAAATCCAATCCAGATTTTTTCTGTGACGTCAGGGTGCTTTCTAACTCTACCTATAGTTAGTACAGAAGCACCAAGAGCCACCTTACAAACCTGTAGACATCCCCATGGCAATGAAAACCATAAACAAGTGTTCTGCTCAAGAATAAACTTGAAAACAACAACTGGAAACAGGTAACAAATGCAAAGAAGCTCAGAAATTACCCCTGCATAAAAGAGTGGCATATATACAGAGTTTTCCCAGCCCAAGGGCTAACTAACATCCAAGAATCAATTTGGAGAAGCAGAAACAGACAGTAGGTAGGCGCAGGAAGGACAGGGCGAGAGTCTAGAATGTCACTACTATCTACTGGAAAAAGCTTACTAGGGTAAGTACATAAAGCACAGTTACTTACCGTAACAACTGTTATCCAGGGACAGCAGGCAGCTATTCTCATATGTGGGTGACGTCATCCATGGAGCCCAGATGCGGACAGCCTCGCAAGCAGACTTGCTTGTAGAAAACTTAGAAGTTTCGAATCTGCCACACCGCACATGCACGAGTGCCTTCCCGCCCAGCACAGGGTGCGTCTCCTCAGTTCAGATAGCTAGCAGAGAAGCCAACCAGGGGAGGTGGGTGGGTTGTGAGAATAACTGCCTGCTGTTCCTGGATACAACTGTTAGGTAAGTAACTGTGCTTTATCCCAGGTTAAGCAGGCAGCCTATTCTCACATGTGTGTGACCTTAAGATAACCAAAATGGGATGGAGTGTTGGCAACTTAGGAGAATCATTTTGTAATACTCTCTGGTCAAAATGGTCATCCCGTCTGGAGAAAACATCCAGACAATAATGAGAGGTGAAAGTATGAAATGAGGACCAAATGGCAGCTTTGCAAATTTCCTCAATAGGAGTAGATCTGAGGAAAGTTACTGAAGCCGCCATGGCTCTGACTTTGTGGGCTGTAACTCGACTCTGTAGATGCAGTCCAGCTTGGGCATAGCAGAAAGAGATACAAGCAGCCATCCAGTTGGAGATGGTACTTTAGAAATTGGATGTCCCAACTTGTTCGGATCGAAAGAGATAAAAAGTTGAGGAGCAGATCTGTGCGGTTTGGTATGTTCTAAGTAGAAGGCCAAAGCACTTTTACAGTCCAGGGTATGAAGAGCTGATTCTCCAGGATGAGAATGAGTCTTTGGAAAAAACACTGGAAGTAAAAATGGACTGACTGAAATGAAATTCTGAAACCACTTTGGGTAAGAATTTAGGATGAGTACGGAGGACCACCTTGTCATGATGATAAACTGTGAAAGGTGGATCAGCAACTAAAGCTTGCAGCTCACTGACTCTACGAGCAGATGTGAAGGCAATGAGGAACATCACTTTCCAAGTGAGATATTTCAGATGAGCTGAAGCCATTGGCTCAAAAGGCGGCTTCATCAATTGAGCAACAACAACATTGAGATCCGAAACCACTGGAGGTGGTTTGAGAGGAGACTTGAAATTGAAAAGTCCTTTCATAAATTTGGAAACTACCTGATGAGCGGAGAGGGGTTCCCCGTCAATAGGCTGATGGAAAGCAGCAATTGCATTGAGATGGACTCGAATAGATGTAGATTTGAGGCCAGAGGTAGATAAGTGCAGAAGATAATCCAAGACAGAAGACAAGGAGATATTTCAAGACTCCTTGTCATGAGAGATGCACCACGTAGAAAATCTAGTCCATTTTTGATGGTAGCATTGTCTAGTGGCAGGTTTTCTGGAAGCCTCTAAAATGTCTCAAATAAGTTGAGAAAACTGAACAGGAGTTATGTTGAGAGGTAACAAGCTGTCAGGTGGAGAGACTGTAGATTGGGATGAAGTAGAGACTCTTGACTCTGTGTAAGCAGAGATGGAAAAACTGGTAGACGGTATGGCTCCCTGCTACTGAGGTTGCCTGAGCCACTGAGGAGCTATCAGAATCATGGTAGCTTGATCGTTCTTGAGCTTGACAAGAGTCTTGAGAATGAAAGGAAATGGAGAAAAAGCATACAGGAAGAGATTTGTCCATGCCAACAGAAAAGCATCTGCCTCGAGGTGAAGAGGAGAGTATATCCTGGAGCAGAACTGAGGCAGCTTGTGATTGTGGGGAGATGCAGAGATCTATCTGAAGAGTTCCCCAGTGAGAAAAAATGTGATGAAGAGGCGAGGAATTGAGTGTCCATTCGTGAGGTTGCAGAAGACAACTCAACTTGTCCGCCAGACAGTTTTTCTCTCCTTGAATGTAGACAGCTTTGAGGAAGGTGTTGTGAAGGATTGCCCAGTACCAAACCTTCACGGCTTGGCAAAGAGGGAGAGATCCTGTTCCTCCCTGTTTGTTGACATAGTACATGTCGACCTGGTTGTCCGTCCAAATGAGGACTATCTGGTCGTGGAGAAGATGTTGAAAAGCTTTTAGAGCATTGAAGATCGCTCTGAGTTCCAACAGATTGATATGACACTGACGATCCATGCTGGTCCAGTGGCCTTGAGTACGGAGACCATCGAGGTGAGCCCCCAAAGCATAGGTCAAGGAATCTGTCGTGAGGACCTTCTGATGAGGTGGCGTCTGAAACAGTAAACCTCTAAAGAGATTGGAAGAGAGCATCCACCAGTGGAGTGACTGTGATATGTCGAGAAAGTGGTTCGCAAGCCTGCATCCACTGAAATGCCAGAGTCCACTGAGGAATTCTGAGGTGAAGTCTGGCAAAAGGAGTCATGTGAACGGTCAAGGCCATGTGACCAAGTAATACCATCATGTGTCTTGCTGAGAGTGAAGGAAGGGAAGACACTTTGTGACACAGCTGAAGAAGAGCATCCAGACATTGCTGAGGACGGAATGCTCTGAGCTGAAAAGTGTCCAGTATAGCTCCAATGAACTGTAGATTCTGAAAGTACTGAAGATGAGATTTGGGGAAATTGATTTTCACTCCCAAGCTCTGTAGGAACCACATAGTCCGTTGGGTTGCTACAATAACCCCCTGAGATGTTGATTCTTTGATGAGCCAGTCGTCCAGGTAGGGGAATACTTTAAGACATGGTTCCTTAAAGCTGTTGCTACCACTACTAGGCACTTGGTGAAGACTCTGGGAGATGATGCCAGGGCGAAGGGTAGCACTCTGCATTGAAAATGCAGATTCCCCACCAGAAATCTGAGGTACTGACAGGAGGCTGGATGAATAGGAATGTGTAAGCCTCCTTGAGATCTAGAGAGCATAACCAATCATTCTGATCTAGAAGGAGAAAAAGGGATGCCAGGGACAACATGCAAAATTTTTCTTTGACCAAAAATTTGTTGAGAGCCCTGAGATCCAGGATGGGTCGCAGATCGCCAGTCTTCTTCAGAACTAGAAAGTAACGGGAGTAAAACCCCTTGCTCTGCTATTCCAGAGGAACTTCCTCGATGACATGGAGATGAAGCAGAGCTTGAGCTTCCTGAAGAAGAAGGGCGGTCTGGGTTAAATTGGAAGAATACTCTCTTGGAGGAAGCCCTGGTGGAATCTGAGTGAAATGAAGAGAGTATCTTTCCCTGATTATTGACAGCACCCAGAGGTCGCATATAATGGACTCCCGTCAATGGTAAAAATGATGGAGACGCCCTCCTATGGGGAGAAGAGAGGACAGAGGCAGAACGATGGAGGTTATGCTCTGTTTGAGACAGTCAAAAAGGCTCTGCAGCCTTAGGTGCAGCAGAAGGCTGAGGTTTTTGTTGCTTCTGCTGCTGTTGTTTCTTGGGAGGTGCTCGAGTGTAAGGAGCTGTCTTTGGAGGATAACGCCTCTGGTAGGAAGGAAGAGGTCAAGAAGGCTTTGGCTTTGGTCTGACAATAGAAGCAAAAGATTTTTCATTTTCAGATCAATTCTTGGTGGCAGCCTCTATGGATTCATCAAAGAGGCCATTGCCCTTATAAGAAATATTAACCAGACGATCCTGAATATTGGGATCCATATCGATGGTACGAAGCCAGGCCAGGCAGCGCATCGCTACCGAGAATGCAGTGACCCTGGAGGAAAGTTCAAAAGCATCATAAAATGACTTGAGAAGATGCAACCTGAGTTGTGCCAAGGTAGCAGTGAATTGCTGAAACTCCAAATGTCGATGTTGACCAAGGTCTTTAGAAAAACCAGGAAGAATATCAATCAAGTACTTGAAATAAGTAGTGAAAATAAAATTATAATTTAGGACCCTGGAGGCCATCATCGAATTTTGATAAAGACAACGGCCAAACTTATCCATGGTGATACCCTTTCTTCCAAGAGGTATGGTGGCATAGACCCTGGAAGGATGGGTCCTCTTCAATGAAGATTCCACAAGAAGGGATTGGTGATATAGTTGTGAATTCTCAAAGCCCTTGCAATGTAGAGTTCTATACCTCGATTCCAACTTGCCTGGAACAGCAGGAATCGCATAAGGAGTCTCGAGGTTTCGTTTGAAAGTTTGAGACAGAAGCCTGTTAAGAGGAAGCTTGAGAAACTCTGCAGGAAGCCGAGGCATACTCATTTCCTCTAAATACTCCTTAGAGTACTTAGAACCAGCAAACAATTTAAGATCCAGATCCTCAGCCATTTGCCGGAGGAAGATGGCCTCAAGAGGGACTCGAAGACCTGGAGGCGCCTTTAGTGGAAAATGAAGGAGAAGCCTATCTGGAGTATTGGTATCCTAGTGAATAGACAGACTGGGATGAGGCATTGGAATCAGCTGAGTCCTCAGGTTCTTCTATAGGTGTCCTGGATCGAGGGGTTGGAGGCCTTGAAGAGCTGGAAGGCCTGGACAAGGAAGGCTTCTCCCTGGAAGAGGATCTGCGCCTCGATGAAGGCCTCGACCGATGACGAGAGTGCTGCCTGGAAGCAGGTCTCGTGCAAGGTTGAGGAGACTTCGCCCTGTGCCTCGAAAGAGGCAATGCCTTTGGTGAGGGTATAGGGCTGGAAGATGTAGATCGAAACCCCATAGACTCAGTGGTTTGGATCGAGGAATCTTGAAGCACTCCCAAAGACTCGGCTCCTTGTATGGAGTGTGAGGATTCCAGTTGAGACACTCACAAAGACTCGACTCCTTGCATAGTGTGTTAGATTCAGCTAGAGGCATAGGCAGGGACTCGACCTCTTGTGAGACTGCTTGAGTGCCCAGGCTGGACTGCAGGAAGCAGAGTTGAGGCAGTACTGTATTTGCTCAGTAAATGAATAAATTCCCGCTCTAAAATGGTCTGGATAGTAGCCTGTAATTGTGGATCCGAGTCTGAAACTGGATCACTTGCTGAGGCTAAAGGCTCTGAGGTGGCAAAGGAAGCATGCTTCGGCTTGGAATGATGCTTGGATAGCTTGAGGACCACCGCCAGAACCGTCTGCTTAGGTATCTGACCTGAGGTAAGCTCAGGAGAAGACTTGGCAGATTTACTCGAGGTCAAGGACGATCCTAACGAGGAAGGTCTGATGAGACTCAAGGTCGGAGTTGTGGAGGCAGGAGGACACCCTGCAGAAGGGCTGACCGAGTCGGAGGTCGAGGGTATAGCAGAAGAGTCCATCTTGAAAATCTTCTCCACTTGAACTTGACGTTTGAGGGCTCGAGGTTGAAGAGTAGCACAGCGAACGCACGACTCAGGGCATTGGTCAGGCCCCAGGCACTGAAGACACCAGTGGTGTGGGTCAGTCAGGGAGATCGCTCACTGGCACTGGCTACACTTCTTAAAGCCCATGACTGGCCGGGGCATAGAAGGGAAGATAGCCGCCGCAAAATCGAAGTTTGCAGGCAACAAAAAAAATAAGATGTTTTTGGTTTTTTTTTTTTTACAGAAACGAAAAGCACAGCGATCCGGTAATAAAGAAAATAAAACACGAACGGTGGTGAAGAGAAGGCACGAAGCAAACTAAATTCAGCGCAGAGCATCAAAGACAGACTTCTCAGCTCCATGGAAAAGTGAGAACTGAGGAGACACGCCCTGTGCTGGGCGGGAAGGCACTCGTGCATGCGCGGTGCGGCAGACTCGAAACTTCTAAGTTTTCTACAAGCATATCTGCTAGCGAAGCTGTCCGCATCCGGGCTCCGTGGATGACGTCACCCAGATGCGAGAATAGGCTGCCTGCTTGTCCTGGGATAATTTCTTTCTCCAGTGCTATAGGGGAGACATTCTAGACAAATAAGACATACCAAAGCAGTCCCTAAATGCCAGGGCGGGCTAATTGTGCCAACTCAAAAAACTGAGGACCTGAAGGCAGAGTCTTGTCTCGCCGCTACATCCATTCCATAATATTTGGCAAATGTGTACAAAAAGGACCACATTGCTGCCATGCTGCACTAACTTCGGCCCACGAAGAAACCATAGTCCTAGAAGAATGTGCATTAATGGAAACGGAAGAAATACAAAGAAATACAATGTAAAGTGAAAATAAAATTAACATTCCAAATTACTTAAAGGATATCACCTTAAACAACGTATAGTTAGTCCACAATAATCGGAGACGTAGCTGAAGAAAAAACTAAAATAAGACATCAAAGAAAATAAGTATCAGGCAAACTAAAGAGGTGATCTGACTGCTCATTTTCAGTTTTCATTGTATTTTTTCCTTTATTGACTGGTAATCATTGTCAATTGTTAAAAACATATAAATAAATAATTAAAAAAAAAAAAATAGAAACGGAAGACTAAATCCTGGCCAGAATATAGGCTGACAAAATGGCCCTCAGGTTTCATCTGGAAATGGTGGCCTTGGAAGCGGAAGCACCCCGCTCAACAGAATGAGTCAGCACAAACAGAAGGTCAAAGAGACAAAAGTTGTTAGTGACCTCCAGGTAGCGAAGAAGCACTCTGCATACATCAAGTTTCTTCACAGGGTGATCTTGTGGCCTGGAACCAGTAGACTGAAAAACAGGCAAACTCACCTCCTGATTAACATGAAAGCCGATATCAACTTCAGCAGGAGAAAAGGAACCGTGCGCAAGGAAGACCAGACACCGAGAATCGGTAGAACGGAACTTGACAAGAAAGAACTTGAAGAAACAGCGACCAGAAAGAGAACCTGAAAAGTCAAGGCCAAGAGAAAAGTATCCCGAATAGGCTCAAAGGGAGCAATGGTAAAAGCCAAACAGCACCTGGTTGAGGTCCCACAAAGGGAATAGTAGTTTATTCGGTGGTTTAATGCAAAGAGCCGCTTGCAGAAATCTGGCAATGGCAGGGCAAGACACCCAAGACTAAGGACGGTCTTGTGCTCTGAATCAAGAGAGCCCAGCCACTTGGACATGAAAGGATGCCATATTGAAGCCTGTATCTAGACCAGCCAGAAGAAAGGCGAGAACCACCTAAATCAGAGCAGAATACGGCTCCATCCGTTCCTGGTCACACCAATGCTGGAAAATCTGCCATGCCCCAGTGTAGGCAAACATAGTAGTCGACTTGAGAATCGTGGCAAGAGCTACCTCCGAAAATCTGCCATGCCCCAGTGTAGGCAAACATAGTAGTCGACTTGAGAATCGTGGCAAGAGCTACCTCCGAATAGCTTGTGTGCACTAAATCTGCACATGCAAAAGCCATGCTGTAAGAGCAAAGCGACCCGGGTCCTCCATTGAAATCAGATCCCGAGAAAGCAGGTCCGGAAGGGCGTGGAATTGAAGGCTGTAACCTCTGCAAAGACACTTCAAATCTGCATATCACAGCTTGCGAGGTCAGTCCAGAGCCATCAGAATGATACGGCCCAAAAGAGTCTCTATTCAGCGAATGACTCAGCTTATCATGAGCCAGGGAGGAAAGACATACAGGTAAATCCCCTGAAGCCATGGTGGCACAAGAGCATTGAGATCTGTGTTGTTGGGCTCGGATCTTTGACTGAAGAATTGAGGCGTCGTCATGCCCTGTGCCATGGCTACGAGGACGAAGCAAAGCCAATCCCTGCGCTGCACAATGGTTTGGAATGCTGCTGAGGACAGCTCTCACATGCCCAGATCCAAAGTCTGTCTGCTGAGGGAGTCAACTGGAACATTGTTGACACCAGCCAAAAGTGCTGCAGAAAATGTCTGCAGAGGATATACCGTCCATAGAAAGAAGGTGAGCCTCCTGAGTCAGAGAGGTTTTCTCAGTGCCTCCCTGGCAAGGGACACAGGCTACTGCCATTGCACTGTCGGATAAGACTCCAATCACTTGGCCCTCCAGAAACTTCTGTAATCGCACCAGAACCAACCGCATGGCTTCCAGCTCCAACCTGTCAATCGACAATGTCCAATGGGAGAGATTCCAACCTTGTTGGATAGGACGGCTAGTACAGTGGGCTCCCTACTCAAAAAGCTGTCATCTGTCATCACTATGACCCAAGAGGGAGATCACACGCTGGCACTGGCTACACTTCTTAAAGCCTGTGACTGGCCGGGACATAGAAGGGAAGATAGCAGTCGAAGCCCAGAGGCTGCATGGATGTCAGACTGCTCTGTCCGGAGCACACAATTCAACCAAGGCCCTCCAGAACGGATCCAGAGGATCCACTGTATGGAAGCTCATATTAGATAGTCATCCAAGTAAGGGTGTACTGGCAGACCCGTGTTCCATAAATAAGCTACCACGAGCAGCATCACCTCGGTGAAGGTATGAAGTGCCTCTTAGGCACTTTTAACTTCTTTTCTGTCCATACACATAATATCCTTTTACCCACACGCTATCACATCATCTTTCATCTTCTGTACCTTTTTTTCTCTTCTCTTCTTCCTTTTATTCTTTTTGAATCCCTACCCTATCGTTATTTCCATAAATGTTTCTCCTTTGATCTTTAAAAAAACCAAACTGTAGTTCGACCCCCCTACCCTTCTGTACCAGTTGGTCTGTATGTCGAGTTGTTCACCCCATTTAACAGTTAGTCTACAAATTGTAATAGTATATGTGTACATTTTAATGACTTATTATTGTACTTCGTTTAGCAAAACAAAATAATCGATATCAAATTTTTATAAAAACTTAAAACAATGATTTTTTTTTTTTTAAACATGAAACTGCAAGCATGTGCAGTGTGGCTGGAAACATTGGCATGTGCACATAAGTTTCCATGAGATCCAAAGAGGTGAGGACCTCTCCCGGGGCTACCGTAGCAATGACAAATCGCACTGCCTCCATGTGAAAGCATGGAACCATGAAAGCCGCAATTACGCACTGGAGATCCAGAACAGGCCCTCAATCATTGAAGCATCTCTTAGGCACGATGAAGTATATGGAATAGCCGCCCGAGCCCGAGAGATCAGGCGGCCCTGACTCTCTATAGCTTGACTATCCAAGCAAGCATTACACACTGGTTTGCACCTTGAATGCTGTGGCAGGTCAACCTGCGGGACAGGGCACAAACAAGAAGCCATCAAGTCCAATGTGAAGCCTGACCCAAGAATATCCAAGACCCAGAGGTTGGATGAAAGGTGAGTCTAGGTTAGCAGGCAACTGAGAATCTGCCTCCTATCCATAAAGGGACAATATATTGGCCTGATGTCATTGCACCTTTGTGTGTGAAATGGGAGGCAGATGGCTGGAAGCGCCTGCAGTAGGAGTACTGCTGCCTAGAGCTCTGGGAAAATCTTGGAGAAATGGCAATTTGAAACGGGCAGAATAACCGGAGCAATGAACAATTAGAGCGACCAGAAACTTTAAAGAATCTGGGTCTGCAATCATGCAGAGAGATAGGACGATGGACCACTACAAAATTTATGAGGTCAGCCAGTCTCTTGTCAAATAAAAACTTCTCCTTAAAGGAAAGTTTAGCCAAAGTAGCCCTGTAAGTAGATTGAGCAAGTCATTGTCAGATCCAGAGCATCCAGCAAGCAAAAACGGAGTACTCCAGTACTTGCATAAGAAACCAAAAAAAGGTGAGGAGGAAGCTTTACAGCCTCAGTCTCCAGAGTGGCTCAGCCAAGACAGACAGGTGTGAGTGACAAAAGATGCTGTCAAAGCAGTCTTAATGTCTAAAGCAGTTGAAGCAAAAGCTCCGGAGGACAACATTAAAATAAATACACCTTGTGGTCCTGCACATCTGTAAGTACCACACCGCCTGCTCTGGGAAAAGAGGTGCTGGAAGTCACCTGTGCAATTCAAAAGTCCACCCTAGGTTGACCCAGAAGCTGCTGGCTCTCCTTTGTCAGCAGATAAAAGTGAGACTTTGCCCATGCTATCTTAAGAACTCCTTCCAGAGAGACATCTCCGAGATTAAGAAGATCATTGCAGGGTGCCAGGGAAAGGCAGAAGACTGGGAGCACACAAAGCCAGGAAGAAAAAAAGTGGACAGAGCTGGCTAAGAGACCAAATTCAACTTCTGCAGAGATGTAGAAATAAGATCTGGCAAAGCCACTCTCAAGGACTACAAGGAGCCAGAATACAGTTCCTGAACTTCTGTGCCCTGAAGTGCTGTGCTGGAGTATAAAGGGCCAGCGAGCTGGTCATCATCTGAAGGATCATCCAGAACAGGATCAGGTAGCGATGAAACAGCGGCAGATTTGCCCATAGAAGAAATGCCACTTAGAGACAGAGCAGAAGTGGAATGGGACTGCGCAGGGAAGTACGCCTGCTGCGAGATGCATTCCGCAAATATGCCATAAAGTCTGCAAATGTCTCCAGGGCTCCTGGGGCACAGAGTAACCTGAGATGATGAAAGAACGCAGTTCTGAGGCAGTTTTGGAGAGGCAGGGAATTTTTGAAAAAAAGGTCACTAAAAATCCACAATGGAACTCCTAAGAAATTTGCTCCATAATCGCAATTTTTCATAGATAGTAAATATTAAAAACAGCTATTTTAGGATTTTTCAGGTAAAGGAACACAGGGGGACATACAGAAACCTTCAAAACTGTGAAATTCAGACCCTTCCTATTCACCTCATAGGCTGCACAGCCTTTACTCACTGTGATCTGTGCTGAAATACTGAAAATGTGCTACAGCCTGCAACAGCTTTCTTACAGTGGCTGGAATCAGAGAACCACTGCCTCGTGCTTAGAATGCTTCCATGAACCTTCATAAGCTGGGTGAGGACAACGCCAAAGTTCTAGGATACTGTCTAAGGTTTGATTGGGGACTTTATTTTAAAAAAAAAAAAAGCAAATCTCTCATAAACCAAACAATTAGAGGCTGTACAGATGGGCTTCCATTCCACACGGCGGTAAATGCCAATTGGGAAAGGGGAAGGGATTTTGAGGTACTGCCTTACTGTGGTTATATGCAGGTACTTATTTTGTATCTGGTAATGGGGTAATCCTATACTATTTAAGTGAACAAGCTCTGACTATGATCTTAAAAGGATTTTGATGAAAAGGGGTCAATCTACAGTTTTTATTGCAACAAAGCAATTTAGCAAGGTCTAGAGTTCAACAAAATTCATTTGGAGGATGTCCAATATGGGATTTTACAGATGTTCCCACCTCCCCCTGCAGCCCATTAGTCAGACAAAGAAGCTTAGTCAGACAATAGGCTGCAGGGAAAACCAGAATTGAAGTTTGCTAAGCAGGTTGCTAAGGCACTCTCTTTAGCTACAACTCCCGCCTCTCCCTACAGCCCACTGGTCAGACATAAGAATATAAGATTTGCCGCTGCTGGGTCAAACCAGTGGTCCATCATACACAGAAGTCCGCTCATGCTGCGGCCCTTAGGTCAAAGACCTGTGCCCTATTTGAGTCTAGCCTTACTTGCGTATGTTCTGTTCCAGTAGGAACTTATCCAACCTTGTCTTGAATCCCTGAAGGGTGCTTTCCCCTATAACACCCTCAGGAAGAGCGTTCCAGATTTCTACCACTCTCTGGGTGAGAAAGAACTTCCTTAGGTTCGTATGGAATCTTTTCTCCTCTAACTTTAGTGAGTGCCCTCTCGTTCTCTTCATCTTGGAGAGGGTGAACAATCTCTCTTTCTCTACTAAGTCAATTCCATTCAATATCTTGAATGTTTCGATCTTGTCCCCTCTCAGTCTTCTCTTTTCAAGGGATTAGAGGCCCAGTTTCACTAGCCTCTCATTGTACGGCAACTCCCCCAGTCCCTTAACCATTTTTTGTTGCTCTTCTCTGGACCCTTTCGACTAGTACTACGTCCTTTTTCATGTACGGCGACCAGCGTTGGACACAGTATTCCAGGTGGAGGTGTACCATGGCCCGGAATAACGGCATGATAACCTTTTCAGATCTGTTTGTGATCCCCTTCTTAATCATTCCTAGCATTCTGTTTGCCCTTTTCGCCACTGCCGCACATTGCGTGGACGGTTTCATTGACTTGTCTACAAGTACTCCCAAGTCTCTTTCCTGGGGGCTCTCTCAGAGTGTAGCACCGGACATCCTGTATTTGTGCATATGATTTTTGTTATCGACATGCATCACCTTGCACTTAGCCACATTGAACCTCATTTGCCATTTCACGGTCCATTCCTCAAACGTATTTATGTCTCTTTGTAGGTCTTCGCAATCCTTCTGTGTCATAAGAACATAACAACATAAGCAATGCCTCCTCTGGGTCAGACCTGAGGTCCATCGTGCCCAGCAGTCCACTCATGCGGCAGCCCAACAGGTTCAGGACCTGTACAGTAATCCTCAATCTATACCCCTCTAACCCCTTTTCCAACAGGAAATTGTCCAATCCTTTCTTGAACCCCAGTACCGTACTCTGCCCTATTACGCCCTCTGGAAGCGCATTGCAGGTGTCCACCACACGTTGAGTGAAGAAAAACTTCCTAGCATTCGTTTTGAATCTGTCCCCTTCCAACTTTTCTGAATGCCCTCTTGTTCTTTTATTTTCCAAAAGTTTGAAGAATCTGTCCCTCTCTACTCTCTCTATGCCCTTCATGATCTTGTAAGTCTCTATCATATCCCCTCTTCCTCTTCTCCAGGTAAAAGAGACCCAGTTTCTCCAAACTCTCAGCGTATGAAAGGTTTTCCATACCTTTTATCAAACGTGTCGCTCTCCTCTGAACCCTCTCAAGTATCGCCATATCCTTCTTAAGATAAGGCAACCAATATTGTCTCACTATTCTGAATAATTTTGTATGGTCTGCAAATTTAATCACCTCGCTCGTCATGCCAATTTCTAGTCGTTTATAAATATGTTGAAGAGCATAGGCACAAGCACCGAACCCTGTGCCACTCCACTCGTGACGCTTTTCCAGTCCGAGTATTGTCCATTCACCCCCACTCTCTGTTTCCTATTCACCAACCAGTTTTTAAATCCACGTGAGTATATCACCCTCGATGCCATGGCTCGCTATTTTTTGAAGTAGACGTTCATGCGGAACCTTGTTGAATGCATTCTGAAAATCTAGATATACGATGTCGACTGGGTCACCCTTGCTTATCTGCCCATTTACTCTTTCGAAGAAGAGCAGTAAGCTTGTCAAGCAAGATCTTCCTTTGCTGAAGATGTAGTGGCTGGTCCACATCAGTTTGTGTCTGTTAAGATGATCGATGATGTGGTGCTTTATCAACGCCTCTACCATCTTTCTCGGTACCGAAGTCAAACTCATTGGTCTGTAGTTTTCCCCACATCTCCCTTCGAACCTTTCTTGAAGATCGGCGTACATTCGCCTCTTTCCAGTCTTCCGGAATCTTTCCTGATTTGATCGACAGATTGGATATTAGTTGGAGCAGTTCAGCTATAACCCCTTGATTACCCTCAGATGGATGCCGTCCAGTCCCGGGGATTTATCATTTTTAAGTCTATTGATCTGTCTGCATACCACTTCTAGACTGACCATCATCTCTATCAGTTTCCTGTCTTCATTTCCTGGTTATAGCCTGTCGGCTTCTGGTATATTGGATATATCCTCTTCAGTAAATACATATTCAAAAAATGTATTCAGTTTGTCAGTGATGGCTTTGTCCTCCTTTAGTACTCCCTTTATTCCCTGGTCTTCGAATGGCCCCACTGTTTCCTTTGCGGGTTGTTTCCCCCTTAATATATTGAAAGAACGACTTAAAGTTTTTGGCCTTCTTTGCTATTTTTTTCTTCGTAGTCTCTTTTGGCCCCTCTTACTGCTTTATGGCACTTGCTTTGATGTTGTTTGTGCTTTTTCCAGTTTTCTTCCATTTTTGTCCTTTTCCATTCCTTAAACGAAGTCTTCTTGTCTCTGATCACTTCCTTCACTGCTACTGTGAGCCACGCCGGTTCCTTGTTCTTCTTCCTCTTGGAACCCTTGTTGATACACGGTATATATAAATTTTGCGCCTCTGTGACTGTGTCCTTAAAAAAGGTCCATGCATGCTCTAGCATATTTACAGTGCTTATCCTCTTCCTAATCTTCTTTCTCACCATGACACCATTCCTAAGGAAGCTTAACCAGCCAATAAGCAGCAGGGAAAAACAGAGCTGAAGGTTGCTAAGCAAGGGATGATGCATCATATCCTATTGCTTGTCTCCTCTGCAGCTTATTGGCTGCCTAAGGAAGAAAACTTGCAGTGTAACTAAGGGGTTCTGAGGGAAACAGAGGCTAAGGGAAGAGATATGGAATGTAAAAAGGAGAACACAGCTAAAGTTAATACAAGCTAGGGATGGAAACCAATACAAACACATATTGGTCAGACATTCCTAAAGAAGCTTAGCCAGCCTGTCTCCTCTGCAGCTTATTGGCTGCCTAAGGAATGTCTGAGGAATACACTAACAGAACAGAAGCCAGAAGAGCTGCAGTGTAGGTAAGAGGTTGTCAGGGGAAGAGATATGAAATGTAAAAAGGAGAACAGAGCTGAAGTGAATGCAAGCTGGGGGGAAGGCATGCACAGTGATATAAAGATAACTGCAGCCCATTGGTAAGACATTCCTAAGGAAGTTTAGTCAACCAATATGCTGCAGGACTTAAGGTCGATCTCATAACCTATTGGTCCTGTCTCCTATGCAGCTTATTGATAACCACTTGCCTCACTTTTCTGAGCAAAGCTCAGTCTCCCAAGGTACTGGTAGATTAAATTACTTGTTTTTAGAATGTTTTTATTATTAGGTTATGGTCTTTTATGTTTGAATTCTTTTAGTTTATATGTTATTTATTATACAGTATATGTAAATTGTACTTCGCTAAGAATTTCAAAATTATGTGGAATATAATTATTATAAAATAAATAAAATAAAGTAGCATGGAGTAGCAGTTCCCTTAGTGGCCCAAGAACCTAGTTCCCCTGGTTCTAAGGCCACTATACCACTGCAGTAACAACTAGACTACTCCTCCAGTGAGGTGAGCATTTATAATAATGGATTTTAACTAGCAAGAAAAAGGATCTAGAACCTTGCAGTCAACACTGAATGGCAAAACTTCTTCCATTTAAAGTTATAAGACCTCTTAGTGGAATCTTCTGAAAATGAGCAGAACTTGGAAAATACCCTCATGCATTTGAAGGGATGCAAATTCTAAGCTCTCAACATCCAAGCTGTGAGGGCTAAGCATTGCAGCTTGAGATATACAGTCATGCGAAAAAATTAGGACATCCATGAAATATTCAGTTCTTTCTTAAGAAATGTTCACATATCGATGAAATAGAAACATGATGGCAGATAAAGGCCAAATGGCCCATCCAATCTGTCCATCCGCAGTAACCATTACCTCTTCCTCTCTCTAAGAGATCCCATATGACTATCCAAGGCTTTCTTGAATTCAGACACCGACTCTATCTCCACGACCTCTACCAGTAGACTGTTCCACGCATCTACCACCATTTTTGTAAAAAAGTATTTCCTCAGATTACACCTGAGCCTATCACCTCTTAACTTAATCCTATGCCCTCTTATTCCAGAGCTTACTTTCAAATGAGACTCGGCTCATGTGCATTTACGCCACAAGGTATTTAAATGTCTCTATCATATCTCTCCTCACCCGCCTTCCTCCAAAGTTTACAGATTGATATAAGAACATAAGAATTGCTGCTGCTGGGTCAGACCAGTGGTCCATCATGCACAGCAGTCCGCTCACATGGCGGCCCTCTGGTCAAAGACCAGCGCCCTGAGACTAGCCCTATCAGCATATGTTGTTTTTCAGCAGGAACTTGTCTAACTTTGTCTTGAATCCCTGAGGGTGTTTTCCCCTATAACAGCCTCTGGAAGAGCGTTCGTTTTCAACTACTCTCTGGGTGAAGAACTTCCTTACATTTGTACGGAATCTATCACCTTTCAACTTTAAAGAGTGCCCTCTCGTTCTCCCTACCTTGGAGAGGGTGAACAACCTGTCCTTATCTACTAAGTCTATTCCCTACCTTCAATGTTTCGATCACGGCCCCTCTTTTCCCTCTGTTCGAGGGAGAAGAGGTCCAGTTTCTATAATCTTTCACTGTATGGCAGCTCCTTCAACCCCTTAACTATCTTAGTCACTCTTCTCTGGATCATTTCGAGAAGTACCGTGTCCTTCTTCATGTACGGCGACCAGTGCTGTACGCAGTTCTCTAGGTGAGGGCACACCATGGCCCGGTACAGCGGCATGATCACCTTCCCCGATCTTTTTGTGATCCCATTCTTTATCATTCCTAGCATTCTGTTTGCCCTTTTCGACACACAATCATAAGTCTCTCTAAGTACCGCCCCGGACATCCTGTATTCGTGCATGAGATTTTTGTTACCAACATACATCACTTTACACTTGTCCATGTTGAACCTCATCTGCCATGTCGATGCCCATTCCTCGAGCCTGATTATGTCACGCTGCAGATCTTCGCAATCCCCCTGTGTCTTCACTACTCTGAATAACTTAATATCATCCGCAAATTTAATCACCTCGCTCGTCGTACCTATCTCCAGATCATTTATAAAGATGTTGAAGTTTGTTTTCATATGCCTTATGACAAAGACCACGCACCATTTTAGTAGCCTTCCTCTGGACCAACTCCATCCTTTTTATATCTTTTTGAAGATGCGGCCTCCAGAATTGTACACAATATTCTAAATGAGGACTCACCAGTCTTATACAGGGGCATCAATACCTCCTTTTTTCGACTGGCCATACCTCTCCCTGTGCATCCTAGCTTCCTACTTTTCGCTGTCACCTTTTCAACTTCTTTGGCCACCTTAAGATCATCACATACAATCATACCCAAGTACTGCTCTTCTGTCATCCATATAGGTTCTTCACCCTCTAAACTATACTGTACCTTGGGTTTTTGCAGCCCAAATGCATGACCTTGCATTTCTTAGCATTAAATTTTAGCTGCCAAATTTCAGACCATTTTTCAAAGCTTTACCAGGTCTTTCTTCATGTTATTCACACCATCCTGAGTGTCTACTCTATTGCAGATTTTGGTATAATCCACAAATGGGCAGATCTTATCAAACAGCCCTTCAGCAATATTGCTTATAAAAATGTTAAACAGAACCTTGAGGCACACCACTGGTAACATCCCTTTCCTCAGAGCGATCTCTATTGATCACTACCCTCTGTCGCCTTCCACTCAACCAGTTCCTGACCCAGCCTGTCAATTTGGGACCCATCCCAAGGACACTCAGTTTATTTATTAGACATCTGTGTGGAACACTGTCAAAGACTTTGCTAAAATCTAAATACACTACATCTAGCGCACATCCTCTATCCAATTCTCTGGTCACCCAGTCAAAGAAATTGATCAGATTTGTCTGACAAGACCTACCTCTAGTGAATCCATGTTGCTTCCGGTCCTGTAATCCACAGGATTCCAGAAACTTGACCATTCTCTGTTTTAAAAGCGTTTCCATTAATTTGCTTACCACAGAAGTCAGACTTATCGGCCTATAATTCCCTACTTCTTCCTTACTTCCACTTTTGTAGAGAAGACCACATCCACCCTTCTCCCGACTCTAGAGGCTCATTGAAAAGGTCAGTCAGCGGAGCCACCAGAACTTCCCTAAGTTCTTTCAGCACCCTCGGATGTAAACCATCTGGCTCTATCGCTGTGTCTACTTTTATTTTAGCTAGTTCCTAACGAAAATCGATCAGGGTCTACCACTCCTCCATCCCTATTCTTATTTGTCTTCTGTGGTCCCACTCCTGGCAATTCAGCCGTGAACACAGAACAGAAATATTTGTTAAGCAATTCAGCCTTTTCTTTATCAGCTTCTACATATTTCTCTCCCCTGCACCTTTGAGTCTCACAATGCCACTTTTGCACTTCTTCCTATCATTAATATATCTAAAAAAAAAGTCTTGTCTCCCTGTTTTACCGTTTCAGCTATTTTTCCTTCCATTTGCATCTTTGCTTTAGTGACTACAAGAGCAGCTTCTCTTAACTTTTCCAGATATTTTTGCCTGTCTTCCTTTTTCTGTGATCTTTTGTAGTTTATGAAAGCTAACCTCTTATTCCTTACCTTCTCAGCTACTATTTTTAAGAACCAACGTGGCCTTCTTTTCCTCTTACTTTTTTGAAACACAAAAAAGTTTGTCACGCTTACAATTACTCCTTTTAGTTTTGCCCAATGCATTTCCACTCCTTCCAGACATTCCCATCCAGACAACATAAGAACATAATAAGTTGCCTCCGCTGGGGCAGACCAGAGGTCCATCCTGCCCAGCGGTCCGCTCCCGCGGTGGCCCATCAGGCCCACTGCTGAACAGTGGTCTCTGGCTAATTTTGTAATTTACCTCTAATCCTGTCCCTATAACCTTACCTCTACTCCTATCTGTACCCCTCAATCCCTTTGTCCTCTAGGTACCTGTCCAGTCCTTCTTTGAAGCCCTGTAGTGTACTTCTGCCTATCACATCCTTCGGCAGCGCGTTCCATGTATCCACCACCCTCTGGGTGAAAAAGAACTTCCTGGCGTTTGTTCTAAACCTTTCCCCTTTCAATTTCTCCGAGTGCCCCCTTGTACTTGTGGTACAACAATTCCTTGATGCTATTTCCCATCCGAACAATGGCAGGAAGGATGCCCACTCACTCCTGCATTGCCGACCACCCCCAACCCCCACGGCAACAAAATGGCAGGGGGGATGCACACTCCCTCCTGTCAGAAAAGGTCCCCCCACGCCAGGCGCTCCCCCAAACATCCCCTACACTCCCTCTTCACCCCCTGAAAAAAAAGGCAGGAGGGTTGCCCACTCCCTCCTGTCACTGAAAGTCCCCCGAACCACCAAACGCACCCCTCGAACCCCCCTTACCTCTTCAGAGAAATTGGAGCAGGAGGGAAGCTCAGCCCATCCCACTCTTAGTCCCGCCAGTCCAAAATGGTGGGCTTTCCACTCCCCAGTGCATCATGTGATGCACGGGGAGGGGCCTAAAGTCTTGATTGGCTCAGATGCCTGAGCCAATCAGAACCTTTGGCCCCTCCCCCTCATATCCCGGGAAACAGAGGGAGAGGCATAAGGCCCTGATTGGCTCAGACACCTTAAACGCCTAAGGACCCTCCCAAGGGGGGCGGCCTTAGGTGTCTGAGCCAATCAGGGCCTTAGACCCCCCTCCCAGTGCATCACGATGCAACGTGGAGGGAAAAGCACACTTCGCAGGGCTTTAAACTAGGTAAGTTGGGGGAGGGGACCTACTCATATACTGGGGTGGAAAGGAACTATCCTGATGGGATGAGTCGACACTCAGATTCCGAGGTAAGGACCCAATATGCAAACAGTTCTCTTGGAGCCACACAGACTCAGTCAGGAATAGCCTTACAGGGACTCAGCAAACACAAAGTGTGGAGGGCCATGTATGTTAATGCACACAGTTTAGGCAATAAAATTCTAGAACTAGAAACTGAAATAAGGGATGCCAACCTGGACGTGGTGGCAATATCCGAGACTTGGTTCACTAACGCACATGGGTGGGATATGGCTATACCGGGGTACAATCTACTTCGTCAGGACAGAGAGGGCAGGTTAGGTGGAGGGGTAGCACTATACATTAAAGAAGACATCAAAACTACCAGGATCACTGAAGTCAAGTATACCAGGGAGTCCCTCTGGGTTAACCTGGCACGAGGTAGTAAAAAATGCCTGTATCTTGGTGTGGTATACAGACCTCCAAGACAACCGGAAAACATGGACGCAGAATTAATTGAAGACATAGAGAATATAACTCTACGGGGTGACACTGTGCTGCTAGGGGACTTCAACATGCCTGATGCAGACTGGAACACATTTTCAGCAGCAACCAGCAACAGCAGGAGGCTTCTGAACTCCATAAAAGGAGTACATCTCAGACAGATGGTAACGGAGCCCACTAGGGCCCAGACGATCCTAGACCTGGTACTCACAAACGGGGAAAGCATCTCAGAGGTCTCGGTAGGAGATACGCTAGCCTCCAGCGACCATAACATGGTATGGTTCAACATTGGGAAAGGATCCCCTAAATCAATTACAAAAACAAAGGTGCTCAAATTTTGGGGCGCCGACTTCGCACGTATGGGAGATCACGTTCATCAGACGCTACAGGACCAAGCAGAGACCGGCAATGTGGAAACTATGTGGTCGTACCTGAAATCATCCATACACGAAGCAACTAATCGCTACATAAAATCAGTAGATAAACGGCAAAGAAACAACAAACCCCAATGGTTCACTGAAGAGATCTCACTCCTCATTAAGGAGAAGAAAAAAGCATTTCTTTCCTACAAACGCACCCAGAGAAGAGAAACTAAAGTAGAATATAAGACCAGATCTGCAGCGGTCAAAACAGCAGTTAGGGAGGCCAAACGTCGAGTGGAAGAAACTCTGGCAAAAAACATTAAAAAAGGGGACAAATCCTTCTTTAGGTATATCAGCGATAGGAAAAGGAACACAGACGGTATAGTACGCCTTAGACAACCGGACGGAAACTACGCGGTGGCGGATTCAGAAAAAGCAGAACTACTAAATGAATATTTCTGCTCAGTCTTCACCTGCGAAGCACCGGGACACGGACCACAGTTGATGATAATATAAGACGTGGATGACCCGTTTCAGAATTTTGAGTTCACTCCTGGGGACGTCTACAACGAACTGGCAAGGCTAAAGGTAAACAAGGCCATGGGACCGGACAATTTACACCCAAGAGTGCTCAGAGAATTGAGAGATGTCCTGGCAGAACCGTTGGCGGTGCTCTTCAATCTCTCACTAAGTACGGGGAAAGTTCCGTTGGACTGGAAAACAGCCAACGTCGTTCCTCTACATAAAAAGGGTTGCAAGGCTGAGGCTGCGAACTATAGACCGGTAAGCCTCACCTCAATAGTGTGCAAACTCATGGAAACACTAATTAAGTATAAATTAGATACGATCCTGAACGAGGGAAATCTCCGGGATCCCAGCCAACATGGATTCACCAAGGGTAGGTCATGCCAGTCCAATCTAATAAGCTTCTTTGACTGGGTAACAAGAAGACTAGACTCAGGAGAGTCCTTGGACGTCGTGTACCTGGACTTCAGCAAAGCGTTTGACAGCGTCCCACACCGCAGGCTGCTGAACAAGATGAAATCTATGGGATTAGGAGAGACTCTAACTGCATGGGTTAAAGATTGGCTTAGTGGCAGACTTCAGAGGGTGGTGGTCAACGGTACCCTTTCTAAAATGTCGGAGGTGACCAGCGGAGTGCCACAGGGTTCGGTCCTGGGCCCACTCCTCTTCAACATATTCATTAGGGATCTGACTCAAGGGCTCCAAGGCAAGGTAACCTTATTCGCTGATGACGCCAAACTATGCAATGTAGTAAACGGCTATAATCTTCAGGATGCTATGGAGCAAGACCTGCGTACTTTAGAAAGTTGGTCCTTGATCTGGCAGCTGGGCTTCAACGCCAAGAAATGTAAGGTCATGCATCTCGGCAACGGAAATCCTTGCAGAACTTACACCCTGAATGGAGAAACTTTAGCCAGGACTACGGCAGAACGAGACTTAGGAGTAATCATCAGTGCTGACATGAAAGCAGCCACCCAAGTGGAGAAGGCTTCATCTAAAGCACTGCAAATGATAGGTTGTATCAAGAGAAGCTTCGTCAACAGGAAACCTGAAGTCATGATGCCACTGTACAGAGCCATGGTGAGACCGCATCTGGAATACTGTGTTCAATTCTGGAGGCCACATTACTGTAAGGATGTGCTCAGAGTTGAATCGGTTCAGCGGATGGCCACCAGGATGGTCTCGGGGCTAAAGGGTCTCCCGTACGAAGAAAGACTGAGCAAATTGCAGCTCTACACTCTCGAGGAGCGTAGGGAGAGGGGAGACATGATTGAGACATTTAAGTACATCACGGGACGGGTAGAGGTGGAAGATGATATCTTTCTTCTCAGGGGACCCTCGACCACAAGAGGACATCCGCTCAAGCTCAGGGGAGGGAAGTTTCGTGGAGACACCAGGAAATACTTCTTCACGGAGAGAGTGATTGAGCATTGGAACGAGCTTCCAGTGCAGGTGGTCGAGGCACGCAGCATCTCAGACTTCAAGAACAAATGGGATACCTATGTGGGATCCCTACGAGGTCATGCCAAGGGATAGGGTCACTAGGACTGAATGAGCGGGTCAGTAGAGTGACAGTATAATTACAATTATTCTTTAGGGGGTCAGTAGACTTAAGAGGGTGGGTAAATAGTGTGGGCAGACTTGATGGGCTATGGCCCTTATCTGCCGTCATCTTTCTATGTTTCTATGTTTCATTTTGGAATGGCGGAGCAGGACTGACTGAGCTTCCCTCCTGCTCCAACTTCTCTGAAAAGGTACGGTGGGGGTGTCAGAGGGTGGGGGGAACTGTTCTGGGGGACCTCCAGTGGCAGGAGGGAGTGGGGATTCCTCCTGCTGTTTTGCTGCCGGGGGTGGGGGGGAGTCATCATGGCAGGAGGGAGTGGGCATCCCTTCTGCCACTTTTTCTCGCATGGGGAGGTGAAGTTGGCATGGCAGGAGGAAGTGGGCATTCCTCCTGCCGTTATTTCTAGTATGGGTGCTGGTTCGTCGGGGAGGGTCTTCATCAGCGGGGGATGGGTGCTTTTTCTTTTCTAATGGGGCAGATATTGTGCTTGTGTAACATTCACAGCATCTGTGCCCATTAAAAAAAAGGTTAGACAGGTAAGTGGAGGAAAAGACCATAGTATGCTATTGAGACAGACATGGGGAAAATCACTGCTTGCCCTGAGTTTTTGCCAGGTACTGGTGACCTGGATTGGCCACTGTGAAGACGGGACACTGGGCTAGATGGACCATTGGTCTGACCCATTAAGGCTATTCTTATGTTCTTATAGTATTCATGCCTGCGCATTCAGAGCTTGACAAAGGCTTATAGAAATAGAACACTGAGTAGCATCAATGCAGGGCCCCATCAGATGACATCACTCATATGTAGCAAGTGTTCTTTGAAAATGTTAAAACAAATAGGAGAATATTTAGTCACTCACTGCTAGATTCTATAAACAGCGCTTACATTAAGCACCTTAATTGTAGCTGCCTACTGATGTCCAAGTTCGAGATCCACACCTAACTTATTTTTGAATCGGCTTAATTGAAGTGTTAATTGAGCACAGTGGTTTTCAACCAACCAAAAATACCCATTAATTAGAAAATGTAAGAGTTCAGCGCCAAACTCTTAGGACTCCTAGCGACACCTAACTGGAGGCAATTTCTCATGCCTAAAGATTCCTATATTAAAAAGTAGGCGTGGTTGACTTAGGCATCACCAAATTAAGTGAATGAAAAGCTGGCCTAACGGAGCGGCGCCTATGCCTAGCAATGGCTAAGACCACTTAGGAGTCGCTAGGTGTGATTCTATAAACAGCACTGTTTTTTTTATTGACCACTCAGTGCTGTTTATAGGATCTGGCCCTCAATGTATAATTAAACTGTAGAATAGAGAATGACACGGTGGTTGTTATCTGCGGCTAGCCGCAGGTAACTCACCAAAACGGTGACCAAAATAAAAAGGTCACCGCGAGATCGGGGACAAGGCCCTTCACTGCCCTGTGGAGCGGTGAATGGTGAGCATGCGTGGTGACTGAGCGTGCAGTCCAGCAGCCCCCTCTCTCCCGCCGGCCATGCATCTCCCTCCCTCCCTTTCCCTTACCTTCTCTTGTGGCGAAACTGGCGATTTCTAAAAGGCTATGCGCTGTATTACAGCTGGAGCCTTTAAGTCGCATCACGTTGCCTGCTGGAAAAGTCTTCTCTGACGCAACTTCCTGTTTCTGGTTGCATCGGAAGAGACTTTTCTAGCAGGCAACGCGATGCGACTTCAAGGCTCCGGCTGTAATACAGCGCATAGCCTTATAGAAATCGCCAGTTTTGCCACAAGAGAAGGTAAGGGAAAGAGAGGGAGGGAAATGCACGACTGAACGGCGGGAGGGAGCTGCTGGACCGTGCGAAGGGTGCTGGGGGTGGAGAGAAGATGCTGAAGCAGCCGGAAGGGAACTGGGGAAGAAATAGAGGGGAGAAGACGCTGGGAAATGGGGAAGAGAGAGTAGGGAGAAGACGCTGGGAAATGGGGAAGAGAGAGTAGGGAAAAGATGCTGGGAAATGGGGAAGACAGAGTAGGGAGAAGACGCTAGGAAATGGGGAAGAGAGAGTGGGGAGAAGGCGCTGGGAAATGGGGAAGAAAGAGTGGGGAGAAGTAGTAGTATTGTTAGATCCACATTCTATAGATTATGGCATTCGCTCCGTTTCCAAATTCCTTTACCCAAAATCTCTAAATATACTAATTCACTCGCTGGTGATTTCAAAATTAGATTACTGTAATGCGTTATTCAAAGGAATTGCTCTAAAAGAAATTTGTCGTCTACAGAACATACAAAATGCCTCAATTAAACTCATAAAGAACGCAAAACAATTTGATCAAGTGACTCCGTTACTTAAGGAAGCGCATTGGCTTCCAGTTGCTCACCGAATAACGTACAAACTAAGTCTACTAACTTTTAAATCTCTTCTATACAAATCACCTTTTATTTATAGAGTATTGATTCCCTATACTCCCTCTAGATCACTTAGATCTATTGACCAGCATCTTTTGACAGTTCCTTCTTTTAAATCTATAAATACACGGCGACATTCTATTTTTTCTGTTACAGCCCCTCAAACGTGGAATCTACTTCCAATTTATATACGAAAAGAATCAGGTTTGGAGAGATTTAAGAGCAAACTAAAATGCTTTCTTTTTAAAGATGAATTTGATAGCTAATATAACTAGAATGTAGGACTAGATTAGGGTTTTCTATTAAGCCCTATGCTTTAAACTTTCTGTTTTTTATTTCTTCCCCCTCCCTAATGTTGTTTTGCCCTTATATGTTTCCTTTACTATTTCTTAAAATTGTATTTCTTTACTTACTCCCTTCCTTCTGTATCATTAATTTGTCTTGTCAGTCATAGAAACATAGAAATAGACGGCAGATACGGGCCATGGCCCATCCAGTCTGCCCACCCCAATGACCCTCCCTATCTATCTCTGTGAATAGATCCCACGTGTCTATCCCATTTGGCCTTAAAATCTGGCACACTGCTGGCCTCAATGACCTGAAGTGGAAGACTGTTCCAGCGATCAACCACCCTTTCAGTGAAGAAGAACTTCCTAGTGTCACCGTGCAGTTTCCCGCCCCTGATTTTCCACGGATGCCCCCTTGTTGCCGCAGGACCCTTGAAAAATAAGATATCTTCTTCTACCTCGATGCGGCCCATGAGATACTTGAATGTCTCGATCATATCTCCCCTCTCTCTACGTTCCTCGAGTGAGTAGAGCTGTAACTTCCCTAACCGCTCCTCATATGGGAGATCCTTGAGTCCCGAGACCATCTGGGTGGCCATTCTCTGGACTGATTCCAGTCTCAGCACATCCTTACGGTAATGCGGCCTTCAGAATTGCATACAGTACTCCAGGTGTGGTCTCACCATGGATCTATACAATGGCATAATGACTTCAGGTTTATGGCTGACGAAACTCCTGCGTATGCAACCTATGATTTGCCTTGCTTTGGATGAAGCTTGCTCCACTTGATCTGCAGTCTTCATGTTGTCACTGACAATCACCCCTAAGTCTCTTTCTGCTTCAGTTCTTGTCAGGATCTCGCCATTTAGGGTGTAAGCCTTGCATGGATTTTGGCTTCCCAGGTGCATGACTTTGCATTTTTTGGCATTAAAACTGAGTTGCCAGGACCTAGACCAGCACTCCAGTAGAAGTAGGTCATGCATCATGTTGTCTGCCATTGAATTTTTGTCTGTTGTGCTTTTGCTCACTACATTGCTTAGTTTGGCATCATCGGCGAATAATGTTATTTTACCTCGAGCCCTTCTGCCAAGTCTCTTATATAGATGTTGAACAGGATCGGGCCCAGGACAGAGCCCTGTGGCACTCCACTTATCACCTCCGACATTTCGGAGGGGGTGCCGTTCACCACTACCCTCTGAAGCCTACCTCCAAGCCAGTTCCCAATCCATTTGGTCAATGTGTCGGCCAATCCTAAAGAACTCATCTTGCTCAGCAACCTGCGGTGTGGTACGCTATCAAATGCTTTGCTGAAGTCCAGGTAAACGATGTCCAGGGACTCCCCAACATCCAGCTTCCTCGTCACCCAGTCAAAGAAGCTGATCAGGTTGGATTGGCAGGATCTCCCCTTAGTAAATCCATGTTGGCCGGGATCCTGTAGATTCTCCTCATTCATGATCCTAGCCAATTGGCGTTTGATTAGAGTTTCCATTAGTTTGCTCACTATTGATGTGAGACTCACTGGTCTGTAGTTTGCCATCTCCATCCTGGAGCCTTTCTTGTGGAGTGGAATGACGTTAGGTGTCTTCCAGTCCATCGGGACGTTACCTGTACTAAGGGAGAGATTGAAGAGCGTGGATAGCGGTTCCGCCAAGACATCACACAACTCCCTGAGCACCCTGGGGTGTAGGTTGTCAGGCCCCATTGCCCTGTTAACCTTGATTTTTGACAGTTCGCAGTAGACGCTGCTGGGTGTAAACTTGAAATTACTTAACGGGTCAACTGATTCAACCCTTGTCTGTAGCTGAGGGCCGATTCCCGGCGCCTCGCGGGTGAAGACTGAGCAGAAGTATTCATTTAACAGTTGGGCTTTTTCCGAGTCCGTCTCTACATAGTCTCCGTCTGGTTTTCTGAGACGTACTATCCCGCCCAAGTTCTTATTTCTGTCACTGATGTACCTGAAGAAAGATTTATCACCTTTCTGGATGTTCTTCTTCAGATACCTTCTTCAGGTATATCAGTGATAGAAGAAAAAACTCAGGCGGGATTGTACGTCTTAGGAAACCAGACGGAGACTATGTGGAAAAGGATTCGGAAAAAGCCCAACTATTAAATGAATACTTCTGCTCAGTCTTCACCAGAGAAGCGCCAGGGCTCGGCCCTCAGCTACAGACAAGGGTTGGCTCAGTTGACCCGTTTAGTAACTTTGAGTTTACGCCCAGCAGTGTCTACGGTGAGCTGTCAAGGCTCAAGGTTAGCAAGGCAATGGGGCCGGACAACCTGCACCCCAGGGTGCTTAGGGAGCTGAGTGATGTCTTGGCGGAGCCACTGTCCACGCTCTTCAACCTCTCCCTTAGTACAGGCAGCGTCCCGTTGGACTGGAGGACGGCTAACGTCATTCCACTCCACAAGAAAGGCTCAAAGATGGAGACAGCAAACTACAGACCAGTGAGTCTAACATCGATAGTGAGCAAACTAATGGAAACTCTAATCAAACACCAATTAGATAAGATCCTGGATGAGGAGAATCTACGGGATCCCCGACAACATGGATTTACTAAGGGGAGATCCTGCCAATCCAACCTGATCAGCTTCTTTGACTGGGTAACGGGGAAGCTGGATATTGGGGAGTCCCTGGACATCGTGTACCTGGACTTTAGCAAAGCATTCGATAGCGTACCACACCGCAGGTTACTGAGCAAGATGAGTTCTATAGGATTAGGTGACACATTGACGAAATGGGTTGGGAGCTGGCTTGGAGGTAGGCTCCAAAGGGTGGGGTGGTGGTGAACGGCACCCCCTCCGAAATGACGGAGGTGATTAGTGGAGTACCACAGGGCTCAGTCTTGGGCCCAATCCTATTCAACATCTTTATAAGAGACTTGGCAGAAGGGCTTCGAGGTAAAATAACATTATTCGCCGATGACGCCAAACTGAGTAATGTAGTGGGCAAATGCACAACAGACGAAGATTCAGTGCCCGACAACATGATGCACGACCTACTCCTACTGGAGCGATGGTCTAGGACATGGCAACTCAACTTCAATGCCAAAAAATGCAAAGTTATGCACCTGGGCAGCCAGAATCCATGCAAGTCTTATACCCTTAATGGCGAGATCCTAGCAAAAACGGTAGCAGAACGAGACTTGGGGGTAATCGTCAGTGAGGACATGAAGTCTGCCAATCAAGTGGAGCAGGCTTCGTCCAAGGCAAGACAAATCATGGGCTGCATACGAAGGGGTTTCGTCAGTCGTAAGTCATTATGCCATTGTATAGATCCATGGTGAGGCCCCACCTGGAATACTGTGTGCAATTCTGGAGGCCGCATTATCGCAAGGATGTGCTGAGACTGGAGTCGGTGCAAAGAATGGCCACCCGGATGGTCTCGGGACTCAAGGATCTACCATACGAAAAACGGCTTGACAAATTACAGCTATACTCGCTCGAGGAGCGCAGAGAGAGGGGGGACATGATCGAGATGTTCAAGTATCTTACGGGCCGCATCGAGGCGGAGGAAGATATCTTCTTTTTCAAGGGTCCCACGACAACAAGAGGGCATCCGTTGAAAATCAGGGGCGGGAAACTACGAGGTGACACCAGGAAATTCTTTTTCACTGAAAGAGTGGTTGATCGCTGGAATAGTCTTCCACTACAGGTGATTGAGGCCAGCAGCGTGCCTGATTTTAAGGCCAAATGGGATCGGCATATGGGATCTATTCACAGGGCAAAGGTAGGGGAGGGACATTAAGGTGGGCAGACTAGATGGGCCGTGGGCCCTTATCTGCCGTCTATTTCTATGTTTCTATGTTCTTTGCTAGAGACTCCTCCATGCGGAATTTGGCCTCCCTAACTGCTGCTTTGACGGCTTTTGACTTGGCCAGATATTCTACTCTAGAGTCCTGTTTCCCTGATTGTTTGTAAGAGATGAATGCTTTTTTCTTCTCTTTGATGAGGTCCGAGATCTCCGTAGAGAACCACTGTGGCTTGTTGTTCCTACTCCATTTGCTTACTGATTTAACATAGCGGTTTGTTGCTTCCTGTATGGTGGCTTTCAAAGTTGACCACAAACTTCCACGCTGTCGGTTTCTGCTTGGCTTTGTAGCGCCTGGTGAACGAAGTCTCCCATGTCTTGGAAGTTTGTGTCCTTGAATTTGAGGACCTTGGTCAGCGTGGTAGATTTCGTGAAACCTTTCCTGAGATTGAACCATATCATATTGTGGTCACTGGAGGCCAATGTGTCACCCACCGAGACCTCTGTGACACTTTCTCCTTTGGTAAGTATCAGGTCCAGTATTGCCTGATCCCTTGTTGGTTCCAATACCAGTTGCCTGAGTCTTGCTCCATTCAAGGAGTTTAATAGCTTCCTGCTGCTGCCGGAAGCAGAGGAAAGTGTGACCCAATCCACATCAGGCATGTTGAAGTCACCTACCAATACTGTGTCCCCCCACAAGGTGATATTCTCTATATCTCCGATTAATTCCATATTGTATTTACATTGTCTGTTTCCCTTCAACTATTGTAATTTAATATTTTATACTTTGTACATCGCTTAGAATGTTAATAAGCGATTAATCAAATATTTAATAAACTTGGAAACTTGGAAGAGAGAGTGGGGAGAAGACGCTGGGAAATGGGGAAGAGAGAGTGGGGAGAAGACGCTGGGAAATGGGGAAGAGAGAATGGGGATAAGATGCTGGGAAATGGGGAAGAGAGAGTGGGGAAAAGACGCTGAAGGGAAGAAGACAGAGATGCTAGACTATGGGGGAGCAGAGGGGAGAAGATGGATGTCAGACCAATTGGGGGGGTGAAGGGAGAGGCACAGTAACAGAGCAAATGGAACACGCAGAGAGATGGCAGACAGTGGATGGAAGGAATTGAATGAGAAGATATGGGAAGCAGAAACCAGACAACAATGGTAGAAAAAAAAATTATATTTATTTATTTAGCTTTAGGATAAAGTAGTATATTAATTGTGTTTATAAAAATTTATAAACAAAGCCCTGCCAGCTGAACATCTCTTTCTCTAGTTCAGCAGCCAGAACTTAGATTTATAAGGAAGGAATAAGCTAAATATTGCAGTTCTGAGGCTTGTATGGATGCTGTGGAGATGGGGTGGTGAAAGGGACGGCGGGGACGGGGCGGTAAAGGAGATAGCGAGGACGGGGCGGTGAAGGGGATGGCAGGGACGGTGTGGTGAAGGGGATGGGGCAGTGAAGAGGATGGTGGTCCGGGGACGGGGCTGACAGGGACAGAATTTTTCCCCGTGACATAAGAACATAAGAATTGCTGCTGCTGGGTCAGACCAGTGGGTCCATCATGTCCAGCAGTCCGCTCACGCGGCAGCCCTTATGTCAAAGACCAGTGCCCTAACTGAGATTAGCCTTACCGGCATACATTCTAGTTCAGCAGGAACTTGTCTAATTTTGTCTTGAATCCCTGGAGGGTGTTTTCCCCTATAACAGCCTCCGGAAGAGCGTTCAAGTTTTAAACCACTCTCTGGGTCAGGGGTGGTTAACTCAGGTCCTCAAGGGCCAGAATCCAGCCAGGCCCCCAGGACCTCCCCAATGAACATGCATTGAAAGCAGTGCATGCAAATAGATCTCATGCATATCCACTGGAGAAATCCCAACCCGACTCTGGCTTTCGAGGACCGGAGCCGCCCACCCCTCTACTCTGGAATTCATTGCCTCAGAATGTGGTAAAACCAGTTAGCTTATCAGAGTTTTAAAAAAGTTTAGACAAGTTCCTAAAGGAGAAGACTATAAGCCGTTATTAAGATGGACTTTGGAAAAATGCCCTGCTTATTCCTAGAATAAGTAGCATAAAATCTACTTTACTCCTTTGGGATCTCACCAGGTGATTTGTAACCTGTACTGGCCACTAGGCTTGATGGATCTTCAATCTGTCCCATTATTGTAAATATCTTTCTATTAAAGAAATCTGCCAAACAATAAAACACAAATGGCTAAATCAGTGTCTCGCAAAATTTTCCAGCCGGTGGCACACTAAAACTAGTGCCCTGGCCAAAAGGCACCCGGAAATCGATGCGATGATGTCATGTGCATGTGTGACATCATCACATCAACGTCCACGCAAGCGCGGAGGCCTGTCTTGCCATGATCCCACCGTTACAGGGATCTGGGAGGTGCGTGGAGAAGAGGAGAGACGCCGGCCAGGAGGAGTCAGCTGTGCTGGCTGACTTCCTACAAGTCGTGCCTCTCAGGCACGTCCTGTAGGCAGGCAGCCAGAGTGGACAACTCTCCTCCTTGTCAGTGTGTCGTGGCACACCAGAAATCTCAGGAGGCACATTGGTGTGCTGCGGCACACAGTTTGCAATACACTGGGCTAAATAGAAAAACTTGTACATGCTCCCGGGGGGTGTGGGGTGTTTAATAATTTATCTACCTCAGTAGGAAAGAAAAGTTTAAAAAAAAAAAAAACTATTTTCTTTTTCAATATTGTCCCCTGATAGCGCCATACAATTCACCCACTTTTCCTGCAATGATTTTAACTCCTTTGAAAATAATTCTTCTGTTTGACCATCAAACCAGGATGTCACAACTTCCTTGACATCATCACTTGAAAACCGCTGTCCACAGAGAGATTTCTTCAAAATCTGGAACAGGAAATAATCCGAGGGAGCCAGATCAGGACAGTAGGGTGGATGGTTCAGCTGGTGAAACCCATATTCTTGGATAGAAGCCTGAAATTGTCGTGTCATGTGCACCGACGCCTTGTCATGAAGAAACAGCACACTGCTGTGAGTTTTCTTTATCGTTTCTCCTTGATTGATTCCCACAAATTGATCATTGTGTTGGCGTAACTCCCCCCAGTTCAGGTTGTCTTATGTGGCATGAACTCCAGAAGCAAAAGTCCTTCATCATCCCAGAACAGTTACCATGACTTTGCCTGCAGATTTTTCTGTCTTGAACTTTTTGGGAGTGGGAGATGACTTGTGCTTCAATTGCACTGACTCCATTTTGGATTCAGAATCTCTGTGATATACCCAAATCTCATCTCCAGTTACCAAATGATGAAAAAAAAAAATCACTTGGTCTTCATGGAGCATCTCCAAGTTCCCCTGACAGCACTGGAGCCTCGTGACATTTTGACATGGCGTCGACATTCTTGGAACCCATCTTGCATCTGTTGGACATGACCAACTTTTCATGAATTATTTTCCAAACTGTACCTACCGAGATGCTTATTTCTTCAGCTATTTGGAAAACCTTAATTTGTCTGACAAAATTAAATCCACAACTTTCTTGCACATTTCTGTGGAAGTTGCTTCCATATGCCATCTAGTGTAAGGACCATCTTCAATGTACTCTCTACCCCAGTTAAACTACTTGGTCCAAAATTTTGTAGGATGATGGGGCAGACTCACCAAAAACTGCAGTCATGCGCTCATGGATTTCCTTTGGCTTTTGCCCTTCTTTTGTGAGAAATTTTATCACTTAACAGTGCTCCAAATCTAGCAGTTTCTTGCTTGATTTGCGCGAGGACTCCTAACATTCCAAGAGACAGGATGTTAGGAATCACACTGAGCTGCAACTATGCATAAGTAACCTTTTGACATGTCACAACATGCACACACTTGTTTCAACCCGCTTGCTTCTTTCTTTCATACTCAGGTAGATAAATTATTGAATGACCCTCGTATTACTAAACAATAAATGCATTGAACATGTTAATTTACCTTACCCCACACCCACCCCACCGTCCCCTTCCATTATTGCAAGTCAAAAGGTAACAAGAGATACAGCACAGAACAAAAGTGTTCACTTCTAAAGATTAAGCATTCTGCTTTATGTATGTGGTATTACTGAGTTCCAAAGGAACTCCCAGATGCATTGAAACATCTAACCTTTAAGGAAAATCAAGTTTCCAACATCTAATTGCTCATACATTATTTGAGACATCATCAACAACCATTGTAATGATGATGGTGGTTCTGTTGACAAGTACGTAAGAATACATTTCTTTGCTAACAGTGATGCACGTTTCAAGAATCAACAAAACGTCTATCAAATAATATCCCAGGTGACAGATGAACCTGCTAGTGATGAATACATGAAACCAAAAAGCTAAAATCCTTGAACAAACTGAAAACATGTGACCCACACCCGCTTGGGATTGGGAACATTTTAGACATAGATCATTTTCTCAAATTGTCATCTTATAAGCCTGGTAAGGTGTGACATAAATCTCAATAAAAATTTATATTGGTGCTTCCAGTATGATATATTCCTTGTTATTGAACATGTGCCTCTAAGACACAATTTGAGGTGATCTCCCAATACCTCCTGGGCTAAATCCGCTTCCCATTTCAGAGCTGGCTGTCATAGTCCAATGCTGGGAAACTGCTCTGTAGATATTTATGATGACACTGGAGTGGCACGTGGAGTTGTAAATCCAGGCTAAATGCCTCCAGCAATATTTCTTGTAACTCTGAAGTTAGAGCAGCACATCCAGGGAGTTCATATAATTTTTCAACTGTAAATAAAAGAAAGTATCTGATGGTTGTAAATGAAACTCAGACTTAAGGTTGAAAAGTTTTTAAATTGTCCATTATCATATAGCTGACAAAAATATTACAAGCCTTTTGACTCAAATTATAAGGCTTTACCCAAGAGTCCAATGGAAAGTCTATTTCCATGAATAGGCAACAGAGGTGATGCCATATAAGAACACTGGTGAAGTTTATACAGCCACCTTCAAGTCTGTTGAACAGGCTGATAAATAACATGCAATTTCTACACAGAAGAGAGACATGCAGATGTTGCATGGTCCTTTGCTACTTTTTCCAACTGAGTATTAGAAAAAACTGCTGTACCTCAAAACTGATCATTAATGTGACATATATGGCAAACCACGGAGAAAAGACCATCCTCCTCCCTTGGAGTCATGACTCTAGTCAATGGCATTCTAGTCTTCCTACCATTCTAAATATATTTAATCACATATTACATGTTAAGCTGCTTTTCATTTCTAGTAGTAAGCATTTGAAAAGTGTACAACCACTTAAGTATCAAAATCATATTATATTAATGACATGTTTATACTTGACATTTGATATCCTCCAATAGTGACACAATATTGACAGAGTACAGGGTGTTTAAACTTAGGGGAATGAGGATTCTCAAATACGTATTTAATAGAGAACTTAGCCCAACTTAAAGGAAAAGTACCCAACCACATTTGCCTGACAGACTGCTGGAAAGAGGGAGCTTAGGACTTCTGCAGATTCCACTGAATACCAAATAAACTCTCCAATGCCCTGCCAAAAGAGTTTTGGGGTAGAGTCAAAATCAGCAGGTCATTTGCAAAAGCTATATTTCAGTCTGACCAACTGTTACCCCTTCTTTAATGTCCATAAAAGTGGCTAAGTAAAACAGAAATAATAATGGAGAAAGTACACAACCCTGTCATGCCCCTTGATGGATTGGAATCAAAGCAGTTAGTGTATCGTTCACCAATATCGAGGCCTGTGGGTCAGCATACAAAATGTTAATTGCATGATAACACAAACCGTGGATGCCCACATATTTTAATGTTTCAAAAACATATGACCGATGTACTTTAGCAGTATCTGAACCTCCCAACATTCCTGAACACTTTCAAGTCGACATTAGAGTTGTGGCCAGTAGTATTTTAATATAGACTGATGCATTCTAACAAAGACCACCTGCTCAGCTCCTATTACAATTGGTATACACACTGACAACCTACTTGCTAGATCTTAATATCTACATTTATAAGGGAAATTGATCTATGAGAGTATTGGTATTGAGATAGTTACCAGGCTTATATATCGTGATAACTGCCCCATTTAAAAAAGAAGAGGTGCCAAGGTCCTCAAATTTACCTATGTAGCATTTTATAAAACCCTGGGGCAAATCCATCACTGAAACATATAAATACATCATCAAAGTCTACAATTTTTTCTGTTAGCGCCCCCTCTCTTTGGAACAGTATTCCAAACTACCTATGCAAAAAACTTACACTAACAGACTAAGTTGAAATTAAAGACATTTCTCTTCCTTGACGCTTTTGAAACCTAACTCACCTTTTAAGGACGACCTAGTACCTAGAAGGAATCTTAATACCTGCTCCCCTCTCCCTATTGTTTTTTCCCTTTCATGTTTTCTTTTTCTTTACATATTGTAGTTCTAGCGGCCTGTCTTTCCCTTTTGTCTCTGTTTGTAAAAAATTTTTTTAGTCTTTTAAAGTTAGTATTTTCCCTAGTGCTGTTGTGTGTTTTTAAAGTGTATTTTAGTTAATAGATGGTTTTAACATTTTTGTACACCGCCTAGAAGGTTTAATTAGGCGGTATAAAAAATTTTAAATAAACTTTAAACTTGTTTTAGGAGTGTGAATTTTTTTTTTTTAAATGATTTCTCTCTCCTTTTTTATGCGGCAATTAAGGTACTTGAGTGCTGATTCTCACAATGTTCCTCTGAGAAAATGGCTATCTTCTTATATTAGTTTACCGGGATCAAATCTCTAAATGTACTATAATCATATAAAGAAACCGGTATGGAGTATTTTCAAATCGTTTCAATGAATTATGAGTATGCCTCAGCCCCACCACTCCACCGCTGTGCTAGCTCTTAGCTGCGGCGAGATTTATGTGGCACTTCATCATTGGCCACTCATAGTCATTTTAAATCTGCTAGTCTTGTTTTTTAATTCTTTTTTTTGTATCTTTTTTATGTGTACCTATAAAACCATCTTAGCTGTAAGAATCAAATGTACTTAATTGTACTTAGCTTTAAGTAGCATAGCTATATCCAGCCAACGCCGGGGAGTTTAACCCAACATGTTTCGCACCATACAGGCGCTGTGTCAAGAGTCTCCCGAGGTGCAGCGTGTCATCCGACTTATTCAGTGTAGCTACTCTAGACACTGAATGAGTCGGATGACACGCTGCACCTCGAGAGACTCTTGACACAGCGCCTGTATGGTGCGAAACATGTTGGGTTAAACTCCCCGGCGTTGGCTGGATTTAGCTATGCTACTTAAAGCTAAGTACAATTAAGTACATTTGATTCTTACAGCTAAGATGGTTTTATAGGTACACATAAAAAAGATACAAAAAAAGAATTAAAAAACAAGACTAGCAGATTTAAAATGACTATGAGCGGCCAATGATGAAGTGCCACATAAATCTCGCCGCAGCTAAGAGCTAGCACAGCGGTGGAGTGGTGGGGCTGAGGCATACTCATAATTCATTGAAACGATTTGAAAATACTCCATACCGGTTTCTTTATATGATTATAGTAGATTCTCACAATGTTGGCAGCACAGAAAAACTGAGATAATCCAGAATTATTGCAACATCTACTTCTGCTTGTCTCGAATAAAGGCATGTAAAATGGGACAACATAATTTTTGTTATTTCTTCTGTTTGGTTTCAGAGGCTATGATGGTCATCTAATAAGCCCGAAATATAGCAATCCCCCTCCCACCAAAAGACGGGGAGGGGCATAATAAAAAAAACATCTAAGTCCCCTTTTGGCCTAAGGCCCTAAACGTTGAAAGCAGAAGCATGGAAAATGTCCATTATCAAAAAAAATGCCTCTACGTTCAGCTGTTTAAACTCCCACACCACCACTACGTTTACATTTACCACATATAATGAACCCAAAAAAAGCCTAAGTCCCAAATGCCCAATACAAGAGCTTTTAGGTGAAGAAGGAACCAGTCCTTCCCCTATAGAGAAGGTGGATAGGGACAGATTCTTCAGACTGAAGGGGACAGCAAATACGAGGGGGCATTCTGAGAAACTGAAGGGAGACAGGTTCAAAACAAATGCAAGGAAGTTTTTTTTCACCCAAAGGGTCGTGGACACTTGGAATGCGCTACCGGAGGAAGTGATCAGGCAGAATACGGTACAAGGATTCAAACAGGGATTGGATGGATTCCTGAGGGATAAAGGGATCGTGGGATACTGAGGGAGGAGCTGGGATGTAACACAAGTATAGGAAGTTAATCAGGTAATGAGTATAAACTAACCTGGTCGTGCATGTGCAAGACCGGAGGGCTAGGACTTCGATAGGAAGGCAGGACTTAAATGGGAAACCAAGGTGGCAAGGGAGCCCCTTCTGATGATTCAGACAAGTCTTGACCTGTTTTGGGCCGCCGCGGGAGCGGATTGCTGGGCAGGATGGACCTGTGGTCTGACCCGGCAGAGGCACTGCTTATGTTCTTATGTTCTTAAAAGCTGGATTCTGTAATTGGTGTGTCAAAAAGAACACTGGTTACAGAATCCACCCCCACCCCAGCAACGATGGCGGCAGGAGAGATGGCTCATCTCCCCTGCCACGATAACGATCCCAAAGTGCCATCAACCGCGGCACTTCAGATCGCTATCGCAGCAGGACAGATAGTCAATTTCTCCTGCCATGGTCCATCACACCCCCCCCAACATGACCGGGGAAGGAGGGAGCCCAAGCCCTCCTGCCTGAAGAACTGCCACCCTCCCCGACATGACCTATTCCACAACACATTGTTCTTGCACAGCCCTCAGGCCATCTATATTAACCATGTGTTCAGCAGAAAATAAGAGAAAGAGAAAAGCTGTTAAGAGCTACAATTGAAGTTAAGAAAGAGCTTATTGCTAAGCATGAAAGCGGTACACATGTGGTTGATCTCTATGTTTGGGATGCCTAAATCGACTGTACGATTTTGTACGATTCTGAAAAATAAAGAAGCTATTAAAGCAGCTAATGTGGCCAAAAGGGTTACTACACTGACCTCTAGGAGATCAAAAATTATGGAAGACATGGAAAAACTGCTCTCTACTTAGATTAATGAAAAACAGCTTGCTCAGGATATGATTTCTGAGAATCATTTGTGAGAAAGCCAAGGTTCTTCATGATGATCTAGTGAAAGGCCTGCCTGATATTACTGATGAAAGGAGGAGTTTAAAGTCAGTAAAGCGTTGTTATGCACGGGGAGGCAGCCAGTTCTAATCTGGAAGCAGCTGAAAAGTTTGTAAAGGAGTTTAAGGAGTTTGCGATCAGTGAGGGCTATGTTTCGAACCAAATGTTCAATTGTAACGAAACTGGCATCTTTTGGAAAAAGATGCCCAGGCGAACATACATCTCAAAGGAAGAAAAGTCTGTAAGAGGGCATAAGCCAATGAAAGACAGTCTTACTCTGCTGGTGAGTTGTAATACTAGTGGGGACTGCACGATCAAACATCTCCTCGTATATCATTCAGAAAGCCCACGGGTCTTTAAGAACAATAACATCATTAAGAGCAAACTTAATGTTATGTGGAGATTGAATGTGAAAGCATGAGTTACCAGGCAGTTCCTCACTGAGTGTAAAGGCTTACCTGCAAAAAAAAAACCTCCCGATAAAGGCTCTCCTTGTCCTCGACAATGCTCCTGCATATCCACCAGGGCTGGAGGATAACTTGGTGGGTGAATATAGCTTCATCAAGATAAAATTTTTGCCCCCCAATACCACTCCTCTTATACAGCCCATGGACCAGCAAGTGATCTCGAACTTCAAAAAATTGTACACCAAAGCTATGTTCCAGAGATATTTTGAAGTTACAAATGAAACAGAACTTAATCTCCAAGAGTTCTGGGAGGTTCACTACAAAATCCTCCATTGTCTAAGAATCACTGAGAAAGCATAGAGGAAAGTGTCTTTGAGGACGCTGATCTCTGCCTGGAAAAATCTCTGCCATATCCATGGGTTTGGAAGTCAACAAAGAGGATGTTAACGAGTTAGTGGATGATCACAGGACAGAGCTGACAACGGAAGAGCTTCAGCACCTCAACCAGCAGCAACAGAAAGAAGTAGCAGAAGAAATTTCTTCAGGGGAGGAAGAGGGAGATGCAGGTACCATAGCCACTGCTGAAATCAAGGATCTGCTCAGCATGTGGTCAAAAATACAGGCAGTCGTAGAGAAGTGGCACCCCGATAAATCCCTTGTTAACAGGTGTGTTAACTTATTCAATGATAACATCATTACAGATTTTGGTATCACCTGCAAAGAGGCAAATCTTACCTGACAGCCCTTCAGCAATATTGCTTATAAAAATGTTAAAAAGAACAGGCCCAAGAACAGAACCTTGGGAATATGAATGTATGCATCATTGAGATCTAGGGTGGCTAACCAATCGTGTTGTTTCAGCAAGGGAAGAATTGCTGGAAGGGAGATCATTCTGAACTTTCCCCTCTTGAGGCAGGCATTGAGAGGGCTGAGACCTTGCATTGCCTTGGGAATTTGGAAAAATTTTGAATACCACCCCCGATTTATTTGAAGGAGTGGTACCTTTTCTATAGCATTGTTCTGGAGAAGAAGAGACAACTGCTGCAAGTTGAGACAAAGATGGTTTTTTCTGTTACATAGATCTTTTTGGACCCCTGTTAGGTTGCACAAGTTAGATAATTCTAAATCTAATAGATGCTGGCACTGTCATTTAGAAAAAACAAATCTCCCAAAACCCCAAGAAAAATAACTAGATAAGGGGGAGAGACAACCCAAAATATATCTGCACTACTACCATACAAACAACTTGATAAAGAAATTTAGAGGAATTGAGAGAGCCCTCAGTCACACAGCCTCTCACAGGGAAATCCCCAGAAGTGTTGGCTGTCACTGGCTTACACCCAGAAAGGGTTTTAATTGTGAAACATCCCTGGGCTTTCTCAGTGAAAATTTTGTGATAAATCTACACACAAATAGTGCTGTAAGTGAAAAAATCAATCAAAAACACACTCAACAGAAAATAAATGAAATTGTCTCTACCCCTTATCCAGGGGGCCAAAAAAGGTCAAACGTCCAAATCCAACTGTGCAGAAGCCAACTGGAAGTACTTAGCTTCTCTATGGATAACACAGCCAGCAGATAACGAGTTCGTCCTATGGGATTCCGTTTCGGGGGTGAACACCCCCTTCTTCAGGAACCAGCTAGGCTGTGCTGTAACCCCCAAATCTTCGGGCTACGATGATTGGCAAAGGAGAAAATGGCGCTTGCCCGGGATGGACGCCTCCATTTAAAACTGCATACGCAAGAAACATCACAAGATTGACGTGTCACATGACTAAACAAACTGCGGGGAAGAAAACTTGCCTCCCTGCGCAAACTCAGAGTAGAAGATAAAGCATTAAAACAAAAACAAGCGCTATTTTCTCGTTTGCCAATCATCATAGCCTGAAGATTTGGGGGTTACAGCACAGCCTAGCTGGTTCCTGAAGAAGGAGGTGTTCATCCCCGAAACTGAATCCCTTAGGACGAACTCGTTATCTGCTGGCTGTGTTATCCATAGAGAAGCTAAGTACTTCCAGTTGGCTTCTGCATAGTTGGATTTGGACGTTTGACCTTTTTTGGCCCCCTGGATAAGGGGTAGAGACAATTTCATTTATTATCTGTTGAGTGTGTTTTTGATTGATTTTTGTACTTACAGCACTATTTGTGTGTAGATTTATCACAAAATTTCCACTGAGAAAGCCCAGGGATGTTTCACAGTTAACACCCTTTCTGGGTGTAAGCCAGTGACAGCCAACACTTCTGGGGATTTCCCTGTGGGAGGCTGTGTGACTGAGGGCTCTCTCAATTCCTCTAAATTTCTTTATCAAGTTGTTTGTGTGGTAGTAGTGCAGATATATTTTGGGTTGTCTCTCCCCCTTATCTAATTCTTTTTCATGGGGTTTTGGGAGATTTGTTTTTTCTGACTATTTTTCCTCTCCCATTTTTTTCGGGTTCTATTTATATTCAGGCACTGTCATTTAGACATTGAGACACTGGATCATCTGTTGTTCTATTGTCCTTTGATACTTAGCTTTTGGAGGTCAATATGGGGTAGAATTAATAATATTTTGGAATCATCAATTCCTCTAACGTATGAGGCAGTCATTTGTGGTAAAATATTACATTAAGTCCCCTATAGATCAATATAAAGGCCATCTTTTCCTTATAAAGACTAGGACAGCCATTCAGATAATCACCTGAAACTGGAAAAACTTTGATCATTTAAATTTTTCTTTCTGGTGGGCAAATCAAGCAGGAGAAACAAGGAAGATCTCTCTTAGAGAAACAGAGTCTGAGAGCAGGGTGAAAACATTAAATGTATAAAACCTGCCATATGAAGAAAACACAGAGAGCTAAGACTCTTAGTAGTACATGAAGAATTGAAAAAACAGCCTCCATGAAGGTGAAGACTGCTACTCAGATGGGACTAGAGAATCTCTCCTGGTCCTTTATGCGGAGGAAACATGTCCCAGCACGGTCCTGGGAACACCAAAAATGTTCCCCAAATCAGACATATTTATTAACCTGTCCTGGTGAGTGATGATAAAACAGATACTCAATTGCAGACCAGATCTGTAAAAACCAGATCTGCAAGAACAGGTACTGAAAACATAGACACTGTACGTGTAAGCAGAGAAATTGAAAAGCGGCTGCTACATGGAATGTGTGAACAAATGTATGCCAATGAAAATCATTAAGGCAGTATAGGAATTTAGTAAGCCCATTTGGCTAACCGGTCCCTAGCCTTGCCCACTCTGCCCAGAAAGAGAGGCCTACACACTCGCCGGTAGAAAGAACTCCACCAGGAGGGAAACAATGACACATGCTGACTGTTTCAAAAGGTGTGTCAAAAGTTCCCGTAGATATCACAGAAGCAAACAAACCTTGAGCAGATAACTACAAATCAAGGAAAAGAAAATCCTTAGGGAAGGAAATGACTGTACAGAGTCAACTTCCAAAGTAATGCTTTTACAGACAGTTCCCTAAGGGATCTGTAAAAACCTTATGTTCTTTTTTTTATTTTATTGAACCCCACAGAAGGGAAAAAAAGAACATGTGATGAAGACGCACCCACCGGTTCAGAGAGATATGGAGTGTAGTTCCAAAAGACACCCCTATCCTCTCAGAAAGTCAATCCCAATACAGTCAGGAAGTCGATGTCGAAGGCCGAATACAGCTTAATAACTGCAAAGCCTTCCCATACTGGAGCAACACCGACACAGGTAACTGCAACGACAACTGGCATCACATTAAGCACAGTTACTTACCGTAAAAGGTGTTATCCAGGGACAGCAGGCAGATATTCTTAACGCATGGGTGACGTCACCGACGGAGCCCCGGTACGGACCTTTTTAACTAGAAAGTTCTAGTTGGCCGCACCGCGCATGCGTGAGTGCCTTCCCGCCCGACGGAGGAGAGCGTGGTCCCCAGTTAGGATAAGCCAGCTAAGAAGCCAACCCGGGGAGGAGGGTGGGACGTAAGAATATCTGCCTGCTGTCCCTGGATAACACCTGTTACGGTAAGTAACTGTGCTTTATCCCAGGACAAGCAGGCAGCATATTCTTAACGCATGGGTGACCTCCAAGCTAACAGAGAGGGAGGAGGGATGGTTGGCCATTAGGAAAATAAATTTTGCAACACCGATTGGCCGAAGTGTCCATCCCGTCTGGAGAAGGCATCCAGACAGTAGTGAGTAGTGAACGTGTGAACTGAGGACCAAGTGGCAGCCTTGCAGATTTCCTCGATGGGTGTGGAACGGAGGAAAGCCACAGAAGCAGCCATAGCTCTGACCCTGTGGGCCGTGACAGCACCTTCCAGTGAAAGACCGGCCCGAGCATAACAGAACGCAATACAGGCGGCAAGCCAGTTGGAAAGCGTCCGTTTAGAGACAGGACGACCTAGACGGTTAGGATCGAAGTTCAGAAAGAGCTGAGGGGACGAGCGGTGAGCCCTGGTACGGTCAAGGTAGTATGCAAGGGCACGTTTACAATCCAGCGTGTGCAACGCCTGTTCCCCAGGATGAGAATGGGGTTTAGGGAAAAAGACAGGCAACACAATGGACTGGTTGAGGTGAAAAGCCGAGACCACCTTGGGAAGGAATTTAGGATGGGTACGCAGAACCACCTTGTCATGGTGAAAAATAGTGAACGGTGGATCGGCGACCAGTGCATGAATCTCACTAACCCTCCTGCCAGAGGTGACAGCAATGAGGAAAAGAACCTTCCATGTTAGAAGTTTGAGCGAAGTTGTGGCAAGAGGCTCAAAAGGAGGTTTCATGAGGGCTGATAAAACCACATTCAGGTCCCAGACGACAGGAGGAGGCTTCAGAGGTGGTTTGACATTGAAGAGGCCTCTCATGAACCGGGAAACCAGTGGATGAGCCGTGAGAGGTTTTCCGAGGATAGGCTCATGAAACGCAGTGATGGCACTAAGGTGGACTCTGATTGAGGTAGACTGGAGGCCAGCATCGGACAGGGAAAGCAAATAGTCCAGTACAGTTTCCACCGCCAAAAAGGTGGGATCGTGATGATGCAGTAGACACCAAGAGGAGAACCTGGTCCACTTCTGATGGTAACATTGAAGGGTGGCCGGTTTCCTAGAGGCATCCAAAATGCGACGGACGGGCTGAGACAGATTATCTGGAGAGGTTAGCCCGAGAGAAACCAAGCTGTCAGGTGGAGCGAAGACAGATTGGGATGTAGTAGAGACTGATGCTGCTGCGTAAGTAGAGTAGGAAACACAGGAAGAGGAATGGGCTCCCTGGAGCTGAGCTGAAGCAGGAGGGAGAACCAGTGTTGGCGAGGCCACCGAGGAGCGATGAGAATCATGGTGGCCCTGTCCCTGCGGAGTTTGGATAATGTCCGCAACATCAGAGGTAGAGGAGGAAAGGCATAGAGGAACCGATCCGTCCAGTCGAGCAGGAATGCGTCTGGGGTCAGACGATGAGGAGAGAAGAGTCTGGAACAGAACTGGGGCAGCTGATGGTTGTAAGGAGCTGCAAAGAGGTCCACCTGCGGAGTGCCCCAGCGAGCAAAGATGGAGTGGAGTGTTGGAGGGTCCAGAGTCCACTCGTGAGGTTGAAGGATGCGGCTGAGATTGTCGGCCAGGGAGTTCTGTTCGCCCTGGATGTATACAGCCTTTAGGAAGAGACTGTGGGCCGTGGCCCAGGTCCATATTCGGATGGACAGAGGAGGGGAGATCCGGTGCCGCCTTGCTTGTTTATGTAGTACATGGCGACTTGATTGTCTGTGCACAGGAGAAGCACCTGAAGGTAGAGAAGGTGCTGGAAGGCCTTGAGAGCATAGAACATGGCTCTGAGTTCCAGGAAATTGATGTGATGTTGATGCTCCTGAGGGGTCCAGAGTCCCTGGGTGCGTAGATCTCCCAGGTGAGCTCCCCACGCATAGGGGGAGGCATCCGTGGTTATGATCATGGAGTGAGGGGGTAGATGGAAGAGTAGACCCCTGGAAAGATTGGAGTAGGTCAACCACCATTGAAGAGATTGCTGAAGAGACGATGTCACAGAGAAAGAGGATCCGTGGTCTGTGACCATTGGTTGGCTAGAGTCCACTGAGGTGTCCTGAGGTGGAGTCGAGCGAGAGGAAGTACATGGACCGTCGAGGCCATGTGGCCCAAGAGGACCATCATCTGTCGAGCTGGGATGGTTTGATGAAGGAGCACCTGACGACAGAGGTGGAGCAGGGTCCGGTGTCGGTCGTGGGGGAGAAACGCCCTCATCAAAGTGGTGTCGAGAACTGCTCCGATGAATTGAAGTCGCTGTGTGGGAAGCAGATGCGACTTGGGGTAGTTGATCTCGAACCCCAGGAGATGGAGGAACGAGATGGTGTGTTGAGTGGCTTGTAGCACAAGCGGAGACGTAGGTGCTTTCACCAACCAATCATCCAAGTAGGGGAACACCTGGAGGTTGTGAGACCTGAGAAAGGCCGCCACCACAATAAGGCACTTGGTGAACACCCTGGGCGATGATGCGAGGCCAAAGGGTAGCACCTTGTACTGATAGTGGTGGTGCTGTATCTGAAATCGGAGGTAGCGACGTGAATGCAGATGGATTGGAATGTGAGTGTAGGCCTCTTTGAGGTCCAGGGAACATAGCCAGTCGTGTTGAGAGAGAAGAGGGTAAAGCGTGGTAAGGGAGAGCATTCTGAACTTCTCCTTGACCAGACACTTGTTGAGGTCCCTGAGATCGACCCCTTTGGTCCGGAGGCACCTCTTCGATGGCATTGAGAAGAAGGAGGGATTGGACCTCCCTCAGGAGGAGGGGGGTTTGGGAGGAGTGAGAAGCAGACTCTATGGGAGGAATGTCTGGAGGAAGAGTCTGGAAGTTGAGAGAGTAGCCGTGGCGAATGATGTGGAGGACCCATTGGTCTGAAGTGATGACCTCCCAACGGCTGAGGAAGAGTTGGAGGCGACCTCCGATCGGCTGAGGAAGAGGCAATGATGTTGGGAGACTGGCTATGCCCTGGAGAAAAGAGTCAAAAGGGCTGAGATGGTTTTGACGGAGGTAGAGGCTTGGCAGGTTGGTGAGACTGAGAGCGAGCCTGAGTTTGATGTTGTTGCCGATTTCGGCGCGGCTGCTGTTGAGGCGGGTTGAGAGGTCTGGCCGAGAACCTGCGCTGGTAGGAAGACTGCTGTCTGTAGGTGCGAGCAGGTGGAGTCTTCTTTTTAGGTTTAATCAGAGTGTCCCACCAGGTCTCATGTGCGGAGAGTTTCTGGGTTGTGGAGTCCAGGGACTCTCCGAAGAGTTCATCACCCAGACAAGGTGCGTTTGCCAGGCGGTCCTGGTGGTTAATGTCTAGGTCAGAGACTCTCAGCCATGCCAAACGGCGCATAGCCACCGCCATGGCAGAAGCGCGAGAGGTCAGCTCAAATGAGTCGTAGATGGAGCAAACCATGAATTTTCTAAGTTGGAGGAGGCTGGAAATATGCTGTTGAAAAGGAGGGACTTACGTTCAGGAAGATATTTCTGTACGGAGGAGAGCTGTTGCACCAGATGCTTCATGTAGAAGGAGAAGTGGAAGGTGTAGTTGTTGGCTCTATTGGCTAACATGGCATTTTGGAAAAGGCGCTTACCAAATTTATCCATGGTTTTACCCTCTCTGCCAGGAGGGGTGGAGGCATATACACTGGAACCCTGAGATTTTTTTCAAGGTGGATTCCACCAGGAGGGACTCGTGGGGCAATTGAGACTTGTCAAAACCTGGGATTGGAATAACCCGGTACAAGCTGTCTAACTTACGAGGGGCTCCAGGAACCGTGAGGGGAGCTTCCCAGTTTTTATAGAAAGTTTCCCGTAAGATGTCGTGGACGGGCAACTTCAGGAACTCTTTGGGAGGTTGTTCAAAGTCTAGGGCATCGAGAAAAGCTTGAGACTTTTTAGAATCAGACTCCAAGGGAATGAAAGAGCTGCTGACATCTCTCTAAGAAATTTGGAGAAAGAGGATTGCTCTGGTTTTGAGACGGTGTCGGTCATGGAGGGTTCTTCATCGGTTGATGAAGCATCCTCCTCGGTACCGTGAGGGGAGTCTTCCCACAAGTCTGGGTCCCTAACGTCTGGGTGTGTACGTTTGGACATCGGTGTGGAGGGCTCGGCATGGCGGGTCTTTGAGAGAGATTTGCCTGAGCGCACCGAGGCGGTACCGGGTGAGGAAGACCGATGTCGTTCCTGGGACCGGACAGGGGCGGCAGCATCACGGGTATGTACTGTAGGTGTTTCTGCCAAGAGCACTGGCATGGAAGTATTAAGCGGTACCGAGGGGGTCGATACCGATGGAACGGTGTGGGGCTCGGAACGGTGTGGGGCTCGGACCGGTCCCGTACCGGAAGGTGCGGTGCCAGTAATGCCGGCAACAGTTGTTGGAGCTGTTGTTGCAGCTGCTCCTGTAACTGTGTTTGGAGTATGGCCGCGATGCGGTCGTCCGGGGGAGGCACCGGTACCGCTCTTTTCTTCTTCGGTACCATAGGTGCCGCTCTACGCTCCGGCGATGAGGAGGCAGATGATGAGGCACTCACCGAGATCGGAGCGGAGCGTTTGCGGGGCCGGTGCGGTGCCGGGAGGGCCGGTGTCGCAACCGTGGTAGGAGGGCGCTCAAGGGAAGAGGGAGGCTTCTTAGCCGGCTTACCTGGGCCCAACGACCCCGAGGAAGGATCCGGTGGTGTCGATGTCGTTGGTGCCGATTTTTGTGGTGCCGTCGACGTCGCAGCCGGTTCCATGGCAGATCCGGTACCAAACAAAATATTTTGCTGGATCTGTCGATTTTTTAAAGTACGCTTTTTAAGCGTAGCACAGCGGGTGCAGGTGTCAGCCCGATGCTCTGGACCCAAGCACTGGAGGCACCAATTGTGTGGGTCGGTGAGAGAGATCGGGCGTGCACACCGCTGGCACTTCTTAAAACCCGGTTGAGGGGGCATGAAGGGAAACACGGCCTCTGCAAAATCGAATCCGGAGGCCTGTATGATGGCAACAGGCCCCGCCGGGGCCGGCCTGAAAAAATAAAGAAAACTCGACGAGTTTTTTTTTTTGAAAACAAAAGTAAAGGGAATCCGATAATAAAAAAGGAAAAAATTTAGAAAATACGCGAGCGGGAAGGCAAAAATTAGTTTTTCAACGGCCGTTGAAAACACATGCGTCTTCTTCGCTCCGCGGAAACGAAGAAACTGGGGACCACGCTCTCCTCCATCGGGCGGGAAGGCACTCGCGCATGCGCGGTGCGGCCAACTAGAACTTTCTAGTTAAAAAGGTCCGTACCGGGGCTCCGTCGGTGACGTCACCCATGCATTAAAAATATGCTGCCTGCTTGTCCTGGGATAATAGGATTTGTCAAAATTAGAGGAAACTTCTGTGAAAATGCTACCGGTATCAAAAACTCAACCAGATCAGCACCAGAAGAGACGGTGTCGACATGGCTGACAACCCAAACAACTGGAAACAAAATTGAACATGTCAATGTCGACATGAGTATCAAAATGGATGTCGACATGGATCATAGATGTCGACATCAACACGGGTGTCGACACCGATCAAAGACGTCGACATTGACACAGGTCAACAGGTACAGTGAAATATGTCGATACCGACAGAAGTTGTAGACATGACAGAAACACTGCTGAAAAGAAATCACCAGTACCAATGGATGCAGCGCCGGTACTATCGTACTACACTTCAGAGATGAAAATGCTGAATTCAAGGCACACATCATTAAAGGAAAAGGAAGAAAAATGACACTGGTACCCTTGGCCCATGACCAGTACCATCGGTGTCGCTCCATGCTTCCAAGATGAGCATGCCCATATCAAGGCAGTCATCGTCATCGAAGCCAGAGATGGGGCTGAAAAGAGGTCAGCAGGACTTGACTCACTGCTACAATGACCAAGGTCGGCAGGATTGGAATTACTGCTACAATGACCTGAAGCCCAAGGAAGAAAGGAGCACCAACTACCAAGAGTAGGATTGGGCCCGTCAAAATCGGTGCGGACTGAAGGAGAGTATGCCGGAAGTATGCTGGGCACTGGATAACTGACGTTGGCTGGTGCCGGATTCTTGGCGGCGCTGACAGAAAATTGCTTCTGAAGAATCTACATGAAAATGTGCTGAAGAGGAAAAAAGCAAGGGAAGAAATAAATAGGCAAGGCTGAGATCCCGACATCACTATAATCACAGAAGGTTGCCGATGAAGACAAGTTCCACAACAAAACAACCACGTGGAGGAAAACTAAGCAGGAAAAGCCTGCACAGAACAAGAGCCATGAAGTGGGGAGAAAACAATATGGTAATCCATAAGGCCCCACCAAGCCAAACTGACAACGGTTAAGAAAAAAAAAAAAAACCTATAAAAGTTTATTTGGTATATAAATTTTTTTTTTTTTAAACTAACGATAAAAGAAAAGAAGAAACTGACTAAAAAGTCAGAAAACCGCAAGAGCGGGAAGGCAGCGAAAAGAAAAATTTTTCAACAGCCGTTGAAACGTGACTTCTTAGCTCTGCAGAAACTAAGAAACTGAGGGACTGTGCTCCAGGTGTAGGGCATCCTGCACATGCTCAGTAAGCTAAAAACTTACTATAGCCAGGGGAGTACACCGACACACAGGCTCAGTCAGAGGACTTCACGAACAAGTGTGCCTGCATATCCCCTGCTTGTCTCTGAAGAACGTAAGGTTTGGCAGCTCAGATTCCCTCGTTCACCGCCCCCCCCTACAAATTAAAATAATAATAATAAAAACAAAAAAAAAACAACAAATTTAAGATTGGCAGGAGAGATGCCTATTCTCTCCTGCTGCGTCGCACAATCACCCGACACTGCTAATCCCCCACACACACACTTAAAATATTTTTTTTTAAACCCAACCCAAATTGAAGTTCAGTAGGAGAGAAGCCCACTCATTCCCGCCACCAACCCCCCCCCCCCCCCCCCCCCCCCCGGCAGCAGGAGAGCGAAGCACCCCTGAAACCCTCTGGCAGTAGGAGAGGTGCTCCTCCCCCATCCCCGGCCGCCGACATTCCCCCATGTCTGTGACAACTCCCACCCCGTCACCCCTCTAGGATACACAGGGGAGGGGAAGGCCCACCATTTTGAAGAGGTAGAACTGCTGGGCAGAGGGAGTAGGCATCCCTCTTGGCCAGTCATAAGTAAGGTAAGGGGAAGAGAGCGTCATCGGAGGAACGGGGGGGAGAGAGTGCATCTCTCCCACTAACGGGGGGGGGGGGGGGGGTGCGTTACTTGGCAGCAGGAGAGAGTGGGCATCTCTCCCGATGCCAGGTAGGGTGTCAGGGGGTTGTTGCTTGGTGGCGGAAGTGAGCATCTCTCCTGTAGCAAGGGGGGGGGGGGGGGAGGTGAGGAGTTGCTTGACTTCAGCAGCTCGATTTTGTTTTATTTGGGTGGGGTTGGTTGTTTTTTATTTTTTGGCATTTATTCTGTGCATGTGCCCATCGCTATCACAAGCAATGGGCACATGCAGATTTTACGAATCTTCACTACCCTCTGCCAACCTCATTTTCATGAGTGTTGTTTGGAGAATGGCTCACTTTTTTAAAATCGCTACAACAATGGCTGTGATAGCAGCCCATCATTTTTTAATGCAGATTTTTGAGAATCTAGCCCTCCAAAAACATGAAACACATGTCTATAATGATGTATCATTATAGAATACAAGGCAGTTTCAGACTGGAAGACACCAACCCAGAGCCTTAGCAACTAGAAAGATGATATGTTTATGTTTATTAAGAACTTTATATACCGCATAACAGCCTAAAAGGATCAAAGCGGTTTACAATACACAATTCATATTCATCAAGAAAAGAACTCCATTAAAAATAGAAAAGGAAAGATTAAGAACAAAGTTAAAAAGTGTGGTAGGATGGGAAATTAAAGTGTATTTGCTAAATATTCTGTGCTTAAATTTGCCATTAGAGAGGAGAAATGTTAATTAAGCCTTGGAAATTAAAGAAAGTGTTTCAACAAGAAATACTCTTGGAAACATTACAGAATTAATATTAAAAGACAATAAGTTGAGAAGTATTATTTTGCATTGGTTTTAAAAACTGATAAATATATGCTACACTTTACAGAAACAAATAGTATATCTGGAAATATATAAAAGAGGGGAACAGTGTGTAAAGATAAGAAACCTGAACACAAACAAATCTACTTGGAAAACGTCAAAAATTACTCGTAAAGCTTGAACATCCCTAAATGAAATAAATTTTAAATAAGGAGAAAACACTTGAAATGTACTTTTGTAAATTAAAACCCACCATAGTGCTTAGGCATCAAATCATTAAGATTTCAAATAATGCTTGAAAAAATTTGAATGGGTACTTAAAAGTATATCTGATGAGGCAACTATTTTGCCAAGTTAAAGCTATTTAGACATACCTTCTAATTCTTGAGTACAGATAAGACAATTTAAGTAGGACTTTTAATCTGGTACTGTTTGTCTTGCATAGAAGTGTTGAAGATATGATTTTTTTTTTAGGATTATTTTATATTTTTTGTCTTACATTTGTATTGGTTATTTAATATTATGATTGTTTTATTTTTTAAGTTTGATTTTTGAATGCTTTAATAATTAAAAAATTAATGGCAATAGGGATTTAGGGGAAGCTATAGTCTAAGTACAAATGATCTCTTACAGACATATGCCAAAGAAAGCTAAAATACTAGTATTGACCCAGGAGCCACAAACTGTCCAAGCTAAGAGGACAGTATGGAAAACATTGGTAGAAAAAGATAAGCAAGAACTGACTCAAATTAAACAAGAAACAAATGATTTATTTTATATGAGAGCAGCAACTTTTATACAATATAATAAATACAAATGTTATAAATGGTGTAATAAAAACTTGTAAACTACTGGCAAAAAAGTTTAATAATCAAAATAAACACTATAAATGATCAAATGACAAACAGATGAACTAGTAGGAGAATTTGCCAGATTTTTCATGAAGTAATAGTCAGCAGAAGAGAGGTGTGATAAGACTAGGGAGAAATTCTTTAGAGATATTCATCTCCCCAAATTAAGCGAAGAACAGACAGCACAGTTGAGTGAACCTATTAAAGAACAAGAGATATTATCAGTCATCAGGAACTTGCAATTAGCCAAGTCCCCAAGCCCTGGTGGACTAAGGTCTTATATAAATTTGGGCTGGGAAAAATTCTTCATATATATTAGATTACAGCATTATATCACAATCCTAATCGAGACTTTTGATAAAGAGGCATATATCAACAGAAACACTTCTGAACAGAGGCACTAGGCAAGAATGCCTACTATCTTCCTCCTTTCTATCATTCTAATAATACTGGCAATGAAAGTGTGCAACTTCAAAAATTCAAAGGAACGAATTAGATGAATGTAAAGTAAAGATAAGTCTTTCAGCAGACCATATTTATTAACAACCACAAAGAATTTTTTAATATGAGGCAAATTCTCCTGAATTATAAAATTCTACAAAATCAAAATTAATTTCAAGAAACCAAAAGCATTATCTATGGATACTACATTAACTACCCCCTCTTTATATGAAATCTATGCCTTAGTAAAATAGATTCTATTACCAAAAGCACTATATCCAATGCAAATGTTTGCAGTATAGATTCATGAATGATATAAAACTTAAATATTCTGATCATTAGGTTTATTTGGACAAGAAAAAGGCCTTCTATAGGTATCACCAAATTAATCAATGGGAACATCATGTAAGCCTGTTAATATTGGATTTCATAATATACAATGTGGCCTATTTGATACAGTTTATTCATGAGTAGATTGTAAAAAAGACAAATATTTAGACTTGCAATTACAGAAAACATAATGAAGCTGTATGGTTGGGAAGATTGAATTTGTAGTATTACTAGCAAAAATGAAGTTGCAAGTACTTAAAAAAAAAAAAACTTGAAGAACAGATGCAGCATCTAAATCTGTATTTATTAGCATATCTGAAGAGCAAGTACTATTATATAAATCTCTAAGTAAGCTGTGTAAAGAATATAATTAAATCTGAAGATGGTCAAAGGTTATCTGATATTATGTCACATAGTACCTGGTACAATGATGGAAGTATTGGGGAAAAAGGGAGATTCATTTAAAAAATAAGATTAGTTGAACAGCAGTCTAATAAGCTATATACAACAGAATAACTTAGAAGGCATTTAATCCACCGTAAAGCCTGGTAAAAAAAACAAAAACTTAGAAATGCAATTTAAAATACTAGACAGAATATACATCACCAAAGAGAAAGAACAAATAGAGAAATTATGTCTTACCTCAAAATTTTCTTTCCTTTAATCCTACCAGACCAGTTTAAAACTAGTGTTTTATGTCAACTGACCAGCAGATGGAGACAAAGATACAAAGTAGGTCTGCGCAAGTCATTCCCTTAAGTATGCAGAACAAGACAGGAGATGCAAGACTTGCAGGCATACAACAGCTAATAGGAAAAAAGTAAGGCACTAAAAGAACAAATCCAAGTGGTGTAAAATATGAGAAATTTATTAAACATTATACTCAACAACTATGCCTTCATCAGGTGTCTTACACCTTATAGATGGCTAAAAGTTGTGTACCAGTTTACCAAAGAACAGAGGCAATTTCTTTTAACACAGTAAAATAGAAACTCAAGCCAACACAGTGCATTTGTCACCAGAACAATGTCTCCAAGAACAGATACTCCTTAAGGGTACCATGCAACTTTTGAATGCTCAGTTTTTCAAATGACCAAGCGATGGTTCTCAAGTTTACATATCCGGTCAAATGTCACAATCATTTGTTATGTTTACCAAGAAAGTACTTACTGTACTCTGACACAGTTCTCCAGCTGGGTCATGAGGTGCCTAAAATTCCATTGAGATATGTTAGAAGTACACTGAACGGAGAAGTAAGAAGAAAACAGGAGAACAATTTAGAATGGAAGTGTGCTCATTAATATTTAAGAAGGGAAGGTTTCTGGACTAGTCTGCTGGACTAAAGGAATGAAAATTATCAGGTAAGACAATTTTTTTCTTCTTTAGAATCCATACTAGACTAATATAGAACCATTGGGACATAGCAAAGCAGTCCTCAATGTGGGTAAGGAAAGAGAAGAATTATCTGAAGAGCCTCAGGGTATGCAACTTCTAGAACTTCCAAATTGCAAAGGGTTGAAGAATAAATACAAGGGATGATATTACAATTAATCAATGCAACTGTAGATTCTTTAGCCCAGACCAGGGAATTTATTTTCCAGATAATATACTTCTTGTCCCAAATGGAGCTAAATTAATAGGTTTCTTATGAGTACTAAAGAGTTTCTCTTAAAGAGATTATCTGTTTACCTTAGAGCATAAAATACTCATTCTCACAATACTGATTCCTTGTTGTAGCTCCCTAGACAAGAATTCTTAATCTTCCTTTGCCTTCTTAACTCAGGTTCTCATTAGGACCTATTGAAACTGGATTGCAAAAGTTGTGTGGTCACTAGTACAGCTTCAAGGCTTGACGCTGCCTAGTTTAAGTCCAGGAACTTAAACTAAATTCTCTCATTCATTGGTCCTCAAGAATGCTGACTCATGAAGCTAGAATAGCCTCCAGTCATATCAAGTGGTGCCCAAAATTTTTTCACATTGAACTCTGTCCAGCACATCCACTGATCTAGTGATGAAAACAAACCACTACCCCTCTTTAGGACAGAATGTATGCTTTCAACTTGTTCATACATTTGAGAGAACTGTAGCAAGAATTTAGGATCTAGGTGATTTTATCTAAACTACACTGAATTTTCCTCTGCTGACAATAACAAAGCTAAGGAAGTAGGTGGGTTGTAAGAAAATATATTTTCTTACAACCCACCTACCTCTTTCTTAGCTTTGTTATTGAACTGCAGGTCCCAAAAGCCAATGCCAAGGCAGGAAGGCACCAGCACGTGCGTGGTATAGGCAGTGCTTAAAATTTACACTTGTTAACTGTATAACTGTATATATACCTGCTATCCTCAAAGGACATCCGCTTTGCTTTCTCCGAGAACAAGCAGATATAACATTCTCATGTGTGGGACTCCCAAGCTGTCAGGAATGAGCCTGGTGAATCCCAAGGGCTGGAGAGAAAGTTTGCGCATAGGAAGAGAATAAATTTTGTATAACTGCATGTCCAGACCGACTGTCCTGTCTGGAATGGTTCTCCAAACAGTAGTGGGAAGTGAAGGTATGGACTGAGGACCAAGTGGCTGCTTTACAAATGTCCTCAGTGGGTGTAGAGTGAAAATGGGCTACTGAAGTCACCATAGCTCGAACATTATATGCAGTGACACAGCCTTCTAGCATCAGTTCGAGTATATGCAAAGAAGATATATAGCAAAGTAGAGATGGTTCTCTTGGTGACAGGAACTCCAAGTCTGTTAGGTTTGAATGATAAAAAGAGCTGAGTGTAAATTCTGTGAGGTTTGGCTTGATCCAGCTGGGTCATGAGGTGCCTAAAATTCCATTGAGATATGTTAGAAGTACACTGAACGGAGAAGTAAGAAGAAAACAGGAGAACAATTTAGAATGGAAGTGTGCTCATTAATATTTAAGAAGGGAAGGTTTCTGGACTAGTCTGCTGGACTAAAGGAATGAAAATTATCAGGTAAGACAATTTTTTTCTTCTTTAGAATCCATACTAGACTAATATAGAACCATTGGGACATAGCAAAGCAGTCCTCAATGTGGGTAAGGAAAGAGAAGAATTATCTGAAGAGCCTCAGGGTATGCAACTTCTAGAACTTCCAAATTGCAAAGGGTTGAAGAATAAATACAAGGGATGATATTACAATTAATCAATGCAACTGTAGATTCTTTAGCCCAGACCAGGGAATTTATTTTCCAGATAATATACTTCTTGTCCCAAATGGAGCTAAATTAATAGGTTTCTTATGAGTACTAAAGAGTTTCTCTTAAAGAGGTTATCTGTTTACCTTAGAGCATAAAATACTCATTCTCACAATACTGATTCCTTGTTGTAGCTCCCTAGACAAGAATTCTTAATCTTCCTTTGCCTTCTTAACTCAGGTTCTCATTAGGACCTATTGAAACTGGATTGCAAAAGTTGTGTGGTCACTAGTACAGCTTCAAGGCTTGACGCTGCCTAGTTTAAGTCCAGGAACTTAAACTAAATTCTTTCATTCATTGGTCCTCAAGCATTCATTGGTCCTTGGTAAGCAAGGGCATGTTTGCAGTTTATTGGTGTGGAGAGCTACTACACCAGGGTGAGAATGCGGCCTTGGAAAGAAGACAGGTAGAACTATGGACTGGTTGAGATGAAATTCAGCAACAGCTTTTAGGAGGAACTTCAGATATGTTCGGAGAATAATCCTATCACAGTAGAATCTTGTGTAGGATGGATCTATCAGTGCCTGAAGTTCACTGACCTGACATGAAGACAAAGGCTATGAGGAACACTAGTTTCCAAATTAGATGTTTGAGTGAGCAAGTCAAGCATGGTTCAAAAGGAGTATATCTACTTCTGCTACATAATTATTACTGTTGGTATTTTTTGTACCATACTAAAGACTTCTTTTGCGGAGCCGCACTGGTGGCTGCTGATGCGGTGTCGCTCCGGTGCCCATGGGGATCTGGTGAGCACTGGGGCAGCAGCGGTTGCTGCACTGCAGCTTTGTGTAGGGGACCCTCCCTCATACCATTATATGATGTTGAATGTCATCTGGTCATTGATATCCATTGCTCTTCTCTGTTTCTCTTACTTTAAGATGCCACTGCATACCATATGGTAATTTCCTACACTCCTATCACATATTTACAGTGCTTATCTTCTATAAATACAGACAAAAGTATAATTTTATTATATCTGTTAGTAAGAATGTTAGATTAACATCCTCACCAATAATATGCATACAGTATATTTTCCATAAATACTAAGGGACTCAATACCCTATAAAAATAATCATCCTATAACAAAAAACTTTATTTTATTTTTTAACAAGAACATAAGAACTGCCATCTCCGGATCAGACCTTCAGTCCATCAAGTCCGGCGATCCGCACACGCGGAGGCCCAGCCAGGTGTACACCTGACATAATTTTAGTCATCCATATCCTCTATGCCTCTCGTAAGGAGATGTGCATCTAGTTTGCTTTTAAATCCTAGAATGGTGGATTCCGCAATAACCTCCTCTGGGAGAGCATTCCAGGTGTCATGTCGTTGCATGAAGCAGAACTTCCCGATATTTGTCCTGGACTTGTCCCCCCATAGCTTCAGTCAATGTCCTCTTGTCCGTGTCACATTGGACATTGTAAATAATTTTTTTTTCCTGCTCTATTTTGTCGATTCCTTTCAGTATTTTGAAAGTCTCGATCATATCCCCTCGCAGTCTCCTTAAGTCGTTCCTCGTATTCCAAGTTTTCTATACCTTTTATTAGCTTCATTGCTCATCTCTGCACCCTCTCCAGCAGTTTTATATCCTTGTTTAGGTTGGGAGACCAATGTAAGACACAGTATTCCAAGTGTGGTCTGACCATTGCCCTATAAAGCGGCATTATAACTTTCTCCGATCTACTCGTGATTCCTTTCTTTATCATGCCTAATATTCTATTTGCTTTCTATGCCGCTGCCGCGCATTGTGCCGACAGTTTCAGGGTCCTTTCTATCAGTACACCCAGGTCCTTTTCTTGTTCACACTTACCCAGAGTTGCACCTGACATTCTATACTTGTGTTCCTTGTTCTTTCTGCCTAAATGCATTACTTTGCACTTTTCCACATTAAACCTCATCTGCCATTTCTCCGCCCATTTCTCTAACTGACACAAGTTACTCTGGAGTTCCTCACTATCCTTCTGCAATCTGATTGCCTGGCATAGCTTTGTGTCGTCTGCAAACTTGATGATCTCACTGGATGTTCCTTCTTCTAGGTCATTGATGAAAATATTAAATAAGATGGGCCCAAGTACCAAGCCCTGGGGCACACCGCTAGTCACTTTCTCCCAGTCTGAGAACTTCCCATTATTCCCACTCTCTGCTTTCTGTTCTCCAGCCATTTGCCTATCCATCTTAGTATATCTCCCTCTATTACATGGCTTTGTAGTTTCCTAAGAAGTCTTTCATGTGGAACCTTGTCAAACGCTTTCTAGAAGTCCAAGTATATTAAGTCCACCGGTTCTCCACTATCAATTTGTTTGTTTACGGTCTAAAAAAATTTTAAGTAAATTCGTCAAACATGATTTCCCTTTTCTGAAGCCATGTTGACTGGCTCTCATCAGGTCGTGTGTATCCAAGTGCCGGACTATGCTATCTTTAATCAGTGCTTCAACCATCTTTCCAGGGATAGACGTAAGACTCACAGGTCAGTAGTTGCTCGGTTCTCCTCTTAATCCTTTTTTGAAAATTGGCGTGACATTCGCTATCTTCCAATCGTCCGGTATCTGTCCAGTTCTAATTAAAAGGTTGCCAAATTTTTGCAAAAGCTCTCCAATTTCAACCTTCAGTTCTTTTAAGACTCTCGGGTTAATTCCATCAGGTCCAGGGGGTTTGTCACTTTTAAGATTGTCGATCTTGTAGTATATCTGGTCCAAGTCCACTCTACTGTGGTGAGACTGTCCTCTATTACTCCTTTGAACACTTTCACTATTTCTGGCGCCTTCCTTTGTAAAGACAGATGCAAAGAGATCCATTTAAATTTAAATGATTGCCTCTCAAACAAATTTTATAAACTTATTGCATGGTCAGCAGCAATAAAACGTAATGGAGTTGTTATTCTTGCTAAACATAGCCTTCAATTCTCAATTAATCGTCAGTCTAACGACTCACAAGGTAGATGAATCTCCTAATCAGGTTAATTTTCTTCTCATCAATATCTACACGCCTAATATAAATCCTCCAGACTTTTTTAAGGAAATGAATAAGGAAATAGCACTAGCTGAACACGCAAAAATCATACTGGGTAGCAATTTTAATCAAATCCAGGATTCCATCTGTACAGAAAATCATCTTAATTATAAAATTTCAAAAGTACAAATAAAAATTAACATTCTAAAGCAAACATTTGGTCAAGCTGACCCATGGAGACTCACACACCCCACTAATAGTAAACACACTTTCTTCTCCCACCTCATAGTAGCTTATCACGCATCGATGATATCTTTATTACCCAATATTAAATATAGCAATATTCATGGGGGACAGTGTGGTGCAGTGTTTAAAGCTACAGCCTCAGCACCCTAAGGTTGTGGGTTCAAACCCACGCTGCTCCTTGTGACCCTGGGCAAGTCCTTAATCCCCACATTGCCACACGTACATTAGATAGATTGTGAGCTCGCCAGGACAGACAGGGGAAAAGGCTTAAGTACCTGAATAAATTCATGTAAATCGTTCTGAGCTCCTTTGGGAGAATGGTAGAGAAAATTGAATGAATGAATAAATTCACAGCCGAACCTATTAGACCATTCTCTAATATCCTTACCAAGACAATATTAATCAGAAAAAATCTAGACTCCCTTGGCATTTCAATTCAGTTCTTGTCCAAGACATAGGATTTCACAAACTTTATTAAAGAAAAAATGAACGATTACTTTAATTTATACCCCACAGCTGAATATAAAATTTCCACTTGTTGGGATGTGTTCAAAGCAACCCTTAGGTGTCATAATTAGCTATAAAGCAGGTAAAAACAGAGAAAATAAAAAAGTAATACTAGAACTTGATAACCAAATAAAAATTCTAGAATCACAATACATTTCAGATAATTCATCTACATATTCTAACCTATTTCTAAAATATAAATATAAGTCTATTCTAACTAAATAAGCTCTACATAATGATGGAGAATTCAATAGATGGAACCTAAGCACAGTACTGGGTAGAGCTTTGGATTCTTGCCCAGAAATAGCTAAGAAGAAGGAAAAAAAAAAATTGAATCAGGTAGGGCAGTCTGGATGGAGCATTCGGGTATTTATCTGCCATCATCTACTATGCTACTATAATATGCATACACAAAACTCTAGATTTTATGCAGAAGACAGTAAACCTACTCACACATTAGCTCAATATCTTAAAAAAAAAAAAATAAACAGAACTTGAGTCTCTCAAATTACTGACTTCAATGGTATTTCATATTTTTCCATTCCAATAATTTTCTGAACAAATGAAGCACTCGGCTGTTTCTTCATCCCAAAATTCTGATTTAAATAAAGATATATCTCAAAGAAATCCTTAATGCCATAAAATCACTCCCCAGAAATAAAGCACCCGGTAATGACGGATTTACCAGTTTTTACCAGGCATTTTGCTGATATACTAGTCCCCAAACTAGGTTTTGTTTTTCAAACCCTCCCAAATGAAAAAGGTCTGGGCTCTTTATTTGAATCAGTCATCCTCAAACCATAAAAAGACAACAGTAAAGTAGAAAATTATTGACCAATTTTCCTTAACAATATCAACAATAAAATATGTCAAAAGTCATTGTTACCAGATTACAAAAAAATCATACCAACCCTAATCCAGATGAATCAAAATAGATTACATAAGAACATAAGAAATGCCTTCACCGGATCAGACCTTAGGTCCATCTAGTCCGGCGACCGGCACACACGGAGGCCAAGCTATGTGCTCCCTGATGGAGATCCTGTTTACCCGTATCCTTCAATGTGATTCTCAAGAAGGTGTGCGTCCAATTTGCCCTTGAATCCCAGAATGGTGGTCTCCGTCACAACCTCCTCCGGGAGAGCATTCCAAGCGTTCACCACTCGCTGTGTGAAACAGAACTTCCTGACATTTGTCTTTGGCCTGTTGCCCCTCAGTTTCAGCCCACGTCCTCTTGTCCGAGTCACATTTGACAATGTGAGCAACGGTGTTTCTTGCTCTATCTTGTCAAAGCCCTTTAGTATTTTAAAAGTCTCTATCATATCCCCTCTCAGTCTTCTCTTCTCGAGGGTGAACAAACCCAGTTTTTCGAGGCGTTCTTTGTAGTCCAAATTCTCCATTCCTTTTACTATCTTCGTGGCACGTCTCTGCACCCTCTCCAGCAGGGTTATGTCCTTCTTTAGATAGGGAGACCAGTGTTGGACACAGTATTCCAAGTGTGGTCTGACCATTGCTCTGTAAAGCGGCATTATGACGTCCGCCGATCTACTCGTGATTCCCTTCTTTATCATGCCCAGCATCCTGTTTGCTTTCTTTGCCGCAGCTGCGCATTGAGCCGACGGCTTCAGGGTCCTGTCTATCAGTACCTCTAGGTCCCTTTCTTGTTCGCTCTTGCCCAATGCTACACCTAACATTTTATATTCATGTTCTTTGTTTTTCCTGCCCAAGTGCATCACTTTGCATTTTTCTATATTAAAATTAATCTGCCACTTTTCCGCCCATTTCTCTAGGTGGTTCAAATCTCTCTGGAGTTCTTTGTCCTTTTTAGACCCAACTGCCCGACATAGTTTTGTGTCATCTGCAAACTTGTTTATGTTACCTGTTGTTTCCTCTTTCAGGTCATTTATGAAGATATTGAATAAGATGGGCCCAAGAACCGAGCCCTGGGGCACACCGCTTGTCACCTTCTCCCAGTCCGAGAACTTCCCATTTATGCCCACCCTCTGTAATCTGTTCTTCAGCCATTTACCTATCCATCTTAGTATATACCCTTCTATTCCATGGCTTTGTAGTTTCCTCAGAAGCCTTGCGTGCGGAACCTTGTTGAACGCTTTCTGGAAGTCCAAGTATATTATGTCGACCGGTTCTCCGCTGTCTATTTGTTTGTTCACCTTCTCAAAAAATTGAAGTAAATTCATCAAACATTACTTCCCCTTCCTGAAGCCGTGTTGACTTGCTCTCATTAGGTCGTGATTCTCCAGGTGTTGCACTATGTTATCCTTAATCAGTGCTTCAACCATCTTCCCAGGAACCGACGTAAGACTCACATGTTTATAGTTTCCCGGTTCTCCCTTTGATCCCTTTTTGAAGATTGGGATGATATTCGCTATATTCCAGTCATCTGGTATTCGCCCGGTTCTAATTGTCAAGTTAGCTAGGGTTTGTAACAGTTCTCCGATTTCTACCTTAAGCTCCTTTAGCACTCTTGGGTGAATTCCATCTGGTCCGGGGGATTTGTCACTTTTTAGTTTGTTGATCTGATAGTATATCATGTCCAGATCCACATTCACTGTGGTAAGGCTATCCTCAACTTTTCCCTTGAATACTCCCCCCTGTTTCAGGCACTGATGCAGTGTCCTCCTTGGTAAAGACAGACGCAAAGAATGAATTTAGCCTATCTGCAATCTATTTGTCTTCCTTGATACTAGGCTTTTTTAGAATATCCTTACTTTAGAAAATTCATAAAGAGAAACCTTAATAGCAGTATCCTTAGAAGCTGAAAAGGCCTTTGATAGAACTGAAAGGGAACATCTCTTCCATACTCTAAATTGATTCAGTATAGTCCCAAATTTATAAATATGATCAAAATACTTTATAATTCACCCCAGACCCCAATATCTGCAAATGGTACAAGGAGGGTTCAATAACAAAAATAGTCTGAAATTTTGCAGCTAAAATTAAATGCTAAGAAATGCAAGGTCGTGCATTTGGGCTGCAAAAAACAGAGGGAACGGTACAGTTTAAGGGTGAAGAACTTATGCGCACGACGGAAGAGGGGGACTTGGGTGTGATTGTATGTGATCACCTTAAGGTGGCCAAAGAGGTTGAAAAGGTGATGGCAAAAGCTAGAAGGATGCTAGGTTGCATAAGGAAAGGTATGGCCAGTAGGAAAAAGAAGGTATTGATGCATCTTTACAAGACTCTAGTGAGACCTCATTTAGAATATTGTGTACAATTCTAGAGGCCGCACCTTCAAAAAGATAAAAAAAAAGGATGGAGTCGGTCCAGAGGAAGGCTACTAAAATGGAGTGTGGTCTTTGTGATAAGGCGTATGAGGACAGACTTAAAGATCTCAATCTGTATACTGTGGGGGAGAGGGGAGATATGATAGAGACGTTTAAATACCTATGTAATGTAAATGCGCATGAGTTGAGTCTCTTTAATTTGAAAGGAAACTCTGCAATGAGAGAGCATAGGATGAAGTTAAGAGGTAATAGGCTCCGGAGTAATCTAAGGAAATACTTTTTTACAGAAAGGGTGGTTGATACATGGAACAGTCTCCCAGAAGAGATGATGGAGACAGAGACAGAGACTGTCTGAATTCAGAGAGAGAAAGAGATAATGGTTACTGCAGATGGGCAGACTAGATGGGCCATTTGGCCTTTATCTGCCGTCATGTTTTCTATGTTGCTGCTCAGTTGCTGCTCAGTGGAATTCCAACATTCCAAGAGACAGGATGTCAGGAGAGTTCTCATGCGAATCAAGTAAGAAACTGCTGGATATGGAACACGATTCAGTGATAAAATTTCTCACAAAAGAAGGGAAAAAGCCAAAGGAGATCAATAAATGCATGATTGCAGTTTATGGTATGTTTGCTCCACTATCCTACAAAGTAAAATTTTGGAGCAAGTAGTTTTAGTGGAGTAGAGAGCCCACTGAAGATAACCCTCACACTGGACAGACTGTGGAAGCAACCTCCACAGAAATGTGCAAGAAAGTCAATGATTTAATTTTGTCAGACAGATGAATTAAGGTTTTCCAAATAGCTGAAGAAATAAGCATCTCGGTAGGTACAGTTTGGAAAATAATTCATGAAAAGTTGGTCATGTCCAAGGTTAGTGCAAGATGGGTTCCAAGAATGCCGACGCCATGTCAAAATGTCACGAGGCTCCAGTGCTGTCAGGGGAACTTGAAGATGCTCCATGAAGACCAAGTGAATTTTTTTTTTCATCATTTAGTAACTGGAGATGAGATTTGGGTATATCACAGAGATTCTGAATCCAAAATGGAGTCAGTGCAATGGAAGCACAAGTCATCTCCCACTCCCAAAAAGTTCAAGACAGAAAAATCTGCAGGCAAAGTCATGGTAACTGTTCTGGGATGATGAAGGTCTTTTGCTTCAGGAGTTCATGCCACAGAAGACAACCATGAGTTATGTCAACACAATGATTGCTTTGCAGGTGTCCATCAAGGAGAAAAGATGAGGAAAACTAATGGCAGGGATGATGCTTCTTCACAACAATGCATTGGTACACATGCCACAAAAATCATAGGCTGCCATCCAAGAATGTGGGTTTCAGCAATTTAACCATCCACCCTACAGTTCCTGACCTGGCTCCCTTTGATTATTTACTGATCTGAGTTTTGAAGAAATCTCTCAGTGGACAGCAGTTTTCAAGTGATGAAGATATCAAGGAAGCTGTAACGTCCTGATTTGAAGGTCAAACAAAATAATTCTTTTCACAGGGATTAATGCAGGAAACATGGATGAATTGTATGGAGCTATCAGGGGACTAATACTGAAAAATAAAACAAATTAAAAAAAAAAATCTTGTTTTTCCTACCGAGGAAGATAAATTATTGAACACCCCTTGTATATTCATTATGTTTCTAGATTTTATCTGCATCCTCTTCAATATGGTCCCCACAGAGGCCATCACCTTTATAACTGACATGAGACGTGCCTGCAATGAAGTCTTCAGATCAGGAAACCCAAAGCCAAATTGTTCTGTGTATTGCAATTAGTTCTACAGAAGCTCGGGATATGACGTCAAATGCATCAGAAGTGGCTCTAGCCATGTACGTACTTCCTGGTAGCAAGCAATTTCTTAATCAGACATTGAAAAGATTTTAGGTGGTCTGAAGGAAGGTGTTGTTTAATGTGTAGTAACTGCTTCATTAAAGACTTTAAATAGATGGATTATTGGACATGTAGAAATTATAGTCCATTATTCTATTAGTAAACGGTATAGGAATTGATATACTGCTTTTCCTGTCTGGTCACAATCAAAGCAGTTTATTGGGGCAAAGAAGTGTTAAGTGACTTGCCCAAAGTCACAAGAAGCTGCAGTGGGAATTGACCTCATAACCTTAGAGTGCCAAGGAAGCTGCTCTAACCACTAGGCAACTCCTCCACTTATGAGCATAGATAGCTGGAAAACACGTCTACAAATTTATACAGGGTTCTACTCATTCTGCCTGGTGGTGTGTTGCTATGTATGCAAGATGCATTAGGGCACACTCCATCAACAAAAACTGATGTTGCAGCTGAGATTTATCAAAACCAGGACACGTCTGAAGTCTATAGAGAGTCCATTTTACAGGGAGCTACTGGTATGGTAAAAAGTATCTCTCAGTTTTTAAACAGAGCATCTTTCATGACATTCTTTAGGCAATTCCTCATAATCTAAGAGTTCCATTAACTCTGCACAAGTCTCCTCCTCAGACTCCATCTTAATAGGGAGAGCCTGACCCATCTGGCACACAAAACTTGTGCAAGAGTAGTTTTCAGGAGGAGATGATTCAAAGTATTCTTTTCTAGCAGACCATGAAGGAGAGCGTCAAGGTTAAGTGTTGAAAATGCATTGAGGAGTGTTGAAGTGAAGCAGGTGAATAATAATAATAACAGCTTATATACCGCAATACCGTGAAGTTCTATGCGGTTTACAAAGATTAAGCAAAGGTACAAATTGATTGAATTTAAGAGGGGAGGAAGGAAGAGGGTTAATAGGACAGGAAATCCATTTTTGAGGAGAGAGTGATCAATAGAACAAGTTAATCGCTATAGAGGGGAGAGAGAAGAGAGGATCAGTTGTCTAGATACTTTAGGAACAGGGATGTTTTCAGACGTTTCCTAAATTCCTCATAAGTAGTGGGTGAAAGCAATTGTTCTAGGTCTTTACCCCATGATGCTGCTTGGTGCGAGAGAAGATGTTCATGGTGTTTTTTCAGTTTACAACCTCTCACTGGGGGGGAAACGAAGTTGGAATGTGAGCTTCTCTTGTGTCTGTTGGCTGAGAAGACAAAAAGGTCAGTTATATATTTAGGGGCAAGTCCGTGTAGTGCTTTGAAGCAGAAGCAGGCAAATTTAAACTTTACGCGCGCCTCCATTGGCAGCCAATGCAGCTGCCGGTAGTAGGGTGTCACGTGGTCAAACTTCCTCAGCCCAAAGATCAGTTTGACCGCTGCATTTTGCATCAATTGTAAACGCTGCATGTTTTTTTTGGGAAATTGCTAAATAGGCGATGTTACAGTAGTCAAGTAGACTCAGTACGAGGGATTGGACTAGGGTTCTGAATGCTGCTGTATCGAATAAGCTTTAATGGATCTGAGTTTCCAGTTGCTGCTGCTGCTTCGGTAAGTGAGGTGGGTCCGGGAAGGCAGACCATGGGGGGGTGGGGAGGTGGACCCAGAAGTATGTGTGGGCCTATAGGGGCAGGATCCATCAGAGGAGGTGGTGGATGGGGGGGGGGGGAAGAGAAGGGGGAAAGAAAGAAGGGAAGAACAGATGTTGGACCTACAAGTGGGGGTGTGGGATGATAGTGAGGTGGGAAGGGAGACAAAACTATTTTTACATTAACTCTCAAGCAACCATAAACTACAGTTATCTGGCAACCACCAGTCCCTACAGGTGCCGGATAACTGAGCGTTTACTGTACTTTCCCTGGTACAATGAGCATTTATTTGTTTGTATTTATATCGCATCCTCCCAGAAGAGCTCAGAACGGGTTACAAGTTTACATACATAATAAAACATAAGAGAGTATAGTAATGTAATGAGAGTATAGTAATGTGATGTTATATGTAGGTACTTTCTCTGTCCTTAGTGGGCCCACAATCTAAGTTGTGTGTACCTGGGGCAGTGGAGGGTTTTGGGAATTGAACCCAGTTCCTCAGTTTGGTGGACAGGAGGCTTTAGTGGTGCTGTTTTCTCTCTTGCTGTTCTGGAAGTGCCCCTAGTCAACATTTATTTAGTTGATTCAGTTATTGTAATTTGGGCAGGTCTATGACAGAGGTGCATACCCATGGCTTCACATCTTGTATCTTAAATTTTACTCAGTTAGTACCATTTGGCACCATTACCATGGAATTTTTGAGGTAGATTGTCTTAGGGGAGCTCAGCATGTGATTTTCGGGCCTCCTTCCGCCAATCTTCCAGCTTTAAAAGTTGGTTCAATGGGGAGGGGGTTGCCCATATGCTACATTTTGGATACTGGCACTCGTGTTTCTCTGCTCAGCTCTGCTTTCTCATTTCTATATTGGGGGGCGGGGCATTTAAGAGACTGGAGACTTCCTGGTTGAAGAAAGTCTTGCTTTTTTAAATGTGTGGAATTCTAGTGAATCTGAGCTGGGAGCTGTAATTTCTGAATAAATTAGATCTTAGTTTCTCTATTCTAGTAAATTCTTATGCTACATGTCTTCACGGAAGCATTAAATATTAGTTTCCCCCATTTGTCTTTTAGTTTTCTGTATAAGCTTTCTCTTCTTGTCACACTTTAGATATTTGTAGAAAGTTTTTTTTGGGGGGGGTCAGACTTCTGGAGAGCAGTGTGGCATAGTAGTTAGAGCTACAGCCTCAGCACCCTGATGTTGTGGGTTCAAACCCTGTGCTGCTCCCTATGAGCCTGGGCAAGTCCACTCACTGCCCCAGGTACATTAAATTGTGAGCCTATCGGGACAGATGGGGAAAATGCTTGACGTACCTGTATATAAACCACTTTGATTGTGGTTGTATAACTACAAAAAAGTGATATGCGTCCCAATCTCTTTCCCATTATTGGTTTTCAGTTATTAATATCCCTTCTGTTTCTTTTCAAATGGGAAACGCTTTCTACATAATTTAAAACGATCCTGGGCTTCTGAGCTGTTCCTAGAAAGTTCTTTCCCCTCAGCAGTATAACTCATTCTCCTGCTTTAATGAAATGTTCACGTTTTGTTTTCTTAGTCCAACTTCTTCATCTTAGTTTAGGACTGACTAATGTGGTTCTATTTTTTTTCCTAGGTCCCAGGTTGGAAACAACAGGAGTTTGTCCTTTTAGGAGAATACTTTTGTAGTTTCTTCCCTTGCAAGTTTTGTTGCACACTTAGTTTTCTCTGTAGCCAAATGGTTGACAGTATGAGGTAGCTTCTAGGGTATTGCAGCTTTAAAGCTCGTATGTCTGTAAATCATCTTTTTATCTATCTTCAGATGATTTTCTAGGCCAACATCTAAACTGGTTAATATTAGTGTCAGAGCTCTAAGGTTTTGCATAGCTTAAAGTCATCACTTCATAGGAAAGACTCCTCAGGAGTTCTCTTTCTTTCTTGTTTATTCTTCTCTTTGAAAAATTTTTATAATAGCTTTCTATCGGCACTGTTATCCCAGGACAAGCAGGCAGGTATTTTCACTAGTGGGTGATGTCATCCGACAGAGCCCCGATACGGACATCTTGCAAGCATGTCTTGCTTGAAGAAACTCAGAAGTTTCGAGATGCCCGCACCGCGCATGCACCAGTGCCTTCCCGCCCGATGCTCCGGGCATGTCTCCTCAGTTCTTTTTCTTCCGCGGAGCTGAGAAGTCTATCTTCAATTTGCGCCCATTGAATCTCTTTTTTTGCCTTCTTTTTTGTCGCGGGTTGAGTTCTTTTGGCTCTCCTGTGCATTTATTTCATTCTTTGATTTCTTTTTTAAAAAATATATATATATTTTTCCTTCCGATACCGGGTCGGCCGCGTGGCTGGGGCCCTGCGCCTTCGACCTTGCGGCGGAGCTTTTCCGGCCTATGTCCCGGCCGATCACCGGTTTTAAAAAGTGTAGCAAGTGCCAGCGCGCGATTTCGCTCACGGACCCTCATCGACGCTGCTTACAGTGTCTGGGACCGGATCACTTCCCGAAATCGTGCCGGCCTTGCTCCACTCTGACGGCGAGAGCATTTAAGCGTCGCTGTCTGCTGTGGGAGTCCATGTTCAAGATGGAAGCTTCATCGGATCCTGCAGCTTCGACATCGACAGGTGCTTCGACTCCTTCTGCGAAGCCCTCTGCCTCCACGGCTGCTTCGGGCCTCCTGAAACTGGCGTCGTTCACACCGGTTTCGGCCCTGGCTTCGGCGCCGGTGCCTTCATCCGTCTCCTCGGAGCAGGTATCGACCCCGACAGTTCCTCCGGTGGTGCTCAAGGTGCCGAAGACTGGCAAGCAGAAGCACGTAGCACCCAAGGAGCGCGGAGACCGTGCGGAAGGGCCCCCTTTTGGTGCGGATCCCTCCATATCGGCTTCGTTGTGGTCCATCCTGGAGGCTCAGTTCGTGGAGCTCATGCAGACCATGGGGCCTTGGCTGATTGCCACCATCCAGGGTGACCTTCCAGCTTCGGCTTCGAGGGGCGGACCGCCCCCTCCTCCTCGCCGCACTACCTCGTTACTCGGCGAGGAGGAGCGGCGAGCGGTGTCCGGGTCCTCGAGGAGGTCCTCCGTTAGCGCTGTACCTCCTTTGGAACCGATTTCCACGAGGAGGGCCTCCCTTAGTGATATGCCTCCCTTGGAGCCCATCCCCTCGAGGAAAGCCTCGTTTAGTGACCTGCCTCCCTTGGAACTGATTACTCCGCCCCATGACTCAGTGTGGGCATAGCTCCAGATCATGTCTGCCGGTGTATCATTTCCTTGAGTGATAGGTATCGGTAATGTTCCCTGGAGGATGATTCATGCATCTGATGAAATCGCTTTTTCATAAACAACACAGAACTATTTTGTTTCTTTGCCTCCATCTACTGGTCAAAAGACATAACTCACAGGTTCTGTACTTGTCGAGTATGGACAATATGGAAAGAGGGCATCTGTATAAAAACAGGTATACATTTACGTACCAATTACACACAGAAAGGGCAACATTCCATCTAAGTGCTATTATGATAGTATTCTGTAAGAAAAGTAGCTGCTTTCCTTTATAGAACAGGTACCACACAGATACATTGTTATAGAATTACCTTCACAGGAGGCAATTCTATAAAGTGGGCACCAACATTTAGATGTCAAAAATGCAAGTAAATGACCAGAACACTGGCTTATACATAAACGTGTGCGCACATACATTCATAAATGTCAATATTTGACTTACATGCTATTCTATAACAAGCCTAGATTTGATAGTGTGTAGTTTGAAAATGGGTTCATATATAGGCAACGACTGGGCGGAATGCAAAATTACGCAAAAATATTAACATATGTTTTTCAGAAAACTAGGTATGAGCATTTACAACAGCTCTATAACTGGCTAAATGTTTGCACCTAAACATATTGTGACAAACCCACTGCCAACCCTGGCTTTGTCTCAGGGAAAAGTAGAATTAAAACACGGTCTCTGGTCAGAAGAGCTGACCAGGTTAGCAGCAAAATTCTGGAATTGGTTGACTGCCCCTCAGACAGTGAGACAGAGCAGGATAGGTATGAGCCTAGTGTCACTAAGGATCTATAAAAATACATAGAAACATAGAACATGACGGCCGAAAAGGACCACGGCCCATCTAGTCTGCCCACACTAATGGCCCACCCCTTAACTATCTCCATGAAGAGATCCCACATGCCAATCCCATCTTTTCTTAAAATCTGGCACGCTGCTTGACACAATTACCTGTTGTGGAAGATTATTCCAGCGATCAACCACCCTTTCGGTGAAGAAATATTTTCTGGTGTCGCCATGAAATTTCCTACTCCTGATTTTCAACGGATGCCCTCTTGTTGCCGTGGGTCCTTTAAGGAAAAAGAGATCCTCTTCCACCTCGATACGGTCTGTGACATAATTGAACGTCTCGATTATGTCTCCCCTCTCTCTGCGTTCCTCGAGTGAGTACAGCTGCAACTTACCCAGTCGTTCCTCATACGGGAGATCCTTGAGTCCTGAGACCATCCTGGTGGCCATTCGCTGAACCGACTCAACTCTCCGCATATCTTTTTGATAATGCGGCCTCCAGAATTGTACACAGTATTCCAGATGGGGTCTCACCATGGATCTGTACAACGGCATTATGACCCCGGACTTACAGCTGACGAAACTTCTACGGATACAGCCCATGATTTGTCTAGCCCTGGATGAAGCTTTCTCCACTTGATTGGCAGTCTTCATGTCTTCGCTAATGATCACCCCCAAGTCACGTTCTGCTATAGTTCTTGCTAGGATCTCACCATTTAGGGTATAAGTCCTGCATGGATTTTTGCCAAGGTGCATGACCTTGCATTTTTTGCCATTGAAACTTAGTTGCCAAGTCTTTGACCAATGCTCCAGCAGGAGTAGGTCTTGCGTCATACTGTCGGGCAATGAGCTTTTGTCGGGCACTGTGCATTCATCTGTTGTGCGGTTGCCTACCATGTTGCATAGTTTGGCGTCATCAGTGAATAATGTAATTTTACCTCGAAGCCCCTCAGCCAAGTCTCTTACGAAGATGTTAAATAGGATCAGGCCCAAGACAAGCCCTGCGGCACTCCGCTGATCACCTCCGTCGTATCGGAGAGGGTACCCTTTACCACTACCCTCTGAAGTCTACCTCTAAGCCAGTCCCTAACCCATGCGGTTAATGTTTCACCCAGTACCACCGAACCCATCTTGCTCAATAACCTGCGGTGTGGGACGCTATCAAACGCTTTGCTGAAGTCCAAGTACACGATGTTCAGGGACTCCCCTATATCCAGCTTTCTTGTTACCCAGTCAAAGAAGCTGATCAGATTTGATTGGCAGGACCTTCCCTTCGTAAAACCATGTTGATGGGGATCTCATAGATTCTCCTCGTTCAAGATCGTATCCAATTGGCGTTTGATTAGTGTTTCCATAAGTTTACTCACTATCGATGCGAGACTCACCAATCTATAATTCTCAGCTTCTGTCCTGCATCCCTTTTTGTGGAGTGGAATGACGTTAACCATTTTCCAATCCAACGGGACTCTTCCTGTACTTAGGGAAAGATTGAAGAGCACGGATAACGGTTCCGCCAGGACGTCACTCAACTCCCTGAGCACCCTGGGGTGTAGTTTGTCCGGTCCCATACCTTTGTTCACCTTGAGTCTTGATAGCTCCTCGTAGACACTGCTGGGCATAAACTCAAAATTTCAAAACGGGTCTTCTAAGTTTTCCCTCGTCGGCAGCTGAGGGCCGGATCTGTGCAGAGAGTTAGGAGGGGTAAGAGAATATACACCCTTCTAATCTGAAGTTTGGGCTATACTCTCACAGAAAATTTAACTTGAACTGTTGTGCTGTTTCATCAACTCAGCAGAAGGTGCCATACCAGAATAAAACTACTAAAAAGCCTGTTAAGGTTTCAGGGGAGAAATGGGAGTTTGGCCCTTTAAGGAATCCTCAGTACAGGCAGCCCAAGAAAAGCCAGGCTCAGCTCCCGAGAGAGCTACAGTGCTTCCCCCTCCCTAGGAAAGAGGGGTGGGGCCATGACACGCTTAAAGATAGAGCCCTGAATCAGTTGCAGGGGAGGCAGGAAGGTGAAGGGAGGAGCCATTCTTTTCAGCCATGGAAAGGGCATGATGTAGAGATGGATGAGGAGGAGCAGACACAGTTGCCAACCAGAAAGCCCAGGTGAGGAAGAGGCTATGGACATGTCAGACCTGCCAATGGAACTAATACTACCACAGGACTGCATGGAAGTTGGTCCTTGAGTTATAGGGTAAAAGAACCTGTTTTTTTCTTGAAAGTAAGAACTATGTTTTTCCTTGTTCCCTGCATGAAAAGGCAGGTGTTTTAATTAAGGGAAAGAATCCATTTGTTGTTTGAATGTTTTTTCTTTTTGCCAAGAGACTGAGTTACCAGTATTGTTTTACTTGATTTATTTAAGTGTTTGCACTGCGAAACTCACTGTGCTGCGTTTCTCCACCTGTATAGAAAAATCAGTGGTAAAATCACAGATCCTATAATATCGTAGAAACTGAGATAAAGGCAAACTGCTATTCAGTTATGCTGGGTGCATATATCATAATAAAACCCTTAGCGCGCATGCACACTTTAATCTCCGTGCTTTGTGCTACCGTACCGCGCATGTGCAGTACAATAATTCGCCTGCTGCCGATCACCCCTGCCTGCATCAGCTGATTTCCTGCCTTCTGCCCTGATCTCCGACACCAGCTGACTTCCTGTCTTCTGCCTATGCTGCCAGGACGCCTCTTCTCCTCACCCCCGGACCGGCAGCGTCAGCAGCCGCGGTTTCATCAAGCAGTCGCGAGGCCTTTGCTAGGCCAGCCCACTTCGATAATGCGAGGCGGGCCGGCCTAGCAAAAGCCCTGAGGCTGCCCAGGTTAGTGGATGCTGGACAGGGGGAGCAGGGAAGGGGGAAGGTAAAAGGAAGGGTGAAGGGCTACTGCTGGACAGGGGGAGCAGGAAGCAAAGAAAGAAAGGCCTCAGCGCCCCATTGTGCTTAAAGTTTACACATCTATTCTAGCACCCGTTAATGTAACCGGCTTAAACACTAGTACTAGAATAATCAAGCAAAGCAGTTCTATCGGTAGGTTTAGTATAAACTGTGGTATGGAATTGCTGATCTTCCCTTATAACATCCAGAAAGTTTATTGTAGTAGAATGAGCTTTTAATTCAAATTAAATAGTAAGGTGGCATGTATTCAAATAATCCACGAATGACTTTAAAACCATCCATTGTATCATTCCACAGCAAAAAGATGTCATCAATAAAATGGCCACCAAAATTTGATGTTAAAGCCCAAATAAGTCCAGCACTTTCACTTGAAATTCACTAAAACTTCTTTTCATCCCCTCCATAAAAGATTTTTACTATACACAAAAAGTAAACTTCGCCGTAACTGCTCCAACCCTTTGGAACTCCCTACCACAGCAACTCCGCGATGAACGACTAGATAAATTTAAGACAGGCCTAAAAACTTTCCTATTCCGTGATGCTTTCGCTAATATTTAGACTCATTATGTCTCTTCTTCTTATTTCTTCTAAATTATTTCTCTTCTTCTTACCAGCAACAAACCGCTTTGATAAAGCGACCCCACCCCTTGTGTTCTATCAAAACCCCACTATCTCCTTTTTCTTCTCAAATATGTAACTTATCCCCTCCTCTCCCCTCACTCTCCAGTTTGTCCTGCAATGTCATTCATGTTCACATTATACTACTAATACACCTATTTTATTTAAGTCTTTCTATCTTTTAAATTTATTGTTAACCGGCCAGATATTAATTTGATGGTCGGTATATTAAAATTAATAAAACTTGAAACTAATGTTGGATCGAGGTCTGGGTTTTGTTATTGTACATCCCCCAGATTTTTTTCGCCTGCATGTGGCATTGCATAAGTTTATACAAAAAATGCAGTTAAAGGTTTTTTTCCCAAGAAAAGGAAGATCAAGATGGTATACAAGTGGAGGAAGCTACACTAAGAAGTACAAGTTCTGTCTAGCCAGACGATATCGATATGCAAGGTGAAATCCACATGGGTTCCCCTGGGTCAGATGGACCCTATGATTCAAGCATTTAGAGAACTGGTGACAGTGTCACTAAGGGAGCTTGAACAGAATTGGGTTTTTGATAAACAATGGAATAATATTACCCTTGAAGAGAAAGTGGGGCTTGAACTGCTATGTGCAAATGAGGGGATCATTTTAAAAGCAGACAAAGGCGGGGCCACGGTTGTATTAGATAGCTCAGCATCAGCTTCAGGATATAATGGCTTATCACAGACTGGACCGAGACCCTACGGTCCACTATTTCCTTCCTGGGGAAGGAAATAATGGACTGGATGTCTAAATATTATAAAGAAGGGGTTTTGACTTCTAAAGAATACCAGTTTTTGGTGGAGAAATTTCCAAGGGTCCCAAGGATCTATTTTGTACCAAAAGTGCATAAGACTTTAGATTGTCCACCAGGGAGACCAATTGTAAATACCCAACAGTCGGTATTGGAACCTCTGTCGAAGATGCTTGATTTTTTTCTATCTAGTGAGACGGTGAAGATAAAATCTTTCATTAAAGACTCTTCTCACTTTTTGAGATTACTGTACAGTTTAGATATAGATACCCAAGCTATCAGGATGGTGACACTAGATGTCACCTCGCTCTATACTCAGATCCCTCAGCTCCAAGCATTGGAAATTATTGAAGAGGTTTTGGATGGGCGACCCTCTCCCCAGCGGATTCCTACAGAATTTCTGATGAAGTTAGCCCAATGGGTAATTCAAAATAACTATTTTCAGTATCAGACTGATTTTTTTGAACAAACCCAGGGAGTGGCAATAGGGGCCACTTTAGCTCCTTCAGTGGCCTCCCTATACATGGCAAGATTTGAGGAGTGATTTGTGTATGGATCAACTTTTTTAATATCCCGTTTTGGGTGCGTTTTTTAGATGATTTTTTTTTCGATATGGCAAGGGTCTCAGGACCAGTTACAGTTATTTATTCAATATCTTAATTCTGTAGATCAATACAGTAAATTTATGATGACATGTCACCAATCCACGATTGAGTTTCTGGATATTAGAATAAACACAAAATGGGGGTTTTAATACGTCCATTTTTAGGAAGCCAGTAGCACGCAACATCTTGTTACACTTCACAAGTTTCCACCCCTATAAATTGCGGTTTAACTTACCCATCAGTCAATTTTTGAGAATACGGAGGGTAGAGACCTTTAAGGACCAAGCAGTGGTTTTGCGCCAGAGGTTTGCTGATAGGGGGTATCTGAATAAGGCCATTCGTCAAGCTTATGTACGGGCACAATATGCTCAGAGAGAACTCTTGTTGAAGGAAAACATACAGGTGGGGGAGGATGGAAAACTAACACGTGTTCTCCCTTATTCACAAGCAGCCTTGAAGTTAGTTAATATGTAATGAAATGTAATGTAATTTATTTCTTATATACTGCTAAACTCCGTTAGGATTCTAAGCGGTTTACAGAAAAAATAGACAATAGGGTGCATTAAAATTATAAGTAAAATATCATGAAAGATTTCTGGCACATTGTAAGGGTTCATCCCCCGTTGCAGGATTTATCGAGAATAGCATTTTCGAAAGGGAGGACATTGGGGCAAAGGTTTAATTATCAAAAATTTGGAGAAAGGCAAGCAATAGATAGGGAGGAACATGTAAAGTGTGGGAGATGCCAGTGGTGCACTAAGACCATTGAGGGGGATTGCTGGCAAGTTCCAGGGAGGAATATAGTTTTGAAGTCTAAGGCTTTTAATAACTGTTCTAGTGCATATATGATCTATGCAATTGTCTGCCCATGTGAGTTAATCTATATAGGATGCATAAGCAGGCCGGTAAAACTATGGTTGACAGAGCATAAATTGCGGTTAAATACTGAATGCCTTCAAGCTCCTATGGTCTAACACTGGATCAGGAAAAGGCACTCAGTGGACGAATTGTGATGGCGAGTTATCGGGAGTATCCAACAGGGTTGGGGGAGAAAATATGGAGAAAATTCTAAATTAAAAAGAACAGCGATTAATCTATCAGCTGGATACTGAAAAGCCATGGGGTTTGAATATGGAGGAGGAAAGGGCGTCTTTGATAGGGCTTCATCCAATAGGAGGCAGGGGATGTCAGCTGTTTAGAGGAAGTGTATTAAAGTAGAAGAGTAATACGCCGCTGCCATCTTACTCTTTAAGAGTTCTAGGAATCGGATGGCATTAGCAACCGTGGTGAGTTATTTTGGGCTAAAGTAAAAAATTAAAATTAAAAAATAAGTTAGGAGTTACAGGTTAATGGATAGTATTAACTGTTTCTCTTTTTTAGGGGGACCCTTGATAAAGCGCTCCAGCGAAACATGTCAGGTCATTCCCTCTCGGGTCACGCATAAGATAAGTGAAAAACTAATTATGGCAAATTCAAATTTAAAGTTTATTTAAAGGTCCTGTGAATGTTATTTATTGAATGCATCCTAAATTAATTTATTGAAAATATATTTGAACAAATAGAAAGAAAGTTTGGGCCGATGATGAAGAGCCATGTAATTCTTCCTGCTTGAAGTTCTTGCTAAGCGATGGAGTGGTGGGTCTGAGGCTGGTTTATTAAATTAACAATATCCAGCACAAGATCAATAAAATGACACTATAAACCAATGTGCTTGAATTGAGAAACTGTATATACCAGGGATCTCAAAGTCCCTCCTTGAGGGCCGCAATCCAGTCTCCCCAATGAATATGCATTGAAAGCAGTGCATGCACATAGATCTCATGCATATTCATTGGGGAAATCTTGAAAACCCGACTGGATTGCGGCCCTCAAGGAGGGACTTTGAGACCCCTGGTATATACCCATCGCTGCTCAAACTGAGCCATTAACAGATTTGAAAGAGAGAGCGCAAAAGATGCCCCCCCTAGCTATTCCAGAAACCTGCTGAAATAATAATTCTTCATAGCCAGAGTTGTAAGTTCAATCAAAAATTCTATAGGGATAAGGTGTGGTCAGTGTCTAGTCTCTAACATCTCCCTCACTACAGCTAAAGCCTCATGTTGGGGAATACAGGTGTGAAGGGACCAAATGTCCAAAGTGGCCATCAATCTAGTATAAAAAGCTCTGAAATATGAATGTCAATAAATCTATAAGAAGGAATATCTTTCTTTCATTATGGGTCTCAAAAAGATATCTATTTATTTACATACTTGTTATTACTAATACTAATCACTTATATAGCGCTGAAAGGCATAGGCAGCACTACACATTTTGCTCGGAAGAGATTACAGTCTAACTTGGACAGACAGACATGACACAGACTCCCGAGCAGAGACGACCGGACGCCCTGGAGGGTGAGACAAATGTTTATATTCAGCAGCTGTTAAAAATCCTTGTTCTTTGCCTCCTTTTAAAATGGATAGCAATAGTGAAAAAAAAAACTCATGTGAAGTATCGAATAACTGGGAGAAAGCTTCCTGCATATAGTCCATAACAACAGTGATGCCTCCTTAATCAGCTCACCAAATTATAATGGAGAGACGGGAGCTCAAATTCAACCAACTGTCTTGATCCTTTAAATGCCTCTTAGTTCTTTCCAGTTTATCCAATTCTGCATAAATTAAGGCTTTAAACCCAGCTCTGTCCACAGCTTGTGTTATTGTGCTGGACTTAGTTTGATTTCCTATTACTACTACTATTTTCTATAGTGCTACTAAATGTACATAATAGATTGTGAGCCCGCGGGACAGAGAAGGAGAAATATTTAGAATATCTGAATGTAAGCTACTTCAAATAGAAGCAGAGTATAAGAAATGTAAAGAAATATAGGTATTTTCTCTGTCTCTAGTGGGCTCACAACCTAAGATTTTGTATCTCAAGCAATGGAGGGTTACCATATATACTTGAATATAAACCGGCAGGGGAGGGGCATTATATTGAAGTGCTTTGCCTTGCACCCAGCCCTCCTTTCCTCCTTCTCTTTTTACCCAGCCACCAATACCCACTACAGGCTTGCCTGAAGCCCTGGTAGTCCAGCAGTGAGCCAGGACAGGAGCAATCCCTCCCACATCCTATCCCAGCCGACTCTAAACAACCCCGCCTCCCTGACCTCTGGTGGTCTAGTGGTGAAGCAGGGCAGGAGTGATCTTCCTATGCTCCTGTCCCATAAGAGTCGTGATCAAAAACGCCTGACGTTTGTTTCCACTGCAGTCTCGCGAAACTACAACAGGAACTTGCAGGACACATTTCTGATCGTAAATCTCATGGGCCAGGCGCATAAGATTGCTCCTGCACCGCTTCACCGCTAGACCACCAGGGCTTTAAAGTTAAGGTCTACAGGGATCATGGAGGTGGAAGAGAGGTGGGGTGGTTTAGAGTCAGCTGGGACAGGACGCGGGAAGGATTGTTCCTGTCCCAACTCATCGCTGGACCACCAGGGCTTCCGGCAGGCCACTAGAGGCCTGCAAAAAGTCCAGGTGGGGGTTGCAGACCAGAGGACTTGAATATAAACCGAGACCCCCATTTTTGGGCATTTTTTGACCCAAAAATCTTGGTTTATATTAGAGTATATATGTTAAATGGCTTGCCCAGGATCACAACCTGCTGCAGTGGGAATTGAACCCAGTTCTCTAGAATCTCAGTCCACTGCACTAATCATTAGAATACTTCTCTATCTTTTTAATGGCATTCTTTACTCTGAAATTTTACATGATATTAAAAAATAAAAAATAAATAAGTCACATGGGCAAGCAGCAATTTATGTCCATCCCTTTCACTATATGAATGGGACAATTGTATATTCTTTTACTCATCTTGTCACCTACTCAACAATGTGTTGGAGATCTGATGCTGTGGCTGGTGGGTCTTAAAACCACCAAAGACTGCACGCGGCCCACTGCTGTGGTAGAGCTGGCAGCCATCAAAAACTAAAGACATTAAGAGCTTCAAAACTACTCATGGCTTAATCTACTAGTTGCTGAAGTAGCAACCTATTGGTTACAGCAGAAAATAAAGAATGACAGGGGGAAAAATGTGTCCCCACGAGCTCGGTATCCAGCCCCATGAGCTCAGTCCCCAATTCCACCCCTGCAAAACATCTGATCCCATCCAACAAGCCTCAAATAGTTTTATACTGAACTTATTTTATTAAAGTATAAAAAGAAACAACATTTTGTACAATTGTCATTTTATAAATCAAAGTTCTGGCTGCTGAACTAGAGAAAGATGTTCAGCTGGCAGGACTTTGTTTATAATTCTTTATCAACACAACTAATATACTATTTTATCCGAAAACAAAAATAAAAAGAAATAGAAATGTTTTTTTCTACCTTTGTTGTCTGGTTTCCTCTTCCATATGCTCTGTTACTGTGCCTCTCCCTTCCACCCCCCCAAATTGGTCTAGCACCCATCTTCCCTACGCTCCCCCCATAGTCTGGCATCTGTCTTCTTCCCTTCCATCTTTCCTTCCCTCCCCAGGTGGTTTTTAGCATCTCTCCTCTCCTTTCCTCCCCTCACATCTGGTATCTGTCTCCCCAATCCAGCATGTGCCTTTTTTTCCTTTATTCCCTCCTTCCATCCAGTTCCCTTCAGTGTCTGTTCCACTCTCTCCTACCCACTTTCCTTCAGCGTCTTCTCCCCATTCTCTCATCCCCATTTCCCTTCAGCATCTTCTCCCCACTCTCTCTTCCCCATTTTCCTTCAGTGTCTGTTGCTCTCACCCCCTCCTCTCTCCACTTCCCTTTAGAACCCTTTGCGCGGTCCAACAGCCTCCTCTCTCCCTCCCTTTCTTCCCCTTATCTTCGCTGGCGATTTTTCTTTTTCTCTCAACAAGCAGACAGAGCCTTTAAGTCGCGTGCGGCTGCCAGAAACTTCTCCTCTGACGCAGCTTCCTGTTTCCGATTGCGTAAGAGGAGAAATTTCCACCAGCCGCACATGACTTTAAAGCTCCAGCTGCTTGTTGAGAGAAAAATAAAAATTGCCAGAGAAGGGGAGGGTAGGAGATGTCCAGACCGCGATTGGGAGGAAGGAGGGAGGGAACTGCTGAACTGCGCAAGCAGAGATTTTGTGCACGTTCCCTCAAGGGGACAAGGCCATTCACTGTTCCACAGGGCTGTGAATGGCCTTGTACCCACGGCAACCAGGTTTATTTTGGCCCTGTTTCTGCGGATTACGCGTGGCTATCCGCTGGTAACAGGCACCGTGCCATTCTCTAAAATAAAACTTAGAACAGGGAAACTGGGCTCAAATCTTACCTATGCTCTTCATAATTTTGGACAAGTCACTTAACTCTCCCATTAATCAAGTGCAAGCTTAGATTGTGAGCCCTCTGGGGACACAGCATAATTTAGTTGATATGCTGCTTTTCACGCTGGAGGTCCAAGAAGGTGGTTTATATTTCACAAATGTTTTGAGTAAAAATAAAATGTTCTATACAACAAACTGAGCTAAATTCAGGTATGCTACTTGTCTTGAGTTACTACAGAAAAGCTGTGTGAAGTAAAGCCAAAATTCACCTCCCCTATCCCAGCATGTGCATAAGGAAGGATTACAGCAGGAACAGACAACAGTAGCATTTTTATCACAGCCTGAGCTGCTGCTGGTCTCCTGTCTCATAGAGATTTGAAAGATTAGTTTAAAAGAGGGTACAAGTGAGGCCTGAGAGAAATGATCAGGATGTGGGGAGAGAAGGCGGCACGGTATGAAAACATATGATGAAGAATGAGAAAATCAGCTCTGTCCTCATTGACAGAAGACATGGTAACAGCAGTTAGCATATCTGGGTTTAAAATAGGTTTGGATAAGTTCTTGGAAGAAACGTCCATAGTCTGTCTGCTATTGAGATAGACACTGGGGAAGCCACTACTTGCCCTGGGATTGGTAGCATGGAATGCTGCTACTATTTGTGTTTCTGTTAGGTAATTGTGACCTGGATTGACCACTGTTTAAGCAGGATACTAGCTTAGATGGACCATTGGCTATTCTATTTTTTTTTTAAGTTTTGGAACTCAAAGCTGGAACAAGTGATAAAAACATTTAATGTGGAAGGGTTAACCCTCCCTCAAAAAAACCCCAAAAAGGTTTGCACAAATTCCTGTAGAAAAAGTCTAGACCTGAGGGAAGTCATTGCTTATCCCTAGCATTAAGGAGCATGGAATCTTGCTACTTTTCGAGATCTACCAGGTATTTTTGACCTGGATTGGTCACTTTTAGAAACAGAAGTGAAAGTTAAAAGGGGTTAGATTCTGTACAAATGTAAGGAAGTTCTTCTTCACCCAGAGTGGTGGAAAACTGGAATGCTCTTCCGGAGTCTGTCATAGGGGAAAACACCCTCCAGGGATTCAAGACAAAGTTAGACAAATTCCTGCTAAACCAGAACGTATGCAGATAAGGCTAGACTCAGTTTGGGCACTGGTCTTTGACCCAAGGGCCGCCGCAGGAGCAGACTACTGGGCACGATGGACCACTGGTCTGACCCAGCAGCGGCAATTCTTATGTTCTTATATGCCCTGACCAAGGTAGGGTAACTCCTATATTCTCGTATAAAAGAAAGATGGTGAAAGGCATATTTACTAAATCTTATGTATCCCACCTTATACCACTGCCACTGTTTCCATCCTAACCAGAAAGTCAGCGGTACAGCTCTAATACCACACTTTTTTTTATGCAAAGAATTTCTGCTCATAAGGTACTGTACTATGATACATTTTATTAAAATTTTATTTTTACTTATGCTCTACTTTACCATATAGTGCTATGCCCCCTTGCTACCCAAAACCAATCTACTCGATCATTTCTGGATAATTTATATCCATCTATTACAGTATACCATTGCTTATTATCCTTCACCAAGATTTTTTAAATCTTACTCCATTACTATAATTTAATATTGGTCACTCAAACTTACCCCATCCTATTTTAAGCCTCTTGCATTTGAATAGAGAATACTTAAGCAATCTGCTGTCATCCAGTATGTGTACTAAACTGGACTATTTGTCTTGGTTTGCCAGAATCATCGTTTTCCTTTTGAATGAGCTTACCTTGATAGTCCCACAGAAATAGGTCTGGCTACTGGCTGATGAGACCGTAAGGCAGAGCGGGAGAGGATTCGTCGCTTGGCGCTCAGAGGAGAAGCTGGGCTCACAGGATGTTCTTCATTACTGTCAAAGAAATCAAAGCCAGTCCAGCTCATTAGCAAGACCAAACACTGCAATTGGTGCACTACAAAAAAATGGAGATTTCAACAGCCTGTTCAAACTTCATTACTACCCAAAAATTGGCAAGTCCTCTGTTTGCTCAGTGGTCCAAAGTTATTAAGTCCATTTAAGGTGATCTACCAGTTATATATCTGCAGATTTCAATTAATGTTTTCCTCTCACTTGAATCAAATTCAGAACATGAACATGAAGCATTTGCATGTGTTGAACCATAGGATATGGTGGCAGATAAACACCACAAAGCTAATCTGGTCTGCACACTTTCCCTACTTAATGCAATACTACAGATCCTGTAAAAGCTCTAAGCTTCAGCCTTACTTTCTCACCATTATTAAGGGTTCTCTAAGCTTGTCCTACACCTTTCTGGATTCAAATATGATTCTTCACATCAACACCATGATCGAAACATTCAAGGTACTGAAGGGAATAGACTTAGTAGATAGAGACAGGTTGTTCACCCTCTCCAAGGTAGGGAGAACGAGAGGGCACTCTCTAAAGTTATAAGGGGATAGATTCCGTACAAACATAAGGAAGTTCTTCTTCACTCAGAGGTCGCTCCTCCGGAGGCTGTTAAAGGGGAAAACACCCTCCAGGGATTCAAGACAAAGTTAGACAAGTTCCTGCTGAACCACAACGTACGCAGATAGGGTTAGTCTCAGTTAGGGCACTGGTCTTTGATCTAAGGGCCGCTGTGTGAGCGGACTGCTGGGCACGATGGACCACTGGTCTGACCCAGCAGCGGCAATTCTTATGTTCTTATGTGACCCTGTGCCAGTCACTTAACACTCCATTGCCACAGATTCTTTAGTCAGAATGTGAATCCACCGGGACAGATAGGGAGAAATATTTGAGTACCTGAATGTTAATCACTTAGGCTATAAGTGGTCTATAAATACTAAAATAAAATACCTTCAGCAAAGAAAACTGCCCCATCATATGTTAGCTGGCAGTTTACCTAAAATCCTGAAAAGGAACACACTATCAAGCACAAACTCTAACCAAATTCTAATGGTAAGGTTCTCTCATTCTCAACATAAATATCCCATAAATAGCTTACTTTAAAGAAATCAGAAGAATTTGAGCTCTATTGAGCAGGGATTGTCTTTTAAATGTTTAATGTACAGCGCTGTGTACATCTGGCAGAGCTTTAGAAATATGTAGTAGTGAAAAAAGATTAGGTTCTTACCTTAGCTAATCTTCTTTCTTGTAAATTTACACTCTATTCCGGGACCAGTGGGTTATTTCCGTCTACCCACCAAGACTTTGTAGGAAGCCTCAAACTTCAGAGACTTAAACCCTATCCCTCCTACCTCATCACTGTCCCTGTCCCTATAAGCATCAGTCTTAAAACAGCCAGGAACCTCTGTGGAGGATAAGAAAAAGAGAGAAAGAGGGGAACGGAGAAACTCACCGACAAATAAGTCTATTCTGCTCATATCAACAAATGCAGCAATGAAAAACGAGAGAACAGGTCATTAAACATTAGAAACCTGAATGACAAAATAATGCTATAAGAAGACACAGCCTGCACTATCAGAAGGAGGTGACTAAACTAGAGACTCCCCAAAAATAAGTGCTAAACCTATTCAGATGGCACTCTTATAAAAGCTGGTCAGAAAACATAAATCCAGTTTACCAGTACTTGTAAAGGCAGACAATCAGCAAAGAATGGGGTGGGCTCCCAGAATAAAGTGTTGATTTACACAAAAGAGGATTAGCAAAGGTAAAAGTCTAATCTTTCATTCTTGTACAATCCCACTTTATTCTAGGACCAGTGGAATGAAACAGAGCAGTCCCAGAAAATCAGGGTGGGACTGATGAGCCTGCTACCAACACAGAAACACCAAAAGCAGCATCCTGCTTGGCCGCCACATTGATCCTGTAAAATTTGGCAAATTAACGCATGGATGAGAAAATGGTGTGAGGAAGAGGGATTTCTCTTCGTGAGGAACTGGACAACGTTCTGGGGAAAGAACAAGCTTTTCAAGAAGGATGGTCTACACCTGAGCAAGGCGGGAACCAGACAACTAGCAAATAACGTCAGAAGTGCGATAGAGCAAGCTTTAAACTAAGAAGAGGGGGAAAGCCGACAGTCGACCTGGTATCGACGGTTCGGGAAACAGTACCCAATGAGGGTACTGAGGGGAAAGATTTTGGGGATGACACAAGTGGCAAGCAACAGACTATGAACAAACAAGGGAGTCAGATGAAGCGAGAGGGGGCCAGGATGAACATACTGGAAGGGGAAGTCAAAACGGGATTGGATGTTGAGAGAGAACAAGAGGAGGACAATAGGAACATGCCACAAGGGGAAGGCAATAGGAATCTACCACAAAGAAAGGCCAAAAGAGACAATACTCAGGAGTTGGCAGGCCAGGAAGGGGACAAAATGAAGAATGAAATGCAAGATGAAATAGAAAGGAAGAAAAAATGCCAGGACTTGAACTGCATGTATACAAATGCAAGGAGCCTAAAGAACAAAATGGGGGAACTAGAGGTCATGGCCAATAATGAGAAACTAGACATCATAGGGATCACGGAAACATGGTGGAACGAGGAAAACAAATGGGACATAGTACTGCCAGGATACAAACTCTACCGAAAAGACAGGACTTACCAGAAGGGGGGAGGAATAGCACTATACATAAGGGATACAATTCACTCAACCACTGTGGACACAGCAGAGACAAATGCCCAACTGGAGGCATTGTGGATCAAAGTACCAGGAAGCAACGGAGCCGAGATAAAGATGGGACTGTTCTACCGTCCACCTGGGCAAACTGAAGCTGAAGATACAGAAATGGTAGCCGAGCTGAGAAGGGAATGCAAGAACCCAAACACCATAGTTATGGGAGATTTCAACTATCCTGGGATAGACTGGTGTCTCGGAAACTCAAAATGTGCAAGGGAAACGGAGTTCCTGGAAGCAGTACAGGACTGCTTCATGGAACAACTAGTCGAGGCACCAACGAGAGGATCAGCGACTCTGGATCTGATCCTCAATGGGCTGAAAGGCCCCGCGAAGGATGTGGAGATCATAGGACCACTAGGAACCAGTGACCACAACATGATTCAGTTCAAAGTGCAAGTAGGACTACCTATGGGAAAGAGAACCAAGGCAACAACATTTAACTTCAAGAAAGGGAACTATGATGCCATGAGACAAATGGTGAGAAAAAAGCTCAGAAACAGCTCCAAGGAAACGCGGACTGTGGAGCAAGCCTGGTCCCTATTCAAGGACACAGTAAACAAGGCACAAAACCTATATATACCAAGATTTAGGAAAGGTTCCAAGAAAAATCAGACAAAGGACCCTGCATGGATAACCAGTGAAGTAAAGAAAGTGATAGGAGACAAGAAAAAATCATTTCGGAAGTGGAAAAAGGACAAAACTGAAGGAAACTGGAGAGAGCACAGGAAGCAACAAAAAGAATGTCACCGAGTAGTCAGGAAAGCCAAGAAAGAGTATGAGGAGAGACTAGCCACGGAAGCAAAAAATTTCAAACCATTTTTCCGATATGTGAAAGGGAAACAGCCAGCGAGGGAGGAGGTGGGGCCCCTGGACGAGGGTGACCGGAAGGGAGTGGTGAAAGAGGAAAAAGAGGTGGCTGGTAGGCTAAACAAGTTCTTCTCGTCGGTCTTTACAATAGAGGACACATCCAGTGTGCCAGAACCGGAAAAAATCTTCAGGGGAGATCAGGAGGGGAAACTATCATGCATGGAGGTAAGCCTCGAAGACGTTCTCAGGCAGATAGATAGATTAAGAACGGACAAAGCTCCGGGCCCAGACGGGATCCACCCGAGAATACTAAAAGAGCTTAGAGACGAAACAGCAGAATTACTGCAGCATATTTGCAACCTGTCCTTGAGAACAGGGGTAATCCCGGAGGACTGGAGGATAGCGAATGTTACACCGATCTTCAAAAAAGGATCGAGAGGCGACCCGGGAAACTACAGACCGGTGAGTTTAACCTCTGTTCCGGGGAAGATGGTCGAATCAATGATCAGGGAAGGTATCAACGAGCATATAGAAAAAAATAATCTGATGAGATCGAGTCAGCATGGTTTCTGTAAAGGCCGATCATGCCAGACAAATCTACTGCATTTCTTTGAGGGGATAAGTAAGCAATTGGACCAAGGTGACCCAGTAGACATTATATATCTGGATTTCCAAAAAGCCTTTGACAAGGTGCCCCATGAACGCTTACTGAAGAAGCTGTGGAGTCACGGGGTGGAAGGAAACGTGTACAGATGGATCAAAAATTGGCTGGCGGACAGGAAACAGAGGGGCACTACTCTGACTGGATAGGGGTCACAAGTGGTGTTCCGCAGGGGTCAGTGCTGGGACCGTTGCTGTTCAATATATTTATTAATGATCTAGAAACGGGGACAAAGTGCGAAGTTATCAAATTCGCAGATGACACAAAACTCTCCAGCAGGGCCGGAACTGTTGAAGAATGCAAAGAACTGCAGAGCGACCTGAACAAACTGAGTGAGTGGGCAAAAAAATGGCAGATGAGCTTCAATGTGGAGAAATGTAAGGTCTTGCACATAGGGAAGGGGAACTACATGTACAGCTATACGATGGGAGGGAGGGTACTCGGGGAAGGAAGCCAAGAAAAAGATCTGGGGGTATTGGTGGATAACACAATGAAGCAAGCGGCGCAATGTGCAGCGGCCTCAAAAAAAGCGAACAGAATGCTGGGCATTATCAAAAAAGGTATCACTACCAGAACAAAAGAAGTTATCCTGCCACTGTATCGAGCAATGGTGCGCCCACATCTGGAATACTGCGTCCAATACTGGTCACCATACCTCAAGAAGGACATGGCAATACTCGAGAGGGTCCAGAGGAGGGCAACGAGGATGATAAAGGGTATGGAGAACCTTTCATATGCCGAACGGTTAGACAGGCTGGGGCTCTTTACCCTGGAGAAGCGGAGACTGAGAGGGGACATGATAGAAACTTATAAAATCATGAAAGGCATAGAGAAGGTGGAGAGGGACAGATTCTTTAGACTAGCAGGGACAACTAAAACAAGAGGTCATTCAGAAAAACTGAGAGGAGACAGATTCATAACGAATGCAAGGAAGTTCTTCTTCACTCAGAGGGTGGTGGACACCTGGAACGCGCTTCCCGGAGAGGTGATAGGACAGAGTACAATTCTGGGGTTCAAAAAGGGACTGGATGACTTCCTGGAAGCGAAAGGGATAACAGGGTACAAATAGAGATTTACCTTACAGGACATTGAGTGAACAGGGTATGGGTATTTTAAGTTAGGTAGGGAACACTTTCAGGTCATGGACCTGGGGGGCCGCCGCGGGAGCGGACTGCCGGGCACGATGGACCCCTGGTCTGACCCGGCAGAGGCAACGCTTATGTTCTTATGTTCTTATGTATGAGGTGCTACCAAAAAATTTGAGGAATATGAACAGCGCACGTGAACTGGATATAGTATGCCCTTTCGCTGCTATAGGTGTTTAGCAGTATGCTTTGTGAATCAGTGACACAACAGGCATGCAGCTGGGTGGTTGTGTTGTTTTGTTCTGTGCAATTTTGTAAGGTTGTATTTTAGTGACTTGGCGGATTTCGATATGACAGATTTTATTGAGCAAAGAATCTGCATCAAATTTTGTTTTGAACTTTTAAAAAAACTGCTATAGAAATCCATCGTAGGCTCCAGGAAGTCTTTGGAGATAATGCCATGTGTCAAAGCAAAAACTTTCTTTAATACAAACACTTCAAGGATGGATGAACATCTGGTCCATGACGATGACCATTCCGGATGACCATCAACAAGCACAACACCGGAAACCATAGCAAAGGTTTGTAAGACTGTCCTTGCAGATCGTAGGCAAACTATTCACGATGTTTGTGAGATAGTAGGACAGTTATATGGGACGGTTCAATTAATTCTGTCAGATGAATTGAACATGAGACGCATTTCTGCAAAATTTATGCCAAGACTGCTAACCGGTGAACAGAAGGCCCATCGCGTTTCTGTCTGTTCAGAACTTCCAGAAACATTACAGTAATTATCCCAGGACAAGCAGGCAGCATATTCTTAACGCATGGGTGGCGTCACCGACGGAGCCCCGGTACGGACATTTTTCACTAGAAAGTTCTAGTTGGCCACACCGCGCATGCGCGAGTGCCTTCCCGCCCGACGGAGGAGTGCGTGGTCCCCAGTTTCTTCGTTTCCGCGGAGCGAAGACGACGCATGTGGTTTCAACGGCTGTTGAAAACATCCTTTTTGCCTTCCCGCTCGCGTTATTTTCTTGTTTTTTCTCTTTTTCCCTCTTCAGGTTCTCTTTTTTCTTCAATTTAAAAAAAAAAATCTCTCGATTTCTCTATTTTTTTTAATCCGGCCCAAGCGGGGCCTGTTGTCACCATACAGGCCTCCGGTTTTGATTTTGCGGAGGCCATGTTTCCCTTCATGCCCCCTCAACCGGGCTTTAAGAAGTGCCAGCGGTGTGCACGCCCGATCTCCCTCACTGACCCACACAATTGGTGCCTACAGTGTTTGGGTCCAGAGCATCGGGCTGACACCTGCACCCGCTGTGCCACTCTTAAGAAACGCACCTTAAAAAATTGGCAGATCCAGCAGAACATCCTTTTCGGTACCGGATCTGCTATGGAACCTGCCGCGACGTCGACGGTACCGCAAAACACGGCACCGACCACTTCGACGACGCCCGATCCTTCCTCGGGGTCGCTGGCACCAGGTAAGCCGGCTAAGAAGCCTTCCACCTCCCTTGAGCGCCCACCTGCCACAGTGGCGACGCCGGTCCTCCCGGCCTCACGCCGACCCCGTAAACGCTCCGCCCCGATCTCGGTGAGTGCCTTGTCATCGGCCTCCTCATCGCCGGGGCGTGGAGCAGCACCTATGGAACCGAAAAAGAAAAAAGCGGTACCTGTGCCACCCCTGGATGACCGCATCGCGGCCATACTCCAAGACAAATTGCAGGAACAGCTGCAGCAACAACTCCAGCACCTGTTACCGACCCTATTGGCACCACTTCTTTCGGTACCAGACCGGCCCGAGCCTCGCACCATTCCACCGGTGTCTACCCCCTCAGTGCCACTCAACACTTCCATGCCAGTCCTCTCGGCTGAACCACTCCGTTCTCGGCCTGTGGTACAGACCCGCTCTGAGGCCGATCCTCCTCGGGACCAGGAAGGGCACCGGTCTCCCCGGGACCGAGAACGACACCGCTCTTCCCGGGACCGGGATCAGCACCGGTTTTCCTCTCCCGGTACCGTCTCAATGCGCTCTGGCAAGTCTCTTTCTAAGACCCGCCACACCGAGCCTTCCACTCCGACATCTCGGCGTGCGCACACTGACATCAGGGACCCGGACTTATGGGAAGAATCCCCTCCCAGTACCGAGGAGGACGCATCGTCCATAGACGAGGAACCCTCAGTGACCGATACCGCTTCCAAGCCTGAGCAATCCTCTTTCACCAAATTCCTCAGGGAGATGTCGGCGGCTCTTTCTATTCCTTTAGAGTCCGACTCCAAAAAGTCCCAGGCCTTTCTGGATGCCTTAGACTTTGAACAACCTCCCAAAGAGTTCCTCAAGTTACCCGTCCATGACATACTGCGGGAAACTTTTTATAAAAATTGGGAAAATCCACTCACTGTCCCCGGAGCTCCTCGTAAACTTGACAGCCTATACAGGATCATCCCAATTCCGGGTTTTGACAAACCTCAATTACCCCATGAGTCTCTCCTAGTTGAGTCTACATTAAAAAAACTCAGGGCTCCAGTGTTTATGCCTCCACCCCTCTTGGCAGAGAAGGCAAAACGATGGATAAGTTTGGCAAACGCCTTTATCAAAATGCAATGCTAGCCAACAGGGCGAACAATTACACATTTCACTTCTCATTTTATATGAAGCATCTCATACAACAACTATCCGCCCTACAAAAATACATCCCTGAACGCAAAGTTCCACTCTTTCAACAACAAATTTCCAGCCTCCTTCAACTGCGGAAATTCATGGTGCGCTCTATTTATGATTCATTTGAGCAGACCTCCCGAGCGTCTGCCATAGCTGTTGCCATGCGGCGTCTGGCCTCGTTGAGGGTATCTGATCGTGACATCAACCACCAAGACCGCCTAGCTAACGCACCCTGTCTTGGGGCGAAATTTTTGGGGAGTCCCTGGATTCAACCACCCAGAAGCTCTCAGCACATGAGACCAGATGGGACACTCTGGTAAAACCTAAAAAGAAGGCTCCACCTGCTCGTCCTTATAGACCACAGTCCTCTTACCAGCGCAGGTTCTCGGCCAGGCCTCTCAACCCGCCCCAACAGCAGCCTCGCAGACCTCGTCAACAACAACACACTCAGGCTCGCTCTCAATCTCACCAACCTGCCAAGCCTCTTCCTCCGTCAAAACCATCTCAGCCCTTTTGACTCCTTTCTCCAGGGCATAGCCAGTCTTCCACCATCATTACCTCTTCCTCAGCCAATCGGAGGACGTCTCCAACTCTTCCTCAACCGTTGGGAGGTCATCACATCAGACCTGTGGATCCTCAACATCATCCGCCACGGCTACTCTCTCAACTTCCAGACTCTTCCACCAGACAACCCTCCAATAGAGTCTGCGTCTCACTCCTCCCAGTCCCTTCTCCTCCTAAGGGAGGTCCAATCCGTCCTTCTTCTCAATGCCATCGAAGAGGTTCCCACAGACCAAAGGGGTCAGGGATTCTACTCCCGCTACTTCCTGGTTCCCAAGAAGACAGGAGACCTTCGTCCCATCCTCGATCTCCGGGACCTCAACAAGTGTCTGGTCCAGGAAAAGTTCAGAATGCTCTCCCTGGCCACGCTTTATCCTCTTCTCTCTCAACACGACTGGCTATGTTCCCTGGACCTCAAAGAGGCCTACAGTCACATTCCAATCCATCTGAATTCCCGTCACTACCTCCGATTTCAGATTCAGCACCGCCACTATCAGTACAAAGTGCTATCCTTTGGCCTCGCATCATCGCCCAGGGTGTTCACCAAGTGCCTTATTGTAGTGGCGGCCTTTCTCAGGTCTCACAACCTCCAGGTGTTCCCCTACTTGGACGATTGGTTGGTAAAAGCACCTATGTCTCCACTTGTGCTACAAGCCACTCAGTACACCATCTCCTTCCTCCATCTCCTGGGGTTTGAGATCAACTACCCCAAGTCACATCTACTTCCCACACAGCGACTTCAGTTCATTGGAGCCGTTCTCGACACCACTCTCATTGAGGGCGTTTCTCCCCTCCGACCGCCAACGGACCCTACTCCACCTCTGCCGTCAGGTGCTCCTTCATCACTCCATTCCAGCTCGGCAGATGATGGTCCTCCTGGGCCACATGGCCTCGACGGTCCATGTGCTTCCTCTGGCGCGACTCCACCTAAGGACACCTCAATGGACTCTAGCCAACCAATGGTCACAGACCACGGATCCTCTTTCTCATCCCATCTCTGTGACATCGTCTCTTCAGCAATCTCTTCAATGGTGGTTGAACTCATCCAATCTTTCCAGGGGTCTACTCTTTCATCTTCCCCCTCACTCCATGATCATAACCACAGATGCCTCCCCCTATGCATGGGGAGCTCACCTGGGAGAACTTCGCACACAGAGACTCTGGACCCCTCAGGAGCGTCAACATCACATCAATTTCCTGGAACTCAGGGCCATGTTCTATGCCCTCAAGGACTTCCAGCACCTTCTCTACCCTCAGGTTCTTCTCCTGTGCACGGACAACCAAGTCGCCATGTACTACATAAACAAGCAAGGCGGCACCGGATCTCCCCTCCTCTGTCAGGAGGCCATCCGCATCTGGACCTGGACCATGGCCCGCAGTCTCTTCCTCAAGGCTGTCTCTATATCCAGGGCGAACAGAACTCCCTGGCCGACAATCTCAGCCGCATCCTTCAACCTCACAAGTGGACTCTGGATCCTCCCACACTCCGCTCCATCTTTGCTCGGTGGGGCACTCCTCAGGTGGACCTCTTTGCAGCTCTCACAACCATCAGCTACCCCTTTTCTGTTCCAGACTCTTCTCTCCATATTGTCTGGCCCCGGATGCATTCCTGCTCAACTGGACGGATCAGTTCCTCTATGCCTTTCCTTCTCTGCCTCTGATGTTGCGGACGTTATTCAAACTCCGCAGGGACAAGGCCACCATGATTCTCATCGCCCCTCGATGGCCTCGCCAACACTGGTTCTCCCTCCTGCTCCAGCTCAGCTCCAGGGTGCCCATTCCTCTTCCTGTGTTTCCTACTCTACTTACACAGCAGCATCAGTCTCTACTACATCCCAATCTGTCCTCGCTCCACCTGACAGCTTGGTTTCTCTTGGGCTGACCTCCCCAGAGAATATATCTCAGCCTGTCCGTCGTATTCTGGATGCCTCCAGGAAACCGGCCACCCTCCAATGTTACCAGCAGAAGTGGACCCGGTTCTCCTCTTGGTGTCTGCTTCATCATCACGATCCCACCTCATTGGCGGTGGAAACCGTACTGGACTATTTGCTCTCTCTCTCCGACGCTGGCCTCAAGTCGACCTCAATCAGAGTCCACCTCAGTGCCATCACTGCATTCCATGAGCCTATCCTCAGAAAACCTCTTACGGCTCATCCTCTGGTTTCCCGTTTCATGAGAGGCCTCTTCAATGTCAAACCACCTCTGAAGCCTCCTCCAGTTGTCTGGGACCTGAATGTGGTTTTATCAGCACTCATGAAACCTCCGTTTGAGCCTCTTGCCACAACTTCACTCAAATTTCTTACATGGAAGGTGCTTTTCCTCATTGCCATCACCTCTGCCAGGAGGGCTAGTGAGCTGCATGCACTGGTTGCCGACCCCCCCTTCACTGTTTTTCACCATGACAAGATGGTTCTGCGGACCCATCCTAAATTCCTTCCCAAGGTGGTCTCGGAATTTCACCTCAACCAGTCCATTGTGTTGCCTGTTTTTTTCCCTAAGCCCCATTCTCATCCTGGGGAACAGGCATTGCACACGCTGGACTGTAAGCGTGCCCTTGCTTACTACCTTGACCGTACCAGGGCTCACCGCTCATCTCCTCAGATCCTTTTGTCCTTCGACCCTAACCGTCTGGGTCGTCCTGTCTCTAAACGGACGCTTTCCAACTGGCTTGCTGCCTGCATTGCGTTCTGTTATGCTCGGGCCGGTCTCTCACTGGAAGGTGCTGTCACGGCCCACAGGGTCAGAGCTATGGCTGCTTCTGTGGCTTTCCTCCGTTCCACGCCCATCGAGGAAATCTGCAAGGCTGCCACTTGGTCCTCAGTTCACACATTCACTACTCACTACTGTCTGGATACCTTCTCCAGACGGGATGGGCACTTCGGCCAATCTGTGTTACACAATTTATTTTCCTAATGGCCAACCATCCCTCCTCCCTCTCTGTTAGCTTGGCGGTCACCCATGCGTTAAGAATATGCTGCCTGCTTGTCCTGGGATAAAGCACAGTTACTTACCGTAACAGGTGTTATCCAGGGACAGCAGGCAGATATTCTTACGACCCTCCCACCTCCCCGGGTTGGCTTCTTAGCTGGCTTATCTTAACTGGGGACCACGCACTCCTCCGTCGGGCGGGAAGGCAATCGCGCATGCGCGGTGCGGCCAACTAGAACTTTCTAGTGAAAAATGTCCGTACCGGGGCTCCGTCGGTGATGTCACCCATGCGTTAAGAATATCTGCCTGCTGTCCCTGGATAACACCTGTTACGGTAAGTAACTGTGCTTTACATACCCTCCCTATTCGCTTGACCTTTCGCCCTGTGATTTTTTCCTATTCTCCAAAATGAAATTATGACTGAAAGGGTGCTGTTTTAACACGATTGATGAGATCCTTTCCTCTAAGGTATACATATTCAGGGCTTCCAGTCTCTCCTCATATGTCTTTTGTCTCAAACCTATCATTTTCGTTGCCCTCCTCTGGACCGCTTCAAACCTTTTTGTGTCCTTTGCCAGATACAGTCTCTAAAGCTGAACACAATACTCCAAATGGAGTCTCACCAACGACCTGTACAGGGGCATCAACACCTTCGTTCTTCTACTGGTTATGCCTCTCTTTATACAGCTCAGCATCCTTCTGGCAGCAGCCACAGCCTTGTCGCACTGTTTTTTCACCTTTAGATCTTCGGACACTATCACCCCAAGGTCCCTCTCCCCATCCGTGCATATCAGCCTCTCACCTCCCAGTATATATGGCTCCTTACGATTATTAATCCCCAAAATGCATTACTCTGCATGGAGTTCAATGCGGTTTATAAAAGATTAATCAATAAACAAATCTGGATGATCTAATTGATTATCAATTTTGAAGAGAGATATGTTTTTAATTGACTTCTGAAATGTAAATAGGAGTGTGATGTCAGAAGAAAATGACAGAAGACCTTGTCATGAGAGGCCGCTTGAAAGTAGCTTAAGGACAAAACCCATATGTCAGTCCTGAACATCCTTCAGAACCACTCCCCCGCCACTGGGGAGAGAAGTGCGCTTGGTGACCTGCGCCACCAAGGAATCCACCTTCACGGAAGCAAAGCGCTTGTTAAAGGCATCTGCCATGGGATAAAGCCATACCGTGGCATGAGCACATTTCAAGGGATCCTCAGGAGTTTCCCAGATTTCTGCAAGAATCCGAACAAGGTCAGGGAGATCAGAAAAAGAGGTTGATTGCGGCTTCTGGTCACTCACAAAGGAAAATTCTGCAGTGATAGGCTACTCAAACTGTAGCTTTAATTCCAGGAGAGATTCAGAGATCAAATCCACAAGCGTGTGCTTGAAAAATCTGCGCACAGTGGGATCCTCCCCCAAATCAGGGGCTCCGCACTGATCCGGGTCCGCCAGATCTACCTCATCTGCGGCTGCCGCAGTGGCCCCCTGTAAAAACAGAGGTATGGAAAGCGTATCTGGCACAACCGCAGGCAATACCAGCTTACCTGCTGGCAGCCCCAAGGGGAAGCAAGAGAAAAGACCTTGGTCCATAGGAGCAGGGGTCTCTGTGACCGGCACGGATGCCAACGGAAGGGAAATAGGCAGAGACCTTTTAACCAAATAAAGCATATTAAAATCCAGGGAAAGCTCATCCTCTACAGGGGAAGCCTACCCCTGCGCACCAGTTTTGGACTGTTTGGAGGATTTACAAAGTTTATCTCACGAGACACATTTGCGTTTCACCGTAGCATCACCTGCGCACTCCCTAGGGCTATTTTTGCAGGAATCAGGGCTAGAAGACCCTCTTTGGAGACTGAAGGCAGCGAATCCGGGCAAGCCTCACGAGCCACAGCGCATGTGGAACATGACTGCGCATCAAGACAGTGAAAGATAAAGAAACTGATATGAAAATCTTCTCAATCAAAACTATTGTTTAGAAAAGGTCCTCCAGGCTTAGCCATGCTTTCAAGATTATTTTTATTACCCTCCATTTGTTTTTTTCCCTATATGTATCTATTTTCTTTAAAAATTGTAGTTCACCCTCCTTCCTTTTTGTACTGGTAAATATTTGTACGTATACACTGTATGTTTATTTGTATAAATTTGTTTTATTGTTTGTCTCCTAATTTTAAACTGTCATATGCATTGAAGTATCTGACAACAAATTTTTAATAAACTTGAAACTAAATATATATCAAAGTGCATGTTAATACTTATATCATCATATCTATAACCTCAGGGTCTTCAGTAAGCCAGCTGGGTCAACAGACTCAAACCGGTTAAGCTCTTCATTAGTCCCGTTGGTTAGTTTTGTGTGCGGCCATATTCACACAGACTCGCAGCGTTTACCCCGTGAGTGGCTTTTGATATAAATTCAGAGTTTTGCCTCTTAAATTTGATCATTTAATAAGAGTTTCAATTAATTGAATCAGCGGGGATGCCGAAGTGCTAAATTTCAACAGTTGTTTTTAAACTGTTAGTTGTACAAATATTAATACGATCTGTTTGGCTTTGCAGTATTTTGCTTTAAAAGCTCAGCTACTCCCTGAAGAAAGGGCTGAAACGGATGTTCCGTCGGAGAAGTGATGCTGCTAAACAAGCTAAGTACACATAGTTTTTGTTGAGTATTATGAATTAATGGAATACCAACGTGGATTTATAAAAGTAAATTATAAAGCACATGCTACAAAAGGAATGAATTAAATATTATTGAAAACAAAAAAAGAACACAAAACTTACCAACAGGACTAATGAAGAGCTTAGCTGGTTTGAGTCTGTTGATCCAAGGTTATAGATAAGTATTAACTTGCACTTTGATATATACTGCGCATCAGACAGCCATCCACCACAAATGAGGCATGAATTTGTGACATCCTGCCCTGGGAAGTTGTCTATGTGGTTTTCTTTCAAAATTAAGCAGGCAAGTATAAAAAATAACTTTAAAATGATATCTGGAATAATCCACGATGGCCACAGAGGGTGCCTCTTTTGAGTAAAAATAGCCCAGGAAAAGCACAAAGAACTCTCAACAATGTTGATTTTAGGAATTTAGGGGTGGGTTGGGGTGGTAGGGCATGCAGGGAAACCACCCAAAACCCTCTTTTTTAAACCTCCCAAAATCGCTGATTCAAGCTGTCAGCTTGTACTGACAGAACCATGTGCAGACTGGAAAACATAAGAATTGCCGCTGCTAGGTCAGACCAATAGTCCATCCTGCCCAGCAGTCCGCTCACACGGCGGCTGAAACAGCTCACAGGGAGATCCTCTGCCTCAGGTAGCTGAAAAGCTGGACATCGTGTACCTGGACTTTAGCAAAGCATTCGATAGCGTACCGCACTGCAGGTTACTGAGTAAGATGAGTTCTATAGGATTAGGTAACACATTGACGAAATGGGTTGGGAGCTGGCTTGGAGGTAGGCTCCAAAGGGTGGTGGTGAACGGCACCCCCTCCGAAATGACGGAGGTGATTAGTGGAGTACCACAGGGCTCAGTCTTGGGCCCAATCCTATTCAACATCTTTATAAGAGACTTGGCAGAAGGGCTTCGAGGTAAAATAACATTATTCGCCGATGACGCCAAACTGAGTAATGTAGTGGGCAAATGCACAACAGACGAAGATTCAGTGCCCGACAACATGATGCACGACCTACTCCTACTGGAGCGATGGTCTAGGTCATGGCAACTCAACTTCAATGCCAAAAAATGCAAAGTTATGCACCTGGGCAGCCAGAATCCATGCAAGTCTTATACCCTTAATGGCGAGATCCTAGAAAAAACGGTAGCAGAACGAGACTTGGGGGTAATCGTCAGTGAGGACATGAAGTCTGCCAATCATGTGGAGCAGGCTTCGTCCAAGGCAAGACAAATCATGGGCTGCATACGAAGGGGTTTCGTGTGTTGTAAGCCGGAAGTCATTATGCCATTGTATAGATCCATGGTGAGGCCCCACCTGGAATACTGTGTGCAATTCTGGAGGCCGCATTATCGCAAGGATGTGCTGAGACTGGAGTCGGTGCAAAGAATGGCCACCCGGATGGTCTCGGGACTCAAGGATCTACCATACGAAAAACGGCTTGACAAATTACAGCTATACTCGCTCGAGGAGCGCAGAGAGGGGGGACATGATCGAGACGTTCAAGTATCTTACGGGCCGCATCGAGGCGGAGGAAGATATCTTCTTTTTCAAGGGTCCCACGACAACAAGAGGGCATCCGTTGAAAATCAGGGGCGGGAAACTACAAGGTGACACCAGGAAATTCTTTTTCACTGAAAAAGTGGTTGATCGCTGGAATAGTCTTCCACTACAGGTGATTGAGGCCAGCAGCGTGCCTGATTTTAAGGCAAAATGGGATCGGCACATGGGATCTATTCACAGGGCAAAGGTAGGGGAGGGACATTAAGGTGGGCAAACTAGATGGGCCGTGGGCCCTTATCTGCCGTCTATTTCTATGTTTCTATGACTTTGAGTCTTCTAACTGCTCCACCGACTGGTCCTTCATGGCCGAGTTATCTCTGCCACTCTTCAACACGCTGTACAGACACCTGGCAGAGGAATGCAGTCTGGTTCCAATCCCAGGTGTGCCTCCACGGAACCACACAGCCTGCACTCAACCCACTAGCAGACGAACCTGAGGTGAGCAAGCTCCCAAGGGAATGGTCCCTGAGCCTCGATATGAAGTGCAGACTGTCCAGGTGGTCTACTGACAAGCAGGGAACCCCTCCAAAAGTCTGAGATCTCCCACAGTCAGAGCTGTCTCCGCAGGGAACCTCCACAGCATGGGGGTGAAAACCGCAAAGGCAAAGACTGAAATTACACAAAATAAAACACGAGCAGAAAAGACAAGCTCCTACAGTCTGGCTTGTAGGAAGAAAAACTGATGCTTACAGGGACAGTGATGAGGCAAGAGGAGGAGGAGTTTAAGTCTCTGAAGTTTGAGGCTTCCTACAAAGTCCTGGTGAGTAGACGGAAATAATCCACTGGTCCCAGAATAAAGTGGGATTGTACAAGAAGTAGTAGTAGTAACTTAAGAGATAAATCAGATTAAAGCTTGATTATTCTTTCACCTGTCAAATGGATCCAGTTCATATGGATCTCCAAATACTGAGAGTGAAGCTGCTCCAATATCTGCTCTCAGGCAACCAAGTGAGGGCTCCACTGCTCTCTGTACTGCAGGGATAGACACACCACGTACAGGTTTACACAGCCCCAAGGTCTTAGCGATACGGGAACGCACTGTCACATCTTTTGCTGGCTGCAGAGGGGAGAGAGGAGTGAAAGTCAGTGTCATGGCATCTAACTATCACCATGTAAACAGAACATGAAGTCTGTGTGGAATTGCATCCAAAGGTCAGCAGCCATAAGGAAGGCCTCAGTAAAGTCTGTGCACAGTAAGACAATGAGAATCCTTGGAGCACTTACATTTAAAACTGCTCCTTTATGTTTGCTTTCTTTGCATACAAGTTAATTTGTTCACAACCTGGAGATGAAGGCTAGGAAGAGACTCTATCCTAGCAAATAAGTGTTAAATAGCCCTGAGTAGAGCAGAATAACTGCCAAAGAATGCAAAGCTTTAACAGATTCTCTTACCAGCTGTGACATCAGAAGACATTAGGGCAATTCTGTCCAATATCAGCTCATGAAAGTCACATTTAAGGCTCAAAGTATTCATGCTATGTCTATAGGACAGTCACAAAAATATCTTCACTTTCCCTAGTGCCTTGTCTCTAGAGCAGGGGTGTCCAATGTCAGTCCTCGAGGGCCGCAACCCAGTCGGGTTTTCAGGATTTCCCCAATGAATATGCATGAGATCTATTAGCATACAATGAAAGCAGTGCATGCAAATAGACCTCATGTATATTCATTGGGGAAATCCTGAAAATCCGACTGGACTGCGGCCCTCGAGGACCGACATTGGACACCCCTGCTCTAGAGACTGCACTTAAAGAGTCTTGAGACATACTATTGTTTCCTTGAAAAGAGAACACCTTTGTGGTGACAGTACCCATACTTATTCATCAGCAGACTGAATTCCTAGCTTCTGGGGGTAAAAATATCTCTAGCCTTGACTCCCACATACAGTACAAGTCAGTGTGTCGCCCTCTAACTTTCCATTAACTGTCAGAGATTCGTAAGTAGTGAGTTTCTTTAATCCTGTACACGTGGATCAATCCAGGTCATAAATATTTGGCAGGCCACTAACCTTGATTGCCAGGAAGGTGCAAGTGTAAGCGTATATAGGCCTCTGCTTCTAATCTGGACTTTCAGCTTCCTAACACTGACTTCTCCTCTAAAGCAGAATTTAGGTTCTGTACATCTGAGAATCTGACAGTCTCTCTAACCCATTTTTATTTCCTCATTGTATTAGTGCAACGGTAATGGGCAACCTAGGAATATCTTCAGTCATATGCTCTCTCACCTAATTAACTTTCAGGCACATATTAAACTTCATAATCATTGTACACTTGTTGAGAGAAATAAAAAGGAATAAAGATTAAAAAAAACAAACAAAAAAAAAAACATATTTCAATAAAAAAAGATTTAAACTAAACTTCATAATCATGATCATCACACAAACATCATATAAAAATATAGGTTTGTGTGGCTATCACGACCTATTGTTTTGCTTTGACTGAAGTGGCTCTTTCCTGTCCCCAAGAAGCTGCTGTTCTAGGCGACCATCTAGTCTTGCCTAGTGGTTGAGCTGACCCCGATATATTCCCTGATGCAGTTGTTACAACTGTACCCACCTTTAGTTTCTTTGCCTTCTTCCGTCGCCTGCGTCTGCCAGACTTTTTCCCCTTACTCCTACTCCTTGTGCCACTCTTTGTTCGAGGTTTTTTTTTCCCTGTACGTTTTTTCTTTCTTCCTGAAGAGACAAAAATAAAAGTTATTAAAAGTTTCCAGTTATATAAAAGATAAGAAAAACAGCTTATACTATTGCATATGCCTTTCAGTGCTAAAGAAATGATAAATGCAATTTGGTTAGCTCTCAAAAATTGAAATGAGATCAGTTGAGGCACATGGAGGTTAATTCTGTAAAAGAAAGTAAGTGCTTACTTTCCTTTACAAAATATTAGTGTGCAGGGCAAATACGTGAGTATATTCTAGGTGCAGCTATTTATACATCCACAGAGCCACTGTTGCATGGGACCTAGCTCGTCACCATATTTCCACAAAGCTTAACGTTTTCACTTTCTAATGCCACCCCACCCCGACTCTGGTGTTCAGCATAACTGGTTTGCTACTGTATTTTCAAGTTTTTGTTTTAAGTCTCGTCAATATCATGAGGGGCCTTTTTTTCCTACGAGTTAGGAATTTTTGGTCCTTTCTAGGTTTCCTTTCTTTTCTCGTTGGCTCAATTTTGATCTTTTGATCTCAGTAGGCCAAAAACACCCAGTTGATTATTTACCAACATTGAGTCATTTGATTTTGCTATAACTATTTTTCCCAGACACATCCCATAAAAAAAAATCACCAGAGTCTTTAAGAAACGTTCCCAGTCAGCAGGACTATATCCATAACAGATAGTAATAATAATAATAACTTTATTCTTGTATACCGCATTACCATGGAAGTTCTATGCGGTTAACAGATGAAGAGACTGTACATTTACAGCAAAGTTACAATTTCGTTAATGTTACATTTACAATTTTAGATGATACATATTCGGTCAAGTTACCTTTACATTCTAGACAATAAATATACGGTGAAGTTATTTTGGCAGCTAGGATATATTTTCGGAGTAGTTACATTTGCTATAAGCTCGATACAGCGGCGTTATAGATGGTGGTGTTACATGAGGCGGTAAAGGTTTAGGGGGGAGAGGTCAGAAGAGGAGGAAAAATCAGAGGAATTTGACAAAAAGGTAGGTTTTAGTTAACTTCCTGAATGTTTGATAGTGGGGGGAATTGAAGATGAGAGTAGAGAGGCATTTGTTCCATTTGCCCGCTTGGAATGCTAGTGATCGGTCAAGGAATTTTTTGTAGAGGCAGCCCTTCAGGGAGGGGAAGGAGAACAGATAGGTATTTCGAGTACGAGAGGGGCCAGTAATTTCAAGGTAGATTGGTGAAGAGCCTGCTAAGGTTTTGAAGCAGAGGCAAGCGAATTTAAAGGTGATTCTTGCCTCCATCGGCAGCCAGTGGAGTTTGGCGTAATAGGGACTAACGTGATCGTATTTTTTGAGGCCGAAGATGAGGCGGACGGCAGCATTTTGTACTATTCTTAGACGTTTGATGGTGTTTTTATAGGCTCCTAGGTATATGATATTACAGTATTCCAGTTTGCTTAAGATTAATGATTGGACCAGTAAACGGAAGGAGAGGTGGTCAAAGTGGTGTTTGATGGTGCGAAGTTTCCAGAGGGTGCAGAAGCATTTTTTGCCCTGGGCACTGGTATGGTCTTCGAAGGTTAAGCATCTATCTAGGATGACTCCAAGTATTTTTATGGAGGGGTTGATAGGATAATCAAGGCCGTTCAGTTTCATGGAGGTGTTTGTTATTTTATGGGTAGGGCTAGCCAGGAAGATTTTGGTTTTTTCAGTATTCAATTTTAATTTAAATTGTGAGGTCCATAGTTCTAACTTGGTGAGGATGGAGGATGTGAGTTGTTCCGTTTGTTGGGTGAGTGAAGTTAGGGAGATGATGATGGTGATGTCATCGGCATAAATGAATGATTTAAGGTTTAAGTCGGCTAGTGTCCGTGCAAGAGGTGCCAAGTAGATGTTAAAGAGGGAGGGGGATAGTGGGGAGCCTTGTGGGACTTCGCAGGAATTATACCATTGATGGGAGAAGGTTCCATTGCTGTGGACCTGATAGGTACGGCTAGTTAGGAAGCATGAGAACCAGTGTAGCACTTGGCCGGAAATGCCGATGGAATCCAGGCAGCGGAGCATGATATCGTGGTCGACCAGATCGAAAGCGCTGCTTAGGTAAAAGGACTTGGTAAATCCTTCTCCAAGGTAGGGAAAACGAGAGGGCACTCTCTAAAATTGAAAGGGGACACATTCCGTACGAACATACAGAAGTTCTTTTTCACCCAGAGAGTGGTAGAAAACTGGAACGCTCTTCTGGAGTCTGTCATAGGGGAGAACACCCTCCAGGGATTCAAGACAAAGTTAGACAAATTCCTGCTGAACCAGGTAGGGCTAGTCTCAGCTAGGGCGCTAGTCTTTGACCAGAGTGCCGCCGCGTGAGCGGACTTGCTAGGCACAATGTACCACCGGTCTGACCCAGCAGCTGCAATTCTTATGTTCTTATCTAAATAAAGTTAAAAAAAAAAAAAAAAGATACCAAAAGGGGAGGCTGCCTACCACTAGACCTGCCCTGTACCCTGTTCATGGCCTAGCACTAGACCACAAGAGGGGGAGGGGTACAGGGCAGGGCAGTGGGACAGGGTACAGAGCCTGGCAAGGAGGGGGGACAGGGTGCAGAACCTGGTATATTTTATTAAATATATTAGTACACAATTTGGTTCAGAATGGTTTTTTTCTTGTTTTTCTCCTCTAAACTTAGGTGCGTCTTATGGTCAGGTGCATCTTATAGTGTAAAAAAAAAATACGGTAACTTCATGGAAACTTATCTGCTAGAAAACGCTGAAACAGAGTAGTTCACAGAATATTTCGTAAAACTTGACGTAATGGACAAGATCTTATTTGAGAAGGTACAGTAGGTCGTTCCAAATTGCTGTTAGTAAATAGGAGCAGGAATGAACAATTTTACTGCTAATGCTCTGGAAGTTATATCAAAAGCATCAAAGACTGATTGTGACATAAATTTCCTGGTCTCAAGGAGATCATGTATGGTCTGTTGAAAATCAGGAAGCTGGTCTACAAGAACGAACTGTTCTAAGTGAGACAGGTGTTGAACTAAGTGCTTGAAACAGAAAGTCATATAGAAATTGTAGTCGAGGATGTGGCTTGTAAGCATTGTATTTTGAAATAGCTTATGGCAAAACCTATCCAAAGTATGACCTTCCCTACTTGGAGTACTGACATATGTTCTGGGACGACTTCTTCACAACAGACTACCAAGAGAGATTAATGCTGCAATTCAGGCTTATAAAGTCAGGACATGACTGTATCCTGAAATGGAATTCAATTTTGACAATGCCATTGGAATAAGTAGAGGAGACTCCCAGTTTTTCAACATGGATTCTCGCATGAGATCAAGGAGTGGGAGTTTTAAATATTCCTTCGGGATTTGCTCAATGTCAAGTGCATTGAGAAGTGCAGCTCTTGGTTCCAGTTCAGATTCTATTTGCACAGGAAGAGCTTGAGACATTCTAATTATGAATATGGTAAAACAAAGGTTCTCTGGAGATGGCATACGCCTAGGCAGAGGAGGAGTTGGATCTGATGAAAGCCAATAGGACTCTGAAACAGAATGTTGTGGGTCAGATTAATCCTGAAGGGATAGATCGGTGTCCTTTTGCTCTTTGACTGGAGAATTAAAAACTGCACCTCCAGAAGGAGCATGACGCTGTGTGGTATGGTGGCTATGATGATAATGCCAGGAAGGACTCCTATGTCTCCTTTGATGATGGTCCAACATAGATGATGGGACCTGGATTTGCATCGAAGAGACTTAGACTTAGTACCATGAGGCCTCATAGAGCCATGCTCGGGCTCAACCGATACAAGCAGTTGGCTTTGATTGGTCTTAAACCATAACTGGTTTTGATGAAGCAGCTCATGAACTTGGTCCTGATTTTAAGTGGCGGTACCAAGGGTGTTGATGGTACAGTTAGTGCAGTGTGTCAAGGCATTGGTGACCTTGATGTAGAGGCTTGCCTCAGAGGAGCCACTTCCTGTAATGATGGAGAGCGAGACTGCTGATGATGACATTTGCACAGGAAGAGCTTGAGACATTCGATTTGGCATGCATCAATTTACTTGATGCTAGAGATGCAGGCATCATGTGGCGAGGAGAAGCATGGGAATCCTGAAGCCTGTTTACTAGATGGTGTTAGCAAAGGTACCGAGGAAGTTGACGCCGAACGATACAGCGATTGTGGTGCAGACTTCGATGTGGCCTTTTCAACATCAGATATGAAGGATATCCTTTCATGAATCTTGGGGGTCCAAAATGTTTCTACTGCTGTAGACGTCAAGCCTTCAAAGAGCGTTTTTGTAACTTTGAACAGCGATGACAAGTGTCTATTTAGTGCTCAGGACAAAGGCACTGAACACACCAATTATGCAGATCAGTGACTGATATGGCTGCTGCACAGAGAACATCTCTTGAAGCTGCAAGAAGGCTTCAACATCGAAGGAAAAACTGCCAATGCGAGATCAAAGGAATCAATTTTTCCTCCGAGGGTCGATTGATTAGTGACTGAAAAAGAGTCAATGCTTCCACTCCAGCTGGAGGATCAAAGGCTGAAAAAATGGGAAGAAAAAATTTTTCAAAGAAACTCCCAAGAAAATAAAATATTAAGGAAAAAGAAAAGAAATGAAGAAAATGAACCGGGAAAGGCACAAAAAAAAGAGAAAAAATATAGCATATTTGGGGAGACTAATGACACACGTCTTCTTAGTTCCGCGAAAAACTAAGAACCGACGATCCCTCGAGTCAATATCAGGCAGGAAGGCATTCGTGCATGCATGGTATGGGCAGTCTCGAGACTTCTAAAGTAGTTAAAGTAAAAGTACATTTTTGCACTGTCTGTACCAGGGCTCACCCATTTTGTGAAAATAAGCTGCCTGCTTCCCCGGGGATAAAAAATGGTTCCAGATGCTTGCTTCTTCAGGCTACTAGTCAGACTTTGTTAAAGTCTGAGACCCCTGACCCCCACAGCTCCTCGCATGTCTTCGGACCTCCGGGGGACAACATCCACCTTGTGGTCCTGCATATCTTTAAACACCACATCACCTGCACTGGGAAAATAGGTGCATGTAGTCACCTGTGCAACCAAAGAATCCACCCTAGGCTGACCCAGAAACTGCTGGCACTCTTATACCAGCAGATAAAAACAAGACATGGTCCACGTTACCTTAAGAGCTCCTTCCAGAGCGAGACACTGCTCTTAGATGAAAATGCTTATATCAGGGTGCCAGGGAAAAGTGAAAGACTGGGAGTGTACTCCACAAAGCCAGGAGGAAAAAGTGAATAGAGCCGGCTGAGAGATCAAATTCAACTCCAGCAGACTCAGAAATAAAATCCGGCAAAGCTGCTCCTGAGGACACCAAAAAGCCAGAATTGAGTCCTTGATCTCCCATGCCTGGAAGCGCTGCAGTAGAAAAAAAAGGACCAGCAAGCTGATCATCATCCGAAGGATCACCCAGATCAGGATCAGGCAGCGCTGGAACAGTGGCGGACTAAGAAGATATGTCTACAGAAGCTTAGAGACAGATCAGAGGCAGAGTGGGACTGCACACGGGAAGAACGCCTGTTGCGAAATTCATTCCACAAATATGCTATAAAGTCTGAGAAGGCCTCCGGCTCCTGGGGCATAGAGTGACCCAGAGATGACTGAAGCATGCATTTTTGAGGCTGCGCTTGCGCATGGAACCAACAGCAGTGCTGAGCCCCGAAAACAATACAGTCTGCCCCACAAGCTAGCCGAGCATTTAGTCACTTGCTTATCAGGGGAGAGGCTAAGCCTTACAATGCCGCCCATCCCAGCTGCGCCATGCAGCATGTGGTGCAAAGATGCTCCAAAATGCTAAATTTGCACAATTCTGGCAAGAATTCACTTGAGGAGAGCCCAAGGATTCCATCCCAACAAGTTTTGTGCAAAAACTGCTGTTTTGATGAAGCAGGGAGCTTTAGAAAAAAAGATTGCTAAAAATCCAAGATTGTTGCCGCTAAGAAATTTTTGCAAAAATCACACTATTTTTCACATTCCAAAAATGATGATTTTAGGATTTTTGAGGAGGGGGGAACACAGGAGGACATGCAGAAACCTTCAAAACATCGAAATTCAGACAACCAACCCCCCCAGGCTGTGAAAGCCTTTACCTCACTGTAACCTGTGCTGGAAATGTGCTGCAGCCTGCCTCAGTTCTCTTACAGTAGCTGGAATCAGAGAACCACTGCCTCATGCTGGGAAAGCCTCCTTCATACTGATCTTCAGGCTGCCAGTCAGACTCCATGTCTGACTATACCTCCACCCTTGCGGACCAATTGATGTACTCAGGAATGGACGAGGTGCAGAATGCACCGGCACCCTGCAAGACACCACCGAGTCTCCTAGGTATACCCAAAAGCCTATGCCAAACTTCGCCCAACAGTAGGAGAAGTGGAGATGGCCCAAACTCCTTAGAAGCAGATGCAGGTTGGCTGACAGGTACCTCCAGGGATTGGCCTGTCAGCTGCAGACCGAAGTCTGTATGTTCTCCATGCAGGCAGAGCTGAAGAATAGCTCAGAGGACAAGAAATCCCACAAAAGAGATGAAAAACACTGAATAAAATAATAAAAAGAAGAGAGCAGAACACACAGACTCCAGCTGGCACCCATGCAGAAGAGAAAAACTGCAGGTGGAGTTACCGAGCACCCTGAAGTAGAGAAGACAGAAAAAATCAAAATTGGATGCCTTCCACATACGGCACGCGGCCAATGGGACACAACCCACTTTTCTAGAATGTCTCATCTATTGCACTGGAAAGTTAAATTCCACCTAGGAAAGATTTATTTGCAGAAATAAAAACTGGAGGGGACTCTGTGTTCCTCATCCAAGTGGGAGGAGCAGAGGAAATATGATGTGTGGTTTTCTGCAAGATCCAGTTCAAAGGTTGAGATAAAACACCTATTGTATTGACTCCAGAGGGGACATAACAGAACTAAAGTTATCATTGTTAGACAAAGCTATAATAAAAGAATTACCGTATTTTTCGCTCTATAAGACACACCTACTTATAGAGGAGGAAAAACCAAGTCAAAAAATTCTGAACCAAATGGTGTACCCTGTCCCACCACCCTGCCCTCCCTGTATTTCATAAGCATTTCTAAAAAAAATTGATGAGTTTTCCTATGCCCTATGAAGGTGCATAATTCCCATGAATACTAAAATAGTTAATTCTGGGTGGTACCGCTGAGGTTGTGGATCAAATTTCTATCTAATGGTTTGCCTGTTCATATACAATGCATGCCCTTTTTCAATAAATTAGGAATAAGGCACTCACTTTATTCAAATGTTTGGAGAAAGAGACAAAAGTATATCATAAACTCCAATATATATGCTATTTCATTAGAGCCTGCTAATTAAGAATTAGGTATATAGAAATTGAAGAGAATACATGAAACAGAACATTTCTTAAAACAGAACCAAGTAAATCAAAATTAGAAATGATATCAACAACAAAACAAAGCAAAGCAATTTCTCTGTGGTGCCCCGTGACATATGTATTGCAATTTTATATCCGCTCCAAAGGTTGGAACTTTTATATCTTTGTGGACATGCATCCTTTATGGAGCGAATATAACAACCCTCCGGGTACCTTTTTTCAATCCCAGCAGTCCAGCGCTGTAAATGGCAGGAGCTTTCCGCGCTCCCGCCCTTCCCTCGCTGGACGGCTGCCCGAGTCATGATCTGTTGTGGCAGAGCAGCGCACAAGGCAGGCGTGCCTGCCTGGTCCCGCACAATGCCGCTCCTTGAATGTCTACCGTCAGTTCTTACGGGACCCAGAAGAACTGATGCCAGCCATTCAAGAAGTGGCGCAGGACCAAGCAGGTGCACAAAAAGCTCACGCCTGCCTTGTGCGCTGCTCTGCCACAACAGATCAGGACTCAGGCAGCCGCCCAGCGAGGGAAGGGCAGGAGCATGGAAAGCTCCTGCCGATTACAGCACTGGACCGCTGGGATAGAAAAAAAGGTACCGGGAGAGGGGAGGGGGGGTTGTTATATTCGCTCCATAAGATGCACCTTATTTCCACCCACTTATTTTGGGGAAAAAAGTGTGTCTTATGGAGCGAAAAATATAGTATTTTGCACATTAATAAAAACTAGATCTCAAGATTTGTTTTCTGGACTTGCTAGACTGAACTAGAGGTCTGCACGGGGATCACGGAAATCCCGCGGGAAACCCCCTAACCCACGGGAATCCCATGGGGACCCCTCTCTAGCCAACGGGACTCCCACTGGAATGGAATGCTTTGGAAGCAGGGTTTGTCCATATAATATAATGGACACGTCAGCCTTAGTAAAAGAGGGGATTTATAAGTTAATTACCTGAACAGAAAACACAAAAAGGGTTCCACCAAAGAGATTCCACAAGGAAAACAGCAGCGCAAACACAAAAGAAACTGTGGAATTGATGATCCTGTCAGAAGTAATTGCTACTTTTTATGGGGACGGGCGGGGATGGAGGTAATTCCTTGCAGGGATGGGTGGGGACAGAGAGGATCCTGGCGAGGACGGGTGGGAACGGAGAGGATCCTAGCGGGGATGGGTGGGATTTCTGTTCCCGCGCAACTCTCTAGACTGAACATCAGGACTGATGCCGTATCAAATGAGACCTTCAAGAAAATATTTTACAACAGAACAGCTAGCAGTAATCAGCCTTCCCTTGTGTTCAGCCCTCCAAAAAAGCAAGTTACATGCTTCTATATTTGGAGACATCCATGTATGTGCCAGACCCTCTCAGCCATTGCAGTTCTTGCTTCCCCAAATGAGGTCTGGAGAGCTATTAAAAGACATATGAATGAAGGGTTCTCAGAAATAAGCCCTGAAAGTGTACAGAATATAAGCTATTTTAAAATCTATTCCTGCCCTTTTAGGATATACACACTTTTTTCAGTAGGTTTCGTCCAAGCCAGATTTTGGGGCTCCATGCAATTAAGCAAATTTTACAAAGAAAAAACATGAGTACTGCAGAATTCCATTAGCCAAGAGGCAAAAGCAATAACAAAAATTGACCTACATTTCAGCTCATCAATAGATCACCAAATAACTTATGATAAATTTGGGCTATTACCTGGTTTTGCTATCTGATTTGTAGTTGATCTAGATGCTAAGGGTCTCTGATAAACAGCTGTGTTCAATCCTGCCACGACAGTTTCAATCGTTTCATCCAGCAGAGAGGATGTTAAATAGTTCGGGACATGCTGTACAAAAAAAGGTACAAATTTATCAGGCATGTGGGCACGTCCACCAGCATCACAATAAAATATTTAGCACCCAGACAACTACAACAGCAATACAACCTGCTTCAAAATACACTGCTTCTACCAACGCTGAAGAAAGGAGAAATTAGGTCCTTACCTGCTAATTTTCTTTCTTTTAGTCCCTCCAGACCAGCACAGAAACGGATGAGTTTACGTTGAGCAGGTGAAGACTGAAACACTGACTTTGGCTACAGTACAAGTGGGCTGTGCAGTCCCTATTACACTCAGTCTTAACAAATAGCCAAGCAGAAAAATAACTAGGTTGAAAAACAAACATCCCAACTCCACACTCACATGGAGAAAATAAATGGAGAACACTGCTGGAACAGGAACTTTTCAGAAAATGTCCCACAGTTCGTCAGCTAAACCAGCCAAATCAAATACCGCTGCTCTTTAAACTCCCCAAAACACCACCACCAACAAATCCCATAGAAAAAACCCGATCTCTTCACGAAAACACCAAACTAAATGACTTGGCGGGGTCTGTGCTAGTCTGGAGGGACTAAAAGAAAGAAAATTAGCAGGTAAGGACCTCATTTCATCTGCTGTCCTGGGACAACTTTTGCTTTGAATTATCAGAAGCTGTGTAGCAGAGGGGGAGAATGTCCATAGGTGCAGTTTGCCTCATCTGCTTGTTGTATGATTTGGGATGAACAATATATTGGCTGACTTGCTAGGAGTTATGGGGAGAGAACTGCAGAGGTCAGAGTATGATAAACAGATGGGATGGGGTGGGGGAGAAACAAAGAGAACATAAGAATAGCCAATTCCAGACTTTGTTCCTTTCATCTAGCTGCCCCCTATGCCTTGAATAAATTACACGAGTCCATCAAGCCCCTTCCCTTCTTTAAAAGTAGGCTGTAAACCCACCTTTTTGATATAGACGTCAATCCTTAACCCTATTCCTCTGCCCTCCAACCCAGCCAACTGTATCCATGCCATACTGTTGCAGAAGTTGTCCTGCTGTGGAAACCAAGCTGCCTTAATGACAGATTTTAAATTACTCCCCTTTATTTTTATTTTACTTGTTTTTGTTATTATTTGAGTTTATGAGAAAATCTTAATATTTTATCTATTTATTTTTCCCTACGCTCTGATTCTCTTTCTGCTCTTATTCTCCTCTCTTTCTTTCAATTTGGACTCAAGATTGCTCTTTTTTCTCTTATTTGTACAAAGTTCTAATTATTATTATTATTAAATATAATTTAGAACGTAAACCGCTGAGGTCTGTAATGTGGTAATGCGGTATAACTAATGATATAAACATAGCATAACATACTGTTTTTGTCTGTCTTGCCTGTTTAGATTGTAAGCTCTTTTGAGCAGGGACTATTTTTTTACCCTTTGTGACTGTGCAGTGTTGCGTGCGTCTGGTAGCGCTATAGAAATAATAGTAGTAGTAGTAATAATTTCTCCTTCTTTAGCATCCCTCCAGACCAGCACAGAAATGGATGGGACATACCAAAGCAGTACCCATCATGGGTGGGACCCCCGAAGGGCCACCACAAGCACACACTCAATGAACAGCGCGTCCCGACGGTAGTGTCGAACAATGGAATGGAGAGAAGACCAACCGCAGCTTTACAGATATCCACCGGATGCACAAGAGAAGATTCAGCCCAAGAAGCTGCTTGACCCAGAGTAGAATGAGGCTTGAGAAATTCAAGCACAGGCTTCTTTTGGAGAAGGTACGCCGAAGCGATAGGCTCCTTGATCCAGCACGCAATGGTAGCTTTGGAAGCAGTGTCCCCTTACGAGGACCTGCTAAGAGGACAAAAAGACGATCCGACTTATGGAACTCCTGGGTCCATTTAACATAAGAGCGAAGAACCCTATGGGCATCCAACTTGCATAACTGCCTCTGCTCCAAAGAGTCCTTCCGACTACCCATGACTGGGAGGACCACAGACTGGTTGACATGAAACGGTAAAACCACATTCAGAAGAAAGGAGGGATCTGGCCGCAGCATGACCCACTCCCTAGAGAACTCCAGGAAGGGAGGCCTACACGAAAAAGCTTGCAGCTCTGAAACACGTCTCGCAGAAGTAATGACCACCAAGTAAACCACCTTAACAGTAAGGTCCTTCAACTTACAGGTGCCGAGAGGATCAAACATAGGACGAACGAGCACGGAGAGGGCTAAATTGAGATCCCAGGCAGGAACAGACAACCAAACTGGAGGCTGTAGCAATTTCACAGCTCTCAAGAACCGAATCATATCCGGAGAAGAGGCCAAACGCTTGCCATGCAAGAGACAGCGAAAGGAAATCTGCACCCAAAAGAAATAGCAGGCAAGGACCCGTTCCTGCAAGAAACTCCAGAATGTGAAGCAAAGCAACTCGAAAAGGAACCATGCTACGCATGGAATACCAGTCCTCAAAAAAGACACAAAACACGAATATAAGCCCTAGAGGTAGAAATTCTCTGAAACTCAAAGCATTGAGAACACCTTCTCCGAATATCCCCTCTTTTTTAAGAGAGCCCTTTAAAGTGCCAAGCCGAAAGACAAAAGGGACCTGGATCAAACACTGAAATGGGACCCCAAGTCAGAAGATCAGGCGAGAAAGGCAGCAAGAAAGGATCTGCCACTAGCAGATGAACCAGATCCGCATACAACAGGCGCCTGGACCAATCTGGAGCTACCAGGATCATGCAGTCTGCATGCCGGGCAATCCAAATAAGAACTCTGCCCAGAGGCCACAGAGGAAAGACATACAGCAGGCCATCCAATGGCCAAGCCTGAACCAGAGCATCTAGCCCCTTGGCCTGGCAAGTCCTGTGCCGACTGAAGAACCTCAGCACTTTGGCATTGACACACTGATCCCAAGCATGAACAATGAAGGCTTCCAGCTAGAGACACCACTCATCAGGATCCAACGCATGACAACTTCAAAAATCTGCTTGGACGTTGTCCACACCGGCAATGTGGGAAGCCGAGATGTCCCGAAGATGAGCCTCCGCCCACTCCATGAGCAGAGATCTCCAGCACGATCAGATGACTCTTGGTGCCCCCCTGACGATTGACATAGGTCACACTGTAGCATTGTCTGAGACTCAAACTGACTTGCCCTCCAGCATGGACTAAAATTCCACCAAAGCTAGCCAAATGGCTCTGATTTCCAGAACATTGATTGACCAGGATGCCTCCACCGGAGTCCAGCTGCCCTGAGCCAAGCAAACGAGACAATGAACAACTCAACCAAAGAAACTGGCATCCTTGAGAAGCATTGTCCACTGGGGCTGATCGAGACTCACTCCCTGAACAAGATTGGAAGACTGGAGCCACCAGAGTAGGCTGCACCGAACTAATCCCCAGAGTGGGACCAAAGAGTCCAGATCGTGAATCTGTAGCAACCACTGCCAAAGAAGCGCATACTAAAGAGGAAGCATGTGAGCCCGAGTCCACCGAACCACGTCCAAGGTGGCCACCATGGACCCCAAGACCTGCAGAAAGTCTTGTGCCAGCGGGCAATGGCAATCCATCAGAGAGCAAATTTGCATCTGCAATTTGCACACCCTGGCCCTGGAAGGAAAACTCTCCCCCAAGCTGGTGTCGAAAAGCACGCCGAAATACTCCAAGATCCGAGACAGAGTCAACCGATACTTGGGCAGGTTGACCACCCAGCCCAAGGACTGGAGAAACTCCACAACTCGAGCCGTAACCCAGGAACTCTCCTGCAATGATTTTGCTCAAATCAACCAATCGTCCAGATAGGGGTGCACCAGAATGCCCTCCTTGCGCAAGGCTACTGCCACCACAACCATAATCTTGGTTAAGGAGTGCGGCGCTATAGCTAGACCAGAGAAGAAGCACATAAAACTGATAACGCTCTCCCAAAATTGCAAAGCATAGGTATCATTGATGAGAGGCCCAAATGGAAATATGCAGATAGGCCAGTCAGAAATTCCCCAGGCTGGACAGCCAGATCAACAGATTTCAGGGTTTCTATGCAAAAAGACGGAACCCAGAGAGCTCTGTTGACACATTTTGAGATCCAAAATGAGCCAAAAAGACACCTCTTTCTTAAGTACCACAAAGTAAATGGAGTACCTGTCAGTGTGACTCTACTGAGGAGACACCGAGATTACTGCTTTGAGGTACAGCAACCTGAGCAGTGTCTGCCACAAAGCCCTTCTCTTCCAAGTTGCCTGACAATGAGAGGAGAGGAAACGATCTGGCAAAGGTCAGGAAAACTCCAGAGCATAACCATCCTGAATCATTTCTAGTGCCCACTGTTCCGTTGTGATCTCAGCTCATCCCGGTAAAAATCCCACAACCAGGCTTCGACTGGAACCGGGAGAAGGACCCACGAGTCATTGGGCTGGACGGGCGACAGAAGAGTTACGATCAACCCTGCAGGTCCCCCGAAAGGACTGCATGCATTGGCTAAAATTCCTCTCGAAGGAAGAGAGGTCACACTCCAGCCAGGGTGGTACCTACGAAACTTATTCAAACATCCCCAGACAGAACCACCTAGCGAAGCCAGGTGAGGTCAGTCCTCCGGCAACCGAGGCACCTTAAGAGTCACTCAAGGCCTGAACCAGCTTATCCAACTCCTTCTCGAAGAGAAAGGAGCCCTGAAAGGGAAACTTACTGAACTTAGCCTTAGACACTACATCTGCCGACCAACTCTGAAGCCACAAGATATGGTGGGTCATTACACCCAGAGCCATGGACTTGGCTAAGGCATGTAAACGATCATACATGGCATCAGAGAGATAAGAAGCTCCCAGCTCAATCTTAGCTATTTACTGATCCACTAAGGACTAGTCAGCCGTCTCGCTGTAAAGAACTTTCTCAGACCACCGGAAACAAACCCGGGCTACCAGACCGCCACATTAAAACTACATAAGAATAGCCTTACTGGGTCAGACCAATGGTCCATTGAACCTAGTAGCCCGTTCTGACGGTGGCTAATCCAGGTTACTAGTACCTGGCCAAAAAAACCCAAGGTGTAGCAATATCCCATGCTACCGATACAGGGCAAGCAGTGGCTTGCCCCATGCCTTTCTCAATAACAGACTATGAACTTTTCCTCCAGGAACTTCGAACTGCGGCAGGGAAACGATGTTCCTAGAAACAATAGGGGACTGCTTCCTAGAACAAATGGTGGAAGAACCAACAAGGGGTTCCGCAACCTTGGACTTAGTCCTCAATGGCTTAACTGGGAGAACATTAGATGTGGAAGTCAAGGTCCCCCTTGGGACGAGTGATCACAGCATGATCAATTTTAAAATTGGCATTCGGAAGAGGAAAAGAGCCAAGACCCAAACCACAGCCTTTAACTTCAAAAAAGGGAACTATGACGGCATAAGAGTCATGGTTAAAAAACGGCTCATGAAAAAGACACCCGGAATCAAAACGGTCGATCAAGCATGATCCCTACTAAAAAATACCATCACCGAAGCGCAGAATCTCTACATTCCGCAGATATCCAAAGGAAGGCGAAACAAGAACAAAGGAGAACCAACTTGGCTAACTAAAGAGGTGAAAGATGCGGTAAGGGATAAGAGGGACTCGTTCAAAAAATGGAAACGGGAACACACAACGGAGGCCTGGAACAGTCATAAGGTCGACCAGAAGAAATGTCACAAGGTGGTAAGAGACGCCTATGAGGAAAAGATAGCGGATCGCCGGAATAGATGGACCTAGGGTCTGATCCGGCGAAGGCGTTTCTTATGTTAAATCATGTTTTTATACCATGAGAATGTTACGGTCAATTAGGGGACTATTTTTGGAACAGAATTTGCATACTCTTATCCATGCTTTACTGATTTCCAAGTTGGATTATTTTAATATCATATACATGGACATTGCAATCTAAGGAGATTACAAACAATTCAAAATACTGCAATTAAAATACCAGGCTTTAAGAAGAAATTCGACAGGGTTTCACCTTTATATCTAAAATTCCATTGGTTGCCAATTCATTCTAGGATACAATTCAAAACACTAACTCTAGTTCATAGGTCCTGTATCATCAGCAACCTGAATATTTACATTTTTAATAATACCTTACTCTCCTAATGTTGAGATCCATGCAGGATTTTAAGCTGATACTCCCTTCAGCAAAGAGGGCCAAATGGGCCTTTTATTTCATTGTTCCCCAATTATGGAATCATCTACCACAGGATACACAGGATATTAGATTAGAAGTAACCACAAAGACATTCAGAACTAAGCTTAAGACCACCTATTTTAAGGAGTCATTTGGAACCGACATGTCCTTATCAGATATTTCCCATATTTATTGAGTGAACTCGATTCAGTGGCATGACTTTTGGGGAGTGTGATGGATAGTGGACATTTGGGTCAGTATAGACACTTTTTTTTTAACCTCTTATAACATTATGCTATATGTATCCTCTCTCTTTACTTCCCTATCTTTAATAGAGTTCCTTTCATAAAATATTTGTATTGTAAACCGCTTAGATCTGACATATGCTGTAGCGGTATAACAAGTTCTAATAAAACAAACATATCAGTGACATGGTCTCAACTCAAAGGAGGCTTGACATGCCTGTCCAGTTCCTGGGAGGGTGAGCAGCCCTTACCATCAGGGGCACGGAAGGTATTGATGACAGACATTTTAGTGTTTTTGATTATATGTCTTGAGGGGAAACAATGCAGATGCTTCTTGGCCTCCTCCCAACAAATGGCACTAGAGTCCCTCAGTGGCAATGAGAACGATAACAAATCCTTCCTCACTTTCAGGAAGGGTGAATGCTATCGACACTCAAAAGCAGGGCTGTGGAGTCGGTAGATAAATGTTTCGACTCCAGGTACCCGAAATTTCCTCCGACTCCTCTACTCCGACTCCACAGCACTGGTTAATTTTCAGATCGTTAAAATGGAATGTCAAGTTGAGAGAAATGAGCATTTTCGACACCACCTTCTTTTTGCATTTAATCAAGGTTCTAAGGCTGCAGAAGCTGCTCACAACATTTGTGCTGTGTATATAGTGGGTGCTATAGCTGAAAGAATCGCTCGTGATTGGTATGCCAAGTTCAAAAATGGAGTCGGTAGATAAATGTTCCGACTCCTCAGTTTTTTGTACTTCTGACTCCGACTCCGACTCCAGGTACCCAAAATTTCCTCAGACTCCTCGACTCCGACTCCACAGCCCTGCTCAAAAGTCGAGAAAAATGGAGGCCCTCTTGATACTGATACATTCCTAGTGTCCAGTGCAGCTCCAGAAGCCATAAAAAACGATGCCTCGGATGGTGGTCAATGGACTGGACTTCTCAGCACCAAAAAGAGGTATTATGATGGGGCCCCAGGCACCATAGGCATCAATTATATGCGTCCATTAGGCATATGATCCTACTGCACTAATGGCACTTCTTTAAATCACCATGAGTTTTCTAGAACGTGTCAGCAAACATAGCTGAGATGAAAAAAATCCCGACTTGTATGGTCTGTGTCCTGCATGTGGCAATAGAAAAAGAAAATCCAGCATGGAGGAGCAGAACCCAATGTCGGACAGACTTGCACAGTCTGTGTCCTGCACATGGCGAGAGACAAGTGAAGGTTTAACAACTCCAGTGTAGTGATCATTTTACTGTCACAACTGTGAGTGGGGGAACTGTGCAGCTTTGCAGGGAGGGGAAGGCATATTGACTGGTAAGTTGAGTACACCATGATGGCATGATGGTGACTTCATAACCAGCATTTAAACATGGGTGGCCTAAGCCTACATAGAGTGATGGGTGAGGTTCTGATCTTTTTCTGCTGTCATTTACTGTGTTACTGTGACTAGGTGCAGAAGGCTTAAGGAGGCCTAATGAGTTGCTGAAAATAAGTCGACTTAGAACATAAGAACATAAGCAGAGCCTCTGCTGGGTCAGACTAGAGGTCCATCGTGCCCAGCAGTCCGCTCACGTGGTGGCCCATTAGGTACAGACCTGTTACATAATCCTCTATCTATACCCTTCTATCTAAAAAGAAGAAGTGGAGCATCGATCCTATATGAGACAGTTGCACAAACTGGCAAACCAATAGAACACCATGAACTGCAATAAAAAAAAGAAATTGTGCAAACACAAGCTGTGAAGCTAATCTGCACAAAAACACAGAACTAACCGGGTAAGGTGTAATGATGGCAGATGAGACGATGCATGCATGTGTGCAGAGTAGGCCCACTTCCAAAAGTTCTGAAATGAAACACTGGGAAGTGTTTACAGCAAATAACTTCATCAGATGGTGTTACTCAACAGTAAGAATATTGTCATCCTGCTTGTCCTAATCTAATCTACAGTGTTCTCCTGTGAATTTGCGGACTGCTCCGACCGCCTCTTCTTGTACTAAAGTCGGGCTACACCAATCAGGAGCTGCATGTCAAAGCATCTTCTAATTGGTGTAGCCCAACTTTACTACAGGTAGAGGCGGTCAGAGCAAACTGCAAGTGATTTTCTTCACCCGCCGGCACTCCAGCTGCCCTCTCCTGGCTTTTGACAGGCGAATCCTGGAACGGAAACCCCGTAAATTTCGGGGGAGTACTTTAATCTTCTATTTGTGCATCGCTCATACCTATACAGGCTCAAGGCGACTTTAAAGAGAGGAGAGAGGGGAGGGAAGAGGATGGAGAGGGGGTAATAGAGAGAGGGGGGAGGAGGATAGGTAGGAGAGGAGAGATGGAGTACTTAGAGAAGTATAGGTGTAATATGTGCCTTTCCCCAATTTTCTCCTTGAATTATTACTCCTGATTAGCAATCGCTTGCACAAATGCACAGAATTCTAATTTTATAACTACTTTTATCTATTAAATCTTTGACCTATTTGGCTTTCTCTTTGTGAATTATTTATGATGACATTTTTGACTTATGTAATTGATTTATTGAGGTGACTATTAACCTCAGAATTCTATTTACCTATCTTTAGTATATACCCTAATGTGACAATGCAATTGAGATGTGAACTTTATTGGTTAAATGCATCAGGGTAGTTTTTGCCTATTCAGGAATGAAGAATGCTTCACATATTTAAGAAGCAGCAATAGACACTGGAGAAATTAAAATTGAGACTAGTCATGTAGGAAATCAGGAGTCACATTACTACTGTGGTTCCCAAACCTGTCCACAATAAATATTCATGTGAGAGATCTGCAAGTAGTGGAAGCAGTGCATTTAAATCTCCCTCATGAATATTTTAAAAAGCTGACTGGGGTGTCTTCCAGGACTGGGATTGGGAACCACTGCACTACTACAAGAGAACAGGGTGGTCTTCTTAACACATTCCAAGGTACCAAGCTGCCCATTCAGATAGCACACACTTCAACTCAGATCCACATCATCTGAAGACCAATACCTGAATTCTTTGTGCTGTTCGAATGCGGTGTTGATTCACACTTGCCCGAACTCTCTCACTCTGGCGAGTTCTAGCTATTGCACGAGTTCTCATGCCATTAATCCGAGATCTACTTGTGGATGGGGCCACACGAAGCTGGGGAATTATAGCTTCTTCGTCGCTTAAAGAGTCTGCATCTGTACCATAAGAGCAGAATAAGAATACATCATACTACCTGAAATAGCCTCTGCAAAAGAACTCCATCCATATGATACATTGGTTCTCAAACTCTCAAACCTGTCCTGGGGAACCACCAGTCAGTTGGGTCTTCAGAATATCTCCAATAAATATGGATCAGAGAGATTCACGGGAGCTAGAAAACATTCAGATCTCTCTCATATAGATTCACTATGGGTGGTGCCCTAGGTTAGGTTTAAAAACTACTGATATAGTAAATGTCTCTGATGCTGAACAAGACATTCTTTTATTGCCTCAGAGCAAATCATCTGTGCTCTGGAATATAATTTGTTCATAAGTTTTCTGGGCATATAAACTTAATCATGGCTGAATTAAAGAGCAATGACTACCTGGCACTGAAAAGCTGAAGCTTTTACTCTATTTCTCTCCCATTAAAAACAAGGACTGCAGCTAACTGCTAGGTTACTTCCCACTGCACATTCAAGGCTGACCTTCAGCCATTTACCGTATTTTCACGCAAATAACACGCACCCGTATAAAACGCGCACACGGATATAGCGCGCAGAAATCACGATGATTTGCACAAAAACTTTGATATACCGCGCTCACGGGTATACCGCGCATGCTGCCCGACGCTCCTTTCGCCCGCCCTGACTTTCCGTGCGCTGTCCCGACTCTCCGTTCACCCCCCCTGACTTCCGTGCACTGTCCCCCCTTGAAGGTCTGTCCCCATCCTGAAAGCCTGATGCCCCCCCCCCCGACGTCCGATACATCCCTCCCCCCCCCCCCCCGAAGGACCGCCGACTCCCCAACAATATCGGGCCAGGAGGGAGCCCAAATCCTCCTGGCCACGGCGACCCCCTACCCCCACCCCGCACTACATTACGGGCAGGAGGGATCCCAGGCCCTCCTGCCCTCGACGCAACCCCCCCTCCCCCCCAAGAACCTCCGACCGCCCCCAGCCGACCCGCGATCCCCCTGGCGACCCCCACGACCCCCCCACCCCCCTTCCCCATACCTTTGGTAGTTGGGCCAGAAGGGAGCCCAAACCCTCCTGGCCACGGCGACCCCCTAACCCCACCCCGCACTACATTACGGGCAGGAGGGATCCCAGGCCCTCCTGCCCTCGACGCAAACCCCCCTCCCCCCCAAGAACCTCCGACCGCCCCCCAGCCGACCCGCGATCCCCCTGGCGACCCCCACGACCCCCCACCCCCCTTCCCCGTACCTTTAGTAGTTGGCCGGACAGACGGGAGCCAAACCCGCCTGTCCGGCAGGCAGCCAACGAAGGAATGAGGCCGGATTGGCCCATCCATCCTAAAGCTCCGCCTACTGGTGGGGCCTAAGGCGCGTGGGCCAATCAGAATAGGCCCTGGAGCCTTAGGTCCCACCTGGGGGCGCGGCCTGAGGCACATGGTCGGGTTGGGCCCATGTGCCTCAGGCCGCGCCCCCAGGTGGGACCTAAGGCTCCAGGGCCTATTCTGATTGGCCCACGCGCCTTAGGCCCCACCAGTAGGCGGAGCTTTAGGATGGATGGGCCAATCCGGCCTCATTCCTTCGTTGGCTGCCTGCCGGACAGGCGGGTTTGGCTCCCGTCTGTCCGGCCAACTACTAAAGGTACGGGGAAGGGGGGTGGGGGGGTCGTGGGGGTCGCCAGGGGGATCGCGGGTCGGCTGGGGGGCGGTCGGAGGTTCTTGGGGGGGAGGGGGGTTTGCGTCGAGGGCAGGAGGGCCTGGGATCCCTCCTGCCCGTAATGTAGTGCGGGGTGGGGTTAGGGGGTCGCCGTGGCCAGGAGGGTTTGGGCTCCCTTCTGGCCCAACTACCAAAGGTACGGGGAAGGGGGGTGGGGGGGTCGTGGGGGTCGCCAGGGGGATCGCGGGTCGGCTGGGAGGCGGTCGGAGGTTCTTGGGGGGGAGGGGGGTTTGCGTCGAGGGCAGGAGGGCCTGGGATCCCTCCTGCCCGTAATGTAGTGCGGGGTGGGGTTAGGGGGTCGCCGTGGCCAGGAGGGTTTGGGCTCCCTTCTGGCCCGATATTGTCGGGAAGTCGGCGGTCGTTCGGGGTGGGGGTGCGAGTGGTCCTGCCGGGGGGGGGGGGGGATGTATCGGACGTCGGGGAGTCGGCCGGGCAAGAGGGCTTGGGCTCCCTCTTGCTCCGATCGTGGATGCGGGTGTGAGCGCGTGCGAGCGGTTGTTCGGGGTGGGGGTGCGAGTGGTCCTGCCGGGGGGGGGGGATGTATCGGACGTCGGGGAGTCGGCCGGGCAAGAGGGCTTGGGCTCCCTCTTGCTCCGATCGTGGATGCGGGTGCGGATGGGAGCGCGTGCGAGCGGTCGTTCGGGGTGGGGGTGCGAGCGGTCCTGCTGGGGGGGTGAATCGGGCGTCGGGCGGGGTGGGAACTATGTTTTAAAACTTTGGTATACCGCGCTCACGCATATAGCGCGCGAGGGGTATGCGCGGTAGGTAAAAACGCGTATAACGCGCGCGTTATATGCGTGAAAATACGGTAACTGTGCCTCATGGTAACAGGAGACCATCATGTGATTCTCCTTATCTTCTGCTTTCTCTTTCTCTTAATTATATTGTAAACCACTTTCATGTTAAATGAAGACCAGTAAAGCAAATTTTTTAAAAACATATATAGCCTGAATTCCCAGCCTATCCACTAATGCATGTCTCCAAATAAAATATAATACGGTATATAAAATTAAAAAAATAAAACAAAAAGAACAAAGGTAACACCTTTTTTATTGGACTAACTTGGTGCATTGTTTGATTATCTTTCAAAGGTGACTTCTTCAGATCAGAAATAGGCAAATGAAGGAAGGGGGGTAGGGTGGGTGAGAGAGAGGCATGGGAAAGTGACTGAGAAAGAGACAAAGGCATAGATTCACTAAACCTTCAAACCGTGTGCGATCCATTTGGCATGCCAGCCAACCATGTCAGTAAAGGCCTGCATGCAAATGGGGACGATAGTTAACATGCCCCCCTATCCAAGGCCAGAGCGATCTCCGCTCATGCGCAAACCCTGACAGTAGTGATAGGATAAGCAGCCTCCTATCACTGTTGTCAGGGCTCAGTCCAGTCCAGATCTCTCTTGCCTGCACCCAGACTCTCCTGCTCTCTGCCGCTGTTTCCTGCAGTGCAAGCCCGTGGTTTTAAAGCGGCAGCGAGCAGGGAAGAGAGATCGGGCACCGGCCCGACACACTGTCCCTGCCAGACCGCCTGACCCGACCAGGAGTGGGCCGGGGGGGATGGGTGAGGGCCATGCCAGTCGGGGGTGGGGGGCGGCCATGCTTGGGGGGGCACTTTTGACAGGCTTACCTGTCTTTTATTCATTTTCTTTTATGGGGCAGATATTTTGCGTGTGTAACACACGCAAAGTATCTGTGCCATGGAAAAACAATGAACAAAAAGGACAGGCAAGCCTGTCAAAAAACCTGCAGACCTGTCGATAACTCAAGTTACCGACAGGTCTGCAGCAGTCGGGTTTGTAGTGAGTAAAACCCAACTCAAAATAGCCAAGCAATTGTTAATGAATCAATCGCTTGGCTATTTTGCATGGGGTTTTGCTAATTTGCATGGGAGGATCGGGATCGGATGGCTACTGCCTTTAGTGAATAGTGCAGGAGGGAAATTTGATCACAAAGGGCTCACAAACCGATCGGTACACGATCGGTTTGCTTAGTGAATCTAGCCCAAAGGCCTAGATTCACTATACTTACCGATCTTGTAAGGACGATTGCAAAACCAGTTTTACTGGGTTTGCGATCGTTCCCTGACCCGATTCACTAAACTGCTACCCGATCAATTTCCTATCTATCCAATCCAACCCATGCAAATAAGTCTCACTTCGATTGTTGGAAAAATAAAGGAAATGTTGCTGAAAGAAAGGATAGTGAAATTCCTGAACTCTAATAGGTTACAGGATCCGAGGCAACATGGCTTTACAAAAGGTAAATCGTGCTAAACGAACCTGATTGAATTTTTGGATTGGGTGACCGGAAAGATGGATCGAGGACATATGCTAGATGTAATTTACTTAGATTTCAGCAAAGCCTTTGATACGGTTCCTCATAGGAGGCTCTTGAACAAACTTGAAGGACTGAAGTTAAGACCCAAAGTGGTGAACTGGATTAGAAACTGGCTGTCGGACAGACGCCAGAGGGTGGTGGTTAATGGAAGTCGTTCGGAGGAAGGAAAGGTGAGTAGTGGAGTCACTGGCACCGGTACGTCCTGCGGGTTGGTGCTGCATGCTGGTGCCAGATGGGGTAAGGGGGTTGTTTGGGCGGGCGAAAGATGTCGCTTCCAGCAAGGGGGGGAGGTGCCTTCATAGGCAGGAGTGATGCCGATTCAAGTGGGTGATTACCTGTCAACTTTGACAAGTCCTTATGTCCCTCCCTGTTTATTGTGCTCTCTCAATTATCATAAATTGGTGATGATCCTGGAAGAAACAGCCTGCTAGGAATAGACAAGAAATGGTGCATTCTTTTTTTAGCCCCCAGCTTGTGGAACTTACTGCTAGAGCCGAGATTGGAACTGTCCTATAAACAATTTAGAGCAAAACTTAAAACTCACTTATTTTCACTAGCATTCACTAATTCTTGGTGCCAACAATGGTATTAGGAAACTCATGGATGGTATGATTGTCCCTTTAGAATAAATCAAAAACACAAAACTTTGGAACTGATGCTCTTGATGTAGAGGTTTTAATTAAAGTCTTCACAATTAAAAGCAATGCAGTGCAAAAAAAAAGCCTTCACTGATAAAAACGATGCAAATGTTGTTAAATCCATATAACACCCAGTAAAGAATGTGGTGTGATTTGAATCGCTTTTATTTGTGAAGATTTTCTTTTTTTTTTTTTTTTTTTAAATTGTGCTTATTGAAAATTGCAACAGACTGTACAGCCAGCAACAGTGCAGATTTAAACAACATTATGCCATACAAAGAGTCCAGCAACGAAAAGAGCAGAACACCTATGAACCTAGGCTGTTCACCGGTTGGTAGATGCTGTTTATTTGTGAAGACTTTCATTAAAACTTTTACATCAAGAGCTTCGGTTCCACAGTTTAGCGTTTGTTTTGGTGCCTCCTTTTTTCTGTTGAATGATTTGATGATTCTCTTTGTTTTATTTTGGGGCCTTTAGAATGAATGACACTCCTATCCTATGTTGGAGTTAAAATAAAATAAAAAAGAGAATAGAAATGGAATTGTAAATTGCCTTGATTTGGTTGTTACCAAGACTTGCAATACAGCAAACATGATTATGCATTCTCCAGTGCTAGACTCTAGTACACTCATGAAAATACAATAACATTTAAAGTGCTTTCTAACATATGTTTTCTATTTCTCATTCAGTTTCCCTTTTTTTCAGCTCTCCTTCCTCCATGACCTACTAAAAACACAGTGGAACTTCACTACTTAAATAATGCTCAAAAATCATCTGAAACATTAGAAATGTATAAAATATTTCATTTACTTCTCTTATTGGAAAGTGTGATAATCTGGAAGGATGGTTCACTAAAGCTTTTTCTGCCAGAGGCGAAAGATGAACCTAGACTCCCCCCCAAAAAATTACAAAACTGTCAAGTAATTACCATTACTGGGAAGGTTTTCTGCTTCACACTGAGGACAGAACCATTCATCCACAGGTACTGCACTAAGAGGTGGCATCAGGCATTCCATGTGGTAACTGCAGAAAAACAAAGCACAATTGTATTGTTAGCAGAGTTTAAAAACTGATTCAGAGATAAAACTCAGTATGGATATCTTGGAGACTAGAGCACTGGAGACTGTATGTCTTTAAGGGTCACATTGTATTCGAGCTAGAGAATGACACGGGGGGAAAAATTTGTCCCCATCTCTGCCCCATCCCCACGAGCTCGGTCCCTGTCCCTGCCCTGTAAACCATGTGATCCTATCCGCACAAGCCACAAAGTATAAAAAGTAACAATTGTCATTTTATAAAATCAGGGTTCTGGCTGCTAAACTAGAAGAGATCTTCAGCTGGCAGTCTTTCGTTTATAAATGTTTATCAGCACAGCTACAAAGCACAGTTACTTACCATAACAGGTGTTATCCAGGGACAGCAGGCATATATTCTCACATGTGGGTGACGTCATCTACGGAGCCCCGATGCGGAAGCATTTTTAAGCAAACTTGATTGAAGATTTAAGTTTGCTCTGCTGCTCCACGCATGCGTGCCTTCCTGCTCCACTAAGGGGTGCATCCCCTCGTGGTCTCCAGTTCACTTAACTAGCCAAGAAGCCAACCTCGGGGAGGTGGGCGGGTTGTGAGACTATATGCCTGCTGTCCCTGGATAACACCTGTTACGGTAAGTAACTGTGCTTTATCCCAGGACAAGCAGGCATGATATTCTCACATGTGGGTGACCTCCAAGCTAACTGAAAGGGGTGGAGGGAAGTTGGCAATTTAAGCAAATAGATTTCGCAATACCGATTGGCCGAACCGGCCATCGCTTCTGGACAGTGAGTCCAGACAGTAGTGGGAGGTGAAGGTATGAACCAAAGACCACGTGGCAGCCTTGCAGATTTCCTCAATAGGTGTGGACCTGAGGAAAGCTACGGAGGCTGCCATCGCTCGGACTTTGTGTCCCGTTACTCGACTATGCAGCGCGAGACCAGCCTGAGCGTAGCAAAAGGAGATGCAATCGGCCAACCAGTTGGACAAGGTGCGTTTGGAAACTGGGTGACCTAACCGGTTTGGGTCGAAGGACAAAAACAGTTGTGGGACTTTCCGGTGTGACTGAGTACGTTGGAGGTAAAAGGCCAACGCTCTCTTGCAGTCAAGAGTGTGGAGCGCCACTTCTCCGGGGTGAGAATGGGGCTTGGGAAAAAACACAGGTAAGACAATGGACTGATTGAGATGGAAATCAGACACTACTTTAGGTAAGAACTTTGGGTGGGTGCGGAGTACCACCTTGTCGTGATGGAATACCGTGAAGGGTGGGTCCGCTACCAGAGCTTGTAGCTCACTAACCCGCCGGGCAGAAGTGAGCGCGAGTAGGAAAATTACCTTCCAAGTGAGGAATTTTGGATGCCATTTGTCTAGGGGCTCAAATGGAGGTTTCATTAGTTGAGCCAGAACCACGTTAAGGTCCCAAACCACCGGGGGAGGTTTGAGAGGGGGGTGGACGTTCAGCAGACCCTTCATGAAGCGAGAGACTAAGGGATGGAGCGAGAGGGCTTTCCCTTCCAGGGGCTGATGAAAGGCCGCAATCGCACTGAGGTGTACTCGAATGGAGTTGGTCTTTAGGCCGGAATGAGATAATTGAAGTAAATAATCCAGGACCAGAGGGACGGGGACCGACACCGGGTCCTGGCTGTGGGAGGAGCACCAGGTTGAGAATCTGGTCCATTTTTGGGAGTAACAGGTTCTCGTCGAGGTCTTTCTAGAGGCCTCCAATATCTTCTTGACTGATTGACACACGGGGAGAGCAATCAGGGGGAGAGAAACCAAGCATTCAGATGAAGAGATTGAAGATTGGGATGTAACAGCGAACCTTGACCCTGTGATAGTAGAGAGGGAAACCGAGGCAGAGGTAGTGGATCTCTGACGCTGAGTTGAAGTAGAAGGGAAAACCAAGGCTGGCGTGGCCAGCGAGGAGCAATCAGGATCAGGGTGGCTTGCACCGTTTTCAGGTGGACCAGCGTCCGCAGGATCAGGGGAAATGGCGGAAACGCATACAGAAACCTTCCCTCCCAGTCGAGGAGGAAGGCGTCGGCCTCGAGCCGGTCCGGGGAGTACATCCGGGAGCAGAAGAGAGGCAGCTTGTGGTTGTGAGGGGATGCGAACAGATCTATTTGAGGCGTCCCCCACCGTTCGAACACCCATCGTAGGGTCTGAGAGTGTAGTGCCCACTCGTATGGCTGGAGAAGGCGGCTGAGTCTGACCTCCAGACAGTTTTGTTCTCCTTGTATGTACACCGCTTGAAGGAAGGTGTTGTTGGAGATTGCCCATTTCCAGAGGCGCAGGGCTTCCCGACAAAGGGACCAAGACCCTGTCCCCCCTTGTTTGTTTACGTAGTACATCGCTACCTGGTTGTCGGTTCGGATGAGAACCACTCGGTCGTGGAGCAGATGTTGAAAAGCTACAGCTGCGAGATAGATGGCCCGCAGCTCTAGCACGTTGATGTGGCAGCGACGGTCCTCTGCTGACCACATCCCTTGAGTGCGTAGGCCGTCCAGATGGGCTCCCCAAGCGTACTCCGACGAGTCCGTGGTGAGTACCTTGCTGTGGGGTGGGGCAAGGAAGAGCAAATCTTTGGAAAGATTTGAAGAGTCGGCCCACCAGCGGAGCGATCGTTGCAATGAAGGAATCACTGTCACGGGACGGTCGATCGGGTCCCGGTCTTGACGCCATTGAGAGGCCAGGGTCCATTGAGGGATTCTCAGATGGAGGCGGGCGAAGGGTGTGACATGGACGGTGGAGGCCATGTGGCCCAGGAGGGTCATCATCTGTCGAGCTGATACCGAGGTCAGCAGGGAGATCCTTCGACTCAGACTTACTAACGCCTCTAGGCGCGGAGGGGGGAGGAAGGAACGGAGGCGAACCGTGTCCAGCGTGGCCCCGATGAACTGTAGGGACTGCGAGGGGCGTAGTTGGGATTTTGGGAAGTTTATTTCGAACCCCAGACTTTGTAGGTAGGTAATAGTCTGTTGGGTCGCTGAGATAACCCCTTCCCTGGACGGGGCTTTGATTAGCCAGTCGTCCAGGTAGGGGAATACCTGGAGGCCCTGGGAACGTAAGGTTGCTGCGACCACCACGAGGCACTTGGTGAAGACCCGAGGTGATGATGCTAGGCCGAAGGGGAGGACTCGGTATTGTAGGTGCCAGTCCCCTACCTGAAAACGCAAGAACTTGCGGTGAGCGGGGTGCACTGGGACATGTGTGTACGCCTCCTTCAGATCGAGGGAGCAGAGCCAGTCGCCCATGTCGATCAGGGGGTAGAGGGTCGGTAGGGAAAGCATCCGAAATTTTTCCCGTACCAGGAATTTGTTGAGGCGTCTCAAGTCTAGTATTGGGCGTAGGTCTCCCGTTTTTTTCGGTACCAGGAAGTAACGGGAGTAGAAGCCCTTTCCCCGTTGATCGGGGGGAACCTCCTCCACTGCTCTTAGGCGAAGGAGGTCTCGAGCTTCGGAGAGGAGCAGGGGTAGCTGCCTCCGGTTCGGAGGGCAATTCCTTGGAGGGTTGTCTGGAGGAATGGCCCGAAAGTTGAGAGAGTATCCTGATGAGATCACACCAAGGACCCATGCATCCGACGTGACTTGTTCCCAGCGAGGGTAAAAGGCTTTGAGGCGACCCCCGATGGGAAGGAGGCTTGGGACTATGGCGGAGGGGGCCCGCCCCCTTCCGCGCATCTCGTCAAAATGACGGGGATGGTTTGGTAGTCGCAGGCGGTTGGGACATGGGTAGAGCCCGATGGTGGGCCTGCGGGCGCCTGGGTGGAGGCCGCGAGAAGGCGGGAGTGGATTTTTGTGGGTATCGGTGCGGACGGGCCTTGAACGGCCTGGACGCGGTCAGTTTAGGTTTTTGCCGGATGAGGGAGGCGAACGAACGTTTGTGTTCGGAGAGGCGTTTTGTAGCCGCCTCGATAGTGTCATCGAACAGTTCTTTTCCCACGCAGGGGAGGTTAGCCAACCGGTCCTGTAAGTTGGGGTCCATGTCGACCAGGCGCAGCCAAGCTAGTCGGCGCATGGCGATAGCAAAGGCTGCCTCTCTGGAGGAGAGTTTGAAGCCATCGTAGGCCGCGTGGAATAGATGGAGGCGCAGGTTGGAGAGGGACTCTAAAAGCAGGCCAAACGCTCCTTGCTGGGAGGCCGGTAGGTCAGTCTCAAAGGCTCTCAATAGTCCAATGAGGTGTTTGAGGTAGGATGTGAATGTGAAAGTGTAGCTTTGCACCCTAGAGGCCATCATTGCGTTTTGATATAGTCTCCTGCCGAACTTGTCCAGGGTTCGGCCTTCTCGGCCTGGGGGGACCGCTGCTGAGACCCGGGATGGGTGAGCCTTTTTCAAGGAGGATTCTACTAGCAGCGACTGGTGGGAGAGCTGTGGTTGTTCGAATCCCGGGTAGGGTACTGTGCGGTACTTGGCCTCCATTTTGGAGGGTACGGCTGTGACCATGTAGGGGGTCTCCAGGTTCCTGAAGAAGGCCTGTTGGAGTACCGGGTTAGGAGGTAAGCGAAGGGACTCTCTGGGCAGTGATGGCATGTCCAGCTCCGCCAGGTACTCCTTAGAGTATCTGGAGTCGGACTGGAGGTCTAAGTCCAAAGCGTGGCCCATGTCCTGGATAAAGCGAGTGAAGGATGGGCGAGATGTTCCCGGGGCCCCGTGCGGGGTCGGTGAACGAGACCTCCGTCGGGTGGAGAAGGATGGGGAGGATTCCCTCGAGTATCGAGGTTCCTGCTCCGATCCACGCTCCGAGGCCGGGGAAGCACTGTGAGAGTGTTCCGGGGTTGTCGATCTTCGGCGTCTCGAGGAGCCCCTCGGAGACGATGCCGGGGTTCGGGGTATCGATCGATGTCGAATCGGTGACCTCGACCCGGACTCCCTCGGAGAATACCTGCGACCTCGGGTCGGGGTCCCGGTCCGAGGGGGGGTTCGGAGGATGCGCGGGTTGGAGAGTGATAACTCAGCCACCCTTAGTGGTCCTGTACGAGGTGTAGGAGAACGGCCTCGTAGAGTTGGTGAACCTCGGGCCTTCTTGGAGGTACGGCGGTTCGAGGTTTCTGTCGTTTTAGCACGACGTTTTGCCCCTCGGCGGTCTGCGGAGGGAGAGCGTCTCGGGCGCCTCGGCGAGGAGTCCGAGGAGGATGGGATGCGGCGAAGATTGCGCACTTTTCCCCGAGGTTGCTCGATGCGAGGTTCAGGCTGGTCTGGCACATGCGGGGTCGAGGCTGATTGAAACTGGGCCATTGCAGCGGACAGCTCCGACGAGATCATCGCTCGGAATAGGTCCTGGAAGACGGGCACGGACAGCATCGAAGGCATGTCCACTGCCTCGGTGCACTCCACTGGGGGCGACCTCGTATCAGAGTATTCCCGTGTGGTGGAGGCACGGCCCGAAGGCTTGGAGGGCTTAGCCGGGGCAGTAAGCATGGGGCTTCCGCCATGCGTCGACGTTGTCCCCGAGGCTGGCTTCTTCGATGTTACGGAACCTGAAGAGGGAAGAGGGGACTTACCCGGGGCCGAGGCTTTCTGTTGTCCCGAGGACTTCGGAGTCGAGTCTCGAGGCGATGCCGAGGTATTCGGGGCCGAGGTCAAGGCCGGGGCCGAGGCCGGGGCTGACCTCGAGGCCGTGGTGGAGGGTTGGTCCGGGGTGAAAAGGTCCGCCATGCGGGCTTTTCTTCGACGGAGGGCCCGGTTCTGGAAAGTAGCGCACTGGGGGCAGGAGTCGGTTGGATGAGCCGCCCCCAGGCAGAGGATGCACCGGCGATGCGGATCTGTGATGGAAAGAAGTCGCTCACACCGGGTGCACTTTTTAAAGCCGGTCAAAGGCCGGGACATTAAATCGAAAGTAGCCGCGGCTCGATTAGCCACGCGGCCACGGGGACCCGGAAGCCTCCGGGTCGTCAAAAACGAAGCAGGAATCAAGTTGAAAAGTAAAGAATTCGCACACAGCGACTTAATCGAGGAAAAAACAATAAAAAATCACGGTGCTAGAAGGCAGTTGGGGCAGAGCCTGAAAAACACGACTTCTAGGCTCAGCGGAAAATTTTGAACTGGAGACCACGAGGGGATGCACCCTCTAGTGGAGCAGCAGAGCAAACTTAAATCTTCAATCAAGTTTGCTTGAAAATGCTTCCGCATCGGGGCTCCGTAGATGACGTCACCCACATGTGAGAATATCATGCCTGCTTGTCCTGGGATAATCAATAAGTCAAACACATCCACAAAGGTCCTTAACTTTAAGGGCACTAACTTCAAGAGCATGGAAGATTTTGTCTATGAAGCACTGCAAAAACAGGACACAACAGATAGCGTGGAGGTACTGTGGTCAGCTCTGAAATAATAAACCCCAATGGTTCTCCGCGGAGATCTCGGAACTCGTAAAACAGGAGAAGAGAGCATTTGTAGCCTACAAACAATCACAACAACTGGAAGCTAAAGAAGCCTTTCTGGTGAAATCCAGAAATGTTAAAAACAGCAGTCAAGAGATGCCAAACTCCGGATGGAAGAAAATCTAGCTAACAATATTAAAAAAGGGGATACATTTTTTTTCAGGTATGTTAGTGACAGAAAAAGGAACACAGACGGGATAGTGCGCCTAAGAAAACCCGACGGTAACTATGTAGAATCGGACTCCGATAAAGCCGAACTACTCAATAAATACTTCTGCTCAGTCTTTACCTGTGAGGCGCTGGGATCCGGTCCAAAGCTGCAGACAAGGGAGAGCTCAGAAGACCCGTTCTTGAACTTTGAATTTACCACTGGCAGCGTCTACCAAGAACTATCAAAGCTCAAAGTGAACAAAGCCATGGGACCGGATAAACTGCACCACAGAGTGCTTAGGGAATTGAGAGATGTCCTCTTCAATCTTTCCCTAAGCACGGGAAGAGTCCCATTGGACTGGGAAACAGCTAACGTCATTCTGCGCCACAAAAAGGGATGCAAGTCGGAGACTGCAAATTACAGACCAGTAAGTCTCACATCAATAGTGTGTAAACTTATGGAAACGTTGATTAATCACAAATTAGATACGATCCTGAGCGACGAAAGGCTGAGGGATCCCCTCCAGCATGGATTTACAAAGAGAAGGTCCTGCCAATCCAATCTAATCAGCTTCTTTGACTGGGTAACAAAAAAGCTAGATATGGGCGAGTCCCTGGATGTCGTGTATTTGGACTTCAGCAAGGCTTTTGATAGTGTCCCACACCGCAGGTTATTGAACAAGATGAGTTCATTGGGACTAGGAGAAACATTGACTGCATGGGTTAAAGACTGGCTCAGTGGCAGGCTCCAGAGGTCAATGGTACTCCCTCCGAAACATCTGAAATGATCAGTGGAGTGCCGCAGGGCTCAGTCTTGGGCCCAATCCTATTTAATATCTTTGTACGGGACCTGCCTTAGGGACTTTGAGGTAAAATTGCATTATTTGCCGATGAAGCTAAACTGTGCAACATAGTGGGCAAAAGCACCGTGCCAGACACTATGACGAAGGACCTGCACTTACTAGAAAAATGGTCCGCAACTTGGCAACTGAGTTTTAATGCCAAAAAGTGTAAGGTTATGCACCTTGGTAGCAGAAATCCATGCAGAACTTACACCCTGAATGGTGAGACCTTAGCAAGAACTGTTGCAGAATGGGACCTAGGAGTAATCATCAGTGAAGATATGAAGACTGCCAATCAAGTAGAGAAAGCATCATCCAAGGCTAGACAAATGCTGGGTTGCATCCGTAGAAGTTTTGTCAGCCAGAAGCCCCATGTTATAATGCCATTGTACAGGTCCATGGTGAGACCTCATCTGGAATACTGTGTTCAGTTTTGGAGGCCACATTATCAAAAGGATGTGCTGAGAATGGAGTCGGTTCAGCGAATGGCCACTAGGATGGTCTCAGGCCTCAAGGATCTACCAGAAGAAGAACGTCTAGGTTAAGTTGCAGCTATACTCTCTCAAGGAACGAAGAGAGAGGGGAGAAATGATAGAGACGTTCAAATATGTTACTGGCCGTATTGAGGTGGAAAAAGACATCTTTTTCCTTATAGGACCTACGGTAACAAGAGGGCATCTGTTAAAAATCAAGGGTGGGAGATTTCATGGTGACACTAGGAAGTATTTCTTCACCGAAAGGGTGCTTGATCGTTGGAATAATCTTCCACTTCAGGTAATTGAGGCCAGCAATGTGCTCGATTTTAAGAAAAAATGGGGTAAGCATGTGGGTTCACTTCGAGGAAGTGCTTAGGGGGGAGGGTTCTTAGAGTGGGTAGACTTGTTGGGCCGATGGCCCTTTTCTGTTGGGCCGATGGCCCTTTTCTGCTGTCATATTCTATGTTTCTATTTTAGGCCTCACTACCACCATCTATTACTATCATGACCATAGGAAATCAGTTCTTCTGATATCCCTTGATCTATCGGCTGCCTTCGATATGATTGACCATGACTTACTTCTCAACTGCCTCAAAGATAGCGGGATAACTGATTCAGCTATTCTCTGGTTTTCTTCCTACTTTGCTGATAGGAACTTTCAAGTCCACTCCAAAGGAATCTCTTCTGCCCCAATCTTTCAAACTTAGGTGTTCCACAAGGTTCTATCCTTTCCCTACTATTATTCAATATCTTCTTAGCCCCGTTTCTGACATTAGCTCAATCTATCGGATTTATTCCATTTACCTACGCTGATGACATTCAACTCCTTCATCCACTCAACCTGGCCAATATCAATGACATTCAAGAAATCAATTCTAAACTCGACAAAATCAGCTCTTAGCTCCGAACTAACAGACTTTCACTAAACTTTGCTAAATCACGAGGGATTCTATTCCCATATAAAAAAATAAAGACTCCTTAATCGGACAAATATCCATTGACTCAGTTCCCCTCCAAATTGAACCCAAACTACTAGGAGTCACTTTTGATAAAGATCTTACTTATCACAATCATATTAGTTCCCGAACCAAAAACTGGTTTTATTAACTCCGCTTAATTCGATCTATAATCTCTGTTGTAGAACCCACCTCGATCCAAATTCTAACTCACTCAATCATCTCACACATAGGGCTCCTTTTACTAAGCTGCGATAGCATTTTTAGCGCACGTTAAAACCGCGCTATGCGACTAGAACTAACACCAGCTTTACCACGGCATAACTCAAAAAGAAACCCGTCAATTACAACTAATCCAAAATACTGCGATCAAACTTATCTATAAGGCCAAAAAATATGATCATGTTACCCCGCTTCTTCGAGAGTTACACTGGCTACCAGTCTCTCACAGAACATATAAAATTCTTCTTCTAACCTTTAAAATTACAACCTCTCACCTTCCTGCTTTTCTTGACAAATATCTCATCCCACATACCTCTCCTAAGGCCCTTAGATCTACAAATCAGAACTTACTGACAGTACCCTCTATCAAGGACCTCTACTATACTATAAATTCTATTTTTTAAGTAGTCGTACCCTCACTCTGGAATGCAATGCCACTTTATCTTCGCAGTGAAAATTATCTTAATAAATTCAAAACCTTAAAACTTTCCTTTTCAAAGATGCCTATCAATAATGCACTTAAGAACCTATTAAAGGAGAAAAAAAATGATTTTAACAAGCGACATCCCCATCTTCTTTCTGTTACTTCCTATCCCTCTATCCTCTTTTATTGTTTATTTACATATTGTAATTAAAACTTCTCTATTCCCCAGTTCCTTTCATTTCTAATAAGTCTCATTTTGTCTTAGTCCTAGTTTTACCCCATCTTTATTTTATTTTAACCAAATTTCTATATTAGATTTTTCCAATTTTTAATATTGTAAACCATCCAGATACATGTTATAGTCGGTATATCAAGCCATAAATAAACTTGAAACCAAGACATCAGTTGCAGCTAAGATCATTGGAAATTTTATCATTGAGGCAACATATAGCATACAATATTGAGACATTAGGGAACTGGTAGTGGTAAAGTGAAAGGAGCAGTGTGAAATAACTCAAATCCCCTTTGGGTTTTTTATCTCAGGGATTTTTCTTTTAAGTTCTCCTTTGAGTTTTATAAGGAACTAGTGTTTAAGCCATTACATTAACGGGTGCTAGAATAGATCTGTCTGTCTGTCTGTTTCTTTATCTCTCTCTCCTTGGCTGCTGTCTGTGTCCTTCCGTCTCCCCCCCCAGAGCAAAGCTGTCTTCCCCCAACACACACCTCCCCCAAAGAAGCCCCCTTTCCCTCTCCCTAAATGTCTCTCCATGGCCCTCTTCTGTCTTCCCCCCCAGAGCAAAGCTGTTTGCCCCAAGCACACCCCTCCCCCCAAAGCAGCCCCCTTTCCCTCTCCCTGTCTCTCCATGGCCCCTTCTGTCTTCCCCCCAGAGCAAAGCTGTCTGTCCCCAGCAATCCCGAGATGTCTCTGTTCCCATGAGCTGAGCAGGGGGAAAACTCTGGAGCGGCGGGGCTCCTTTGTGCATCCCCTTTGGCTGAAGCCCTCAGGAGAAGACAATGAGCATTCTGTGCACAGCGATCGCGTCGATTAGCTGCTTCCCCTTCTGGCCTGCTCCTCTTCAAAGCAGCCTGCGATCGTGGTGGCCAGCTTTAGCGAACCTCGCAGGCCGCTCTTCAACTCGGTAGCACGTTCTCTCTGACGCGATCCCGTGTGTCAGAGGGAACGTGCTACTGAGGTTGGAGAACGGCCTGCGAGGTTCTTTAAAGTTGGCCACCATCGCAGGCTGCTCTGAAGAGGAGGATCAGCGGCAGCAGCGGCAAGTGAGGGCAGGAGGTGTGTTCCCTGCTGAGGACACGGGCAGGGAGAGAGCTTGCCTGTGCTTCCAAATGGTGAGTGAGGGCGGGAGGAGGGGAGTGGCCAGAATGTTCCTTGCCGCCGGGTTCTAAAATGGAACACAGCCACGGATCACACACCACAGCGGCAGGGATAACGCTGTTTTAACAGCGCATGCGCCGGTAAGCTTTTATTATATAGGATATGTGAATTTATTTATGTGCAAAGTGTGGTTATATAAATGGTATTTATAAATGTATGTAATTTTAAAAGTTTGAAAAATTGATTGTTTGACAATAAGGGCTCCTTTTACAAAGCTGCGCTATCGTTTTTAGTGCATGCACTGGATTAGCGCACGCTACCTGAAAAACTATCGCCTGCTCAAGAGGAGGCGGTAGCGGCTAGCATGTGTGGCATTTTAGCGCGTGCTATTCCGCACGTTAAGGCCCTAACGCACCTTTGTAAAAGAAGCCCTAAATTTATTAGAAATTGCCCAAAAGGCTTCTTACTGATATTGTATTGTAAACACAAGCAGAAGCCATTTTAGTAGGTTATAGCCCTAGTTTGTATTGTCTACTTAGAAAAACGAGTCGATAAAATAAACAAAAAACACGCTAGTGTAATTGCTGTAACTTCTTAAAAGTCCTCTTAGAACTCCATATTCCTTATACTTTAATCAGTGAATAGATTGTGCTCAGAGACATGGAGGAAAAAGGGGACAGAAAGTCCCCAAAAACCTCACCACCCAATCATTACAAAACTTCCACCCTAACACACTTTTATATGTGCATGACTTGAAAGATTGCATTATTGAAAAAGCACTTATCTTTTGTATATAGTTCTTTGGCCTCAACTTGCCACGTTTCAAAATTTCTTCAGGAAGCCAAATGGTTACAGCGAAAGACTCTTAAGTCTTCCAGAATGGGTGTCAGTCTCTGGTCTAGCTTGCAAATTCAGCTTTCAGTAAACTTCCGATATCTGCTGAAAGCTGAATTTGCAAGCTAGACCAGAGACGGACATAATCTACTCCTGCCAAAAGAAGCTGGGGAGGGGGCTCTACAGCCTCACTTTCCAGAGTACGCAGGCTGGACAAGGGCATGTGACAAATGATGCCGCTGAGGCAGCTTTGACTCTCAAAGCCACTGCCTCAAAGAGTCTCCCGAGAACCATATTCACACAGCGGTCCTGCATGTCCTTGAACACCATATCACCCTCACTGGGAAGGGAGATGTGCTTCGTCATCTGTGCAACCAAAGAATCCACTTTAGACTCAGAAGCAGCTGCTGGCACCTCTGCTGCATAGGGTTGAAATGGGACATAACCCTCACCACCTTGAGAGTGCTATCCAGAGAATCCCAATGCTCCGAGATCAGAACGCACATATCAGGATGCCAGGAAAAAGCAGAAGATTGAATTCATACTCCACAAAGGAGAGAGGAGAAGGTAGAAGGAGCCAGCTGAGTGACTAAAATTCAACTCCTGCAAACTCACAGAAATGAGATTAGGCAAAGCAGCACTTAAATAAACACAGAACCATGGGATCATCTTCAGGATCTAAAGCCAGAAAGGATCTGACATAATAACCAAAGGGTCTAATGCAATCGAGCTCTGCCATGGCCAGACGAGAGGGATCCTGAAAAAGGAGCTCTGCCACTGGCCCAACTGGGCTAAAGGAAAGAGATGTGCCTGGGTCCAAAGAATACATTGTTATTTGTTTTTGCTTTATGTATGTTTATATGGAAACTCCAGGCGGTATACAAAGTTTTTTAGGTTCAAACAATTTTTATTGATGCAAGCAACAGCAAATATAACAGCAGAGCACCTCAAGGGTGCACAACACTGACAATAATGCATCGTATACAACAATATAACAAGCAGTTACAGAAAAAGAGTAACAACAACTAACCCCCCCCCCCACCACCATCCTAATCTACATAGGGCAAGCAAAACCAGTGGTGGGTGGAAAGGCACTCCGAGGCCCTGGACTCTAATGAGCCCCGAAGATGCCACACCACCTCCTCCCCCCACCAAACCCCACAATCAATCCGTAAATAAGTGCCTAAAACCATTCAATACCCCCCACCTCAACTTCCCAACCCCCCTCACCCCCCAGTGGTACTCTCCACCTCGCCCCACCAGTACTCACCATTACTCTCCCATCCCTACAAACTGAGCACCCTGGTTAGGATACCCATCTTAAAACCGCATTGCGACCCTTGGGATGCAAGGATTGCAGATATGGCTCCCAGATAGTCAAGAACATCATCTTTCACTTCCTATAGCCCCTCCGGCATCTTGCGCCTCCCAGATGGCCAACTGATGCAACTAGTTCCGCCAATGCCAAAACTTCGGAGGGTCAGGGACCGTCCAGCACTGAAGAATACGTTTCCGGGCCAGTAAGCTCATCTTCCTACACAGAGCCCGATGCCCCTTAGGCAAATGGCCAAAAACCTCGGGCAATTCTAAGACCAAGTGGGCCGGAGAACTGCACAAGGCTCTCCCAATTAACCCTGATATGGAAGAGATTATTCGCCTCCAGAAGCACTGGATAATGGGGCAGGACCAAAAGACATGTCCCAAAGTGTGTCCTCCCCCCCCCCCTCCCATCCCACATTTATGACACAGTGGGGTAATACAAAGTTTTTTAAATAAATTGTCCAGAGAAGCCCAAAAAAATTCTGGTGAAAAGCCACACTATGAGCACTGCAGGGCCCTGTTGAGGCATTTGCACTGCGCCAAAAGAGTTCCCAGACTCGGAATGCAGGCAGTTGGCGCTAAACTCCAGAACGGCCTCTGGGTGAGATATTTTTCCCGACAGCAAGGACCCAGGCCGGCTCCCCAGAGTACGCAGAGGAGTCAAAGTCCAAAGCTTTCACCCACTCGCCCAGCATGCTACGGCACATGGTCGCTGATCTGGCACTAATCCAGCGCAATCAATGCACACATTCAGCAGATTAGGGGCTGAGGAGGGTATTGAAGCAGAAATAAAACTTTGAAAAAAGGATTGCTGAAAAGCCAAAATGGCCATCGCCCTAGATTTTGTGCCAAAACAGCAAAAATAAACAAAACCTGAAAATAAAAAATATCGATTTGGGGTCTGGGGAGGTGAGGGACCTGAACCCCACCCTCAAAAACTGTGAAACATGCCTTTAAACACGTTTACTAAGCCACCCTTAAAGTTCCCATAGGAAATAATGGAGGTTTTTTTTTACTCACAGTTCCAGCAGTGCCTGTCTGTCAGCACAACTGAATGCTGGAAAAGTATTTTCTGCCTCAGAAACTGCTCCAAATGACCAGAGTTGAAGATCTTCGGAATGCCAGTCAACCAGACACCAACTATGGTCTCTGCCCCCACAGATCCTTGCCAAACGGTTGGAGGTGGAAAAGGCAGCCTACACCTTGAAACCTGGGTGGGTTTCACTTCAGACGCATACAGCCTATCCATAAAAACTGTTGCAAGGTCAGTGGGTAAGCGAACTCCCAGGGGAATGGACCCCAAGTCTAGAAAGGGTGGCACACAGCAGGCTGGCTCCACAGATCCACCAGTGTTTCTTTGTGCAGTAGCAGTCCAGCACCGTAGGACTGCATCCTTTCCTCCAACAGGGGACCACCGGAAAGGGGTCTTAAGGCACTGAAGCCACCGAAAACTTTAAGAAAAAATAAGAAAAAGAAGCAGAGCAACTGCAAAAGACTTCTGCATGGATTGCTTGCAGAAACTGAAACTGAATATAGCTCTAGCTCTCAGTCTAAGGGGGAAGAGCATGTGCTCAGAAAAGTTTGGATTTCTGCAACTCCTGGATTGCGGGTTGGGATTAAACACCTAGAATATGGAATCCAGAATGGACGTAACAGAATTGAACTTGAGTTTGAACTATTTTGCATTAGTATAGAACGATCACCATTCACACCATGTACTGATCTCCTCTAAAGCACTGAGTGACTCCATTTACACTCTCCACTAATAAAAGTTTTTCTATATTATCTCAACCTCATAGTTCTGGACAGCTTACAAAAGAATCAGGGTCTAACCATCAATAAGTATACATATTAGCTCACAATCAATATAGGGAACTCTGCACAAACTAACAGAAAAAGATACTTTTCCCATCATGACACTGTAAAGCCCACCAACTCCTGACAGATCTTCTTACCCAGAATCACAGCCATCACAGAGCAGCAGACGATCTTCTCTGTCACTTCTGCCACACACCTGACAGTTTGTTATATCATCCTCTTCTTCATCCTGAGCTGTTCTACTTTCAATAGGAACCTGTAACATATAAGAATGCTATTTATTTAGCTGTTACTGCCTTGTCTCTCAACCATCCACTTTGCCAATGTAGAGAGAAGACATAAAATTCTCTTTGCACCCCTTACACACTAATACTGATCAGGGTCAGGGAGGAAGGGACAAGAGAGGAAAAGATATGGTACAAGCAGATGCTGAGTGGACGGAAGAAATAGACATATGTTGGTAGGTAGAGAGGAGATACTAGTCTACAAGGTGGATGGAGGGGAGCAAGCCACGTGGGTTTATCAAGGAGATGAGTGAGAGGAGGATAGTAAGTGTAGAGAGTAAAAGTGCTATAATGTGGATTAAAGGAAAAATAGAAGGAATTATTAGGAGGCCCTGGAAGAAGCGAGAGAGGAACTGGGAGATTGAAGAGGTGAGAAAAGGAGATGGAAAGTTGATAGGTAGTCAAAAAGTGAAAAGAAAGATGGAGGTGAGAAAGTGGGTGAAATTTGAATTGACAGGCAGAAAAGAAAGGGAAGAGCAAGTTAAAAGGGAAAGAACAATAAGTCAGAGACAGATGTAATAAGGAAGTGGAACAAGACAGAGAAGGGAAAATGGTAAAACTAGAAGACATGAATTGAAGTTGTGGGGTGGTATATTTAGGAGTAGTATCAAGAAATTCTTTTTCATGCAGAAGGTGGTTGATGCCTGAACACTATCCCTAAATGGATAAACAAATCTTAAATGGTTGCATGTATGTTTGATGTGTCATGTGTTGCTTAGATGGCAACTGCAGCTGTGACTAAGTCCTGTACGATCTGTTCCCATATATAGCAATCTTATTTAGGATAGGATGCGCAAGAGATGATTTAACTGAAATTCTGATAATTATGAAAATAAGGACAGTGCTGAGCAGACTTTTATGGCCTGTGTCCTGCAAATGACAAGATGGATCAAATAGGCTGGAGTGGGATTTGATGGCAACTCTAATAATTGGAACCTAAGGACAGTGCTGGGGCGAACTTCTACGGTCTTTGTCCCAGAAATGCCAAAGAAAGTCTATCAAGTACTTTCTATCACATTCATTGTAGTGGTAGTGAATGTGACTGTTGGACAAACAATACATGGACCATTCCCACTCTATTCCTGGACTAGCAGGACGTAACAGAGCAGTCCTGGAGAGTCAGGTGGGACTGATGAGTCTGCTACCAAGAAAAAGGAACCAAAAGCAGTATCATGCTTGGCCACCACATCGATCTTGTATAACTTGGTGAAAGTATGCAAGGAGGACCAGGTAGCAGCCCTGCAAATCTCCTCCAAAGAGATCACTGATGCCTCTGCCAAAGAGGACAAGATGTCTTTGGTAGAGAAAACAGGGCAGACAGGCAGGAGAGAGTTGGGCAGGAAGAGGAAGCAGGCGAGCAGGAGAGAGTCGAGCGGAGAGAAGAGTCAAGAGAAAGTGAAAAAGAGTAAGAGAAAGCAGCAGAAAGTGAGGGGCAGCGGCGAGAGGTCGCTCCGCCCATCCCTGACATCATCTACAACAGATTCGGAGCTTCCCCTTAAAAGGGGAAGGGCCAACGGCGCTCAGCCATTCGGCACTCGCCTTAGCGAGAGCGCCTTTGCGAAGGGACAAGTCACTGCACTGAAGAAACACCAGGGAAGGACACCTACACAGGAAGTACCACAAGGGCAACAGGACAGACACAAACAGCAGATAAATAAACACAGCAGTCGCAGAGGACATACACAAAAGAAATAAGGGTAGCAGGTATATAATTAGGAGAGGGACTGCACAGTAACAACACCAAGGACACTACACAGATTCCTACACAAGGAGAAGCCACTTCAGACAACACTGAGACATAGCTCGTACGCAGCGTGAGAAGGCATATAGGGAAGAACAAGAAGCATAGAAGACCTGGGAAACAAGGAGAAGTCACTTCAGACAACAGATCGGCAAATAGACAGCAATGGAAGCAGCAGATGTTGAGCTACCCAGTTTTCTGCACCGTTTGTCATATGTATGACTACCTCCCCTCTGGGAGGCACTCAATGCGAGGAACTGGAGGGCCTGAAGAAGCAAGTCAGACTACTGGAGGGCAGAGTACTAGAACTAGAAGCACTTCAAGCAGTTGAGGAAGAAATCAGAGAAGCAGAAAATATCATGAAAGAGAGGTACATTGAGGATGAAGTCAGGGAGTTAGAGAAGTTCATCGAGAAGGCATACAGAGAGGCCATGGAAAATAACCAACAACAGAGAAACTGCCAAGATACCCCTACAGTGAGTGAGGACCACCTGGAGGACAATCACAAGAAAGGAATAGATATGACAGCAGCAGGACCTGGAAACATCGGATGGAACCCACAGTGCAACCCAACGCCGGGATGAGGAAATATGGAAGTGCACCGAGGATATGGACCTGCAGCAAAAGCGACAAGAGAAGACAGAGATGACAGCAATCGTCGTGGGGGGACTCCATCAACAGACAAGTCGACAACTACATAGCGGGAGGAAGAAAGGATCGGCTGGTGACTGCCTACCAGGAGCCAAGATGGAGGATATAGTGAGCCGCATCGACAGGCTCATAGACAGTGCGGAAGGGGTAGATAAGGCGGTGGCGATCCACGTTGGGACAAACGACATGAGCAACAGGAACTACAGCAGGGAAACACTGAAAGCTGGAGATTAGAATGCCGAAGGTAGTGTTCTCGGATATCTTGCCAGCACCCAAGGCCGACGGGAAAAGGCAGACGGAACTGCAAGCAGTCAACACACAGATGAGACACTGGTGTGAGGAAGAAGGATTCTACTTCGTTTGCAACTGGACGACATTCTGGGGGAAGAGAAAGCTATACAGGAAGATTGGACTCCACCTCAGCAGAGACGGAACGAGGCTACTTGCAAGCAACATTAAGCAAGAAATTGAGAAGTTTTTAAACTAAGAAGAAGGGGAAAGCCGACAATCGACCAAGAGTCGATGGTTCAGGAAACAGTACACCCAGAGGATACCATGCCAGAAAATTGCAGGGAAGGCTCACCGGATCATAGGTAAGATAAAAATCCCAACAGATTGAAAGGGACAGAAGCAAGGGAGACAGAAGGAGGAAGGAAGTGCAAGAAAGAAACAAGCCGCAAACTTAAGTGTATGTACACAAACGCAAGGAGCCTAGAAGGAATAAAATGGGGGAATTGGATGCTATGGCACAAAAAGATAACCTAGACATCAACGGCATCATGGAAACATGGTGGAACGAGGACATTGTCTGGGACACTGTACTACCAGGATACAAGCTATAACGCAGAGACAGAGTAGGACAAAAAGGTGGGGGTATTGCCCTATACATGAAAGAGGGAATCGAGTCTACCAGAGAAACAAACAATAAGTTAGAGTCTCTATGGGCCAAAATACCGGGAACAAATGGAATAGATACAAAGATCAGCATCTACTACCGACCTCCAGGGCAGTCCAAAGAGACTGATGGAGAAATGACGGACAAGATTAAACACGAATGCAAGGGAAGAACACAGTTATCATGGGCGACTTCAATTATCCGGGGATAGATTGGAACCTAGGCACCTCCGGGTGCAGTAGGGACACCAAGTTCCTGGATGCTGTAGGCGATTGCTTCCTGGAACAACTGGTCAAGGATAATACGAGATGAAATGCAATTCTGAACTTAATTCTAAATGGACTATGAGGGCCGGCACAAGGTATACAAGTAGAAGGGACACTGGAAAACAGTGACCACAATATGATCCACTTCAACCTAGACACAGGAACAAAAAAATCGCCAACAAACTGTACACATTTTTTGCGTCTGTATTTACCGAAGAGGATACATCCAATGTACCAGAAGCCAACAGGCTATACACAGGAAATGAAGACTGAAAACTGACTGGGTCAACAGTCAGTCTAGAAGAGGTATAAGACAGATTGATAGCCTAAAAAACGATAAATCCCCAGGACCGGATGGCATCCACCCGAGGGTAATCAAGGAACTGAAAGGGGTTATAGCTGAACTGCATCAACTAATAGCCAATCTGCCGATCAAATCAGAAAAGATTCCAGAAGACTGGAAAGTGGCGACTGTTACACCGATCTTCAAGAAAGGTTCGAGGGAAGATCTGGGAAACTACAGACCAGTGAGTCTGACTTCAGTACCAGGTAAGATGGTACAGGTGCTGATAAAGGACCACATCATCGATCACCTTGATGGACACAAACTGATGAGGACCAGTCAGCACTGCTTCAGCAAAGGAAGATCTTGCTTGACAAACTTACTGCACTTCTTCGAGGGAGTAAATATGCAGATATGCAAAGGTGACCCAGTTGACATTGTATATCTAGATTTTCGAAACGCCTTCGACAAGGTCCCGCATGAACGTCTACTTCGAAAAATTGCAAGCCATGGAATCAAGGGCGATATACTCACATGGATTAAAAACTAGTTGGCAGATAGGAAACAGCGAGTGGGGGTAAATGGACAATACTTGGACTGGAAAAGCGTCACTAGTAGAGTGGCGCAGGGTTCGGTGCTCAGGCCTATGCTCTTCAACATATTTATATAAACGACCTAGAAATTGGCATGACAAATGAGATGATTAAATTTTTGTATGATACAAAGTTATTGAGAGTAGTGAGGACACAGGATTGCGAAGACCTGCAACATGACAAACACGCTCAAGAAATGAGCCGTGACATGGCAAATGAGGTTTAAAGTGGATAAGTGTAAGGTAATGCATGTCAGCAACAAAAATCTTATACACGAATACAGGATGTCCAGTGCGGTACTTGGAGAGACCCCCCAGGAAAGAGACTTGAGAGTACTGGTCGACAAGTCAATGAAGCTGTCTGCGCAATGCGTGGTGGCAGCAAAAAGAGTGAACAGAATGCTAGGAATGATTAAGAAGGGAATCACAAACAGATCGGAGAATGTTATCATGCTGCTGTACCGGGCCATGGTACGCCCTCACCTGGAATACTGTGTCCAGCACTGGTTGCTGTACATGAAGGACACAGTACTACTCGAAAGGGTCCAGAGAAGAGCCACTAAAATGGTTAAAGGGTTGGAGGAGTTGCCGTACAGTGAGAGATTAGAGAAACTGGGCCTCTTTTCCCTTAAAAAGAGGAGATAGAGGGGACATGATCAAAACATTCAAGTTAATGAAGGGAATAGACTTAGTAGGTAAAGACAGTTTATTCACCCTCTCCAAGGTAGAGAGAACTAGAGGGCACTCTCTAAAGTTAAAAGGGGATAGTTTCCGTACAAACATAAGGAAGTTCTTCACCCAGAGAGTGGTAGAAAACTGGAATGCTCTTCCAGAGGCTGTTATAGAGGAAAACACACTCCAGGGATTCAAGACAAAGTTAGATAAGTTCCTGCTGAACCAGAACGTACGCAGGTAAGACTAATCTCAGTTAGGGCACTGGTCTTTGACCTATGGACCACCGCGTGAGCGGACTGCTGGGCACAATGGACCACTGGTCTGACCCAGCAGGGGCAATTCTTATGTTCTTAGACCACCAGAGGTGAGGGGGGCAGGTTACAAGGCAGGGCAGTGGGACAGGGTGCAGAGCTTGGCAGGGAAGGGGGGACAGGGTGCAGAGTCTCGCAAGGAGTGTGGGGTTGGGGGCAGAGCCTGGCATTGAATGAGGGGGGCTGGGTGCACAATTTGGTTAAGAATGTTTTTTCTTGTTTTCCTCCTCTAAATCTAGGGTGTGCCTTATAGAGCAAAAAATACAGTGCCTGCATTTTGCCATATGGGCCAGTTAACTCATTTCCCTTAAATGAGAATCTTGGGATTGTCCCAAATACAGAGATGAGTAGTAATGACATCTGATATCCACCAGCCTGTCCAGATCTTTTATTGCTAACTTAGTAGAATGGATAGATTCTCTTCGCTTAGTCTCAGGAGGACCGCCTATAAAAGCAGCATTATGTTGCACATGTGGTACTTCTCTAGCAACAGCCAAGGAGGCGAAAATGATGCCCACTTTTCAGTGAGCCATATCGAAACATAAATGCGGTGTAGTAGCCATAAAAACGGGAGAATTTCACCTCAACTGTTGATATATCACCTTTCAATTTCAATTTCTTTTAGACTGATGTGTGGGGTGGAGTTGTTCCATAAGAATTTAGTACAGAGTCAATTTTCTTATAAGAGGCTAATTTTAAATATACAGGTAACATGCTAAGTACATGATTCACCACTGGTGCTACAATCATGTGAGTCGCAGAGGTTACCGATTTCAGGATGTACTCTGTATTGTAATCAACAGTCTCTGCTATGGTGGGCCCAAAATAGATGCTTAGGTATTTAAGTTTTTGCGCTCGCCCACTGAAGACCTAGCTCTTTAATGTCACTGTATATCTCTGGGCCAGTGCTCTCAAACTCAAACCCTTTGAAGGGCCACATTTTAAATTTGTAGGTATTTGGAGGGCAGCAGAAAAAAAAAAAAGAAGACAAAAGGGCACTCTCTAAAGTTAAAAGGGGATAGATTCCATACAAACATAAGGAAGTTTTCTTCACCCAGAGAGTGGTGGAAAACTGGAACGCTCTTCCGGAGGCTGTTATAGGGGAAAACATCCTCCAGGGATTCAAGATAAAGTTAGACAAGTTCCTGCTGAACCAGAATGTATGCAGGTAAAGCTAGTCTCAGTTAGGGCACTGGTCTTTGACGTAAGGACCGCCGCATGAGCGGGACTGCTGGGCACAATAGACCACTGGTCAGACCTAGAAGTGGCAATTCTTTTGTTCACCCTCCCCTCCAGCATGTTGCACCTTTCCTTTCCTTCCCTTTCTGCCAGGTCCAGCAGCACCTCTTCTCCCTTCCTTTTACCTCCCCCTGTCCAGCAGTACCCCTTCTCTCCCCCCCCGTCAAGCAGTACCCCTTCTCCTTTGTCCAGTAGTACCCCTTCTCTGCTCCCCCTGTCCAGTAGTATCCCCTTCTCCCTTCCCTGCTCCCCTTGTCCAGTAGTACCCCTTCTTCCCCCCTGTCCAGCAGTACCCCCTGTCCCTTCCTTCCACCCCTCTTCCCCTGTCCAACAATACCTGTATTTTGCAGCCACAGTCTGTACACTATCGCGCACACTGGGCAGGAAGAGAGGCTTCAGCGCCAGCTGACTTGCAACTTCCTGCTGCTGTTGTGTAATGCCGGGACTTCTGCCTTCAATAAGATAAGCGAAGGCAAGAGTCTTGGCATATGTGACAGCAGCAGGAAGTTGCAAGTCATCTGACGCCAGAGTCTCTTTTCGTGCCCATGGTGCGAGATTGTGTACAAGACCGCAGGCCACAAAATAGTACCTGGGGGGGCCACATGTGGCCCATGGACCGCGCGTTTGAGACCGCTGCCCTACACTTTAATAGGTAATCTTACCCCCTTAGGCTAAAATAACTGCAGTGAGATGCTTCTTGTAGCCATCTACCAGACATTGGTCTGAGGAAAGTTTGGCCCACTCCTCAATACAGAATTCTTTCAGCTGTGAGATGTTTGAGGGGTTTCTTGCATGTACAGCCTGTTTCAAATCACCCCAAAGCATCTCAATGGGATTAAGATCAGGGCATTGACTCAGCCACTCCGGAACTCTGCATTTCTTAGTTTTCAGCCAGCCTTGGAGGATCTACTGGTATATTTTGGGTCATTGTCGTCTTGCAGAGTCCAGTTCCGCTTCAGCTTTAATTTTCTTATAGGATGGTCTCATGTTCCTCAAGTACCCTCTGAACTGTTTTTTTCTAGGGAAATATACCCTGCCTGAGAAGTGTATGTATATTCAAATCATATAGGAAAAGGGTCCTAAAAAATTGCTTATAAAAAAAAAAAGAGTAATTTAATTTCTTCACAGTTAATTATCCCTGATTTTGCTCACAGCACTCAAACTAGAAGGGTTGGAATTTGCTGACCTCTGCTGGCTGTCCTCCAGCTTGAAGCATCAATTTTAAGCCACCCTTGCAAAACTTTTCTTAAGATTTCTATCTAGTTAGAACATGTTCCCCCTTCTTTCTTTTTTCTCTAGGTGTTCTATAGAGGCCACTCAGGTGAAAGGTTTCTCTTTCATTTGCTTCTGTACACATTTTCTTCTTACAAATTCTCTCTCTTTCTTTTATTTAGGCCCAGATTCTCAAAAATTTAACACAGTCGCTAAACTACTGACAGTTTGGCCTGCATGCATTTTAGCAGCGGATTATCTCAGTCTTTAGCGAGTTTTCTAGCAGTTTCTCTTCAACACTGAAATGAACACTCCAGTAGATTCTTAAAAATCACATAGTCATTCTCCAAGAGCGGTGTCAGCTTTTGGTGACAAAATCTCTCACAGCCAATACTCCCCCCCCCTCAATTCCCCTCGGAAGCGGGAGAGTTGCCCACACTCTCACACCACCACGCAACCTTCTCCCTGTGCCTCCAACAACCCCCCCTTACCTTATTTTGAGATGGCTGGCTGGAGGGATAAGAATAACCTTGTAACCTTGCTGGGTAAGACCAATGGTCCATCAAGCCCAGTAGCCCATTCTCAAGGTGACCAATCCAGGTCACTAGTACCTGGCCAAAACCCAAGGTGTAGCAATATTCCATGCTACCGATACAGGGCAAGCACATTTTTTTCAAATGGCTTTCTCAAATTGAATAATTAAGTCTGGGACTGTAATCTGTATTTATATAATGATTAATTTTTTATATGGAAATTTTTTTTTGAATTTTTTTTTCCTTTACTTTATTCATTTTTCCATCTTACATCAAGTACACCGACTAGCCCGCCTGCTTCACAGGGCTTTAAACTAGGTAAGTCGGGTGAGGGTACCCATTCACATATTAGTGCAGAAAAGAATTATCCTGATGAGGTGAGTCGAAACTCCGCTTCCATGCCAAGGTAAGTACCCACATTGCAAACAGTTCTTTAGGAGTCACACCGACTCGGGTAGGATACGCCTCACAGAGACTTAGCAAACACAAGATATGGAGGGCCATGTATGTCAATGCACACAGTTTAGGTAACAAAATTCTAGAATTGGAGGCTGAAATAAGGAATGCCGACCTAGATGTGGTGGCAATATCTGAAACTTGGTTCACGGACTTACATGGGTGGGATATGGCTATACCGGGCTACAATCTACTTCGTCAGGACAGAGAGGGCAGGTTAGGAGGGGGGGTAGCTCTATACATTAAAGCGGACATCAAAACCACCAGGATCATAGATGTCAAGTACACCGGGGAGTCCCTCTGGGTAAATCTGGCAAGAGGCAGAGAAAAATGCCTGTATCTAGGTGTGGTATACAGACCCCCAAGACAACTGGAAGACATGGACGCAGAATTAATTGAAGTCATAGAGAATATCACTCTACGAGGAGAAGCTGTACTGCTAGGGGACTTCAATATGCCTGATGCAGACTGGAACTCATTTTCAGCGACAACCAGTGGTAGCAGGAGGCTCTTAACCTCCATAAAGGGAGCACGTCTCAAACAAATGGTAACGGAGCCCACTAGGGCCCAGGCAATCCTTGATCTGGTACTCACCAACGGGGAAAGCGTCTCAGAGGTCTCAGTAGGAGATACGCTAGCCTCCAGCGACCACAACATAGTATGGTTCAACCTTAAGAAAGGCTTCCCTAGATCAAACACGAAAACAAAGGTACTCAATTTCCGGGGCACAGACTTCGCACTCATGGGAGATTTCGTCCATCAGACGCTGCAGGACCAAGCAGAGACCAATGATGTAGAAGCTAAGTGGTTAACACTGAAATCAACCATACATGAAGCAACTAGCCGCTTCATAAAATCAGTAAATAAACGACAAAGAAACAATAAACCCCAATGGTTCACCGCGGAGATCTCGCACCTCATTAAGGAGAAGAAAAAAGCGTTTCTCTCTTACAAGCGCACGGAGAAAAGAGAGGCAAAAGTAGTATATAGGACCATGTCTACAGCGGTCAAAATGGCAGTTAGGGAGGCAAAACTTCGAGTGGAAGAAATTCTGGCAACAAACATTAAAAAGGGGGACAAATCCTTCTTCAGATATATTAGTGACAGAAAAAGGAACACAGGCGGGATAGTACGCCTTAGAAGACCGGACGGAAATTACGTGGAAGCAGATTCCGATAAAGCCGAACTACTGATTGAATACTTCTGCTCAGTCTTCACCTGTGAGGTACCGGGACACGGTCCGCAGTTGAAGGCAACACAAAACACAGAAAACCCGTTTCAGAATTTTGAGTTCACACCAGGTGAAGTTTACAGTGAACTGGCAAGACTCAAGGTGAACAAAGCCATGGGACCAGACAATTTGCACCCAAGAGTGCTCAGAGAATTGAGCGATGTCCTGGTGAAACCGTTGGCTGAGCTATTCAATCTCTCCCTAAGTAAGGGGAAAGTTCCCCTGGACTGGAAATTAGTTAATGTCGTACCACTGCATAAAAAGGGTTGCAGGGCAGAGGCTGCGAATTATAGACCGGTGAGTCTCACATCAATAGAGTGCAAACTCATGGAAACACTAATTAAAAGTAAATTGGACACAATCTTGAATGAAGGGAATCTTCGGGATCCCAGTCAGCATGGATTCACCAAGGGTAGGTCCTGCCAATCCAATCTCATCAGCTTCTTTGACTGGGTAACAAGAAAGTTGGACTTGGGGGAGTCTTTGGACGTCGTGTACCTGGACTTCAGGAAAGCTTTTGACAGTGTCCCACACCGCAGGCTGCTAAGTAAGATGGAATCGATGGGGTTAGGAGAGACACTAACTGCATGGGTCAATGATTGGCTGAGTGGCAGATTTCAGAGGGTGGTGGTTAATGGTACCCTCTCTAAAACATCGGAGATGACCAGTGGAGTGTCGCAGGGCTCGGTCCCGGATCCACTCCTTTTCAACATATTCATAGGGGATCTGACTCAAGGGCTTCAAGGTAAAATAACACTATTCGCCGATGACGCCAAACTATGTAATATAGTAAGTGAATGCAGTTTACAGAATTATATGGCGCAGGACCTGCTTACATTGGAAAGTTGGTCCTCAACCTGGCAGCTAGGCTTCAATGCTAAGAAATGTAAGGTCATGCACCTCGGAAGCGGAAATCCATGCAGGACGTACTTCTTGAATGGAGAAACTTTAACTAGGACTTCAGCAGAACGAGATTTAGGAGTAATCATCAGTGCAGACATGAAAACTGCCAATCAAGTGGAGAAGGCTTCATCTAAGGCAAAGCAGATATTGGGTTGTATCAATAGAAGTTTTGTCAGCCGAAAGCCTGAAGTCATAATGCCGTTGTACAGGGCCATGGTGAGACCTCATCTGGAATACTGTGTGCAATACTGGAGGCCACATTACGGTAAAGATGTGCGCAGAATTGAATCGGTTCAGCGGACGGCCACCAGGATGATCTCGGGGCTCAAGGGTCTCTCGTACGAAGAGAGACTGAACAAATTGCAACTCTACACTCTCAAGGAACGTAGGGAGAGGGGAGACATGATCGAAACATTTAAGTACCTCACGGGACGTGTCGAAGTGAAAGATGATATTTTCTTTCTCAAGGGACCCTCGGCCACAAGAGGGCACCCACTCAAACTCAGGGGCGGAAAATTTCATGGCGACACCAGAAAGTATTTCTTCACAGAGAGAGTGGTTGATCACTGGAACAAGCTTCCAGTGCAGGTGATCGAGGCAGACTTTAAGAATAAATGGGATACACATGTGGGATCCCTACGAGGGTCAAGATAAGGAAATTGGGTCATTAGGGCATAGATAGGGGGTGGGTAAGCAGAGTGGGCAGACTTGATGGGCTGTAGCCCTTTTCTGCCGTCATCTTCTATGTTTCTATGTATATCAGTTAAAACTTGTATACATCACTTGAATTTCTTCCTAATATCATCTTAAATACATAAATTTTTACCCTCCCCACAAATATTTTAATCCCCCCTCCCCCTACGTATAAATGTTCTTTCAGTGGAAAATGATGTCTAATCCTTGCAATAATTTGTCAATGGCCCCAAATCTTTTTAAAATTATAATTCCCTTTTTGTATGGCAATTATTCTTTCCATTTTGTAAATGTGGCACAACGAATTCCACCAGAAGGTATAGTTAAGTCTACTGTAATTTTTCCAATTACTGGTGATATGTTGTATGGCGACTCCTGTCATAATCAATAAAAGTTTATTATTGCTTGATGAAATTTGACTTTTTGTTCTCATTGACATACCGAACAGAATTGTATCATATGATAATGCTACAGGTCGACTAACCCAGAAGAGGAGGTTAGAAAGATTGTAGCAAAAGAGAAGAAACTAAAGACTGAAGCACAGGGAAAGGAAATGAAGATAAGAAAATACCAGGATCTAAATTGCATATATACTAATGCAAGGAGCCTAAGAAACAAAACCATGGCCAATGAAGAGGACATAGACATCATTGGAGTCGCTGAAACATGGTGGAATGAGGAAAACAAATGGGATACAGCACTGCCGGGGTACAAGCTCTATCGCCAGGACAGGTCAGGACAGAAAGGAGGTGGAATAGCCCTATACATAAAAGAAAGCATACAATCTACAGCAGAAACGACTAACAAGCTGGAATCGCTATGGGTTAAAATACCGGGAAGGAAAAGGCCTGAAATAAAGATGGACCTATACTATCGTCCACCCGGGCAAACCGGAGATATCGATGAAGCCGAGATGAAGCGAGAATGCAAAAGCGGTAACACGGTTATTATGGGAGACTTCACCTACCCCGGGATAGACTGGAGTCTTGGAAGCTCAAGATACGCTAGGGAGACAGAATTCCTGGAGGCTACACAGATTGCTTCATGGAGTAACTTGTTAAAGAACCGATGAGAGGAAATGCCACTCTGGATTAGAGGTCTGCACGGGAACGGGGATCGAAGGAATCCTGCGGGTCCCGCAGGGATCCCCCCTGGCCCACGGGGATGCCCCCCCTGGCCCATGGGGACGTCCCCTTGGCCTACGGGACTCCCATGGGGATGAAAATAGGCGTACCTAAATTCTGGCAATGCAGGCATGCAGCTGAGACAAGTCTGGCGTCACGGCAGAAACAGCCATGCTGAGCAGTAAGCTCAGCACATACACAGCTGAAAGCCTTGCTTGCTTATTGGTCCTGTAGCATGGCGGGGCAGGATCAGCAAACAAGGCTCTCAGCTGTGTACGTGCTGCTTGTTTTCTCTATGGCTGCAGACCTCCCTTCTTTGGGGCACCAGACCTCCCTCATACAAAGGCCGGGAATGCAGTAGGGGATGCCTCGGTAGGCTGGACTTCATCACGGCACCGGCTCACTGCTCAGCCACTGGGAAGCCAGATTTGGTCCTGTTCTGAGTAGAGGACTCTTTGGGTGAGGGGAGGAGGGGCTTGTTTGCGCCATCGTGCTGGCTCACCATTCTGCCGGCAAAAGCACAGAGTCTGTCTCATTCTAGGGGGAGAAAACCTAGCAGGGACCTGGCTGAACCACAATACTGGCTTCTAGAAAGTACAATGGATTGGGAAGGGTCTAGCAGTGTGTGGCACCATTTGGACCCATGTAGACTTGCACTGCCATTCTGATGCTGACATGAGGTCCTTTTCTATCCAGCATCTTCCCTCTCCTCCATTTCCATCCAGCATATGCCATCTCTCTCTCTCTCTTTCTTCTTTCCATCCAGCATCTGCCCCTCCCCCTCTTTCCATCCAGCATCTGCCCGTCTCCTGCTTCTGCCCAGCATCTGATCTGTCTCCTCTCTTCCTCCTTTCTGCCCCGACATCCGATCCATCATCCACCCTTCTTTCTCCCCCTTCCATCCAGTATCTGCTTCATTTCTTTCTCCCCCTTCTATTCAGTGTCTGCCCCATCTTTCTCTTTCCTCCCTTCCATCTGCATCCTCCCCCTCTCCTCCTTTCCATTCAATGTCTTCCTCCCCTCGCCTTTTCTTTACATCCATCATCTGTCTTTTTCTCTCTACCCAGGCATTCCAGCTTATCTTATCTTTCCCCTTTCATCCAGTGTGTCTGATCCCTCCCCCTTTCTATCTATAGTCTATCTCCTCTCACCTCCTACATCCAGTATCTACCCCCTCCCACCTGACACCTCAGCCGCCGCCAGATTGATGCAAAGCCTTCCCTCCAATGTAAGCTCTTGACTTCGGAAGAAAACTTCTAGGTCAGCTACATATGGCATGCTGCCTCCAACCCCTACTGTTATCTGGACTCGAATGAAGTGGTGGGAGGGAGTGCATTCTTGGACACAGAAGTCATGAACTGGGGAGAGAGGAAGGGAGGGAATAGAAAGGGAGAATTGAGCATGGGTGTGTCAGTGAGCAGGAAAGAGAGATGATTGTGTACATAAGGCGAATGGAAGAAAAAGGAGAATTTTTGGTCGTAGGGAGGGAGGTACAGAATATGATAGGGAAGAAAAAGATGACAGTGAGAAATGTGGTGGCAAGGGAACAATGGGACAGATTAAAGGGATGCAAGAGGGAGGAATGTTGGACAGTGGTGAAGGGAATGGAGGGAGAGATGTGGCATGGTGCTGAAGGAGGGCAGGCACGAAAGATGAGAAAGGGATAAATGCTGGACCATGGTAGGAGGAACCAATGGACAGCAACAGAAGAATTTACAGAAGATGGGAAAGTGGAAAAAAGAAACCGGGACCAACTTGATGGAAAAATAAGTTTCCAGACAACAAAGGTAAAAAACAGAATTTATTGACTAAAATGTTAACTTTGGGAAATGTATATAGCAGATGTCTTTGTATTGTGTTCAAAAGAAAATGAAATGCATTTCTGGTTTTATTTCTACAGTGTTGAAGTACTTGCTGACCCTTGCTGTGACTGGTGGGGAATCCCAAGCACCGCCAGCAAAGGACCTTCTCTAGACACGGCCAGAACTCCCCTCCACTAAGCACAGCAGTCGCTGGCAACATCCATGAGCTACTAAGTTTCCAGCATCTGTGACTCAGGGACGCTACTGCTGCCTGCCAAGCTTGGCAAAAGGGACCCCCAGCCAACTGCAAAGGAAATCCTCAGCTGACAGCTTGGGGGGTTCTCATCAGCTGAGTATTTATATTTTATGTTTACATTAGAGGTTCTGGTAGAAACCCATTTACAAAGTATGTATTCTTCCCAATTAATATTTCCAAATTCATAAAGTCTCTTTGCTTATTTGTAAATGGGTCTCTACCTGAGCCTTTAATTTAGTAGCATAATTAAATAACTATTTCTGAAGTTTATAGGGACGGGCGGAGATGGAGGGGATTCCTCGCGGGGACGGGTGGGGACGGAGGAATTCCTCACGGGGACGGGTGGGATTTTTGTGGGGACGGGTGGGATTTCTGTCCCCACGCAACTCTCTACTCTGGATCTAATACTAAATGGGTTAAGGGGACTTGCAAAGGAAGTGGACGTAGTGGGACCCTTGGGAAACAGCGATCATAATATGATCAAGTTCAAGGTTGAGGTTGGAATACCGAAAGGAAAAAGAAACATAGCGACAACTTTTAACTTCAGGAAAGGAAGCTATGAAGCAATGAGGGAAATGGTAATGAAGAAACTTAGGAACACATCCAAAAAATGGCAAACGGTAGAACATGCTTAGTTTTTTTTCAAGGACACAGTGAGCGAGGCACAAAATCTATATATCCCTAGATTCAGAAAGGGGTGCAAAAAGAGTAGAACAAAACACCCGGCATGGATAACTAAAATAGTGAAGGAAGCGATAGGCAATAAGAAAAATTCATTCAGGAAATGGAAAAACGACAAAACTGAGGGGAACTGGAAAGAGCACAGGAAGTATCAAAAAGAATGTCACCGTGTGGTTCGAAAAGCCAAAAGAGAGTATGAAGAGCGGCTAGCCAGGGAAGCACGAAATTTCAAACCGTTCTTTAGATATGTTAAAGGGAAGCAGCCGGCTAGGGAGGAGGTGGGACCGCTGGACGACGGTGACAGGAAGGGAGTGGTGAAGGAGGAGAAAGAAGTGGCAGAAAGACTTAACATGTTCTTTTTGTCTGTATTTACAAATGAAGACACAACCAACATACCGGAACCTGAGCAAATCTTCAATGAAGATCAAGCAGAAAAATTAACATCCATGGAAGTGAGCCTTTAAGACGTACGCAGTCAAATAGAAAAATTAAAAACTGACAAATCCCCAGGTCCGGATGGAATCCATCCAAGGGTTCTGAAGGAACTAAAGGAGGAAATAGTGGAACTACTGCAGTAAATTTACAATCTATCCCTGAAAACAGGCGTGATCCCAGAGGATTGGAAGATAGCCAACGTTACGCCCATCTTTAAAAAGGGATCAAGAGGTGACCTGAGAAACTACAGACCGGTGAGTCTGACCTCTGTTCCGGGGAAAATGGCAGAAGCACTGATAAAAGAAAACATCGATGAACATCTTGAAAGAAACGAACTTCTGATAACCAGCCAACATGGGTTCTGCAAGGGGAGATCGTGCCTAACAAACTTATTGCACTTCTTAGAAGGAATTAACAAACGGATGGATAGAGGAGACTCCATAGACATCATATATCTAGATTTCCAGAAAACCTTTGACAAGGTACCCCATGAACGCCTACTTCAGAAACTGAACAACCATGGGGTGGAAGGAGACATACATAGATGGATCAGAAACTGGTTGGCGGGTAGGAAACAGAGGGTAGGAGTGAAGGGCCACTACCCAGACTGGAGTGTCCCGCAGGGCTCGGTGCTCGGGCCGCTGCTATTTAATATATTCATAAATTACCTAGAAACAGGGATGAAGTGTGAGATAATAAAATTTGTGGACGACACCAAACTATTTAGTGGAGCTCGGACTAAAGAGGAAACATAGAAGATGACGGCAGAAAAGGGCTACAGCCCATCAAGTCTGCCCACTCTGCTTACCCATCCCCTGTCTATGCCCTAATGACCCAATTTCATTATCTTGACCCTCGTAGGGAGGACTGCGAAGAATTGCAAAGGGACTTGAAACAAACTAGGGGAATGGGCAACGAGATGGCAGATGAAGTTCAACGTTGAGAAATGTACAATACTACATGTGGGAAGCAGAAATCCGAGGTACAGCTATACGATGGGAGGGATGTTACTGAATGAGAGTACCCATGAAAGGGACTTGGGGGTAATGGTGGACATGACAATGAAGCCGACGGCACAGTGTGCAGCAGCTGCTAAAAGAGTGAACAGAAAGCTAGGTATAATCAAAAAGGGTATTACTACCAGAACGAAAGAAGTTATCCTGCCGTTGTATCGGGCGATGGTGTGGCCGTATCTGGAGTACTGCGTCCAATATTGGTCGCCATACCTTAAGAAGGATATGGCGTTACTAGAGAGGGTTCAGAGGAGAGCGACACATCTAATAAAAGGTATGGAAAACCTTTCATACGCTGAGAGATTGGAGAAACTGGGACTCTTTTCCCTGGAGAAGAGGAGACTTAGAGGGGATATGATAGAGACTTACAAGATCATGAAGGGCACAGAGAGAGTAGAGAGGGACAGATTCTTCAAACTTTCGAAAAATAAAAGAACAAGAGAGTATTCGGAAAAGTTGAAAGGGGACAGATTCAAAACGAACGCTAGGAAGGTCTTCTTTACCCAATGTGTGGTGGACACCTGGAATGCGCTTCCAGAGGGTGTAATAGGGCAGAGTACGGTACTGGGGTTCAAGAAAGGATTGGACAATTTCCTGCTGGAAAAGGGTATAGATGGGTATAAAGGATTACTACACAGGTCCTGGACCTGTTGGGCCGCCGCGTGAGCGGACTGCTGGGCATGATGGACCTCAGGTCTGACCCACCAGAGGCATTGCTTATGTTCTCTTGTCCAAGCTGAAGAGCCCTAACCGTTTTAGTCTTGCCTCATACAAGAGGAGTTCCATCCTCTTTACCATCTTGGTTGCTCTTCTTTGAACCTTTTCTAGCGCCACTATATCTTTCTTGAGGTAAGGACACCAGAATTGAACGCAATACTCCAAATGAGGTCACACCGTGGAGCGATACAAGGGCATTATAATATTCTTAGTCTTGTTAACCATCCCTTTATTAATAATTCCTAGCAACCTGTTTGCTCTTTTGGCTGCCGCCACACATTGGGCGGAAGGTTTCATTATATTGTCTATGATGATACCCATATCGTTTTCTTGGGCGCTAATCCCCAAGATGGACCCTAGCATTCGGGAACTATGATTCAGGTTATTTTTCCCAATGTGCATCACTTTGCATTAAATATCATCTGCCATTTGGACGCCCAGTCTTCCAATTTCCTAAGATCTGCCTGCAATTTTACACAATCCGCATGCGTTTTAAGAACTTTGAACAGTTTAGTGTCATCTGCAAATTTAATCATCTCACTCGTCGTTCCAAAATCCAGAGCATTTATAAATAAGTTAAATAGTACTGGTCCCAGTACAGACCTCTGTGGCACGCCACTGTTTACTCTCCTCCGTTGAGAAAAATGACCATTTAACCCTATCCTCTGTTTTCTATCCGATAACAAATTCCTAATCCACAACTGAACTTTGCCACCAGCCAGCTGGCCTGCCTCTTCAAAACAGCCGACCTTCCCCTCTCCGGTGCATCCTGGGAGACGCCTAAGGCTCTGATTGGCCCAGGTTGTTTAACGCCCCTCCTATGGGTGGGGCCTTATGGTGTCTGGGCCAATCAGAGCCTTAGGCCCCTCCCCGGATGCACCAGGATGCACTGGGGAGTGGCTTAAGGCTCTGATTGGCCCAGGTTGTTTAAGGCCTCTCCTTTGGGTTGGGCCTTATGCGTCTGGGTCAATGAGAGCTTTGGCCCCTTCCCCCTTGCATCCCAGGATGCACCGGGGAGGAGAAAACTCACCAGTTTGAAGAGGCGGGCTAGATAGCCAAAGGGAGTAGCCATCCCTAGGGCTAGTCCTCTCAAAAAAAGTAAATGGGGAGGTTGTCGGAGGCTCGGGGAGGGGGGTTGTGTGGCAGCAGGAATGCATGGCTCGTAGCCAACTCTCCTGCTGCCGAAGGAAGTTCGGGAGGGGTGTTGGTTGGATGGGTAAGATTGGGCATCTCGCCCACTGTTTTTTCTCATTTATTCTGCGCATGTACCCATCACTGTAACCAGCGATGGGCTCATGCAAATTTAGTGAGTCTCCACTACTCTCCACCAACCTCATTTGCATGAGCATTTTTTTGAGAATGACTCGCTTTTTTACCATCACTACTATAATGACTGCAACAGTAATCCATCAGGTTTTTTTACATGGTTTTTTTTTTTTTTTAGATCTAGCCCTTAATGAATATATACTACATTGTATAAATTGTTTTTGTTATCTCTTTTTTAATATTTTGCATCACTGAATAAACATCAACATCTTCACTGTAATTGCAGCTCTTAAGATCCAGCTTTTTAATTTGATTTTGTGACATCCAGGGAGACCTTGATTTGACTGTGCACTTACTATTTTTTGCCTCCTTCTTTCATTCTATTTTCTGATTTTTTCCTTTGTTTCATTAATTGGCGTTCTTTTCACTTTCTATTGTAAACCGCTTTATGTATCGAGACAGGTGGTATAACAAATGAAATAAATATAACAAAAAAACCAAACAAACCTTACCTTCTTCAAGATACTGCCACCAAAGTGAGCACGAATGCAAATACAACTGAAGGTAATGCGATCCACTGGGCAGGAGCTGGCATTCTACAGGAAAAGAAATGCAATTCTGTAATCCCACATTTCAGCAACCATTCCTAACTCGAAATGCTGCTGCTGTACCCAAAAGGGGGAGGGGGAAGAGTCATGCTGCTGCACCCAATTAGGGGGGAGGGGGAAGAGAAATGCTGCTTCTGCTGTACCAAATTGGGGGAGGAAAGAGAAATGCTGATGATACTGTACTCAATGGGGGGAGGGAAAGAGAAATGCTGTTGCACCTAATTGGGGAGAGAGAGGGAAGGAGGGAGAAGGAAGATCAGGAAAAGGAGGAAAGAGATGCAAAGACCATGGGAGGGAGGGAAAGGAGATACGATACCATGGAATGGAAGAGAGAGATGTCAGGGCATATGGGGGGGGGGCAGCAGGGCCAGATTAAAGGATAGGCCCAGTAGGCACAGGCCTAGGGCCTGAAATGGTCAGGGGAGTCCCGCCAGTGCTGTGCTTTGGGGCCTCAACCTTGCTGGATTCGCTGGTAGCAGCAGCCTCATCATCATCCCAGGCGCCCCCCCCAACCCGATCTGACCCTCCTATCTCTCCCTCCTTCCCTCATCAGTGACGTGCCAGAGGGAATCATGGCAGGAGAAAGCCCTGAAGCAGCCTGCTTAGAGTAGAGCAGTGCTGTTTAGAGTCTCGTGATGGAAGGGAGGGAGAGATAGGAGGGTCGTGGGGGGGGGGGGAGATAGTAGCAGTCTACCCCGGGTGCTCGGCCTGGCATCATGAACTTCTTCGGCTAGCAACAGCATTTACAATTCACTGCTGTTGCCAGCTTCAGGCCTTCCTCTCTGCTGGGTCCTGCCTACTTCTGTTTCTATGAAGGCAGGACCCGACAGAGAAGGCCCGAAGCTGGCAACAGCAGCGAATTGTGAATGCTGCTGCCTGAAGAAGTTCATGACGCCAGGCCTTGGGTGACAGAAGGAGGAAAGGGAGCAGAGGGGGGAGAGACTTGCTGCACCCAACTGGAGGGAGAAAGAAGATGAGGGAGGGAATAAAAAGAGATGCCAGGGATTGGAGGGAAAGAGGAAAGTATGCCAGATCAAGGGAAAAGGAAGGGGGAAAGGAAGGAGAAGATGTCAGAGCATGGAGGGGGAGGGAGAAATGGAAGAAAAGGAAAGAAGTGAGATGCCAGAGAATCAGGGAAGGGAAGATACCAGACTGTGGGGTGCGAAGGAAAGAAAGAAGAGAGAGTTGCCAGAGCATAGGGGACGGGGTATTGACAGAGAGAGAAAAATGGAGAGGTGGCAATCATGTACAAAGGAGAAGAGAAGGGGCACAGGATAGACAGTTTATTGAAGAAGCATAAAAAGAGAAATAGCATTGCCAGCTCACTCAAGAGAAACCTCAACAGGAGAAACAGAATGGCAGTCTCACTGAAGAGAAACCTCAACAGGAGAAAATAAAGTTCCAGTCACAGCCAGAATTCAGGAGCTGGGAGATGGAGAATACTGGATAAACAGGAGGAGTGCCAGCCAATAGGACCACCTGTTAATCAGTTCTCTATCTCCGCCTGCTGGTAGATATGGGCTATCCCATTGGGCTCTGGATTCATCTGCTGCTGTTGCTAGGGAAATGACAATTTTGCATGAGGTAAAACTCTTTATAGTTTATAAATCTTTCTTTTTGGCTAAGTCTTAATAATAATATTGTCATTTATAGCTAAAGACATATGATCAAGAAACTTTTATTTTACTTTTGTGATTGTGATAAACATACCGAGAGCCTCAAACTAGTACCTGGCGGGCCGCGAGTTAGAGACCACTGGTCTATAGCCACAAATTACATATTATATGCAAAATTATACAAATGTCAACCAACTTCTTAATTTGTATTTAATTCTGTAAACGTAGTACATTTCTTGGGTCTTGATATTTTGTCTTTTGTGGCACTTACAAAATAATAATAACAGTTTATATACCACAGGACCGTGAAGTTCTATTCGGTTTACAAAGATTAAAAGATGGTACAAATTGATTGAACTTAACAGAGGTGGAAGAAAGTGGTTAATAGGTGAAGAGAACCGTTATTGAAGAGAAAGAGTTGTACGGGTCAGTTGTCTAGATACTTCAGGAACAGATATGTTCTTTGGCGCTTCCTGAATTCCTCATAAGTAGTGGGCAAAAGCTACAATTTTTGCCTCAAAATTTGTTGCAATAGAGTCCTTGGGATCTCCTAATGTAAATTCTTGCACCTCAGGAGGCAGTTATAGGGGAAAACACCCTCCAGGGATTCAAGACAAAGTTAGACAAGTTCCTGCTGAACCAGAACATACGCAGATAAGGCTAGTCTCAGTTAGGGCACTGGTCTTTGACCTAAGGGCTGCCACATGAGCGGACTGCTGGGCATGATGGACCACTGGTCTGACCCAGCAGCGGCAATTCTTTTGTCCTTGTGTCACGTGCTGTGTGGGGAAGGCGATAGTGCGAAGCTCAACCTCACCTCTGCTTAAGCAGATGACCAAATGCTCAGCTAGCCCGTCGAGGCAGCCTTCTCTTTTTTTCAGGGCTCAGCACAGCTGAAGATTTCACACAAACTGATGTGGACCTTCCGCAACTCAGGAAACAAAGTGAAGTCATCTAAAAGTGACTCTGTGCCCCAGGGGTCTGGAGGCTTTCACAGACTTCATGAACTATCTATAGCAGGCATTTCAGAGCAGCCATTCTTTGCCTGCACATTCCCACTCCACCTCAGACTTATCCCTTAGCCGGCACTGCTCCGGAGGGCATGGCTTCATCGAAGTCTGCCGAAGTTCCAGGGCAGGCTGCCCTTGACCTGGGATATACTTATGATAATGACCAGCTTGCTGACCCCTTGTTTTCAGGTGCAGCCTGGGGATCCGGGGCTGTATGCTGGATCTTCTGATCCCTCAGAAGCTTTAAACCCAGGGGATAATTCAACGGTTCTACATTTATTTAAGTCTGTGACTTTGCCAGACTTCATTTCGGAGTCTATGGAGGAGTTGAAATTAGGTCACTCAGCCGGCTCCATCCACTTCCTCTTTGTGGCTATGTGGTGTGTATTTGAAGTCCTCCTCCTTTTCCTGGCAACCTGATATGAACATTCTGATCTCAGAGAAGGGAGACTCTCCAGAGTACTCTTAGGGTTGCGAGGGCCATGTCTCATCTCTATCCTATGGCGAGAAGTGCCAGCAGCTCCTTGGTCAGCTCTTTGGTAGCACAGTTGACTAAGCGCACCTCCATTTCTAGTGAGGACAACAGAGGGGGAAAAAAAAAGCTTCGACCATCACTACACCTTAGTACATAACCACAACCTAGTCTACCAACAATTCACGAGAACACACCACTTGAACACATGAAGGGGGCTTTGCCCTAGCATCAGCAATTCTTGATGACATCACATGCCTGTGGTTTCAGCCTTTGCCTGAAGAAAAAAAAAACAAAAAAACACACCGACTTTACTTTTAAAGGAGCCGCCTTTAACTCAATCAACTGTAGCTCAGATATTTATATGAAGACAGGAAAGAGAACACGATTAAATAGAAACATAGAAGATGACGGCAGGAAAGGGCCACGGCCCAACAAGTCTGCCCACTCTAATGACCCACTCCCTAAATTCTTCCCTGAAGTGATCCCACATACTTATCCCATTTTCTCTTAAAGCCCAGCGTGCTGCTGGCCTGAATTACCTGCAGTGGAAGACTATTCCAATGATCAACCACCCTTTCGGTGAAGAAGTACTTCCTGGTGTCACTATGGAATCTCCCACCCCTGAGTTTCAACGGATATCCTCTTGTCACCGTAGGTTCTTTAAGAAAAAAGATATCCTCTTATACCTCAATACGGCCCGTGACATATTTGAACGTCTCAATCATGTCTCCCCTCTCTCTGCGCTCCTCAAGTGAGTATAGCTGCAACTTACCCAGCCTTTCCTCATAAGGGAGATCCTTGAGTCCTGAGACCATCCTGGTGGCCATTCGCTGAACCGAGTACATTCTCTGCACATCTCCAGAATTGTACACAATATTCCAGATGAGGTCTCACCAAGGATCTGTACAACGGCATTATAACTTCGGTCTTCCGGCTGACGAAGCTTCTTCGGATACAACCCATCATTTGTCTAACCTTGGATGAAGCTTTCTCCACTTGATTGGCAGACTTCATGTCTTCGCTAATGATTACTCCCAAGTCCCGTTCTGCTGTGGTTCTTGCTAAGGTCTCACCATTTAGGGTGTAACTTCTGCATAGATTTCTGTTGCCAAGGTGCATGACCTTACACTTTTGGGCATTAAAACTTAGTTGCCAAGTTTAGGACCAATGTTCCAGTAAGAGTAGGTACTGCGTCATGCAGTCTGGCACTGTGCTTTTGCTTACTATGTTGTATAGTTTCGCGTCATGGGCAAATAATGTAATTTTCCCTCGAAGCCCTTGACCAGGTCCCTTACGAAGATATTAAATAGGATCGGACCCAAGACCGAACCCTGCGGCACTCCACTGATCACTTCTGACGTTTCAGAGAGAGTACCGTTCACCACCACCCTCTGAAGTCTACCACTGAGCCAGTCTTTTACCCATGCAGTTAACGTTTCTCCTAATCCCATCGAACTCATCTTGCTCAATAACCTGCGGTGTGGGACACTATCAAAAGCCTTACTGAAGTCCAAGTACACGACGTCCAGGGACTCCCCCATATCCAGCTTTTTTGTTACCCAGTCAAAGAAGCTGATCAGATTGGATTGGCAGGACCTTCCCTTCGTAAGTCCATGTTGATGGGGGTCTCGTAGATTCTCGTCATTCAGGATCGTATCTAATTTGTGTTTGATTAGTGTTTCCATAATTTTACACACTATTGATGTGAGACTCACCGGTCTGTAGTTTTCAGCCTCCATCCTGCATCCCTTTTTGTGGAGTGGAACGACGTTAGCTGTTTTCCAGTCCAATGGGACTCTTCCTGTACTCAGGGAAAGATTGAAGAGCGCGGATAACGGTTCCGCTAGGACATCACTCAACTCTCTAAGCACCCTGGGATGTAGTTTGTCAGGTCCCATAGCTTTGTTCACTTTGAGCCTTGAAAAGGAGATAATTTTCAGAGACAGAAAAACAGACAAAAAAAAGAAGCTGACACACCGCTTCTGGAAGGTTCTTGCTAATAATAGGAAAGTAACAACATCTCTTCAACCGTGGTTTTAAGTTTCTCTACACACTCCATGCCTCCACCCATTCAGGCTTGCGCAAGGTTTTACGCCTTGGCTGGGTAAGCTTTAGGGTAGCGCATACGCTCTTCTCTCCAGTTTGGCTTGTCTCACGGGCCCGTTGGACATCAGGAACGCAGGCGCATAAGGAAGCAGAGCAGCATGAGTGGCAAAGAGGAGTAAAACAGAGTGTGTCTCGCGTGCAGTAGCAACAGGCAGCATGGATCTCCGGCAGTTGCAGGGTTGGTCACCAAATCGGCCAGGCCGATTTTTTTTTTTTGAAAACAAACGATTTGAAGCGGAAATCGGGCAGCACTAATCCAGACTCAAAGCCCACTTCTTTAAAGATATTTTCAATCTGAAAGTCCAACCCACCTTCTAAGCACCAATATCTGTCTTATCATTTCCTCTGTAATTCCCCCACCTGAGCCCTTTGTACTGATGCACCTTCTTGTCCAGTTTGTCTATCTTGAATAGATTGTAGGCTGCTTTGTTCAGGGACCGTCTCTTCTGTGTTTTGATGTATAGCACTGCAAATGTCTAGTAGCACTATAGAAATGATTAGCAGTAATAGAAGCACAACAAAGGTAGAAGAAAAACATTTTATTTTAAATGTTTTAAATGGAATACGGCTAAAAATTAGCAAAACTACTGTTTAAATTTTCCAAATAAAACTTGCAGAATTTGCTCATTTTGGGTGAAAAATTTTGAATTTTTGTGCGCAGAATTCCGCCAGGAGTAAACTATAAAATATTAGTGTTTGCTCAACAAAAAATGCTTAGCTATGAAGAATTCTATTAGATTTTAATCTATCCAATCATTGAATGCATAAGAAAAACTTCCATACCTTGGACCATTCCAATATGCAGTCAAGACAGAAGTAATGGGCACAGTTCTCGGGTGTCCCCACCACCTGGTCCCTGAAGACATTGAGGCAGATGGGGCAATTTTCTGCATCTTCATCAGAGCTCAGAGCTGCACACTTTGCTGACTTGTTATCTGCAGATTCCACATGTTCACCAGTGTCTTCTGTTTCTTCCTCAGCACCATCATCGTCATCATCCTCTTCAAAATCTGAAGAATAGAATAATGTCATTTTATTTTTCCACTTCCTGACTTAACCATAACCTGTGAATAGTTAAAATGATTTTAAGTTGTCTTTCCCTCCATTCTCCTGATCTCACCTGACATCTCATCCTATATAATAAAACGCTAGCCGCGCATGCGCACTCAGACCTGCGTGATCTGTAATCCCTGATCTGTAGGTCCGTGGCCAGAGTACATATGCGGCAGAAGATCGGGAAAGCACAGCACAGCCGGCGACTCCCCCCCTCCCGCCCTCACTCACTGCCCCCTCCCGCCCTCACTCACTGCCAAAACCACCACCTCCTCCTTCTCGCCGGCTCACCCGCTTTTCAATGAAGAGAAAAGCCCTGGCTTTGCTGTCTTCTGTCCACTGCGGCCCGCCCTCTCTGACTACTTCCTGTTTCCGCTAGGGTTGGCCGCAGTGGATAGAAGACGCCGCCGATCTCCGTTCCTCCGGAGGGGAGGGGGGAGGGGGGGTCTGGGAGGAGAGGGATCGCGGCCACTCAGCGCACCCAGCGAGGAGCCCAGCGACTTTCCGCTGCCCAGGACCCGAGTCATTTGCCGCCCCCCCCCTCTTCCCTTACCGCGGGCCCGACTGGCGATTTAAGCAGTGTGTGCATCAGTCTTCACATGCTGCTTCGGGCCCTTCTACTGCCCTGATTTGCTCCGGACGTGCCAGAGTAAATCAGGGCAGTAGAAGGACCCGAAGCAGCGTGTGAAGACTGATGCACACGCTGCTTGAATCGCCATGTGTAGTCGGGCCCGCGGGAAGGGAAGGGGAGGGGCGGCAAAGGACTCGGGCCCGCATTTGTAGTCGCGACTGTGGGAAGGGAAAGGGGGTAGAGGAAACGCTAATGCTGCTGCACAGGGAACTGGTGTGGGGGGAGGGAAATGGAAGGGGGAGGGAATGCTGCTTTGCACAGACAGACAGAGGGAGGAAGAGAGACAGAAAGACAAGAAGAAAGACACAGGGGCAGGTGCACAGGGAACTGGTGTGGGGGGAGGGAAATGGAGGGGGAGGGAATGCTGCTTCGGACAGACAGACAGAGGGAGGAAGGGAGACAGAAAGAAAAGAAGAAAGACACAGGGGCAGGGAGATATACAGAAAGACAAACAGACAAAGGGGGCCAGGGACAGAGACAGACAGAAAGAAAGACAGCGGGAGTCGCATCAGGAGGGGTGCGGGATGCCGCAGAGGGAACTTTCCAATGGGTGCAACTGGGCGGCTGTCGGGAGCCTCTGATCAGGGGCAGAGCAAGGTAAGTGTATCATAGGGATAAGAAGGAGGAGGGGGGGAGAAAAAGGAAGGGACGCCTACTGCTGGACAGGGGGAGAAGGAAAGAGGTGCTGATGGACAGGGGGGTGAAGAAAAAGGAACGGAGGCCTAATGTTGGACAGGTGGAGAAGGAAGGTGCTGCTGCACAGGGGGGAGGTAAAACAAAGGGAGAAGGGCTGCTGCTGCATAAGGAGAGCTGTGAAGGGGTGGTGGTTGACACAGGAGAGGTAAAAGGAAGGGAGAATGGACAGGGGGAGCAGGCAAGGGGTAGTGATGGACAGCCAAGGAAAAAGAAAGACAGAAAGAAAGAAAGCGGCTAAGGAGAGAGAGAGAGAAAGAAATAAAGAGAGACACACACACATATATTCTAGCACCCGTTAATGTAACGGGCTATAAGACTAGTATTAATTATATTTCTTTTTGTTGTCATTTCTATTGTTAAAACTTTTTCAGATTTAGCTTGTGCAAATTACATACAGATATTTTCTTGTTCCTAGAGAACTAACAATCTAAATCTGTAGCTGAAGCACTGGAGACATGACTTGCTAAGATCTCAAGTAACATTAGTGGGATTTGAATCTGTGTTCTAACCATCATGCTACTCATCCACTCCTGTGCCCATTTCCCACTCATTATGTTTATTTTGATCCAATCCAGCTAGAAAAGAGGGTTCTGTTGAAGAGTGATAAAAGTGGATATAGCACAATTACTTACCTGTAACAAGTGTTATCCAGGAACAGCAGGCAGATATTTTCAGAGATGAGTGACATCATCCACAGAGCCCTAGTATGGACAGTGCAAAAGTGTACTGTCATTTTAAACTTCTTCAAAAGTCTCACCGATGCCTTCCCACCTGACATTGGCTCACGGAACCATCAGTTCTGTAAAAAAATACTAAGTAGCCAATTAGGGGAGGTGGGAGGGTTGTGAGAATATCTGCCTACTGTCCCTGGATAACACCTGTTACAGGTAAGTAACTGTGTTTATCCCAGGACAAGCAGGCAGCATATTCTCACAGATGGGACTCCCAAATTAATACGAAAGGGATGGAGGGAAGTTGGCATCTAAACAAAGAATAAATTTTGTAGAACTGCTTGGCCGAACCGACTATACAATCTAGAATGATTCTCCAGACAGTAGTAGGATATGAAAGTATAAATTGAGGACCAGGTTGCTGTTTTACAAATGTCCTTATGCTGTGCTGTGACACGACTTTCCAGCAACAGCCCAGCCACAGCATAGCAGGAGATGTAGTCCACTAACCATGTACAGATTGTTCTCTTGGTTACTTGAGTTCCTAGCCTGTTAGGATCGGACAGGAATAGCCGAGTAGAAATTCCATGAGACTTGATCCAATCCAGGTAGTAAGCCAAAGCACGTTTACAGTTCAATGTGTGGAGTTCAGCTTCACCAGGATGAGAATGTGATCTTGAGAAGAAGGCAAGTAGAGCTATATACTGGGATGGGTACAAAGGACAATTCTGTCATGATAGAATATTGTATAGGGTGGATCTATGACAAGTGTTTGAAGTTTATTGTTTGGGTAGTCAATTCAGAGCGGTTTACATGAGCTTCAGTAATGGTGTTACGATACATGAGCTACGATATATGAGCTTTAGTAATGTGTTATTATATAGAGTATTTCTGTAATGGTTATCCATATATGAGCTTCAGATGGTGTTCTTTGAAGGTTTTGGTGCTTTTGGGCATCAAGGTATGGTGCATTTACATATCCTCTCAGCATGAGTGGTCTTAATTTGGAGCTGCAAAATTTAAACAGAAAGTCTTTTGCATCTTGGGACTTCCGGTGACATCATCGATGCAATGAAGCGTGATTCTGGAGCTCTGTCTCTCCAGGCAATAATTAGCTTCTAATTAGCAGTGAGAAGGATCGATTTTGGCGTATACGGATGTTTGGCCACTCGATGGCTTCGATCAATAAAAAAGCAAGGCCTGACCTGCACACCTATGCCTACCAAATGACAGTCCAGATGGTAGCAGCCTCCCCATTCCAGGAGAACGGCACATGGTGAGGATGCAGAGGGCCAACGGGGCAGATACAGTGGAGGGCCTGGTTTCTCGAACGGAGATGCAGGGCTGGTTTGACGATCTTATGGCAACTATGGTATCTATGCAACAGGAGCTGCATAAAGATGTGGACGCTCTCTGGTGCAAGACATGGGCCAACGCTTGGAGGAATTTCAGGAGCATGTAAATTGACCATGACGAGGAGCTGCAACAACTGCAACAAAAAATGCAATGGCTTGGAGGATAAGTATGAGGAGCTGCTGCTGAAACAGGAGGATGGTGAGAATTGGGCCCAGCGTTGTACTTGGCGGCCTCGAAGTGTACCTGAGCAGCAGACGTTGGCAGTGGAAGAGTTGATGCGGTTCATCTGTGAGAGGTTTTTGTGCACCACTGATCCAGAGCTGGAAGTACCTCGCATAGAGTTTGAGCAGGTTCACCATGTGGTGGGGGCCGCTGCTGTGAATTGCCCCCGTGATTTAATTGTTTGTTTCCATCGCTTCCCCGTGAAGGAATGGGTGTTGGCGGTGGCACACAAACTAGGTCATGTTGACTGGGATGGTGCCAAAACTGAGATAAATATGGATATGTCCGTTATCACCCTCCGTAAGCACCGTGAGTTTCGGGAGGTCAATAAATGTCTGTCAGCTAATAATGTGCATTATATATGGGACTATCCGTTTGACATATCTTTTGCCCTGCAGAATCAGTCGCACAAGGTGGCAACTCCTGGCGAGGCTCAGCAGCTGCTACAGGAGGCTCAACTGTGGACTGATCAGGAGGTTTCATCCTGGCTATCTCAACCTGGACAGAGTGGCCCCCATGCTCAACCACGATGGAGGTGGGGGGAGAAGTCTGGCCAGCGTTTGCACCATCAATCTGACACGGTAGCACATGAAAGGACTGTTGTATTTTCAGGACCTAGTTTTGAACAGATTGTGCCTGGTGCATCAGCACTAGCAGTATAGTGCTTACTGTTGCATGTTTGCAGTGTTAACTTTATTTTCACGAATGACCTGAGCCATGGGGGGTGGGGGCTTATGCACTTGCCTAGTCCTGCTGGCCTCATCCGGGCTTGGAGGGATATAGCTGGATCGTCAATGCATGATCCTACCCTGCTGGTCTGGAGAGGGCGAAGGGTTTAGTTCTTTGTTCTCGAGAAGGAAGTTGTTTGACTGTGTGGGGGATGGGAGGCGGGGGTGGAGGGATGTTCTGTGCAGAAAAGATGACTGACTGCTTGAGGTGTGAGTGGTTCGGGGGGTTGTGTGTGTATGGTCGGGGTACTGAAGAGTGGGGGGCTCAACTGGGCGTCAGTTAATTGCAGCTACAGCTTCTAAAAAGACAAGCGGTTATGAATCGGGGTGGGGTTATTCAAGAGACATTTAAAACGCAAATATGAACATTTAGCTCATCATAAAAACTGTCCCCATGTTATCCTAGCGTTGGAAATATCGCCTGGTAAAAAAAATTTGGGTGGGAATCTTTAAAGCATGCCACCTATCCCCTGAAATACATGAAGTGGTAAAGGATAAGCATGGCAGATTTGCGGTATCCGTAATACACAATAAAAGATCATGACAAGAAAGAGATTGGAGCTCCGAAACTCTCTGAGCCAACGTGACAGCCATAGGGAAAGCAGTCTAGATAGTGAGATCCATCAAGAACGCCTGCTCCAGAGACTCGTAAGGCAGGCAAGCCAGGGAGCGGAAAACCAGATTCAGATTCCATGTCGGATAAGAGAGGCACACAGGACGCCTAAGACGAACCGCGCCCCATAGAAAACAGACTACGTCTGGATGATCCACCAAAGAACCCTTCAAGGCAACATGGCCCAGGCAGGAGAGGCCTGCAATCTGAATCCATAGGGAAACCACTACAAGATCCTTTTTCAGGCCATCCTGCAGAAACTCCAGCACCTGAAGAATCTAGGGATGGCTGGTGCACCAAGGCTGGTACTGAAGGGATACTTTTCATGTGTCTTGCAGTATTCTTTCAACTGTGTTTGAAGTTGTAAATCCAGACTAAATCCAGACATTGTTTGCCTTCTCTTGCTGATATATTACAAGGCCATTGTATGTTTGAGAGATGTGTTTTCTTATTCTGTTGTGAAGTAAATTTAATTGTTTTCTTAGCTGTATTTGTAAGAAAATTTAGATAAGAGGCTCTGACCAAAGCACTTCTAGACCTTGGTCTTAGATAAGTAAAGGATTTGTTATTTCTTTTAAAGTTGCATGCGATATATCTGGTTGGGTTGCCACAGCAATACGCACATAATATTCGACACCTACAGCAAGACTACTTGTCAATGACATTATTACTGACCCAATTTCTATAGAGCGAGGCACTCGACAGGGATGCCCACTGTCGCCCCTACTATTTTTGTTGTACTTGGAACCATTTCTTCGTACAGTGTCTCTGGATCCTGATATTGTGGGTGTGGATTTTGGGAACCACTTGCTCAAAGTGTTAGCCTTTGCGGACGATCTCCTCTTTTTGCTCACGGATCCCCATCATTCTGTCACGCATCTATTGCAAGCGATTGACAAATTTAAATTCTATTCGGGTTTTACGTTGAATTACCAGAAATCTCTGGCATTGGCCAGCCCAATGACACTGCAGCAGACATGGAGAGGCCACTTCCCATTTACATGAGCCGTGGCCTCGATTCGCTATCTGGGGGTTTGGATTCCTAGAGACCTTAGGTCCCTGTACAATTGCAACATCACCCCACTGCTTCATGACACCTCACACCATCTGCAGAACTGGTCCACTTTCCCCTTATCGGTGGCAGGCCGGGTAGCCCTCTTTAATATGGTGCTCTTTCCCAAATGGTTGTACCGATTTCAGGTCCTGCCTCTGCTCTTATCCTATGCCCATAACACACGATTAATGAAAGATTTACAACATTTCCTCTGGGGTGGTAAGCAACCCCGTATGACATTTCTTCGGATGTGTCTGCCTAGGGATAGGGGGGGCTATGGTTTATTAAACATACGTTGGTATGCTATGGCTTGTCAGATGAGACATATTAATGATTGGTTTAGAGGGACCTCTGATTTTTCTGCTACACCACTGGAGCTATCTTTGTTGGCACCGTTTCATGTGAGCTATTACTTGCATGTGGCGGATCCGAGGATGCGTCCTTTGGTATCACACTATCCGATATTTGCGCCAGCTCGGCGAACTTGGAAGTGGATTTGTACAACTGCTAAACTGTCTGCTGGGGTGTCATTATATTTACCTATACAGGGCAATAGAGCTTTTCAGGCGGGGTTGCAGAATGCCGCCTTTCCTAGGTGGAGTGAAAGGGGACTTCAATATCTTTTTCACCTGTTTTCGGAGGAGGGGAGCCTGGCAACATTTGCGGAGCTACGACAAACATTTGACTTACAGCCTACTGATCTATTTGCCTATTACCAGATTCGACATTATATTGTCTCTACCAGTGACCTTTCTTACTGAAGACAGCAGGGATGCTCTTTCGGAACTTTTTAGTCTCTCCGCCCAACAGCGGATTCCACTACGGTTTCACATGGTGGGGATCCGAGACTGTCAAACGGGCACCAATCTGGACATCTTAGCGACAGCATGGGCCGAGGACCTGCAGTGTACCTTAACAGCCCAGCAGCTACAGCGGGTATTGAAGAACATTCAAAAGGTGTCTCCTAACATAACCCACTGGGAACTGCAATTGAAATTTCTTCTGAGACTTTATATTCCACCGGAACGTGCTGCCCGGATGGGAATTACGATATCTCATTCCTGCCCGAAGTGTAACCATGCTCACGCTTCTTTGAGTCATATGTTTTGGGCATGCCCCAAAATTCAACAGTTCTGGAGACACCTTGGACGCTATACTACGTTGCTTTGGGGGAGGCGTTGGCTCCCACAACCGAGGGCGCTATTTGGATTTTATAACATCGCCACGCCCAAACCCAGAGTGCTTTTGCTGGGGAAGAAAGCTATCCTTACCAACTGGCTTTCGCCTGATCCTCCGACCTATGCACAATGGAGATCCCTGATGATAATTCATGCAACGCTGGAGCGGAGACTGGGGGGAGACTTGGAACATGGCCCGGATCGTAGATTTTGTCAGACTTGGGAATGCTTTTGGCAGGACCTTACACCTCGTGCTCGCAGTAGACTTTTGAACCTTTAAGTTTAACTCAGACTCTCAGCTTTTGGCATGGCTCTGGACCCCCTGGGGTGGGGGAGGGATGGGGGGGAGGGGGGTTATGTTTGTACTGTTAATTATGACTGATGATATTTCTGGTACTTGCCTGTTATACTTAAAATAATAAAAATCATTTGAATATAAAGTTGCATGTGATCTGTGTCCATATATGGTTTGCATTTACGTCATATGCTGATGACCCTTACCCATGTAAAATGATATAAAAAGAGATACAGAATATTCAATAAAGCAGACATGTTTGGGAGATATAGGCGTCTGTTTTCTCTTAGATATTGTCCCCGGATGCATCTGCTTGTCAAATGACAGAGTGTGTACGACCATATCGGGCCTTATCCTTTTCAGGTACCACTGCCAAGCTTTCACGCAGGCCACCACCGTGGACTTCAGTTTGCAGTGAAGCAACGTAGCTATCACTGCAGAAGAATAGCCCTGGGCCATCAAAGCCACGCGCTCAAGAGCCATGCCATAAAACTAAAGCAGTCCGGGTCCTGCAGAGCGACTGGCCCCTCCGGATGAGCCGAGGATGGCAGGGTAATTACAGCCCCTGGCCCCGCCGGAGCCACACCAGGTCAGCATACCACGGTTGCCTCGGCCAATCAGGAGCCACCAAGATTACCAGCCTCAGGTGTTCTGCAGCAGACACCCTATCATGGGCTACAGAGGGAACACATACAGAAGACCCTACTGCGTCCAGGCCATCACTGCCGGCCTCTCAACGATGACTGAAAAACTGATCGGCCTTCTTGTTCACCATGGTCGCCATGAGATTGAACACTGGTGCCCCCTATCAGTGCACTATGCATTCAAACGCTTTCTGGGAGAGAAACCACTCTCCAGGGTCCAGTGTCTGGCGACTGAGAAAGTCTGCCTGAACGTTGTCCAAGCTTGCCAGGTGAGCCGCGGAAAGCGCAACCAGGTGTCTTTCTGCCCAGCAAAAGAGCAACCAGGCTTCCACGCTCAGGGAGGCACCACACCCATGCAAACATCACCCCCTTCATGGGCCACAGCACATGTGGAACACGGCTGTGCATCTGACAGCCATCTGCCGCAAACAAGGCATGAATCTGTGTACAATTCTGTAGGCCACATTACCAAAATGATGTGCTGAGAGTTGAGTCGGTTCAGAGAATGGCCACCAGGATGGTCTCAGGACTCAAGAATCTTCCATATGAGGAACAGCTGGCTAAGTTGCAGCTATACTACTCGAGGAACGCAGAGAGAGGGGAGACATGATTGAGACGTTCAAATATGTCATGGGCCGTATCGAGGTGGAAGAAGACATATTTGTTCTTATAGGACCCATGGCAACAAGAGGGCATCCGTTGAAAATCAGGGATGGGAAATTTCATGGCGACACTAGAAAATATTTCTTCACCGAAAGGGTGGTCGAACGCTGGAATAATCTTCCACTACAGGTAATTGAGGCCAGCAGAATGCCAGATTTAAAAAAAATATGGGATAAGCATGTGGGATCTCTTCATGGAGGGACTAGTACACACCCAACTGATGGACTATCTTAATCAGTTCTCTCTTCTACACGAAACCCAATCCGGTTTCAGATCTTTATTCAGCACAGAGATAGTAATTGCAGATATTTTAGACAACCTGCGCCTACTGTTTAGCAGGGGCCTCAATGCATTGGTTATGCAATTCGATATGAGTTCAGCCTTTGACCTAATAGACCACAGGAAAATGCTAAAATGCCTATACGTCATTGGTATCAAAGACGAGGTGCTGAACTGGTTTTGTGGCTTCCTTACATCCCGCATCTATCAGGTACGCTTCAATTATGAGCTTTCAGATACCTGGAGCAAACCATCCGGTGTGCCACAAGGGTCACCATTGTCTCCATTGCTATTTAACGTCTACATGTCCTCACTGAGCTTGCAATTAACTCAGCTGGGGATAAAACTATTCAGTTATGCAGATGACTTTACGATTATAATCCCATTTGTTGACTCTATCTCGGAAACTATTCCCAAGGCTTCAGAAGCCATAAACATGATGGAGCAATGGATGACAAACTTCAAGCTCAAACTTAATTCAGAAAAAACAAAATTCTTCATTACTTCACCACATCCGTTTGACATCAAAACACCTCTATGTATCAATGAACTTAATCACCCCATTCAGCCCACCATAAAGATACTAGGCGTATCCCTAGATCAATGCATTCGATAGTGTACCACACCGCAGGTTACTGAGCAAGATGAGTTCTATAGGATTAGGTAACACATTGACGAAATGGGTTGGGAGCTGGCTTGGAGGTAGGCTCCAAAGGGTGGTGGTGAACGGCACCCCCTCCGAAATGACGGAGGTGATTAGTGGAGTACCACAGGGCTCAGTCTTGGGCCCAATCCTATTCAACATCTTTATAAGAGACTTGGCAGAAGGGCTTCGAGGTAAAATAACATTATTCGCCGATGACGCCAAACTGAGTAATGTAGTGGGCAAATGCACAACAGACGAAGATTCAGTGCCCGACAACATGATGCACGACCTACTCCTACTGGAGCGATGGTCTAGGACATGGCAACTCAACTTCAATGCCAAAAAATGCAAAGTTATGCACCTGGGCAGCCAGAATCCATGCAAGTCTTATACCCTTAATGGCGAGATCCTAGCAAAAACGGTAGCAGAACGAGACTTGGGGGTAATCGTCAGTGAGGACATGAAGTCTGCCAATCAAGTGGAGCAGGCTTCGTCCAAGGCAAGACAAATCATGGGCTGCATACGAAGGGGTTTCGTCAGTCGGAAGTCGGAAGTCATTATGCCATTGTATAGATCCATGGTGAGGCCCCACCTGGAATACTGTGTGCAATTCTGGAGGCCGCATTATCGCAAGGATGTGCTGAGACTGGAGTCGGTGCAAAGAATGGCCACCCGGATGGTCTCGGGACTCAAGGATCTACCATACGAAAAACGGCTTGACAAATTACAGCTATACTCGCTCGAGGAGCGCAAAGAGAGGGGGGACATGATCGAGACGTTCAAGTATCTTACGGGCCGCATCGAGGCGGAGGAAGATATCTTCTTTTTCAAGGGTCCCACGACAACAAGAGGGCATCCGTTGAAAATCAGGGGCGGGAAACTACGAGGTGACACCAGGAAATTCTTTTTCACTGAAAGAGTGGTTGATCGCTGGAATAGTCTTCCACTACAGGTGATTGAGGCCAGCAGCGTGCCTGATTTTAAGGCCAAATGGGATCGGCACATGGGATCTATTCACAGTGCAAAGGTAGGGGAGGGACATTAAGGTGGGCAGACTAGATGGGCCGTGGGCCCTTATCTGCCGTCTATTTCTATGTTTCTATGTTTCTATGTAATGCCTAACCATGAAAGACCAGGTGGACTCCTTAATCAGAAAGGGTTTCTTCACTCTCTGGAAACTCAGATCCATTAAAGCTTATTTTGATACGTCGGCATTCAGAACCCTGGTCCAATCCCTCGTACTAAGTCAACTTGACTACTGTAACATCGCCTACTTAGCCATTTCCCAAAAAAATATGTGACGTTTACAACTAATACAAAATGCAGCGGTCAGACTAATCTTCGGACTAAAGAAATTCGATCATGTATCACCCTACTACTGGCAGTTACATTGGCTACCGATGGAAGCACGCATAAAGTTTAAATTCGCCTGCTTCTGCTTTAAAGCGCTACACGGACTTGCCTCTAAGCCCCTAAATACTTAATTGACCTTTTCTCCTTCTCTGCCAACAGACACAAGAGAAGCTCTCATTCCTACTTCGTTTCCCCCCCAGTTAGAGGTTGTAAACTGAAAAAACACCATGAACACCTTCTTTCACATCAAGCAGCATTGTGGGGTAAAGACCTAGATCAACTGCTTTCGCCCACGACTTATGAGGAATTCAGAAAACGTCTTAAAAACTCAACTGTCCCTAAAGTATCTAGACAACTGACTCACTCATCTTCTTTCTCCTCCATAGTGATTCCTCTGTCCTATTAATCTCTTTCTCCTCAACAACGCATTTCCGGTCCTATTAACTCTCCTCTTCTCCCCTCTTAAATTCAATCAATTTGTACCTCGCTTAATCTATTGTAAACCGCATAGAACTTAACGGTATTGCGGTATATAAACTGTTATTATTATTATTATTATTCATGGAGGAAGTTAGGGGGTGGGTCATTAGAGTGGGCAGACTAAGATGGGCCGTGGCCCTTTTCTGCTGTCATTTTCTATGTTTTCTATGTTTCTAATCTATCCCATCTTGACCTGAGGAGGCCATTTGTTAAGTTTGGAGCAAAAACAAAGCTCCTAACTATAGAAAATATAGTTTTATTCAAATCGGTCGGGAAAAATCCAAGATGGCTGCCACGGGTGCAGATTTTGCAATAAAATAGCCCAGGAAAGGAACAAGAATCCCTAAAAAACAGCGATTTAGGGATTTTAGAGGTAGGGAGTGATAGGATATGCAGTGAAACCACCCAAAACCCCCTTTTTAAGGCCCCCCCAGAATCGCTAAAACAGACCGTCAGTCTGTTACTCACTGCTCCATTGTGCTGAATGGGAGAAAATGCAGGCAATGCTGGAACAGCATGTAGGGAGATCTAAAGCCTCTGGAAGCTGGATTTCAAGTCTTCCGATTGCCCCATCGGCCCGAACACCATGGCTGGTGACCTCCACCACCCTCGGATACATAGCACAACCACCTGGAAGAGGCACAAAGTCCGGCTCTGATCCCAGTCGCACCTCCACGGAACCGATCAGTCTGCATTCCACCCACTAGCAGACAAACCTGGAGTGAGCTAGCTCCTGATATCGGAGCCCCAATCTGACCTGCAGGCTGTCCAGGGGGCTTACTGCAGGGCAGGGAACCCCCCCCCCCAGAAGCAGATGTTCTCCAACAGTCTGCAATCTCCCGCCGCAAGGATGTCCCCGCATGGAACCTCCACAGCACAAGGGCAAACCCACAAAGGAAATACCGAAAAGATAACTGAAAACTAGGAAAAGAAAACACAAGCAGAAGAGAATTATTTAGTGTGGCTGGCATGTAGAAAGCAAGACTAGGGTCCAAAGGGCATGCTCCAGAATATGCTAGCAGAGGGAGGAGTTAAGACTTCAATCATCTGAAGCTTTATACAGTGCCTGGCAGCTAAGAATGCATAAAACCCACTGATCCCTGAATAGGAAACAGAAGATATGGGGCTCTGAACATCATCATTATTTGACAATGCAAATTAAGAGGGAACTAGGAAGATAAAAATTAAGTGCAATTATAATAGTTCATAGTTTTCACAGTTTAGTATTAATAGCCATGTGCTAATTTTCCCCATTAGTATGCCCTTCTGCCACCTATTTTGTAGGCAGTAGGGACTGACACGCTAAAGGGAAAGGGACTGGACTTGTATACCACTTTTTTGTAGTTACACAACCACACTCAAAGTGGTTTACATATATTCAGGTACTTATTTTGTATCCGGGACAATGAAGGATTAAGTAACTTGCCCATGGTCACAAGGAGCAGCTCTGGGATTTGATCCCAAAACCTGTTGGTGCAGAGGCAGCAGCTCTACCACTAGACCAATCCTCACCTGCACCAATCTGTTAGCACACATCAATACCCACACACTAAATAATTAGTGCAGAAAATACCCACTCTCTACCCCCAGCGCTAAAAATTTTAGCACATGAATACTGCATGCACAGCCAAATAGCGCAGGATGACTCGGTGTGCTTCATGGTAATGCCAAGTCAGCGTTTACTGCAGTTTTGTAAAGAGCCCCAAGGGAGCTCATAAGGCAGCAGCTATAGAAAAGTATCAACCATACTCGGAAAAGCCTTTCCTTGGCTCTGAAAATACAGTTCCAAGTTGGGCCTAGTACATCATCCATTTGTGTGGCCAATTCATCTTGCTTTTTAGAAAGTCATAAGCTTCCAAGCTTTCAAAACATTGAGTGTTAAGAAAGACAATGCCCCTACCAGAGCCATCTTCCATGCCTTCAGCTTCCACTTCACTGACTTCTTCAGCTTCATCATCATCATCTGTGTCATTGCCTGAGCTTCCACTGCTCTCCTCTGTAGAATGAAAAAAATGAAAAACATGTCACTTAATTGCCCTATAATCCACCTACAACTGCTCTATCATTTCTTTCCTAATACACAACATACACTGACTCATCCATCTGTCCAGTGTAATGTCATGAGTAATGAAGACAAACCCTGCAACACTCATCCATTTATACATAAAACACAGAGAGGAACAAAACAGACTATGTGGAAGCTCATTCTGCACATGTGACTTAAAACCAGATCTATCACTAGAAGGTTCATTAGAAAGCGAAGGTTCTAGACTAGACAGTGACTCATTCCCATGGCAAACTGTAGAAAAACCATGAAAATGGGTAAAAATTTCATCTATTTACCGCCAGTGTGGGAACAAAGCTAAGATCACAGCTCCCCAATATCCCACCATCTATATATTCCACCCATCACGAGTCTGGTGGCTCCAGCCCCCCAACCCCCTTCACTTGCAGGTCTGGCAGATCCAACCGGCTTCCCTCCCTCTCTGGCACTGGCATATACCTTGTAGGAGATCGAACTAATCTCTACACAGGCCTGCTTGACAGAGCTCATGGCCTTCCCTCTGCCGGGCTTCTTCTTATGATGCAACTTCCTTTCTCTGCAAAAAGAGGAAGTTGCATCATAAGAAGGAGCCTGGCAGAGGGAAGACCGTGAGCACCGTCAAGCAAGCCTGTGTAGAGTTTAGCTCGATCTCCTACGTAGTATGTGCCAAGGAGGGAGGCCAGCTGGACCTTCCAGACCTGTGAGGGAGAGGGGGCTGAACCCGCCAGACCTGCAAAGGGGGCTTGGGGGGAGCTAGAGGTGTCAGCCCCGAGGAAAAGAGAAAGCGAATACAAAGCAAACCAGATACTGGGGCAGGAGAAAAAGGCACAGGAGAGGGAGCTGCGACTGGAGGAAAGGGCACAGGAGGGGACTGGAGCTGAGCAGACTTGGATCGTCGAGAGGATGAAAAACGCCAATATCTGGAAGAACTGGATATACGATGGAGAACAGGATCTGCAATGAGACATACTGATGTTCTTATGCATGGAACATCAGCACGGTACCAGAGATCCAGTATTGGTACCACAGGACCTTGTGGACTTATACTGAGACTGGGCTGGTACCGATGGAGTCAGTATCGGAGCAAGAAGTTTGAACATGTCACTGACTAGGAAAACCGCTTCGAGCTTCTCACGGTACCAGAGCACCGGTATTGTTTAGCATTCTGCCGGTACCATCAGTGTCTTGTATGCACACCTCGATACAGGAGAGGCCAAACATAAGGACAGTCATCGCTTGGTCGGCATCAAGGGACTCGATGCAACAGTCACCTGCGAGACCTGTTGGAAAGATTGTAACTTTTTTGCTGGCTTATCCAATGTTCCCCGACGCTGACACCGATGTTGATGCTTTCAATGTTGAAGGCTGTGATGTTGTCTCGGTGTCCATACTGTGCCATACTGGTGCCAAACAACTTTTCTTGATGAAGCTTTCAACTCTTAATAGAGCAATGGTCAGACCACACTTGGAATACTGTGTCCAACATTGGTCTCCCAACCTAAAGAAAGATATAAAACTGCTGGAGAGGGTGCAGAGATGAGCAACGAAGCTAATAAGAGGTATGGAGAACTTGGAATATGAGGAACGACTGAAGAAACTGGGACTGTTCTCCCTTGAGAAGAGGAGGCTGCGAGGGGACATGATCGAGACGTTCAAAATACTGAAAGGCATCAATAAAATAGAGCAGGAAAATAAATTATTTACATTATCTAACATGACACGGACAAGAGGACTTGGTTTGAAGCTAAGGGGGGACAAGTCCAGGACAAATATCAGGAAGTTCTGCTTCACGCAGCGAGTGGTAGACGCCTGGAATGCTCTCCCAAAGGAGGTTATGAAGGAATCCACTGTGCTAGGATTCAAAGGCAAATTAGATGCACATCTCCTTACGAGAGGCATAGAGGGATATGGGTGACTAAAACTACATCAGGTGCATACCTGACTGGGCCTCCGCGTGTGTGGATCGCCGGACTCGATGGACCATGGGTCTGATCCGGAGATGGCGGTTCTTGTGTTATGTTTTTGCAGGGTAGAGCACCGCGCACAAAATTTGACACAGTGTTCCTGACCAAGACACTGTAAGCACCAACTATGTGGGTCAGTGACAGAAATTTGCTGTTGGCACCTGTAACACTTTTTAAACCCAGTCAGTGGCCAGGACATCAACGGAAAAACTATGTTAGCCAAATTGAATTAAATGGCTGGGGAAAATGAGGAGGCCTCGATTGGAGAAGCCCGTGAGGTGAGAACAGCGAAGAAAAAAAATATCCTAAAATACGCAGAAAAAATACGAGCAAAAAATATGCAGGTGGGATGGCAAAATTTGAACAATATTCAAAAAAATACGACTTCTTAGCTCCACGGAAAAATAAGAACTGAGGAGCTGCGAGCGGTGTTGGGCAGGAAGGCACTTGCACACGCGCAGTGCGGGCAGTTCGGCAACTTTCTCAATTTCTTAAAGTGGCGATGCACTGTCCGTACCAGGGCTCCGTGGATGACGTCACCCACATGTGAGAATATGTTGCCTGCTTGTCCTGGGATAAATAAATATTTCTCTATTTGCTCCATGTGGTCCCTGTTGCTTAGCTGTGGATAAAAGGAATATTTTGATTTTTGGCACTCTCTTAGGTTCATTTTACCCTAGATTTAGGCCTAGATTCACTAAACTTACTGACGATCGCAAAACTCGGCTTCGACCTGATTTACTGAAATGCTGCCTGATCAATCTAATCCAGGGGTGCCCAATACGTCGATCGCGATTGACCGGTTGATCGCTCAGGCGACCCTGGTCGATCGCTGAACCATGCGGTTTCACTTCTGAGCTGTCCGTCTTTCTCTCTGGCCTCCCGCACATCCCTTTACCTAATTTTAGCAGGGAGCAGCCTGCAGAGAGGATCACCAGTACTTTAGCGATCCTTGCAGGTTGCCATAGGCCTCAGGAACTGTCTTCCCTCTGCCGCGATCCTGTCTCCGACGTCAGAGGAGGGGCGGGACCGCAGCAGAGGGACAACAGCTCTTGAGGCCTATGGCAACCTGCAAGGATCACTAAAGCACTGGCGATCCTCTCTGCAGGCTGCTCACTGCTAAAATTAGGTAAAGGGATGTGCGGGAGGTAAGGTAGAAACACGCAGGCCTTGCCTTCGCGGGGGGACGGTGAAGACCTTCGGGGGGGAGACTGTGAAGGCCTTCGGGGGGGGACAATGAAGGCCTTCAGGGAGGGGGACGGTGAAGGCCTTCAGGGGGAGGGGATGATGAAGGCCTTCAGGGGGGGGGAACGATGAAGGCCTTCGGGGGAGGGGACGATGAAGGCCTTCGGGGGGGGACGACGATGAAGGCCTTCAGGGGGGGACGACAATGAAGGCCTTCAGGGGGGAACGATGAAGGCCTTCGGGGGGGACGGTGAAGACCTTCGGGGGGGACGGTGAAGACCTTCGGGGGGGGACGGTGAAGGCCTTCGGGGGGGACGGTGAAGGCCTTCGGGGGGGACGGTGAAGGCCTTCGGGGGGGAGGGTGAAGACCTTCGGGGGGGGACGGTGCAGGCCTTCGGGGGGGACGGTGAAGACCTTCGGGGGGGGGGGACGGTGAAGACCTTCGGGGGGGGGGGACGGTGAAGACCTTCGGGGGGGGGATGGTGAAGACCTTCGGGGGGGGACGGTGAAGGCCTTCGGGGGGGGGACGGTGAAGACCTTCGGGGGGGGGGGACGGTGAAGGCCTTCGGGGGGGACAATGAAGGCCTTCGGGGGGGACAATGAAGGCCTTCAGGGAGGGGACAATGAAGGACTTCAGGGGGGGACAATGAAGGACTTCAGGGGGGGACAATGAAGGACTTCAGGGGGGGACAATGAAGGACTTCAGGGGGGGACAATGAAGGACTTCAGGGGGGGACAATGAAGGACTTCAGGGGGAGGGGACGATGAAGGCCTTCAGGGGGGGGGACGATGAAGGCCTTCAGGGGGGGGGGACGATGAAGGCCTTCAGGGGGGGGGACGATGAAGGCCTTCAGGGGGGGGACGATGAAGGCCTTCAGGGGGGGGGGACGATGAAGGCCTTCAGGGGGGGGACGATGAAGGCCTTCGGGGGGACGGACGATGAAGGCCTTCGGGGGGACGACGATGAAGGCCTTCGGGGGGACGACGATGAAGGCCTTCGGGGGGACGGACGATGAAGGCCTTCGGGGGGACGGACGATGAAGGCCTTCGGGGGGGACGGACGATGAAGGCCTTCAGGGGGGGAGACGATGAAGGCCTTCAGGGGGGGGACGATGAAGGCCTTCAGGGGGGGACGATGAAGGCCTTCAGGGGGGGGACGATGAAGGCCTTCAGGGGGGGATGATGAAGGCCTTCAGGGGGGACGATGAAGGCCTTCGGGGGGGGGGACGATGAAGGCCTTCGGGGGGGGGACAATTAAGGCCTTCAAGGGGGGGGGAGACGATGAAGGCCTTCAGGGGGGGAGACGATGAAGGCCTTCAGGGGGGGAGACGATGAAGGCCTTCAGGGGGGGAGACGATGAAGGCCTTCAGGGGGGGAGACGATGAAGGCCTTCAGGGGGGGGGGGACGATGAAGGCCTTCAAGGGAGGGGACGATGAAGGCCTTCGGGGGGGGACGACGATGAAGGCCTTCAGGGGGGGACAGTGCAGGCCTTCAGGGGGGGACAGTGCAGGCCTTCAGGGGGGGACAGTGCAGGCCTTCAGGGGGGGACAGTGCAGGCCTTCAGGGGGGGACAGTGCAGGCCTTCAGGGGGGAAGGGTGAAAGCCTTCGAGAGGATGGTGAAGGCCTTCAGGGGGGACGGTGCAGGCCTTCAGGGGAAACGGTGCAGGCCTTCAGGGGAAACGGTGCAGGCCTTCAGGGGAAACGGTGCAGGCCTTCAGGGGAAACGGTGCAGGCCTTCAGGGGAAACGGTGCAGGCCTTCAGGGGAAACGGTGCAGGCCTTCAGGGGAAACGGTGCAGGCCTTCAGGGGAAACGGTGCAGGCCTTCAGGGGAAACGGTGCAGGCCTTCAGGGAAAACGGTGCAGGCCTTCAGGGGAAACGGTGCAGGCCTTCAGGGGAAACGGTGCAGGCCTTCAGGGGAAACGGTGCAGGCCTTCAGGGGAAACGGTGCAGGCCTTCAGGGGAAACGGTGCAGGCCTTCAGGGGAAACGGTGCAGGCCTTCAGGGGAAACGGTGCAGGCCTTCAGGGGAAACGGTGCAGGCCTTCAGGGGAAACGGTGCAGGCCTTCAGGGGAAACGGTGCAGGCCTTCAGGGGAAACGGTGCAGGCCTTCAGGGGAAACGGTGCAGGCCTTCAGGGGAAACGGTGCAGGCCTTCAGGGGAAACGGTGCAGGCCTTCAGGGGAAACGGTGCAGGCCTTCAGGGGAAACGGTGCAGGCCTTCAGGGGAAACGGTGCAGGCCTTCAGGGGAAACGGTGCAGGCCTTCAGGGGAAACGGTGCAGGCCTTCAGGGGAAACGGTGCAGGCCTTCAGGGGAAACGGTGCAGGCCTTCAGGGGAAACGGTGCAGGCCTTCAGGGGAAACGGTGCAGGCCTTCAGGGGAAACGGTGCAGGCCTTCAGGGGAAACGATGCAGGCCTTCAGGGGAAACGGTGCAGGCCTTCAGGGGAAACGGTGCAGGCCTTCAGGGGAAACGGTGCAGGCCTTCAGGGGAAACGGTGCAGGCCTTCAGGGGAAACGGTGCAGGCCTTCAGGGGGGACAGGCCTTCGGGAGAGGAGGACCCTGGTATAGAAGGGAGGGAGGGTTCAAAGAGATGTGCATATGCCGGACTTTGAGGGGAAGAAATAATGGGTCTAAAAACAGAGGAGTGGGAGAGAGATGGTGGACAATGGGATTTAGGGAGGGAAGGAACAGAAAGGGAGAAAAGTTGGACATAAAGGATGGGGTGGAGGGGGGATAGAGATACTGGATAGGAGGTTAGTTGGGAAAAGAAAGGGAGAGATGGTGGACTCTGGGGTGGTGGGGAAGGAGGGAGAGATGCTGGATGAAAGGGTGGTTGAGAAAAGGTGGATCTGTGGATGGAGACGATAAAAGGGAAAGATGCCAGACTTCTAGGGGAGGGAAGGGAAACGGAAAGGAAGGACAGAGATAGAAGATGGATGGTTAGCACGGAGGAAGAAGAAAGAAGGAGACCCTGGCAAGCAAGTTATCAGATGACAACCAGAGCCTGGGACCAACAAGATTTGAATAATGACCAGACAACAAAGGTAGGAAAAATTATTTTATTTTTAATTTAGTGATCAAAATGTGGCCATTTTGAGAATTTATATCTGCTGTCTATATTTTGCACTATGGCCCCCTTTTACTAAACCGCAATAGCGTTTTTTAGCGCAGGGAGCTTATGAGTATCAAGAGCAGCACAGGGTATTTAGCGCAGCTCCCTGTGCTAAAAACTGCTATCACAGTTTAGTAAAAAGGGAGGGGGTATATTTGTCTATTTTTATATAGTTGTTACTGAAGTGACATTGCATAAAGTCATCTGCCTTGATCTCTTTGGAAAAAAAAACAAACCCCAGAACATAAATGATAATTAACATTTTCTCTGCGTACAGTGTGCTTTTTCAAATTTTATTGTTGGTAGATCATTCTGACTTGGTCATTTTAAAAGTAGCTCGCAAGCCAAAAAAGTGTGGGCACCCCTGATCTAATCTAATCTTCTATATCTGCATTGCACATACCTAGGCAGGCTCAAGGCAACTTACAAATAGAAGAGAGAGGAGAGGGAAGGGGGGAGAAAAAGAGGGAATTTTGGTGCACGGGAAGATCTGAGAAGTTAAAGGTGTCAAAGAGGTTAGTTTTCATTTTTTTCCAGTTTCCGGAATGTGGTGTAGTTGGGTTCTGTTCTGGTCGTTTCAGTGAGGTCATTCCAGGTTTTCATGGAGTGAAAAATTTGCTTGTATTGGAGATTCTTCATTGAGGGAAGGCTTAGTAGTATCCTGTTAAGGGGTCTGTGGGAGGTAGACCATGCCTTTGAGAAGAGTTGAATGAGTGGAGCTGCTGAGTTTCCATGAATTATTTGGTATAAGATGCATGAAGTTTTAAATTTTATTCGTGATGGGATGGGTAACCAGTGAAGTTGCCTGATGAAGGCTGATAGTCGTATTTTTTCAGGTTGAAAATTAGTCTTACAGCTGTGCTTTGTGAGTTGCATTTTATGGATCAGTACGCTGTCGATTCCCATGTAGGCAGAGTTACAGTAGTCCAGCTGTGATAGGTTCATCGACTGTACAATCAGAGCAAAGTGAAGTTGATGAAAGTATGCCTCATGGTGAAGAGGGATTTTTTCAGAATATTAGAGATTTGGGCTTCCATGGCTAGTGTGGAATTAAGAATGCAGCCTAGGATTTTGGAGGTTTTATCTACAGCGAGGGGGTGGCCTGAACAGAGAGTGATGCTTGTCGGTGCCGTCTGTTGGGCTGTGTGGAAGTATAGGATTTTGGTTTGGTTTAGTTTCAGCTTGTTGATTGTTGCCCAATTTTGGATTCTTTTAAAATTGATTGAGACTTTGTTGGTGACATCTGTTGTCAATCTCCTATCCAATCTGATCCAATCCATGCAAATTAGTAAAACCCCATGCAAAATAGCCAAGTGATTGATTCACTAATAATTGCTTGGCTATTTTGAATTGGGTTTTACTATCCTAAAACCCGACTGCTGCAGACCTGTCAGTAACTGTGTTACCAACAGGTCTGCTGGTATTTTGACATGTCTGCCTGTCTTTTTTATTTTTTGTTTTTTTTTCCATGGCATAGATATTTTGTGTTTTACACACGCAAAATATCTGCCCCATTAAAAAAAATGAATATAAGACAGGCAGAGACCTGTCAAAATAACCACCCCCTTACCTCCCCCCACAAATGGCAGGAGGGATGCCCGGTCCCTCCTGCTATCGGCGCTATCAGTCCCGTCCTCCACTGCACGACCGAACACTCCCCCTTCAATACCTGACTCCCCCTCCTCCGACAGCCCACCGAACACCTGACCTGCGCTTAAAAATATGGCAGGAGGAATACAGACTCACTCCTGCCAGTGAACACCTACTTCTGCTCCCACTCCCAGTACTTTGAAAAGTTGGAAGCAGGAGGGGTGCTCAGTCCCTCCTTCAGCGCAGCAATGATGACCCTAGGCCACGCCCCAATGCATCATCTGATACATGGGGAGGGGCCTAAAGCCCTGATTTGCTCAGACACCTCAGGCCCATCCCAAGGGAGGAGCCCGAGGTGCCTAAGATAATCAGGGACTTCCTTAGGGAGGAATCTAAGGAAGTCCCTAATTGGTTCAGGTACCTCGGGCTCCTCCCTTGTGCATCAGATGATGCATCAGGGCGTGGCCTAAGGCTGTCATTGCCACGCAGGAGGCTGGAGGAGCAGGAGTGACTGAGCATCCCTCCTGCTTCCAACGTTTCAAGGTACTGGGAGTGGGCGTCCACTGGCAGGAGGGAGCAGGCATTCCTCCTGCTGTTTGTTTTGGGGTGGGATAAAGGAGCGCCGATGGCAAGAGGGAGTCGGCGTCCCTCCTGTCATATTTTTAATCGCTGTAGGGGGAGTGCCGATGGCAGGAAGGAGTCGGCATCCTTTCTGCTATTTTTTTTAAAGCGTTGGGGGGAGGAAGCTTCTCCTGTCACTACTGTCAGGTCTCTGCCCCGACTCAATCGCTCACTGAGTGATTGAGTCGGGGAGTTTGTATGCAAATGATTTGCATGCAAACTAAATAGTGAATCAATCCGTGTTTGAAAATCAGCCAGAGAATCAACCAACAACGATTGAGTCGCTATTGTTAGTGAATCTAGGCCTTAGTGCCCTTATTTACATCTATACTACATTCTCCAGAGGGGGAATGTCACAGACTTGTCCAGAGTCACAGAGATAGGGACACAATTCAAATTAAATTAAGAACTAAGAATTAATATCTGAGATAGGATCCTGTATTCTATGCAAAGAAATGCTTGTAATTTACCACTGATAATTGCTGGTGTCTGCCTCGTCCCTTTTCTGAGAGCAGTGTTTCTGATAATCTGTTCATCCTGACTGTCCTCGTCATCCATTGCTCGGCATTGGAAAACAAGTCACTGCAAGAAACAAGAATTATGTGAGAGTCTTACCCTGTATCACCAAGAAACCAGAACTGCATGAAAACCACCTCTACTTTTTAGATGGGAGAAAAAATTAGGATCTCTTTCTGGAAGACACTGGCTCATCTTACCATGTCAGCATCCATTTAGCTCAGGGATCTTAAAGTCCCTCCTTGAGGGCCGCAATCCAGTCGGGTTTTCAGGGTTTCCCCAATGAATATGCATTGAAAGCAGTGCATGCACATAGATCTCATGAATATTCATTGGGAAAACCCGACTGGATTGTGGCCCTCAAGGAGGGACTTTGAGATCCCTGATTTAGCTCAATCAACTTTTTTCATTATGGACTCCAAATAAAATACTAGAATATTAAAAAAGTACTCTTCACATTTATGCTAGGTACACTGTCCCATCTCTTATGTTAATGTCCCAATTAGCATAACTATTGATGTTCCATATGGAACAAAATATGTTCAATTTTCTCTTTAGACCAAAAATCACTTTTAAAAAAGGATTATATATTAAGATCATCCAACCTAGACATTCAGATTAGAGAATGACACGGTGACAAGAACATAAGAAACGCCTTCACCGGAACAGACCAAGGTCCTACGTGGTTCCTACATAGCTTGGGATTCAAAATCAACTTTCCCAAATCCCAACTTCAGCCCTCTTAGAATCTACAGTTTATCGGAGCTGTTCTGGACACTATCCAACTCGGTGGCAAGTCTAATGCGCGCAAGACAAACGCGCGCTGACAAATGCGCGAAGACAACTCAGTGCATGACAATTGAGCGAAAAGTCAAGTGAGCGCATAGACAAATGAGCGCTAGACAAGAGCCCAGACAAACGAGCACAGAAAAAAACCGTGGACAAATGAGTGCAAAGACAAATGGGAGCAGACAAATGAGCGCAAGCCTAATGCAAGACAAACACGTGAAGACAAATGTGCGAAGACAACTCAGCACGACAATTGAGCGAAAAGTCAGCTAGCGTCTTTGTGATTGGTTTCATCGGAAGAGCCTGCCCTCCCTTCACTAGCATCTTTGTGATTGGTTTCCCTTCAATAGCATCTTATTGATTGGTTACATTTACTCCTTTTATACTTGCTCCGAACAGTCCACCATCCTTTCGCTGCCTGACTGTGCCTGTTATATAACTTGCTATATAACTGGTATTTTTCTTGCGGGGATTTCACTCGCCAAATTCGGATTTCACTGCGACACTACTTAAAATTTTCTTCATTAGCAAGGTATATTTATATTTTCATTTACTTTTTATATAACATTGCGCGCAAATTTCGGTAGCTCAAGTTTCGTTCAAAGTTTCGGTAAGAGATCCCTGCATTAAGATCCTGCACGCTATTGTTTGGTGACGGGTGCTAAACTTAGAATAATGTAAATAACAGAACTTAATGAATGTTAGACTCCTCTAGAAGGCATTTGATTATGAACTGGAAGACAAGAGGGATGAATCGGGTGAGCTTGGATCAGAGGAATATATACTATAGCACTATAACAGGGGTTGTCAAAGTCCCTTCTTGAGATCAATGAGGGACTTTGACAAAAGCGCATGGCCGGCGCTCGCTTGTCTTGCGCTCAGTTGTCTTGCGCATGGTTGTTATGCTCATGCTTTTTACTAGAAATCATTCGCGCTGAAGTGTCTTGTGCTCAGATGTCTTGCGCTCACTTGTCTTGGCGCTCGCTTGTCTCGTGCTCACTTGTCCTTTCGCTCACTTGTCTTTTACCCGTTTGTCCTCGCGCGCAACTGATTATGAACCATCCAACTCAGAGCATTCCTTCTTCAACAACGTCTGGATGCTCTTCTTCAGTTCTGTCACACAGTGTCTTCCCGCTCTTCACTCTCAGCGAGACACATGTTGGTACTACTAGGTCACATGGCCTCCACAGTTCACATGACTCCTTTTCCCAGACTTCACCTCAGAATTCCTCAGTGGACCCTGGCATCTCAGTGGACGCAGGCTTCCGAACCACTCTCTCGACACATTACACTTTCATTGAGACAGTCTCTCTGCTGGTGGATGCTCTCTTCCAATCTCTCCAGAGGTTTGCTGTTTCAGACATCCCCTTATCAGAAGGTCCTCACGACAGATTCATCGACCTATGCTTGGGGGAGCTCATCTCGACAGTCTCTGTACTCAAGGCCACTGATCCAGCATGGATCGTCAGTGTCACATCAATCTGTTGGAACTCAGAGCGAGCAAGAACGTGCGCTGGTAGGGCTAGTCTCATTTAGGGTGCTGATCTTAGACCAGAGGGCCACCGCGTGAGCGGACTGCTGGGCATGATGGACCACTGGTCTGACTCAGCAGTGGCAATTCTTATGTTCTTATCTTCAATGCTCTCAAAGCTTTTCAACATCTTCTTCACGACCAAGAAGTCCTCATGTGGCAGGCAATATGGACCCCACTTCGCATGTGGAAAGCTAACTTAAAGCAAGACTCTGTTTGCTGGAACTGTTTGAAAGAGGAAGGAACTCTTGATCATATGTTATTTCATTGTACTCTAGTCCGCTCTTTTTGGACCTACGTCTGGAACACCATACAATCTATTACTAACTGCTCAGAAGAAATCTCTATAGACATTGTAATCCTTCGCTCTCAACACCCATGTTTCACACAATCAAATTGTCCACCCAAACTCATTGATACCATGTTGGTGACTGCCCTCATGCACATTCTAAAAAATTGGAAATCACCCTCGCTATTAGATTATACCTTTTGGTGGAACTCTCTGAGTATGTATCATAGATTTGAATCCTACGCATATGAGAAGAGAGTTACATTCCGAACCTGCATGAACTTGAAATACAACAAATCTCCATGGTCATTCTTAGATTCCTATGTACGCTCATCTTCTTAGACACTCCTGTTATCCTTTTCTTCTCCTCTCTTCTCTCTTTCATTTTTCTTTCCTTTTTCTTTACTGCTCTCTCTCATCTTTATCTTATATATCCCTTACATACATTTTTAATAATTTGCTCCTATACAGTTAAACATAGATTTATATATTTTATATACAGAAAGCTTTATTTTGTTTCTATGTACTTTAAATGATTCTTGTATCCTTTAAAATACTTAATAAAAATTATTGAACTTAAAAAAAAAAAAAAAAAAAAAAAAAAAAAAAGAAGTCCTCATTTGGATGGACAACCAAGTCCAATGAATGTGGGCCTTAGACCCCGCCCCTGATGTACCTGAGCCAATCAGGGCCTTAGGCCCCCTCCCCGTGCATCACATGATGATCAGAGGAGGCTGAAGGAGCAGGAGGGATTGAGCACCCCTCCTGTTCCCAACCTAAAGATACGGCTGATGGAAGGAGGGAATGGGCATCCCTCCTGCTGGTTTTTTTCAGGAGTGGGGGAGACATTTGCCGGCAGGAGTGAGTGGGCATCCCTCCTACTGGGGGTTTTTTTGTTGTTTTTTTTCCTTTGGTGAGCTAGGTTCGATGGCAGAAGGGAACCATAAGGGAACAAAAAAATTGTTACCTGCTGAAGCCAACAGGCCTTTAATGAATGCTTCTTTGGAGTAGATGTTCAGACCCCAAATACTGGATACACTAATTGTGCGGGTCAGTGATGGAAATATGCTGTTGACACCGACAGCATTTCTCAAACACGCTCAATGTCTTAGACATGGAAGGGAAAATTTGAGCGGCTAAGTTAAATCCATTTTTTTTATGAAAAAGAAAAACCACCGCACAAATCGAGACCCCAGATCTCAAAGAGGACTGAGGAAAATAAACAAAGGGAATGAAAAGTTTTTTTCTTTTCCCAAGACTAAAGAAAGAAATATGAAGAAAAATAAAACAAAAGAACTTATGAAACTATATTTCACAATCAAATGCAATGAGGGAAGGCAACGCAGCACTAGAAAACAATTTTTTCACTCCGCGGAAAACGAAGAACTGAAGTACTGCAAGCCCTCATCGGGTGGGAAGGCACTCAAACATTGCCGGTGCAGGCAGTCTAAAAGACTTTTCAATGTCCATACTGGGCTCCAGGGATGATATCGCCCACATGTTAGAATATGCTGCCTGCTTGTCCTAGGATAATATATTTTACAGAAAGAATGGTGGATACATTACACCTCCAGCACTAAAACAATTGGCTTTTAAGTGAGCACGAGATCTATAAGCACATGAAGTGCCACATTTAGACAATTTGATAATGAGTACTGGGACTCTCAAAATGAATGGCAAAGTGCATAAAAGAAATATCATTTGTCCTAGTGGAAGCACAAGTGACCTTGGAGCCAGTCAACCCATCTGGCAGGCTGTAATTTGTTAGAATTAACTAGCAGTTAGGTCAGTTTTGCACAACAACTTTTGTTTATTGATTTTTGCATATTTGCGGTATGGTTTTTATAATAAGTTTTTGTACTCAGTTTAGATTTTAGGATAGGCAGATTAGACATGTGCTAAATAAATAAAAATAAAAAGGATAGATTTTAAATTGATCATAAAAGGTGCCAATACTCAAAAATAGTGGAGGATTAGTCTAAGAATTAATGCAGTGGCCTGAGGTTTGATTCCCACTGAAGCTCTGGGCAAGTCACTTAACACTCCACTGCTTTAATTGTAACCAAAAACAGTTGGTATTATCAAATCCCATCCCCTTACATCTAGTAACAATATAGAAATTATATTTATTTATTTCAAGCACTTATTATCCGCCTAACACCTAGATAGTTTACAATAAAGACATCCACAATCACATAAAATGATACATATACAATCATCAAAACCAAACTACATAACAATAACAGCGACCAGCTACTCCTTCCTCTACATGAACACCTCTGGACCATGGGCTATCTCCCTTAACAGAATGCCTGCACAAAGAAATAAGTTTTTAACAATTTCTTAAACATTAGACTATTACCGTACTGCACAACTGCAAATGGCCTGGTATGGCATTTCACGTAGCCGGATCAGCCACTGAAAAAGCAGACTCGATTGTATTCGCATAATGTACCACTGGCATAATAAGCAGCAATACCATTCTGAATTCAAGAAAACCAGGGCGATCACCCAAAGCCCCACTTCCCATAACCAGACACAGAGCTCAATCATCAAAACAATCCATTTCCTTCTGCTGGCAGCAAACTTAAGACAGTAAAACGCTTACATCTACTGCTATAATTGCACAGAAAAATAATTGGGGAAGGAAAGCACCACTGTGCTTTCACTGTGCACCACTGTGCTTTCACTGATGGAGAAAGCAGCACAGTTATCTGAAGAACTGGGCGTAGAAGACAAACGGATGGTTAGAGAGGTGGAAAGTTTGTAACGGCATAAAATTTAAGAAGCAGGATGGCGAAAAACAAGACGCGGATGAGTTTGGTGCAGAAAGTTGGGTCATGGAAGTGTTGCCATCAGTCTTTGGTATATATCAGTGGTTCCCAAACCTGTCCTGGGGGACCCCCCAGCCAGTCAGGTTTTCAAGATATCCCTAATGAATATGCATGAGAGAGATTTGCATATAATGGAAGTGACAGGTATGCAAATCTCTCTCATGCATATTCATTAGGGATATCTTGAGAACCTGACTGGCTGGGGGTCCCCCAGGACAGGTTTGGGAACCACTGGTATATATGAACCGTATATACCAGTGGTTCCCAGTACCATACCCAGTGGGGGTACGGTAGAGAAATTAAAAAAAAAAAAACCCAGTGGGGGAGTTTTTTTTTTTTTGTTTTTGTTTTTGCTACGAAGCCATGTTAGTGGCTTTATCACACGCAACTTTTTAGCGCGCACTAACCCCCGCGCTAGCTGAAAAACTACCGCCTGCTCAAGAGGAGGTGGTAGCGGCTAGCGCGGCCGGCAAATTAGCGCACACTATTAGGTGCATTAAACCGCTAATGAGGCTTCGTAAAAGGAGCTCTAGGCCTTAGATTTATATACCGTATCATCTCCTGAAGTAGGGGCTCGACTCGGTTTACACAAGACTTCAATAAATAAGGAATCAGTTTAACTAACGTGAATTACTAAATAAAAGACAATTAACACTATTTAGTACCATTTCCCCAAAAGAGATTCTAGCCATTTAACCATTTTCACATGAACACTGTAAAATATGGAAATTATCTATGTAGCTCTTATATTCTTTGAATCTTCTTCTAGGACTATCAGAAGATGTTTGAAGCAAATGAAAACTGTGAGTTTTTGTCATTTCTGAAGAGGTTTAAAAGACATCAGTCCCCTCTCTGTTCTCTGCCTCCCATGCTTTTCCACTCTTTGCCTCACTTACATGCCACCCTTCTCAACTCGCTATCCTTTTTGACTTTCTCCTTCTTGGCCAATATTGACAACTAAATCCTAAGGTCCCAGGTCTCAAAAGTACCGAAAGCCACAGGCCTCCTATTTTATCTGCTACAGCCTCTACCATCCTGTTTTCATGAAAACTGCAAGTGCTAGAGAAGAAATAATTTGAGGAGGTGGGGGGGATTATGCAGAGAGCTGGAGCAAGCAGCTGCTCTCTGCTGAATGAGATTTGGGGCACATGACATGGCCACTTCTACTGACCAGTGCTCAGAATCTTACTTGGGGAGAACAGCCAAGGATTGTGTTGAGAACTCCTGCTCTACTGGCATACCAGATGCTGAAACAGAACAGCACTCCACTCACTGTCTATAGCAGTGGTTCCCAACCCTGTCTCGGGGGACCACCAGCCAGTCGGGTTTTCAAGATATCCCTAATGAATATGCACGAGAGACATTTGCATATAACACAAGTGACAGGTATGCAAATCTCTCTCGTGCATATTCATAAGGGATATCCTGAAAACCCGACTGGCTGGTGGTCCCCCAGGACAAGGTTGGGAACCACTGTCTATAGGCTTCCAGCTACTTGCTTGCCCAAGGGTTTCAGTTTATTAGAGATACTGAAGAAAGACCTGGCAAAACTTGAAGAATGGTCTGAAATTTGGCAGCTAAAATTTAATGCTAAGAAACATTAAGGTCATGCATTTGAGCTGCAAAAACCCATGGGAACGGTACAGTTTAGGGCAGGGGTGTCAAAGTCCCTCCTCGAGGGCCGCAATCCAGTCAGGATTTCCCCAATTTCAGGATTTCCCCAATGAATATGCATAAGATCCATTTGCATACACTGCTTTCATTGTATGCTAATAGATCTCATGCATATTCATTGAGGAAATCCTGAAAACCCAACTGGATTGCGGCACTCGAGAAGGGACTTTGACACCCCTGGTTTAGGGGGTGAAGAACTTATGTGCACGATTTGGGTGTGATTGTATGTGATGATCTTAAGGTGGCCAAACAGGTTGCATAGGGAGAGGTAATGCCAGTAAGAAAAAGGAGGTATTGATGTCCCTGTATAAGACTCTGGTGAGATCTCATTTAGAATATTGTGTACAATTCTGGAGGCCGCACCTTCAAAAAAAATATAAAAAGGATGGAGGCAGTCCAGAGGAAGGCTACTAAAATCTCAATCTGTATACTTTGGCGGAAAGGTGGAAGAGGGGAGATATGATAGAAATGTTTAAATACCTAAGTAATATAAATGTGCATGAGTCGAGTCTCTTTCATTTGAAAGGAAACTCTGCAATGAGAGGGCATAGCATGAAGTTAAGAGGTGATAGGCTCCGGAGTAATCTAAGGAAATACTTTCTTACAGAAAGGGTGGTAGATACATAGAAAAAGTCTCCCAGAAGAGGTGGTGGAGACAGAGACTGTGTCTGAATTTAAAAGGGCCTGGGTGGGATAGACACATGGGATCTCTCGGAGACAGAAAGAGATAATGGTTATTGCGGATGGGCAGACTGGATGGGCCGTTTGGCCTTTAACTGTCGTCATGTTTCTAGCTATGTTTCTATGATTATGGCGGTAGAATAAAGCTCACTTCTTCATATCTCCAGTTAAACATATGTAGCCAGTTGAGTCTCCTTTCCCACCTTTCCATTTCTCACAACCCTTTGTCTTCCTCCCTATCTTAGGCCTGGCTCACTGCCCCTCACTCTCCTGTTTCACACTTATTCTGGCCTCCCTTTCCTGCCCCTTTCTTAACTTCACCCTACATCTCTTCTGTTACCCTCTTTATCTCTCTCCATTTCTCTTCAAATCTTTTCTCCCTCCTATCCTGACTAGAAGTCCCAGAGCAGAAGGAGCCTCAGCCTCTATTTGAGTAAAGAGCCACTATTGTAGCCCATGGAGACCAATTTGAAGGTGCATACAAACACTCTAGACCAGTGGTTCCCAACCCTGGATTGAGCAGATTTGCATGTCTGTCACTTCCATTATATGCAAAACTCTCTCATGCATATCATTAGGGCTAGCCTGAAAACCCGATTGGCCTGGTGGCCCTCCAGGACAGGGTTGGGAACCACTGTTCTAGACCCCCGTGCCAGCATTTACATTTTAAAACAGAAGTGCTCATCTAAAGCAGGTCTCGACAAACTTCTTTAAATCCAGCTGCCAGTTTGTGAGCCCCCTCATTCTATAGTCTCCTTGTCTCAACTAAAATTCAAGAGTGGGGCATCTTCTCAGAGATCTGCAGTTGCATCTCTGGGCCCCTATTTACCAAAACTATTTCCATTCTGTCTTCATAGGAAAATAAAACTTAACAAATCAGGTTCCTTTCGCAAAGCTGCAGCAGAAGCCAGCAATGCTCTCCTCCTCTCCCTCCCAAAGCATGCTATTAATAGCATACCAGAGCTCCTCCTCTCAGTTGTGCCAAAGATGATTTGCAGTAGTCTCGATTATCCAATGTGAACTGGACTGAACCACTGTCAAGATATGTGAAAAGTCAGATAATACGGAAATCAATGGTAACCCCTCAAACAATGCATATACAAAGTCAGTAAAAACAGGATCTTGGGTCACAATGGTGCTGTTTTGCAGTAAGTGCAGGATCCCTGGTCCAAAACAAATTGTCTCAGGTATGAAATGCCCTCTGTGCTAGCCTGTAAAACAGAAAGAGAAGCCGTGCTTCTTAATGGCAATAAAATGACGTAATTGGGGTGGGGGTCTGTTGGATATGTCAGATGTTTGGTTTAGCAAAGATCAGATAATCGAGACTGGATTGTACTTCTCTCATCAAGCCCACAACCCTCTCCTTCCTCAGCCATCTCTTTCCCCATTCTCCTTTTGAATCTTATTCCTCCCCAACCCCACTTCATTCTACTTTTGAAACTTGCTCTTCTTCCACCCCTGTCCTCCTTCATTCGTCTCCTCCTCTTCCTCAACACCATCTTCCCTTCTTGATCCCCTTGTTTCAAATACATTCTTCTCTAGGTAATCTCCCATGCAGGTGGTCTCTTGAAGAGTAGAGCTTATTTCTCCCCTTTGCTTTGATTTCTTTTTTTTTTTTTCAGTTTAAATTTCCTCATCCCCAGTTCTCCCCTCTCTCCCCCCTCCTTCACCCCCCTGAATTTACAGCACTGTGATATATATATTCTGTTATCTTCATTTTATCATAATTTTACATTGCTATTTATTCCAAACAGGTCCTGTCGGACATTACCTACAAAAATGTACATCTTATATTTTTGCTCAGCAAATTGTATTTCTATACCACTGCTCTCTTTATTTCTTCTGAATATTTGCATATTGTATTTCGCTGAATGTCCAGCACTCTTGATTGTAAACTGCCTAGAAGTCGCAAGATTGTGGCGATATAGAAGAATAAAGTGATTATTATTATTACTATTATTATTATTTAACCTTCTAATCGTCTTTTTCCTCTTTCTTCCTCTCACTCTTTTCTCCTTCACTCTATTTTCTTTCTTGATGAATGTTCTCCCTTCCTCCTTTGTTGTCCCAATGCTCTTTCCTCTTGCAGCAGCTGAAACATCATCCACTCCGCAGCGTAACTCAAGTTTGTGTTATGCATTGCAGAAACTACAGACCTGAGATGAAATCTCTGCGCTCACTGAACGACTTCCATCTAGTACTACCTGGACCACATCAGGAACAACTTGAGTCCACACATTACCAAGCATTCTACTTTACAGGCCCATCCTCCTGGAATTCTCTTCCTCTCTCTATCCACAGTATTCTTTCTCTTAAGGAATTCAAAGTTGCCCTCAAGACTTAGCTATTCACCCAAGCCTTCTCATCTACTTAGCATGAGAACATGGGTTTCCGACACATTCATATTATTCCATGCAAAATCACTATCCTTCTAGCCCTGTCTCTACACTGTGTCTTGTGTGAGTGATATGTTTCTTTCCCATCTACATGATGGCGTTGTCTTGTGTGAATAATACGCTTCTTTACTATCTACATAATGGCGTTCTTTTCCTTTTCCCCCTAAAATTTTAGATTGTAGCAGTACAATAAATAAATAAATGAACATGCTGTATACCATACTATGCTGTATGACTTAAAGTTGAGCTGACACAGAAAAACTTTCAGCAGTAGCAGAAATGAACAATAGAAAGATAAAAGGAAACTCAAGGGAAGAAAATGACAGGTGCCTGAGATTTGTCAAGCTCTGAACTAGAGTCCCTGGGAGAGAAGGGGGAAAGCAAGAAAGTTAGAGTATGTGCACATACTCATTGTGGGAGAGTAGGGGGGAATAAAAGCCCACTCTCCCTTCAGCTCTTGCCCCATAATTTCTCACTAGCTTTGCACCATAAGAATAGCCTTACTGGGTCAGACCAATGGCCCATTCTCACGGTGGCCAATCCAGGTCACTAGTACCTGGCCAAAACCCAAGGTGTAGCAATGTTCCATGCTGAGGATCATACTTAAGACATTCAAAATATACTGAGGAAAAAATAAACACAAATATTTAGCAGGCTTCAATAAAGCAAAAGAAGGTTCAAACGTCCCTAGACAAAAGAAATTCAAGGGCAAGAGGTTACAAGAAGCTCGGAAAACTTTTTACTTAAAGACAGGAGATGACAGAATTCAAAAATGCTTTCATGAATGCGCAAAGCAGTTCCCTTTCAGTTATCTGCTCTTGAAGCTGAAGAGCCCCAACCCATTTTGCCTCTACACTTCTATTTTTCTTTTTTAACATTAGCCATTTCTTTCTGAATTGCTCACATTTTATCTGGGTTTGTTTTTTTCAACTACCCTGTCCATCGTCCTCTTCCTAACCGTTTAAGCCTCTGGACCTACACAATGCACGAGAGAGTGGAAGTCCGACGACATGAGATCGTGAAACTTCGCCTCGGCCAGGCCGCTCCTCCTACCTACATGTCCAAGGCCCCGACTCGTCCCTCCCTCGGCAGAGCTCGACCAGGCCAGGCCGCCGCCGCCCCCTCGCGCTGCAACTCCAACTCTCGGCGGGCCCGGGGAAGCCGTACGTGACGCAGCCGACGGAACGCGCAGCTCGCGCTCTAGCTCTCGCTCGCCGCAGATCCGGCCAGGCGCTGGAACCGGAAGAGAGCCGGGCTGGCGGAAGCGGAAACGTCGTCACCTCGCGCCTCAGGGAGAAGGCGGGGCTTGGCCACATGAGCTCATTCCGCACTCAGCCCGAGGAGCCCAAACGCTCCACATTTAGGAAGTTAGCTGGTTGCGCTCCCTCCGATGGCCATAAGAAAGATAAACTGGTTAGTTTCGAGTTGCCAAAATTACTACATCCAACCCACATTGTCCTTCAGACGACACACTCAAAGGCTCCCAGACCTGAGCGCCACTAAACAGGAACTCGAAACAAAGCCCCATCTCACGAAAAAAGCCAACTTGACATTGCCGCACACACCAGAAAAACTTGGCATCGCTCCCTCTGGTCAGACACCTTCAACATCAATTGGGCTCAAGGCAAACACAAACATCAACCCCAAAACCCCGACAAAAACAAATCGAACCCACCACATTCTGGAAAAAAGCAGACTTCGCAATCAAATCCTTTGACCCCCCCAAAGAATTTGTAACCCAATGGCGCACTCTAAGCAAAACAATCCTAGACGAGCTGGCACCAGTATACATGAAAAACAGAGTCTGCAGGCCATCCGACAAATGGTTCGACACCAGACTTTTCCAACAGACGACTGGAGAAGAAAGAACCAAAGTAGCATGGAGAAGCCTAATAAAACAATACAAGATCAAACTCAAGGAGAAACGAAAAGCAGGTAGGCTTGAAAGTCCAAGATACAAAAAAACTATTCAAAAAACCTCACATAACTAGCCCCACAAGGAAACCACCCACCCACTAGCAGACCACTTCAAAAACAAGATCACTACCATTAGGACCACCTTCAACAACACCCCGAGCCACCTTGCAACAGGAGAAGCCACTGCAGCAGACAGGACCTGGACCGACTTTCCATCAGTACAATGGCCTGACATGAACCAACTTTATAAACAGTACTGTCAAGCACCATGCGACCTGAACAACTGCCCCACATATCTGATAAAAATTTAGAGTTCGTCTCATGCAATGGGTACAAACTACACTCAGAGAAGGTCAATTCCCACAGGACCTTGGCGACATCATATAAATCACCCCAATACCAATATACGTTAAACTAATAGGAGGCCTAGTTGCACAATACCTCACAAACTACCTGGAAGACCACAACCTACTTCACCCCTCACAATCTGGGTTCAGAACCAACCACAGCACGGAGACACTACTAGGAACTCTCCTAGATACATCCCAACAGCACCTAAGCAAAGGCAGAAGGATGTTGATAATTCAACTTGATCTCTCCGCAGCATTTGACCTGGTAGACCACACTATACTACTACAAATACTAGAAGCCATAGGTATCTCAGGCAGGGTACACACCTGGTTCCAAGGATTCCTTAAATCAAGATCATACAGAGTAAAGGGGGAGAGTGGTGCAGTGGTTAAAAAAAGCTACAGCCTCAGCACCCTGAGGTTGTGGGTTCAAACCCCCGCTGCTCCTTGTGACCCTGGGCAAGTCACTTAATCCCCCCATTGCCCCAGGTATGTTAGATAGATTGCGAGCCCACCGGGACAGAGAGGGAAAAACCTGCTCGAGTACCTGAATAAATGCATGTAAACCATTCTAAGCTTCCCTGGGAGAACGGTATAGAAAACTGAATTTTAAAAAAACAAAAAAAAACCCATCTTAAATCAGACTCTTGGTCTAACTCCTGTGGCGTTCCCCAAAGGTCACCATTATCTCCAATGCTCTTCTACCTCTTTATAGCCTCCCCTTTATAGTCTAGATAAATCTACACATAATATCATTCAGCTACACAGATGACATCACCATTCTCCTCCTCTTCGACCCACCAGCCCCCACCTCAATAGAAAAACTGAAAAAAAAACACTAGAAACAGTGGAAAAATGGATGATAGAACACAGATTAAAGCTGAACTCAGATAAAACAAAATTTCTATTGCTTGAAAAGCACAAAACCCCATCCATAACAGAATTAGAAATAAACGCTACCAAATACCCAATACAGTCCACCCTAAAACTCCTCGGAGTGATGATAGATGCTGCACCATACAAGTTCAAATCAACAAGACCATCCAGAAAGCCTTTATAGTCATGCACAACCTGCGAAAAATAAGAAAATTCTTCGACAAAGAGCAATATAGGCTCATAGTCCAATCCCTAGTCCTTTGGACCTTTGGATTACTGCAACATCCTCTACCTGCCGTCCCCCGCAAACATGATAAAACAATTATAGACAGTACAAAACACAGCCCTCAGACTGATCTATTCACTAAGCAAATATGACCACATCACCACCGCATACCTAAACTCACACTGGCTACCTATACAAGCATCCTCCTAGTCCAGTCCAGACCAATGGGTTATGTCCCTTTAACAGCAGCTGGAAGCAGAGCAATTAAACTTTCTAGTGACTTGCCAGGTAAAGGTCTACAGTCTATGGCCCTATGGTTACAGAACAGAGAGTAGAGTCTCCCAGGAATCAGACTATGGTACTTCCCCTGGTGGCAAAGGGGTTTTCCTCAGCTCTATAGTATCAAGTCTTGGCTTCAAGATAGAGAACATAAGAATTGCCACTGCTGAGTCAGACCAGTGGTCCATTGTGCCCGCTCACGCGTTGGTCCTTAGGTCAAAGACCAGAACCCTAACTGAGACCAGCCCTACCTGCGTACGTTCTGGTTCAGCAGGAACTTGTCTAACTTTGTCTTGAATTCCTGGAGAGTGTTTCCCCCTATAACAGCCTCCGGAAGAGCGTTCCAGTTTTCTACCACTCTCTGGGTGAAGAAGAACTTCCTTACGTTTGTACGGAATCTATCCCCTTATAACTTTAGAAAGTGCCCTCTCGTTCTCTCTACCTTGGAGAGGGTAAACAACCTGTCTTTATCTACTAAGTTAAAAACACAGTGAAAGCTGCATACTGGACTCCGTGGAATGAGAGAGAAGGCCCAGGTGAGCCCCAAGTGGCCGCAGCCCATTCCTCTGAGAAGTTTTATCTTGAAACCTGCCTCCAAGTACTGGGAGTTGCAAGCCTGCCTCTGGGAGTTAGTGATAGACAGACAGTAATTGTAGTTAATGCAGGACGGATGGGAGAAGCCAGACTGGAAAAAAACACAGAAGCCTCCCTGAATTTTATTTTGTATCTAGTCTATACAGCTTCCACCCAAAACCCTTTTCTAAATGGATTCAGGCTGCCTTCACACTGAGGATAGTGAGTCAGGGATTTTCTTTATTGATTTGTTTCAGTTAGGTTAGTAGGTACCCTGGAGTAGTGCTGCTCGATTCAAGAAAAAAAAATTTAGATTCGATTCAGCCTATTGAATTGGTTTTTCGACTCGATTTTCCTGCCCAATTGGGTGTGTGTTTGTTTTTTTCAAACATCCTGGTGGGTTTATTTTACAGCCTCTTCACCCCCTTTGCCTTCTCCTAACCACACTGGCGCTGTGGTGTAAACAGAATAAACAAACAAAAAAGACTTTTCCTCTCTCTGTTAAATCCTAGCTCATGTTTGTGGTCTAACACCAGCTTTGTCAGGATACATGTTTCAAATCTGACATATTGTAATCACAAAACAGAAAATAAAATTAGTTTTTCTACCTTTTGCTGTCTGATCATTATTCAAATTTTGTTGGTCCCAGGCTCTGGTTGTCTTCTGATAACTTGCTTGTCAGGGTCTCCTTCTTTCTTCTTTCTCTGTGCTAACCATCCATCTGCCATTTCTGTCCTCCCCTTGCATTTCCCTTCCCTCCCCTGGAGGTGTGGCATTTTTTTTTTTTTTTTCGTCTCCATCCACAGATCCACCTTTTCTTAACTACCCTTTCATCCAGCATCTCTCCCTCCTTCCCCACCACCCCAGGGTCCACCATCTCTCCCTTTCTTTTCCCAACTACCCTACTATCCAGTATCTCTACCCCCCTCCTCCACAACATCCCTTGTGTCCAACTTCTCTCCCTTTCTGTTCCTTCCCTCCCTAAATTCCATTGTCCATCATCTCTCTCCCTCTCCTCTATTTTTAGACTCATTATTTCTTCCCCCCAAAGTCTGGCATATGCACATCTCTTTGAACCCCCCCTTCCCTCCCTCCCTCCCTCCCTCCATGTACTTCTACACTAGGGCCCCGCCCTCCCCTGAAGGCCTGTCCCCCCCCTTGAAGCCTATGCCACCATCCCTGGCCTGTCCCCGCTTTGAAGGCCTGTCCCCCCTGAAGGCCTATGCCACCATCCCTGGCCTGTCCCTTCTTTGAAGGTCTGTCCCCCCCTTTGAAGGCTTGTCCCCCCTTAAAGGCCTGTTCCCCCCCCTTAAAGGCCTGTCTCCCACCTTGAAGGCCTGTTCCCTCCTTGAAGGCCTGCAACCCCCAAGGCCTGTCCAACCTCCCACTCCAAAGGACTGCACCCCCCCCCCCCCCGGGAAGACGTCCATGTTCCCCTTGGCCTCCCCGCACCATTTACCTTCTAGTTGAAGCTTGCACAGAAGATCGCGGTTATAGCGTCTTTGCAAACTGCTTTGAGCTGTTTCCTCTGCTGCGGTCCTGCCCCTCCTCTGACATCAGAGGCAGGATCGAGGTAGAGGAAACAAAAGCAGTTTGCAAAGAAGCTATAACCGCGATCTTCTGTGTAGGCTGCAACTAGAAGGTAAACGGTGCAGGGAGGCCAGGGGGGAAGCCGGACACCAGGGTGAGAAACCGGACCCCAGGAGGGTGGGAAACCAGATGCCGGGGGGTAAGCCGGACGGCAGCACTTCCTGACTGACCCTTCTTCCTCGCTCTCTAAAGAAGGTGCGGCAGCGGCCGGCCAGCAAGAGCAGTGGTGCTACTCCTGCTTTAGGGGGTGAGGGTCCGAATCAGGAAGCTAAATTTTTTTTTATTTTAAATCAATTCGAATCGATTCACCCAAAGTAAATCAGAGAACCGATTCGAATCGTGAATCGAGCAGCACTACCCTGGAGTTCCTGAGTTGGTGAGCTGATTCTAACTGACTGTGAAGTCATGGACCCAACCAAAGACAACTGCAATGTTTCCAGAGACTTTTGTAGACTGATAACACGATGTGCACACAAATGTAGTAGGTCATATTTATTCCAGCAAAACACACCACAGATCTGAGTATTTATTTATAAATGTGCATTGTAGTATACTTACCTGAAGGGATACCTGTTAAAATGTGAATCTGTTGACACCTGTAAAGGGAAACAAAGAGAAGAATTTCAGAACAAAGAATCAAAGCCTTAGTGAAGAGAATTGAATATATACATATATATACATATATATAGGAAGAATAGTTTTGTACTTATCTTTAAAAGCTGTTAATGGCAGCATTGAGTTCCAGTAGTTGAATTACTGTGGGGATGAAGCAATAATTAAATTTTGGGAGTAAGCTTATGAAACTGTTCATAGGTCATAGAAGTTAAACGGACCATTGAACTTTTGCCAACTTTAGGGGGTAAAGTCACATCCTATCACTTTTGTAATTTGCCCTAAAGTAACTATCTATTGGTACCCATGTGAAGAGCTTACCTGATGCTTTGTCTTCTAATCCTAATAAATATTTAAGTTCTCTTTCTTGTTGAATCCCTTGGTTGTGTGGAGTTATTTGGGAACCTTACCATCAATTTATATTTAGAAATAATTGCAGCAACAGGGGGTCCACACAGAGCTCATTTTGAGGGGGTTGTAGAGGGTAGTGGTAAAGTGGCAGAGTAGTTTGAAGCGTTGTGGGGCAGTGGAGCGGGTAGTTTATGGTGAGGGAGGGTTAGGGCAGTTGGAGCTGGCAGTAGTGCCTACTTGTTCCTTTTCCATCCTTCAAGGGCTGTATTTAAGATGGTGGTTTTTATTAGTTATGTATTTTTTTAAACTGATGCTGAACTTATAATAGTTGTGAGTTTTGGGCTATTGTATTTCTTAAATTCTTATGTCTGTCCAAGCAGGCAAATGGAATCAATGTTTAACCAGGTCAATGTCTTCATCTTCCCATGCTAATGTCATTTGTCTCTGAACTGTTTGCGGTGTGTAAAACTAAAGTTGTTGCTAGTATAGCCGGGTCCGTTTGAAAGGTGAAAGCCGACTCACTAGGTGCCATTTTAGTTTATTGGGGGGGGGAGCATACAAAGCCGCACGTGCGTAAAGTCACGCCCCTCCCTACGGAAGAGCGGCCTCCAAAGCGCGCGAGCCCCACCCTTCGCTCCGCTCACGCCTGCGGTACGTGCACGCTAACACTCAGGCGATGGACTCGGCGGGACACTACCATCTGCTCCCTGTCGGCGGGGAGGGCAGAAGAACAGCTGCTTCGCACGAAGCTGAGCCGCCTCTTTACCTAGTCCTTCTCGCCTCGTGCACAGGGAAGGTCCAGGAGTCGAGCTTCCCCGCAAGCCACCTCAGTGGGCTCTTCCTAAAACAAGACGTGCCGAAATGAACGCGCCCATCCCGACCGCAACTCCGTAGCTCCGCCCCGAGCTTCGGCCGATTGGCGGCGGGGCGGCTCGGGCGCGCCGCGGATTGGCTGCGGCCGCCGTTGCGCGAGGTGGGCGGGGAGGGCTGAAGTTGGGTCCCGGGTCCCGCGGGCTCGGCGTAGTCGTCGTCCTGCTCTTCCTCCTCCGGGAGCAGACGAGCCACTGACTAACGCACATTGTGCTGCTGCAGACCCTCCACTGTGCGTGTGACAGCGGCTAAGCTGCTTCTCGGCTGTCGCCAGACGCCCCTTTCGGGGCTGAAGAGACCCCGCGGATCCGCCTGCAGGTAAAATCTGGCCTCTCCCCCTTTCCTGCATCGCGCGTAAATGACGCTCCGCTCTTCTGCCTTCCCTTTTGCACGTGTTAATGGGGGGGCTGAGGGGGAGGAAGACGAGGCACCTCTGGGCTTTTGCTCTTAAACCAGTCACTTTCTCTCCAGTTCTGCCACTGACTTTTCCTTTGCAGTTCCAAGGCAGAGTTTCCTGTCGGTAGGAAAGAAGAGCCCAAAAGCTGGTCTGGACCTCAACAGCAAGAGACCTTCAGGTGCGCAAAGGATGATTACTACCCAGTTGGGCACCTGCTTGCTTTCCTTCCACTGCTCAAAATGGCCACCAGGCATCTAGGGAGGAGAGGCAGCACCTCTTCCCCCACTGGCATCTCAGGGCCTGCCTGGAGGGCTTTCACCACCCAACACTTTCAATCCCAGAGCGCCTAATAGGCAGAAACAAGTCTCTTTCTGCTGTCTTCCCATGTTTCCCCCCAGTTTACAATATTAACTTCTGAGCTTTTACTTAATCTACCTCCCTGGCATGTTTTATGACAAAAACAGCACCATTGCCATGTCTTGCTACCTTTACCAGTTAAGACCCAAGCGGGTTGTTCCCAGAATTAGGGTTATTTTATGTTTGGGTTTCCATAGGCATGTCTTCTTTTAGGGTTACCTGTCCAAGAGGTTTTCCTTTATGGAGTGGAAGGGGGGGATCATTTGTCCTGGTTTTAAAAATCCATCGCTCCCAACCCTGGTGTATCCACTCTTTAGGCTCAGCATAATACACCCACCCTCTCCAGTCTCCATCTGTCTCTCTGCTTGGGTGACCAGCCCCTCCCACCCACTTCCTCAGCAGTCCTCCAAGTCTCAGATACATTTAGGGCAGTACTTGAGGACCTACTGCTGGCCCACTCCTATAATGCATACAGGCAGAACATGGCAGGTCAGCAGTAGGTGCCTCAATCACAGCTGAAGAGGGAGGAATAAAGGGAAATATTGGACTACATGAGAATAAAAGATGCTGGAAGGATTAAGGCAGGGGTGTCAAATTCCCTTCTCAAGGACAGCAATCCAGTTGGGTTTTTAGGATTTCCCCAATTAATATGCCAAGATCTGTTAGCATACAATGAAAGCAGTGCATGCAAATAGATCTCATGCATATTCATTGGGGAAAACCTGACTGGATTGCAGCCCTCGACGAGGAACTTTGACACCCCTGGATTAAGGCATGATTTTCAGTGGTCACTAACCCCCTCCCAACTGCAAAAGAGACAGTACATACCAGTTTGTACAACAGCTTCGGATGTTGGGATCTTGGAGTAGCCTAATGGTCAGGGCAGTGGACTTTTATGTTTATTAAAATTTGATACACCAGTGATTTACATTATTAGTAAAATTTAAAAAAATATATAACATGAATGCTATAAAAATTAGGATAGCACAACTATTTCAATGCCGCTCTCTCTTCTTAATAAATTGCTTTAGTCAAACTATCAGGGCTTCAGACATGCCATTTGGTCACCACACAATTTTTTGTGTTTGCTTGGTTGCCAAAATTCTTCTCACTGGCTATGGCTTCTTCGCTAGCCCCTACTCAATATGTTTCACAATTTTTTGTTTTTTTTAAAGTGCTTCATTATATCTCAAACTTATTAAAGTGCTTAATATCAATAACTTAACCGTTATAAAAACTGGTTAAAACTTATCTTATTATATTCTTTTTCTTGATGATCTTATCTCATCGGGAAAGGGACCTGTCATATCCGACATGTTTCGCCGACAGGCTGCTTCAAGAAAAGGTCCCCCCTTCACAACTTATTCTGCACCACAAATTTCTATGTGGATCGGGATGGTGCAGAATAAGTTGTGAAGGGGGGACCTTTTCTTGAAGCAGCCTGTCGGCGAAACATGTCAGATATGACGGGTCCCTTTCCCGATGAGATAAGATCATCAAGAAAAAGAATATACTAAGATAAGTTTTAACCAATACCTGCAAGCATAAGGGCTATTCTTGTGGTGTACAGTAGGTTTTGGGGAGCTCATCTATAAAGGCGTTATTGGTGAGAGATGTACCTGGGACTGTTTATAGAACTTTCACTACTGCACTTCCTAGGGTGTCCCACTGCTCTGTGATGTCGGTGGAGCCAGTCTACTATGAATGCTGGCCCCTCTTGTATCAGAATAGCTTATTTGTGTGCATTTTACTTTGGGACAAACCGAAAACAAAAACATCTACCAAATGTTCATTCTGTTTTGAAAATGGTCACATACTGATACAGGATTTTTGGTGGTTTACAACAAAACAGCCAAATTCGGATTAGACATATCAAAAATACCTCTTCACATCTAGTTAGAAAATTCTGCACTCAAAAGAAGTATTGCTTCCTACTCTTAAGCATTTTAACTTGTTCTATTTTGTTCCATACTCTGATTATAACCTCCCCAAATGGCTAGCTCACCAACCACCAATGCAGAGGTAGACCAACTTTTGGTCTAACCCAGTATGGCAAGCATAGGAGCCAGCTCTGGAGGTGTTGTCTTTCCCCCAGTATGCATATCTTCTAGGATCAGTGGCCCCAGGCACTTTTTGCATCCTCTTCTCCCACTGTGTACCTCTTGAAATGTTCATCAGCGTGAAAAGCATCTTCCACCTGCTCATGCTGGCCTTGGCTCCTTTCTGATGTCACTTCCTGGTCATGGGAGCAGAACTTGAGGTCAGTGTGAGCAGCAGGTGGCATGTGGGGGCACATGACAAAGCACTGCCTGGCACCCACCTCCCTTGGTCCATCACTGTGGGTGAACCTTTTCATAAAACAGTGGCTGCAGTACAGGTCATAGGTAAAAACTAGAACATTTATTAAAAAGGCAGAAGCTAAGCAATGCTCAATGCACTGTAAGAGTAGCTTTTGCCTTCTCAATTCCCCTCCATCCTAGCAAGTTTCTATTAATTTATGTATTTCAACCTTAGACCACTAGGGGTCAGATGAACATTGGTTTACAAGCATAATTCATTCCAGAAGCATGCTTATATATCAAAGCGAGTTTCCCCATAGGAAGTAGGAAACTTGTTTGATTGGTTCCCCACTGGCACTGCTCCACCTCACCCCACCACATCCCAAAAAGACCCACCTCCTGAGAGCGGGAGCCAGAAGGCCTTGAGCATGCACATAGAAACATAGAATATGACGACAGAAAAAAAGGGCCTTCGGCCCAACAAGTCTGCCCACACAAGAACCCTCCCCCCTAAGCACTTCCTCGAAGTGAACCCACCTTTTCTTAAAATCGAGCACGTTGCTGGCCTCAACTACCTGAAGTGGAAGATCATTCCAACGATCAACCACCCTTTCGGTGAAGAAATGCTTCCTAATGTCCAGCCCAGGCAAGAGGCAGGATCGTCTGACACCGGCACATCCTGCGAGTTGGTGCCAGTGCCAGTTTGGGGTGAGGGCTCGCAAATCGAGTCAACGCTCGGTTTGCGATGCACGATTTGCTTTAGTGTTTTGCTCATCTTGCAAAACACTTGCAAACCATGTTACTCGCAAACTGAGGTTTGACTGTATATATATATATATATCTCAAAATACACCAGCAATAAAGTGTAATATAGATTTAAAAAGAAACTGTGTGAGTGTTATGTTCCTCTTGTGAGCTTTCCATGATGTTGGTGAGCAAACAAATGCTATCTAACAAATCATTTAAGCTACTGATCTCAGGGGCACGTGATTGAAAGAAATGTTGTTACTGTATGGAAAATTAGTTAACACATGCAAACCTGTCAAGTTCCACTCTTGAGAAGAAGGAACTCACAGTCCATTGCTCATTCTCATGTTTACATCTGATTTTGACATCCACAACTCTTTAGTGCCTAGTGGATGAGAAACACGTAGGATCAGGTCTTAGCATCATCAGCAAGAATGGGCTTCAGGCCTCAAACCTAACCAGCATTCTATCCTGATTCTGAGTAAAACAAGTGAATTAAAAACAAAACATCCTAACAACTTTAGGTCAAGAGGCTGGGTCCAGCTGTTCCAGGCAAACTGCCTGTTAAGTGCAACTGCAGGCAGAGTTGTGCCTATCTCATATCTTGGCAGTGGGTCCTTGGCAGCCCAGACATTGCCTAGAAGCACAGCACAGTGGCACTTCAGCAATGGAGTACAATTATGGTAACTTTGGGCTGGATGGATGGTACAGAACATTTTCTGAAAGGCACAGTGTGAAACTTCTTGTTTCAGGATAGGATTAGCTTATGTGTACAGAGTCCCTTAAGAAGCCTAAAGTTGTGTCCTGTGCACTTTAAATGCCAAGCAAGAGGCTGCCTGCATTTCTCCAAACTCTCAATACCTAGATTTTCTCATCTGTGTTTTCAAATATCTTACTGTTAAAAAGAAGAGCACTGAGCCTACAGTGTTGAGGGAAAAAAGAATTGTACTTTTCTTCCTCATCCGTAAAAAAAAGCAAAGCAAAATGAGAAATTCCACAGAATAAAAAGCATTTATTGAAATTTTGTTACATATTGTCCATTTGTTGGCCTTTTTAGCTCCAGGTGCTCTGTCTTGATGAAATGACTGTAAAACATATGATAAGAGACAAGTTAAGGCAGGAGGGGGAAAGGGACAGGCTACACACTGAGCAAATACTGAGGCAAAGGAGGTCAGTAACAGAGCTGAGAGAACAAGATTCGAGACAAGAGGACGAAACCAAAGTGAGAAAGCTGGTACTGGCTTCACCGTGCATGAGCTGGAGATTAAAAGGGCTTCCATGGAGAGATCCAAATGGACAACTCGTTATCAGCAAGGAAGCCAGACAGCTTACTTCAGGTTTCTTTTAAAACACAGCTACAGAGTTGCCAAAAAGGATTCCTATGCAGTTGTACCCCTTCCTAACAAAAAGCCTCTGAGCACACAAGTTTCTAATCTGAGCTTTTCACAAAACTGCGTAACCAATGAGCATGCAAATTACTGCCACATTAAAAAGTGTGTGTTGTCGAGAGAGAGAAAAAAAAAAAGCACTAGACACTGGCAGGAATCTGAAGCTCATAGTCAAAATGTCCTTCCTTTCAGTGAGACATTATAAAAGCCCCATTGCTGATGACATCAGTGATGCAGCAGATGGAAGGACCCGGCAGGAGAAGGCTGCGAAGCAGCCTGTTTAGAGTGCTGCCGACGCTGTTCTGTGGAGGGAGGTAGGTCTCGTGGACGGAGGGTCAGCGGGGTTCAGACGGGAGGGAGAGATGGAAAGATAGGAGAGTCAGCAGGGGTTCGGCTGCACAGCCGGGGGAAGTGCTGCTGCCGGAAAATCCAGGGACTAGGGCTTATTTGGGGGGGAAGGGTGCCCCCACTCTCCTCCCCACCCCTGCACATGTGCCCCCTTCGCTTTCCCTGTATCACTTATTTGAGGGGAAGGGTGCCCCCACTCTCCTCCCCACCCCCGCATATGTGCCCCCTTCGCTTTCCCTGTATCTTTTTAACTTCTCTAGCGTGAGCAGCAGAGTCACGTTGGTGTCAGCTCGCCCTTCGATGTCACGTCCTAGGTGCAGGTCCCAGAAGTGACATCAGAAAGAGAGCCGATGAGGCAAGAAGAGGAGTGGGTGATGCTGTGCCGTTAGGAAGACCCCTCCCTCCCCGTACTATGCCACATCGCTACCTTATTTACTCAATTCATAACCGCTCACCCACAAGATCTGAACACACCATCTAGTACATGGGGCACAAACTTGATTCCTTCTTTCCTCCAGTTTAACAACTCTTCATTAGCTTTTCACAGCATTTTTCTTACAATTAACATTAAAAAGTCCATTAGGGTAATAACCCTAATCTTCCACTAGAGCAGCTCAGAACCTTCACCAGCAAGATACATGTTTTTCCACTAGAGAGTATGAGACATGCAAAGCAAGTAATACAATATAAAGGACCTTCATTTTCAATTTAAACCAATTGAACCTTAATTTGAACAACTACAGAAGCTGTGTTTTCAAAAACTCCTTAATCACTGCTCTGGTTGCTGTCCAAACCACAACTTGTTTTAAGATTTGCTAGAGGTAAGTATGTGGCTCCAAATGTAAGCATGATTAAGGGTGGTAGTTTGACCTTAAAAGGGTCCTCGGATAAGGGAAGGGGCAAGAATGAGAAATGGGGGCTCTGGGTAGTAGAGAAGGAAGGAAAAGCTCACTTTCTAGGGCTCACTTCCTGCAGTTTAGAAAAACTTAAGGCCCCAAGTCTGCATTAAGTATACCACAGTGAGCAGACAATTCCAAAGGAAAGCGTTAACATTTCTCCACCAAAATATATACCATATTGGACATTATTTTCCCTGATTTTCTCTAGCAACTGAAAATGAAGGTCCCTAAAAATATAGCAAAGCATCAATATAGCACGGAAGCACCAAGGCCTAGTGTTACCCTGGGAGAATGGCTAACTAGCAACACCACAGCAGAGACACCTGCAGTCTTCAACTGTTGGTTCAGTTCCCCGAAAACCCCAGAAAGTAGCTTCCACAGCTCATGCTACATTACTACTCCTGAGGCCGCACTGTGCTGTAAGATCAAATGCTCAGTGTTTCTCTCAAGTGGATATGTACTCTAGAAAGGCTTCTCCCAATTCACATAGTGCCTCGTTCCTGACCAATTCTGTGGGCCATGTTCTGGATGTAAACCAGCTGCATGGCAAGATCACAGTTTGGCACCAGCTTCAGATTAGGAGTCCCCAACAGAGCAACTTGCTTTTCACATCACTGGTCTGCAAAAGCAAGTAGAGACATGGGGGAGGGTTGGCTAAAGTGGGTGGTAGAGAGGGAGATTCTTTACCCCCTTCTTAAGGTACTCTTCCACAGGAAGGAGCAGTAGGTTTGAACAAGGCAGCAGCACCAATACGCCAACTGCAGCGAGAGCCAATAAGACTGAAAAGAGACAAGAGCAGCAGCAGATTCAAATGAACTGCTGCTGGTTTTTTGGTTTGGGTTTTTAGTTACATAAGGGCTGGCATGAAGAGGCACAAGTGAACAAGGAAGGCTGCTCCCACCATACAAGTAATAGAGAACCCCAGTCTAGCGAGAGAGCCTCCTCCAGTCATGCAGCTGCGAGCACCCTCATTCCATTGCTTTATTCCACAGTTGCTTTGGCATTGCAGAGCTGCTTCACAAGCCAAGGCCCAGCCTGCTCATACATACACACCCTCAGGGGTCAGGCCCGACACCAGCGGGTTCTGAAGCCTGCGTGGATTGCCAAAGAGCTGCTTCACAGAGGAGCGAGGAGGAGAGTCTGCGCTTCCGAACCGACTGCCTGGGGATGAAAACCAAGAAGTTGAATCAATCGCAAGCCACAGTTCCAACCCCATTGCATCGGATTTTCAGAATAGCCCAAATAAACAGTCACGCAAATCTAACTCACGAATATTCATTGTGGATATTCTGAAAACTCGATGAGACTGGGGGGGTTGGACACAGTCACTAGTTGCTGAATGTCTATGAGCAAATCATGTTAATTTAGGAAAATACCAAACAATCCGTACTATTAAGGAGGGGGGAAGCTCTCCAAACTCCAGAGTATGAGAGAGTTGATCATATCTGGGCTACCTGAGACTCTGAAAAAACTAGCAAGCCAGCTCTTCCCTTTCTGCCATCATGAGGTCAGCACAGGCCAGCCTTAAGAGTCTAACATCCTATTACCAACCCACTGAGCCTTCTAGACTGGACTGATGGAGTAGCCTGAACAGCTGGGGGATCGATTCCCACTACAGCTCCTTGCAACTTGGGCATTGTCCCAGGTACAAAAGAAGTACTTGTGTACAGTCCAATGAGTAAGGTGGTCTATTAAGTTCCCCATTAAGCACATATTGCCCTCTTTCCCTGCACTAAATGTTCCCTTTAAGCTGTAGAGCCTCACCATTCCTGAAGTGGGTCTTTCCCAAACATACCCGTGGCTGCTGGCCTGTCCTCTCCGACACCACTTCTTCCAGGGCAGATCCAGCAGCCGCAGGTCTGTATGGAAAAGTCCCGCAGCCGGTCTGTTTCGTTTTGCCACTGCTCTTATCCCTCCCTTAGTGCATCACCCTATCCATCTGACACCTGAAACTTGATTAGGAGCAGCTCCAGAAAGCAGAAGCTGTGTTCTAACCTGCATTCCCTTGACTAGCAGGTGGGGGGTGCTCTATGGTATCTGACTGCATTCCCTCTTCAGATCGAGGCTGCAGGGCTGTCACTGTAGCTCCAGTCTGCAGGATAAACTGCTGCAAGTTGCACTGCCTCAGGTCCTTGTTCAGCTCCTCAAGTTCCAGATTTTTAGTCTAGAAACACAGAAATAGAAGAACTTTACACCTTGCTCCTGGAGGAATTCCATTACCTTTGCAATGGATATTTTCTGTATAATTCCCCAAAGGGAAAGAGGGAACAACAACCATTCCTCCCCCCCCTAGTTTGCCCTCCTGTTTCCCCCTTCCATACCCTTCCCCACAATCAGAGAAATGAAAAGAAGAAAAGTGTCAGGCTGCATATTCCTCTGCCATTTGGCTAGAATGCAGAATTTGAATTGCAGGGAATCCAATGCAGTAACCCAATGCAGTGACTTTCTTCTCTGTTTGTACTGATGTCAAAGGGGTTCAGCTATTGGGAGCTGTTATACTCTGAGGAGGGAAGCTATGGTTGGGGGGGGGAGTAGTCTGGAAGAACAATTTCAGGAGAGCTATAGGATTTCAATTCTGATTTAGGGGCAACCAAATGACAAAGGAAAGACTGAAGAAATTAGGGCTCTAAAGTTATCTCTTCTCCAAGCTGAAGGGAGATATGAAAGGGCTATCAAAATCAGAAGTGGAGTAGAAAAGGTATGTAAATCACTTGTTTATTCTTTCCAAAATTACAAAAAGACTAGCGGGCACACAATGAAGCTACTAAGTAATTCTTCACTTGACATATAACCAAGTTCTGGAATTACTTTCCAAAGAATGATAAAAGCAGTTAGCTTAGCAGGGTTTATAAAAGGTTTGGACAAAATCATGAAAGTTCATGTTTTGTTTCAAGTTATTATTTTAGGCAGACAAATCTAATCAATTTCTTTGACTGGATGACCAGAGAATTGGATAGAGGGATTGCGCTAGATGTGATATATTTACAATTTTTGCAAAGCCTTTTTGACAGTGTTCCACAAAGGTGTCTAATAAATAAACTGAGTGCCCTCGGGATGGGCACCAAAGTGACGGACTAGGTCAGGAACTAGTTGAGTGGAAAGTGGCAGAGGGTAGTGGTCAATGGTGATTGCTCTGAAGAAAGGGATGTTGCCAATGGTGTGCCTCAAGGTTCAGTTCTTGGGCCTATTCTTTTAACATTTTTGTAAGTGATGTTGCTGAAGGGCTGTCGGGTAAGATTTGCCTCTTTGCGGTTGATACCAAAATCTGCAAAAGAGTAGACACACCAGATGGTGTGAACATGAGGAAGGACCTAGCAAAGCTTGAAAAATGGTCTGAAAGTTGGCAGCTAAGTGGGGTCATTCCATGCCAAGTGGTCTAGGGCTCCTTACCTCACCATCATGAATCTTACATGACACAGCCAAACTCTGGTAAAGTTTAAGATCCACCAATAGAATACTTATGGAGATACGAGTCTAGCTCTTTGATACCACAACTATGTACAGCATTCTCTGCAAAAGTTTTGCAAATTTGAGTCAAACTATCTCCCTAGTTATACAAGTAAAGCAAATAAAACTTGGCGATCTTGTATAGCTTTTTACGGATTATTCAATAGAACTAATGTGAATTTTAAGTTTTTGAAACTGGTGTACCTAAAAAGCCTTAAAGTGGACCAAAAAAATGGATGCGCTAAAAAATGTCAAAGTTTATTTATCCTTCTGTGGCTCCTGTAATAATGAAGCTATCCCGTAAAAGTTTGTCTATTTTGTGACATGATTACGTTCTCAAATATACAATTTCAACTTATAAACTAAATCTTGTTACTTTATAAATTTGACTTTAAAGTTTGTGATTTTTCAATAAACATCCAAAATAGGGTATTTTAAACCAGCTCTATTAGAAACAGCAAGTTTCAAACCCCTTGAAAAAAGTTGGTTTTGTTTATCAATGCAATCAAACGGTGCCTGAATAAGGGTCAAAGGTCATAGAAGTGTCTGTGGTATGGCATACATTAACATCCAAATATGGAGCTCTTCAAGTTGTACTTGTTATATGACTGTTCTTTTGCACTGTTAAATAAGGAAAATAATGGATTGTGTTGGTCCATGGTGGCATTGTTACTACCAGTTTAAGAAATTTGAACCAGCAACTTCATCGCCATAGGGGTCATGCCCAATAGTAATTTCAGCTCTGTGCCGAGCGGGAGATCACTACTGGACCAGCATGGAATTGAAAGGTACGTGGGGAAGCGGGAGGGAGCTAAAAATTGTCACAGTCGGCTGGGACAGGAGGGATCCCTCTTGTCCTGGTCTACCACAAGACCACTAGGGACTTCAAATGGTACGCAGGGGAGGGGAGGGAAGTAAAAAGTTTTTAGAGTCGGTGGGGACAGGAAGTGGGAAAGATCCTTCCTGTCCCAGCCCACCGCTGCATCACCAGGTCTTTTGACAGGCTCGACAGAGGCCTACAACAGGTCCGGGAGGGGGGAATGATAAAACAGGCATGGGTGCTTTACAAGCAAGCGGGAGTTAGGAGTTAAAAGCAATCTCATAAAGAAAAGCTTTGAATACTACCAGAGATGGAGCTTGACATTCAGACTGACAAGGCCCTAAGCTGTAGTTTGTCTATATGCAAAACCTTGTCATGAGATATCACGTAACATCTGAGCAGAGAACAAAGAATGTTGAGAACTGGAGATACATATTTAGAGGTGGACATAGTAGGCTTGCTTCGTGAATATGAATTTGAAATATATGAAGTCAGCAATAGGTCATCTACAAAGCACATGCTGGAAAAGCCACTCCAAGACTGTACGATACAATACAAGAAGCTGCCTTTTCAACTGACAACTGCCTATTTCTTTGTTCACTTCTTTACATTTTGCTTTTCTGCATTTTAGAGAACAGGTGTGGCATAAGCACCGAGGTGACCCGGTTCCATGGCTTATTACCCACAATAACTAACAGCATCACAGACAGGTCAGGTTAGTACCTGAACTACAGAAGTGGTGGTGGGAGATCAAAGAGACACTTTTGTCAACACTGACTCTATATTTACCTGAAGGTTCCTTTCTGCCTCCTGGAAAGCCCGTTCCACATTCATGAGGTTGCTTTCCAGTTGCAAGCTGTGACTTGTCTTCGTCTCCAGCTCCTTCTTCATCTTATTCAGCATCTCCTGCAGCTCAGCAGGACTTGGGCCAAAGGCATCCTTCAACCTCTTGGAGCTCTCCCATTGGATCTCTCCTCCCAGTATTTCTATTTTGGCAGTCAGTTCCTGGATTTTGTGCGTATAATCCTGCATCTTCTTGTGCAGCTGCAATCTCTTCTCCTCACGCTCCTTCTCCGAATCTTTTTCCACACAGAGCTCATTCTGCCAGAAATCCTCCTCACCTAATTCGGCCTCATTCTGCCGCACCAGACGCTCTAAGTATAAGATCTCATCCTCCAGACTTGCGCTCCTGTCCTGCTCCTGCAATTCCGCTCCCAGAGAGTCACTGTGCTGTCCCAGCATGTGCAGCTTCTCCTGCTGCTTCAACACCATTTTCACAAAGTCCTCTTTGGTATGTTGGTTGCTAACAGAGGTATCTAATGATTCTGGGCCATTTCTTTGCCGTTGCTTCAGTCTGTGCTTGGTGAGAAGTTCACTGGAGTCCCTCGGGCCCAGGTTGAAGGTCAATGCCTTCTTGGGTAGCTCTGCTCTTCCTGGTCGAGGTTTGGTGGGCAGGCTGGCCCGGACAAATGTCCTTTCTGGAGGCTCTGCGACACCATCTGATGAAGGCCTCTCTATAAGACTAGGGCCTGTCCGGCGGAGTAAAAACTGAACATCATTAGCATACTGTCCACATTTGGCCAGAAATTCCAGAGGACGTTCATGAGGAAGTAGCTGCCTCTCCTTGTCCCGTAGGGTCTGGATAAGAACATAGCGTCCAGTCTGACCTGCAAAAACAAGAAAGCTGTCAGTTTTAAAAAGAAAAGGAAGAAATAGCATTGTGTATATTTTGTTTCCCCATAAAGAAAAAACACCCCGAGAATCACCATAGAATCTTCCTAATGCATATACACCCATATCATTGATACTTAAGAGAGAGCCCGGCTTCCCTGGGAAAAAACCTAAAACACAAAAACACGATGGCAGATAAAAGGCCAAATGGCCCATCCAGTATGCCCCTCCATAGCATCCCACATGGCTGTCCTATGCTTTTGTGAATTCAGACACAGTCTTTGTCTTCATCTCTACTGGGAGATTATTCCAAGCATCTGCCACCCTTTCTGTAAAAAATGTATTTCCTTAGATTACTCCTAAGCCTATCACTTCTTAATCTCATTCTATGCTTTGGAGTCTCTTTTCAATTGAAAGACTTGCCTCATGCACATTTATACCACACAGAGACATTTAAATACTTATATTTCCCCCCTACTGCCTTTCCTCTAAAGTATACCTATTGAGATCTTTGCGTCTGTCCTCATATACCTTATGACGAAGACCACTGACCATTTTAGTAGCCTTCCTCTGGATCAACTCAAGTGTCAAGTTTATTTAAAATTTGATTGAATTGCTTAATTCTAAGCAATATACAAATAATATAAAATGGAGAACATAAGTATGATTATGAATAACAGACATAATAAAATATATACCAAAACTCAACAGACTGACAAACTGACTTGAATGGGTAAAGGGGTAAGAACTACATTAGAATAGGGCAGGAAACAGAAATGGTAAAAACAACTTGGAGGAGGAAGTCTAAATTTGATGGATTAGAAGCTAAAAGTAAAGATAGATAAGGACTGGGCTGACTAAGAGATCCTACTTGATATCTTTTTGAAGGTGTGGCCTCCAGAATTGTACACAATATTCTAAATGAGGTCTCACCAGAGTCTTATACAGGGGCCTCAATATTACTTTTTCCTACATGACAGAAACCCACTTGGAACTTCAGAGGTGACACTTATAGGACCAGGTTAGGTTGTGAGTGAACTTCCACCATTTCTCTTCACTAGTTCCTACCCTTTAATGCACTTTGAAAATACAAAAAAATAAGAGAAAAATATCAACAGAAATGGAACTAGTGAAGAGAAATGGTGGAAGTTCACTCACAACCTAACCTGGTCCTATAAGTGTCACCTCTGAAGTTCCAAGATTCCTTAACCTATTTATTATCTACTAGAATATTACTGTATAAGCTGAAGTAATTACTATTTGGTTTTTTAGCTTATCTTGGAAATACTTTGAAATAAATGTGCCTTTAAAGTTCTATTTAGAAACCCACTAGGAACATCTGTATACTTATATATATATATATATGGTTCAAACCCACGCTGCTCCTTGTGACCCTGGGCAAGTCACTTCATCCCCCCCATTGCCCCAGGTACATTAGATAGATAGTGAGCTCGCTGGGACAGAGGTAAAACTGCTTGAGTACCTGAATAAATGCATGTAAACCTTCAGAGCTCCTAGAGAAAATTGAATAAATAAAAACATTTTTCTCAATCATGAGCTTGTCAAAGCTCACAATTGAAGGCAATTTAGTAATTAACGCCCTCCCCCCTTTTACCAAGCCTTTAGGGGTTTAAGGGGCTTCGGGGCTTGGGAAGTTGGGCGCCTCTTCCACAATTTCCCCCTCTCTGACATGGCAGCATTTCAAGCCCACCCCCATTTCCCCACTATGGCCTATGGCTTTGACTGGCTGTAATGCGCATGAGCGGTGTAGGGAGGTGGAAGAGCCACTTACCGACGGCCTGGGCCAGGGCGATCACCACTTCCTGGCACGAGGTTCGCTCGGACACGCCGCACACCACACGCTGCACCCCGTCCACCCACACCTTCAGCTCCATGGCCGCCGCCGAAAGGAAGGAAGACGGGCCGGGGCCGGAGCTGGGCTACCTGGGGCTGCTCTGGGCTCCGCCTCCCGTGACTCAGCTGCGGCTCGAAAACACCTTGTGGGGCGGTGGAGAAGCCAAGGGACGCCCAGGGGCAAGAAAATCTCCTCCTCCTTCACCTTCACCGAGGCAGACGCGCAGTTTAGGGCTGCCCTGACGAGGGCAACGACTTCTTTGCTTTGCTCCAACTCCCTTTCCCCACTCAAGCCGCTGTTGAGCCCCATTAAAACAAAAGTCCAACAGGGTCAAAGGGAGCCATGGGCCAGGTTCCGGTATAAAACGCCTGCATTAGGGGTCGTTTGTTCAGTACAAATATATTTGTAAGACTAGTAACATAGTAGATGACGGCAGATAAAGACCCGAATGGTCCATCCAGTCTGCCCAACCTGATTCAATTTAAATTATTATTTTATTTTATTTTTTCTTCTTAGCTATTTCTGGGCGAGAATCCAAAGCTTTACCCGGTACTGTGCTTGGGTTCCAACTGCCGAAATCTCTGTTAAGACTTACTCCAGCCCATCTACACCCTCCCAGCCATTGAAGCCCTCCCCTGCCCATCCTCCACCAAACGGCCATACACAGACCATGAAATCAAAAAGCTTGTGGTGGCATTTAGCAATGAAGTCAAGTAACAACTTATTCAAATCAATGTCAACAAACAACCCCGGCCCATGTATCCCTACAATAATAAAGCTCTGGTTGATTATCCCTCACTCCAGCGGCCCTTTTATTTATTTAATTTGTTGTCACTCCGGACCTAATCCTTAATGGGCTAAGAGGACCTGCAAAGGAAGTGGAAGTAGTGGGACCGTTTGGAAACAGCAATCACAATACGATCAAGTTCAAGGTTGAAGTAGGAATATCGAAGAGGAAGAGAACCACAGCGACGACTTTGAACTTCAAGAAAGGAAACTACGAGGCGATGAAAGTAATGGTAAGAAAGAAACTTAGAAACAGCTCAAAGAAATCACAGACTGTAGAGCAAGCCTGGTCATTATTCAAAGACGGTGAGCAAGGCGCAAAACCTGTATATCCCCAGATTTAGAAAAGGATGCAAAAAGAACTGAACAAAAGACCCGGCATGGATAACTAAAGAAGTGAAGAAAGCAATAAGAGACAAGAAATATTCATTCTAGATATGGAAAATGGACAAAACCGGGGAGAACTGGAAAGAACACAGGAAGCATCAAAAAGAATGTCACGTCGTAGTCATTAGAGCAAAAATATATAAGAACATAAGAAGTTGCCTCCGCTGAGGCAGACCAGAGGTCCATCTCACCCAGCGGTCCGCTCCCATGGCGGCCCATCAGGCCTATTGCCTGAGCAGTGGTCCCTGACTATTTCTATAACTACCTCTTGCTCCTATCCCTATAACCTATCTCTACTCCTATCTGTACCCCTCAATCCCTTTGTCCTCTAGGAACCTATCCAAACCTTCTTTGAAGAGAAGCTAGCCAGGGAAGCGCAAGATTTCAAACCGTTCTTCAGATATGTTAAAGGGAAGTAGCCGGCAAGGGAGGAGGTGGGACCGCTGGATGATGGAGATAGAAAAGATGAAGGAAGAAAAAGAAGTGGCGGATAGAGTAAACATGTTCTTTTCATCAGTATTTACAAAAGAGGATACATCCAACGTGCCAGAAACTGAAAAAATATTCACAGGAGATCAAGCAGAAAAATTAACATCAATGGAGGTAAGCCTCGAAGACGTACATAAGCAGATAGATTAAAAAGTGACAAATCTCCGGGCCCAGATGGAATCCATCCTAGGGTTTTGAAGGAATTAAAGGAGGAAATAGCAGGTTTGTAACCTATCTCTGAAAACAGGCGTGATCCCGGAGGATTGGAGGATAGCTAATGTTACGCCCATCTTTAAAAAAAGATCGAGAGGTGACCTGGGAAACTACAGACCGGTAAGTCTGACCTTGGTTCTGGGGAAAATGGCGGAAGCACTGATAAAAGAAAGCATTGATGAACATCTAGAAAGAAACAAACTGATGAAAACAAGCCAACACGGCTTCTGCAAGGGAAGATCGTGCCTAACGAACTTATTGCATTTCTTCGAAGGAATTAACAAACAAATGGACAAAGGGGACTCCATAGAAACATAGAGTATGACGGCAGAAAAGGGCCAACGGCCCAACAAGTCTGCCCACTCAAGAACCCTCCCTCCCTCAAGAATCCATCTATTAAGCATTCCTCTTGAGCGACCCCATCGTATACTTGGATTTCCAAAAGGCCTTTGACAAGGTACTCCATGAACGCCTACTACGGAAACTGAAGAACCATGGGATGGAAGGAGACGTTCATAGATGGATCAAAAATTGGTTGGCAGGTAGGAAGCAAGGGTAGGAGTGAAGGGCCACTATGACTGGAGGAAGGTCACGAGCGGTGTTCCACAGGGGTTGGTATTCGGACCGCTGCTGTTCAATATATTTATAAACGATCTAGAAACAGGGACGAAGTGCGAAGTAATAAAATTTGCAGATGACACCAAACTATTTAGTGGAGTTGGAACTAAAGGAGACTGAGGATTTACAAAGGGACCTGAACAAACTAGAAGAGTGGGCGACGAGATGGCAGATGAAGTTTAATGTAGAGAAATGTAAAGTCTTGCAAGTAGGGAAAAGAAACCTGAAGTACAGCTATACGATGGGAGGGCTGGTAATGAGTGAAAGTACCCAAGAAAAGGACTTGGGGGTAATAGTGGACAAGACAATGAAGCCGTCGGCACAGTGCACAGCGGCCTCTAAGAAGGCAAATAGAATGCTAGGTATTATTAAGAAAGGTATTACAACCAGAACAAAAGAGGTCATCCTGCCATTGTATCTGACGATGGTGCACCCACATCTGAAATACTGCGTCCAATATTGGTCGCCGTACCTTAAAAAGGATATGGTGATACTCGAGAGGGTTCAGAAAAGAGCAACGTGATTAATAAGAGGTATGGAAAACCTTTCATATGCTGAAAGATTAGAGAGACTGGGGCTTTTTTTGCTGGAGAAGCGGAGACTTAGAGGGTATATTATAGAGACTTACAAGATCACGAAGGGCATAGAGAAAGTGGAGAGGGACAGATTCTTTAAACTTTCGAAGACTACAAGAACGAGAGGGCATTTGGAAAAATTAAAAGGGGACAGATTCAGAACCAATGCTAGGAAGTTCTTCTTCACCCAAAGGGTGGTGGATGCCTGGAATGCGCTTCCAGAGAGGGTGATAGGACAGGGTAAGGTATCGGGATTCAAGAAGAAAAAAGGGATAGAAGGGTATAGATAGAGGATCACTATACAGGTCCTGGACCTGATGGGCAGGATGGACCCCTGGTCTGACCCAGCGGAGGCACTGCTTATGTTCTTATGCTGTTCTCCCCAAAGAGCTCAACAGGTTACAGGTTACGATTTCCCATAATTACAGTACAAACGTTTCCATACAAGTTTTTATCCTAACTCATGGGCAGGGGAGTTAGATGAAGTTACAAATTCAAAAATCACGTAATCTTCAAAATCAGAGCTTCAAATCTGCCAGTCTTGCTTGATAAGTTATTAATTCCTTGCAGCCTATTGAGGTCTCTGAGATCGAATGAATAGCTCCTGTTCTCTATCCCCTCTCTGAAGGTTATTAATATACGAAGTACTGACATTTTTTTTCACATACAGCCCCCCTCCCCCCCCCAAATTTGGAATTTATTACCTATCTATGTATGAGAGGAAACCTCATTGGAAAGATTTAGAAGTTCACTGAAGAGAATATGATGTCCCGTTATCAACCACAAATGTCCCTGCGTTCTACAGGTGCTGCATAGTTGAAAACAAAGGCCAACCCTAAACATATAGACATGAACGCTATGACTGTTACATGTGCAGGAGTTAAACTGTGGAACGGCCTTGTTGGTCAGATTCAAAAATGTTGAAGACTCAATTGATTTATACTACACAGAGTATGTCAATTCTATTTTATTTTTTAATTTTGTACAGACTTAACATTTTATGTTTGTAACCCCTTGTTTTGGATAACAACAGTATAGAAATTTAAAAAATTAAAATGAAATAAATAAAAATTTTTGACAGCTTTTGTCTCTTTCTTACTTTAGTCTGCCAGGTTGTTTTTATGATTTTAAACATTGTTCACATCTTTTTCCCACCCTTATGTTCTCTGTCCTAATAAGATCTGTAGTTCCTCCCTTTATCCTTATGTTTTTGGTTAGTTAATTGTTTTGATTTTGCATATGTGAGACTGAATATTTATATTACCATGTTCCCTTTTTATTTGTACATCGCTAAGAAATACTGAAAAGCATTCAATCAAATTTTAATAAAACTTTAAGTTTATGTTTCCGGTGATTTTCTGCACAAACTGTATGCATATAATTTGCATGCTATTATGCTGAGATCTTTTTTTTAATGTGGTGTTGGAGCTGAGAGAATCTGGCCCGAGTCAGAAGGAGCAGCAGTGGGAACTGAACCCCATTCCCCCAGGTCCTAAGGCTATTCCTCCACTGGCACAGAACAGTTCAAAATCATCAAGACCCGGCAATATGATGCCCCTGCTATCAGATGATGATTTTAGGTTTGAAATGTGTTTCTTCTGCACTCTGTGTTCGCAATTATAGCAGCAATGGTAAATATCACAAGTTGATGCTTGTACTGTGATGTGCTTTGGTAACTTTGTCTAAATCTCTGTATTCTGAAGTTACAGCTAGGGGACAAAGACAGAGAGGTTGGATTAGCAGAAGTCTGAAACCTACCCACCTGCAAGGTTTCAAGTAGAGCAACAGCTGAAGCGCCCAGACTGCCACCGGTGCTGACCAGTTTGAAATGTACAGTGGGATGATTCAGCACATGTCATCACCAATATTTCCAGTAAAGCAAGAAAACCCCCCAGTGTGACAGAGAAGAAAGGATCTGACTGCTGCTAAGGACCAATCCTGAGAGCAATACAGGTGACTTTCCAGTTCTTTCCAAAGGAGGTGACCAGAGGAAGGAGCTCTGCAAGAGATACTCTCCAAGGGCACAGAGACACGTGAACCCACAGAAAGAAGGCAGCTTCCCATGATGACACAAGAGGTCATGACGTGAATCAGTAGAAAAAAACCCCACAAAACTATGCAAAGAATAAGTCAGGTACACCGCCGGTAATTAAATAACCCACAAAGCTGCGTCACACCCTCAAAACCTAGGGCTTCAGAGTCACTGTGAAACTCACACATCTCTTCCTGTAGGCAAAATGCTTCACATAGTTTCTGGATTGCACAATGGACACGTGCTTCTTGACCTGATGAATGGATCACAGCCCTGGAAAGTAACAAAGTTTTGCTTCTGAATGGTTCCTTGGCCTTTTATTGCCAAGATTATCCAAATAAATGCTGGATCTTCCTCCCCCCCCCCCCCCCCCCCCACTAAACCCAGAGTCACCCAGCCTTCACACAATGCCATTCCCCTACACACACAGCCAGACTCTCATTCTTTCACCCAATACACATCACACTTCAGGACTGCATGCAGCATTTCCAGGGCTGCCCATCCCAATCCTGACACATGGCATCATCAGAACTGCCCATATATCCCAGTCCCGTGGCACTATTTCTCTCACTAATCTAGAAATCACTGCCATACCCACCCAGTCCTCCTACGTGTTCTAGCAGCGTGCACACATATACTGCCAGACTCATACATTCCTTCCCCAGTATACATGGTACCAACACAGTAACATAATGACTGCAAGAAAATACTAAATTCTACGGCTGTAACAATGTGACAAATGTCAACATTTCTCATATCATTTCATGTCAATTCTCACCCAAAGTGACAGGATCTCTTAATCTTATTCCGTAAAGACCGAAGCAAATAATTCATTCAGTCTTTCCACTATGGTCTTATCCTCCCTGAGTACCCCTTTTGCTCCTTGATCATCCAACGGTCCCATAGAGTCCCTCACAGGTTTTCTGCTTCTGATGTACCTAAAAAAATTGCTATGAGTTTTTGCCTCTTTTGCAAGTTTGTCTTCATATTCTTTCTTAGCTGTCTTTATCAATGCTTTGCATTAGAGAATGACACGGGGAAAAAATCTGTCCCCGCCCCGTCCCCAGCCCACAATTCTCTGCACCGCCCCGTCACCGCCGTTCCCTTCACTGCCCCGTCACCACCATCCCTTTTAACCGCCCCGTCACCGCCACTTTCATCCCATTCACCGCCCCGTCACCGTCCCCACAGCATCCTTAGTACTGTAATATTTAGTTTATTCCTTTCTTATAAATCAAAGTTCTGGCTGCTGAACTAGAGAAAGAGATGTTCAGCTGGCAGGGCTTTGTTTATAAATTTTTATCAACACAACTAATATACTACTTTATCCTAAAGCAAAAAATAAATAAATAGAATTTTTTTTCTAACTTTGTTGTCTGGTTTCTGCTTTCCACATCTTCTCATTCAATTCCTTCCATCCACTGTGTGTCTTCTCTCTGCGTCTTCCATTTGCTGTTACTGTACCTCTCCCTTCACCCCCATCCCCCCAATTGGTCTAGCACCCATCTTCTTCCCTCCGCTCCCCCGTAGTCTGGCATCTGTCTTCTTCCCTTCCAGCATCTTCTCCCCACTCTGTCTTCCACATTTCCCGTCAGGGTCTGTTCCTCTCCACCCTCCTTCAATGTCTGTTCTATTCCTTTCCACCACCACCCTTGCCTCCCTCCTTTACCATTTATTCCTTTCTACCACCCTTCAGCTCCTCTCATGTGGCCTATCTATCTAACTTCCTCCCTCTTATTTTCATGGCACATTACAATGTAATTTGTGCAAGCCACTGGAGCCTGCGAGCTCGGTCCCTGTCCCATCCCCACAAACCATCTCGCTTCTGTGCTCCTATTTTCCCCATTTCTAATATCTCCCCTATGTATCTGCCATTGCCCCCCCCCCCCCATGTCCATATACCATCCCCAAGGCATGTCCCCTTTATATCTCTGTTCCTATGCCCCATGCACATAATCTCCCCTCTTTATGTTATCTTCCTGTGTCCAGATTTCCCCTATCTTCCTCTTCCATACCAGTGTGTCTCGTCTTTTCAACCCCATCTAGCTTTTTTCCCTCTTTCTTCCCCCCCCCCCCCTGCTTCTAGCATCTGGCTCACCTGCCTGTTCTCCCCTTTCTTTCCTGCTGTGGGTTTTTCTTTCCCTCTTCATCCCCTTGGCCCAGAATCCTTTCTCCTTTCACTCCCTCCTTCCAGTGTGAGCTGGGAACACGCGCGATCCCCGTATCCCCCACCCGCTCGATCGATCGATTGTTGCGTTTTGCCAGCTCCCTCCCTTCACCTCACCTTAGTTTGCAAGCTTTCTTTTTCGGCAACCTGCACGCTTTCAAAGAGCCGCGCACGCGCAGCTGCTCAGTGTTCAATCTTCTGCTCTGCTGCAATTTCCTGTTTCTGGTTGCGTCAGAGCAGAAGATTTTACACTGAGCAGCCGTGCGTGCGCGGCTCTTTGAAAGTGTGCAGGTCGCCGAAAAAGAAAGCCTGCAAACTAAGGTGAAGGGAGGGAGCTGGCTAAACACCACGATCAATCGGGCGGGCAGGGGCTGCGGGGATCGCGCAATCCTTGATGCCTCACTGTGGAGACAAGACCATTCACCACTCCATGGGGTGGTGAATGGCCTTGTCCCCGTCCCCGCAGCGACTGCTATTTTTCTTTTCCCGTTTCGGCGGGTTACCCGTGGCTAAATGCGGCTAGCCGCAGGTAACCGACAACGTGTCATTCTCTACTTTGCATCTAACTTGCCAGTGCTTGTGTTTCTTCTTATTTTCTTCATTCGGATCCTTTTTCTATTCTTTAAAGGATGTTTTTTTGGCTCTAATAGCCTCTTTCACTTCACCTTTTAACCACGCCAGCTCTCGTTTCCTCTTCTTTCCACCTTTGCTGATACATGGAATATATCTGGTCTGGGATTCCACGATGGTATTTTTAAATAACATCCAAGCCTGGTTTACAGTCCTAACCTTTGCAACTGATCCTTTTAGCTCCTTTTTAACCATTTTCCTCATTTTATCAGTATTAGCAAAGTAGAAGGAGGTTAAGGAAAAGTCTTTTAAATTACCTACTCAGATTTGTGATGCCAGTATGTGTGAGTGTCAGCTCTTCTGGCAGAACCTCACTGTATTAGTGGTAATGATGGGCCTGCCATGTTCCCTAAACCTACACGCCTAGGTTTCTCAAGTTAAGCTTTGAAATTAGGGCTCACCATGCTCTGTGCCTCTTGTGCAAGAGGCACCTTGTACAAGAGGGTGCCTTGGATACCACAGTGTGAAGCCAGTGATAGTTATAAGGTTTTCTGAAGGAGGAAAGATTTGAGACATCTGGGTTTTACTTCCATTTAAATCAATGGAAGTAAAAACTTGGATGTCTTAATCTGTCTTCTTTTTTCTGGAGCCATATGATAACCCTATCTGAACGCAATTATCAGGTAAACTGGCACCTTAAAAATGGCCCAGCTCTCAGCTGCTTAAAAAGGTGTGTATAGGAATCAACAGCACATATACTTTCAATGAGCTCAAAAAACAGGTGAACCCCAAAATGTGCTTAGGTCAGTGAAAGAAATAATGCACACAGATTATATTTTCAAATCTATCTGTTATTTTCAAAGAAAAAAATATCCACACAAAAAGCAGGTAGGAATCTGAGAGAGTCTGCCGGTTTTTAGTTTCCCTTGGGAAGAGTATCTGCTGACTTTCTAGGGCTACTTTTGGAAAATCACCTCTCACAAACAGAGTCTGAGGGCAGCGAGAGATCAATCCACTCAACTGCCCGTCTCCTGTGCGGTAACAGGTAGGCTCTAGTGGTGAAACTAGCAGACAGGTCCTGGTATCCTGTAGGGCAGCATTGCTGAAATGCCAACGTCATGATCTCAGGCAGAGAAAACTGGAAAAGCAAGAATTGCCCGTGCAATCTCTGCTCTCATGCATAACACCTACTAAAGCAAGGGGATACTCCCTTGTCTGTTACGTGCATGAAACACAAGAAAATACATCAGATTCATAATGGTGTCATTTATTCAAATAGAACCTCAACATACTCTACAAATTCTAGTGCTCTAAAAGCAGAGTATAGCTAAAGTTTGACAAACAAATCCCTGTGTTGCCTTTTGTTCACTCTTTCTCTGCTCCTTCCTTGTCTCTAATGCATGCTTACTGCAATTTAAAAAGGCTTAGCACAGGGCATGCTGAGGCATCCCGTGTAATTTTGCAATGCATGCATGCAAACCACTCGCTAAATAATCATTTTAATGTTTTCACCAAGAGGATATGTCTGAGGACAGAAAGTGGTAATCAAGTACTGCTTCTGCATTGCCATGTGCAGAAGCCCCGTTTTGGCAAACCGCGGTAGAGCTTTTTATTGCAGGTCAGCGAGATAAATGCCCTGATGCTCATAAGAATTGAATGAGCATCGGAGCATTTAGCCTGCGGTAAAAACCTCAGTTTGATAAAAAGGGCCCTGGGTACCACAGGATAAACAAGTGAGCCTTTACTATCTACAAAGCAGCTGCCAGTAAAGGTTCACGCGCTAGTCTTTTTGTCCATGGCCACATACTACTGACAACATTATCTCATGGCCATTAGTACCACAATCTGAAAATCAGCCATTTGACTGCTACACTAAAAATGACCTTCATGCACAGGAAAAACTCACATAAGGGTGCACTAGGGTCACTTTTTAGCACAGCTTCTAAAAGGACCCCTAAGTAAATTAAAATGTTGAAAAACCATACATATTACATCACCTTATACACAACAAGTAAATATCTTAAAATATAACCCCTCCTCCAAAAAAAAATACAAAACTCTGACAAAATAAACAACCGTAACCAGTAATGGCTGTGGTAAGACTGCATCTGGCTTCTAAAAATACCCCTGCCGCGATCAGCTGAGTGGCTGCGACAGGGACCCCCCCAACTCGTCCTGCAAAATCGGCAGGAGGTATGCCCACTCCATCTTGCTGCCTAACCCACCCCGAAGTGGTGAAACCTCATCCCCACCCAAACGCAGCCCGGCAGGAAGGATGCCCACTCCCTCCTGCCCCTCCCTGAAGCAGCCCAGCTAGCGGAAATGGTTTTCAAGGGTGATGATCTCGGTGAATCTGGAAGATGTACTACACCAAATCGACAAGTTAAAAAGTGATAAATCGCCAGGACCAGATGGTATGCATCCCAGGGTACTAAAAGAACTCAAACATGAAATTACTGACCTGCTGTTAATGATCTGTAATCTGTTGCTAAAATTGTCTGTAGTACCTGAAGATTGGAGGGTGGCCAATGTTATACCGATTTTTAAAAAGGGCTCCAGGGGAGATCCAGGAAATTACTGACCGGTAAGCCTCACTTCAGTGCCAGGCAAAATGGTATAAACAATTATACAAAATAAAATTGTGGAACACGTAGACAAGCATGATTTAATAAGACGGAGTCAGCATTGGTTCAGCCAAGGGAGATCTTGCCTCATCAATTTGCTTGACTTCTTTGAAGGTGTAATTAAACATGTGGATAAAAGTGAGCCAGTTGATCAAGTTTCAAGTTTTATTGGGTTTAATATACCGACCATCAACATGTATCTGGCAGGTTTACAATGCTAAAAGAAAAAAAAAAAAAAAGAAATAAAAGGTGAAATAATAATTATATATATATATATATATATATATATATGAGGGGGGAGTGAACATTAAAAGACGATAAACAAGAACTTACATGAATTTTAGGGTAATAAGGGGAAGGAAGGGTCAATAAGTACATTATTAAAATGAAATTTAAAAGAAAGGGAGGAGAGGGGGATAAGACATCAGGGATAGGGTCGCTTCGTTAAAGCAGTTGATATGATTTTACTGGTTAGCGGAAGGAGGTATTTAGAGATTATGATATCCATCTTGAAATAGGAATGTTTTTAGTTTGGTCTTGAATTTGACGAGAAGATTTTCATGACGGAGCTGAGGTGGCATGGCGTTCCATAAGATTGGAGCAACTACAGAGAAGTTAATTTTCCTGGTGTAGTAGAATTCTTTGATGGAAGGAACAGTCAGTAAGTTTTGATCTGCTGATCTTAGGGTCCGAGAAGGACAGAGAGGGATGATAAGTTTGTCGCGAAAAGTTGGAAGACGTGAGAATTTAATTTTGATAACCAGCATTAAGGTTTTATAAGTGATACGATGCGTGATGGGTAACCAATGGGCTTCTTTCAGGAGAGGAGTAACATGATCATATTTCCCTACTTTATGTATTAGTTTGATTGCTGTATTTTGTATGAGCTGCAGGCAACGTAGTTCTTTTTGTGGGAGTCCATTATATAGGGAGTTACAGTAGTCTAGATGGGAGATAACCAGTGAGTGCACGAGGGTTATGATTGCATTAGTTTCAAGGATTGAAGTTATGGAGCAGATGAGCCTAAGTTTGTAAAAGCAAGTTTTTACTACGGAGCTTATCTGGTTGTGGAAGGTTAAGTCTTTGTCTATGGTTACTCCGAGTAGTTTTATTTTTGGTTCAATTTTTACTGAGCAGGATTTAATGAAGATTTTTCCGGTTATTGTTTCGTTGTTCCCGATTGGGAAGAGTATACCACATGATTTATTGATGTCGAGGGCAAGTTTCTTTATCTGGAGCCAATCACTGATTTTGTCAAGTTTATTATTAATTTCTTGTATTTCATTTATTTTTGTAGGATCAACAGGAGTAGTTGAATGTCGTCTGCGTATGCAAAAATTGTAAAGCCGATGGATTGAGCTAGTGTAAGAAGTGGAGAAATAAAGATATTAAATAGTAGTGGAGAGAGGATAGAACCTTGGGGGACGCCATATGTTTGATAAATATAGTGTATCTAGATTTCCAGAAAGCTTTTAATAAAGTTTCTCACGAGAGGCTCCTGAGAAAATTAAAGTGTCATGGGATAGGTGGCAAAGTTCAGCTGTGGATTAGGAATTGGTTATTGGATAGAAAACAGGGTAGGGTTAAATGGTCACTTTTCTCAATGGAGGTGAGTAAACAGTGGAGTGCTGCAAAGGTCTGTACTGGGACCAATGCGACGAGTGAGGTGATTAAATTTGCAAATGACACTAAACTGTTCAAAGTTGTTAAGACGCATGTGGATTGTGAAAAATTGCAGGCAGACCTTAGGAAATTGGAAGACTGGAATTGGAAATTTAATGTGGACAAATGCAAAGTGATACACATTGGGAAGAATAACCCAAATCACAGTTACTGGATGCTAGGGTCCACCTTGGGGATTAGTGCCCAATAAAAGGATCTGGCTGTCATTGTAGACAATAAGATCAAACCTTCTGCTCAATGTGCAGCAGCAGCAACCAGGATGCTAGGAATTATTAAAAAAAGGGCTGTTATAATGCTCCTTATCATTCCATGGTACGACCTCACCTGGAGTATCACGTTCAATTCTGGTCTCCTTATCTCAAGTGGTGCTAGAAATGGTTCAAAGAAGAGCGACCAAGATGGTAAAGGGGATGGAACTCCTCTCATATGAAGAAAGACTAAAACGCTTAGGGCTCTTCAGCCTGGAAAAGAGATGGCTGAGGGGGAGATATAACTTAAGTCTACAAAATCCTGAGTGGAGTAGAACGGGTACAAGTGGATTGATTTTTTGCTCCGTCAAAAATTACAAAGACTAGTGGACAGTCGAAGTTACAGAGAAATACTTTTAAAACCAATAGGAGGAAATTATTTTTCACTCAGAGAGTAGTTAAGCTCTGGAACATGTTATCTGAGGATGTGGTAAGAGTGGATAGTGTATCTGGTTTTAAGAAAGGTTCGGACAAGTTCCTGGATGAAAGTTCATAGTCTGTTATTGAGAAAGACATGGACCATTGGTCTGACCCAGTAAGGCTATTCTTACGTTCTTCAAAACAAAAACCCCCAATGTAATGAAAAATGGTATTTGAAAAAACACAAGGCTGTATATCAAGTTTAATAAACGATAAACATGAGGTGGCTAAAGAAACTATGATGTATTTATACAGTATTCAAGCAAATTCTGCACAAAACATTAACAATTATAAATCTGTGTAATAACTTTTTCCTATATTACATTTATGTAATTTCTCAAAGACAGTGATTATGTTATGTTATTTTAAGAAGTGAAGCAGCGATTTCCAACCCCATCCTGGAGGACAACTAGCCAGACGGGTTTTCGGGATAGCCCTAATGAATATTCATGTCAGAGATTTGCATATAGTAATAGTTTTATTTATATCCTGTCATACCTTTCAGTTTAAGACGGTTATAACAAGAGAGACTGCATGAATGCAGCTAAGTTACATCATGAGGCTTCAGGCATGCAATCTGCCCTATGCATATTCATTAGGGCTATCCTGAAAACCTGACTGGCTGGTGGTCCTCCAAGACAGGGTTGAGAACCACTGAAGAGACCCTTTTACTAAGCTGCACTAAAAAGAGGCCAGTGTGGGGCTTTCCTAAGTGCTGCGATAAAATGGTTTCAGTTTCCATTTTTTCCTATTAATGGCTATAGACTAATTTCCCAATTAGCAGGTGAGGGACTTACTGACATCTATTGTCTAGGCAGTAAGGGTTCATGTGCTAATCCTGTGCTAATTGGTTAGCATGCGGCAGTGCGGCTACGCTAACTGATTACCATAACAAGTGTTATCCAGGAACAGCAGGCAAATATTCTCTACATGTGGGTGATGTCATCAACAGAGCCCCCTAGTGGACATTCTTGCAAGCAGACTTGCTTGAAGATCTTCAAGCTTGCGAGTACCGTGCATACACGTGTGCCTTCCCGCCCAACTCAGGGCGTGCATCTCCTCAGCGTGTCCTCAGTTCAGATAGCTAGCAAAGAAGCCAACCCAGGGAGGTGAGTGGGTTGCAAGAACATCTGCCTGCTGTCCCTGGATAACACCTGTTACGGAAAGTAACTGTGCTTTATCCTAGGACAAGCAGGCAACATATTCTCTACATGTGGGAGACCTCCAAGCTAACTAGAATGGGATGGAGGGAGAGTTGGCAATTTAGGAGAACAGATGTTGCAAAACTGACTGTCCAAAATGGCCGTCACGTGTGGAGAAAGCATCCAGACAGTAGTGAGAGATGAACGTGTGAACTGAGAACCAAGTAGCAGCCTTGCAGATTTCCTCAATCAGAGTCAAACGGAGGTAACCAACAAGACGCCTGACCTTATAGAAACATAGAAATAGACGGCAGATAAGGGCCACGGCCCATCTAGTCTGCCCACCCCAATGACCCTCCCCTACCTTTCTCTGTGAATAGATCCCACGTGTCTATCCCATTTGGCCTTAAAATCAGGCACACTGCTGGCCTCAATAACCTGAAGTGGAAGACTATTCCAGCGATCAACCACCCTTTCAGTGAAAAATAATTTCCTGGTGTCCCCATGCAGTTTCCCGCCCCTGATTTTCCACAGATGCCCCCTTGTTGCCGCGGGACCCTTGAAAAAGAAGATATCTTCTTCCACCTCAATGCGGCCCGTGAGATACTTGAATGTCTCGATCATGTCACCCCTCTCTCTGCGTTCCTCGAGTGAGTACAGCTGCAACTTATCCAGCCATTCCTCGTAAGGGAGATCCTTGAGTCCAGAGACCATCCGGGTGGCCATTCTCTGGACCGACTCCAGTCTCAGCACATCCTTACGGTAATGCGGCCTCCAGAATTGCACACAGTATTCCAGGTGGGGCCTCACCATGGATCTATACAATGGCATAATGACTTCAGGCTTACGGCTGATGAAACTCCTGCATATGCAACCTATGATTTGCCTTGCCTTGGATGAAGCTTGCTCCACTTGATTGGCAGTCTTCATGTTCTCACTGACGATCACCCCTAAGTCTCGTTCTGCTTCAGTTCTTGTTAGGATCTCGCCATTAAGGGTGTAAGTCTTGCATGGATTTTGGCTGCCCAGGTGCATGACTTTGCATTTTTTGGCATTGAAGCTGAGTTGCCAGGACCTAGACCCGGCAGGGAGAGACCAGCCTGAGCGTAACAGAAGGAGATACAAGCGGCCAACCATTTAGAAATGGTTCATTTACAAACAGGAAGCCCCAAACAATTGGGATCGAAAGAGATGAAAAGCTGGGTGAGCAGTCCGATGAGGCACAGTGTGCTGCAAGTAGAAGGCCAGCGCACGCTTACAGTCAAGAGTATGGAGAGCCACCTCACCAGGGTGAGAATGGGGCTTGGGGAAAAACACTGGAAGAACCACGGACTGGTTGATGTGAAAGTCCGAAACAACATTAGGCAAGAATTTAGGATGGGTACGAAGAACAACCTTATCATGATGGAAAACAGTGAAAGGAGGGTCCGCCACCAAGGCCTGCAGCTCACTGACCCTACGAGCAGAAGTGAGCGCAATAAGAAACACAACCTTCCATGTGAGATACTTCAAGTGAGCCCTAGCCAGAGGCTCAAAGGGCGGTTTCATCAAGTGAGTAAGGACCACGTTGAGATCCCAAACCACAGGAGGAGGTTTAAGGGGAGGATGAACATGGAAAAGACCCTTCATGAACCGGGAAACCACAGGATGAATACAGAGCGGTTTCCTGTCAATCGGCAGATGAAAGGCAGCAATGGCGCTGAGATGGACTCGAATTGAGGTGAATTTGATACCAGCGACAGATAAATGCAACAGATAGTCCAGCACAGAGGAAAAGGAGGCAGATTGAGGCTCCAGACGCCGCGTAGCACACCAAGAAGAAAATCTGGTCCACTTCTGCTGGTAACATTGGCGAGTGGACCCCTTCCGAGATGCCTCCAGAACCTACAGAGACAACTGGAAAGAGGCCATCAAGTCTGAGGAACCAAGCTGTTAAGTGTAGAGACTGCAGGTTGGGATGGAGTAGATCCCCGACTCTGCGTAAGCAGTGAAGGAAAAACAGGCAGAAGAAGAGGCTCCCTGGAACTGAGTGCAGCAGAAAGGAGAAACACGGTTGCAGGGGCTACCGAGGAGCAATCAGAATCATGGTGGCTTGAATGGATTTGAGCATGACGAGAGTCTTTAGAATCAGAAGGAATGGAGGGAATGCATATAGAAACAGGTTCATCCAATCCAGAAGGAAAGCATCCGCCTCGAACCGGTGGGGGGTGTAAACACTGAAGCAGAAATGAGGCAACTTTTGATTGCGAGGGGACATGAAAAGATCAATCTCTGGAGTCCCCCACCTGACGCAGAGTCGAGGAATGGATTGACCATTCGTGAGGCTGCAGAAGGCGGCTCAACTTGTCGGCCAGGCAGTTCCGCTGGCCCTGAATTTAGACAGTACAGAGAAAAATGTTGTGGCAGATGGCCCAATCCCAGAGCCGCATCGCTTCCTGGCACAGGGACAGAGATCATGTGCCCCCCTGTTTGTTGATATAATACATGGCGACCTGGTTGTCCGTGCAAATCAGCAACACACGGTCGTGGAGCAGATGACGGAAAGCCTTCAGAGCGTTGAAAACCGCTTGTAGCTCCAGCAAATTGATGTGGCAAAGACAGTCCATCGAAGATTAAAGCCTCTGGGTGTGAAGACCATCCAGAAGAGCCCCCCCAAGCATAGGCCGACAAATCTGTCATGAGAACTTTCTGCAGGGGAGAAGCATGAAACAGAAAACCTCTGGAAAGATTGGAAGAGAACATCCACCAGCTGAGAGACTGCTTCAACAAAGGAGTCACAACAATATGTCGAGCCACAGCATTCCGATCCTGGTTTCATTGTGACGCCAGGGTCCACCGAGGTATGCGGAGGTGAAGTCTGGCAAAAGGAGTCACGTGAACCGTGGAAGCCATGTGGCCCAACAGGACCATCATGAGGCAGGCCGGGACCGAAGACAGGAGAGACACCTGCCGACAAAGACGGATAAGGGTCTCCCGACGAGGCCGAGGCAAAAAGGAGCAAAGACGAAGAGTGTCCATCACCGCCCCGATAAACTCGAGGGACTGGGACGGACACAGCTGGGACTTGGGAAAGTTCACCTCGAAGCTGAGACTTTGAAGGAGTGAAACAGTCTGATTCGTTGCCATCAAGACCGCTTGACGAGACAACGCTTTGACCAGCCAATCGTTGAGGTAAGGAAAAACCTGCAGCTCCCGCAGGCACAGGGCAGCAGCCACCACGACCAGGCACTTCATGAAAACCCTCGGAGAGGCCGCAAGGCCGAAGGGAAGAACATGATATTGGAGGTGGAGATTCCCCACCCGGAATCTTAGATACCGGCGAGAAGCCGGGTGAATCGGGATGTGCGTGTATGCCTCCTTGAGGTCCAATGAGCACAGCCAGTCCCCCTTGTCCAGCAGGGGATACAACATGGGGAGAGTGAGCATCCTGAACTTTTCCCAGACTAGAAACCTGTTCAGGGCTCTGAGGTCCAGGATCGGGCGCAGGTCCCACGTCTTCTTGGGGACCAGAAAATACCGGGAATAAAACCCCATATTAAGCTGATCCGGAAGAACTTACTCGACCGTCCGGAGGCGTAGGAGGGCCTGAGCTTCCTGCAGAAGAGGAAGTTGTGACTTGGAAGAAGGAAACTCTCATGGTGGAAGGTCTGGGGGTATGTGACTGAAGTGAAGCGAGTACCCGTCCTGGACAATGGAAAGCACCCAAAGGTCTGTGGTAAGTTTCTCCCACTGAGGATAGAAATGACGGAGATGACCCCCGATGGGAAGGGGGGAAGGCTCCAAAAGAAAGGGAGCCCGCAGGCTCAGACCAGAATTGTCAAAAAGACGGCCCAGATTTCGCCGGAGCAGGCGGTTGGACTTTAGGGGGATGCTGCTGCTGCTGGGGTCACCTCGGAGGTGGGTGAGAAAACGCACGAGTAGATTTCTGCAGGTATCACCTCACAGGAATCTTGTACTGTCGAGCTAGGAGTCTTTGGTTTGAGCCTCACTAGGGAGGCAAAAGACCGCTGAAGCTCTAAGAGGCGTTTAGTGGCAGCTTCGATGGAGTCATCAAACAGCTCATTCCCCACACAAGGGAGGTTCGCCAGACAATCCTGGAGGTTGGGGTCCATGTCCACAATCCAGAGCCAGGCCAGGCGATGCATGGCGACCACAAAGGCCATGACTCGGGAGGACAATTCAAAAGCGTCGTAAGCCGCCTGAAACATATAGAGACGAAGTTGAGAAAGGGTCTCCTGGAGCAGACATTACTCCTGCCAACGAGGAGTGGACACGTCCGACTGAAAAGATTGGAGGGCATCCACACAAAACCTGAGATAGGACGTGAAGGTAAAATTATATTTGAGAACTCGGTTCGCCATCATAGAGTTCTGGTAAAGACGGCGATCGAACTTGTCCATCGTACGCCCTTCCCTGCCCGGAGGGACAGCAGCGTAGACCTTGGAGGAGTTAAACTTCTTCAAGGAAGATTCCACAAGCAGGGACTGATGGGAAAGCTATGCATTCTCAAACCCCTTGACCGTAACTGTCCAGTAACAGGACTCCATCTTGGAAGGAATGGCTGTGACTGCATACGGAGTCTCCAGATTCCGGAGAAACGTCTTCCGGAGCACTTGATGTAGAGGCAAATGCAACGCCTCAAGAGGACGGATTAGGGAGCCCCATCTCTGCCAAATATTCCCGAGTATACCGGGAGTCTGACTGGAGATCCAGCTGCAGTGCCTTCCCCATGTCTGAGACAAATCGTGTAAAGGAGGAGGCTTTAGAAAAGGAAGGATCCTTAAGAGGCGAGGAAGACCGAGACCTCGAAGCGACATAGAAAGAGGGAGAGACTTCCCTTGAATAATATGCAGGGCCTTCCGAGTCCCGAGGACACCTAGGATGCCCTGCTGAACTGCCCCGGAGGTGTTGAAGAACGGCCCCGCCGGAGACGACTCGGGGAGGACCCCGGCATCCGAGGCACCACCATGACTTAATCAAGGATTTTGAAGAGGAGACCCCACCGGTGGGGCCAAGGCTGTGCCCTCATTCTCCATAGGGCCAAAGAGTTGGAGGATTTTGGCCACACGCCGACGAAGGGCCCGCAGTTGAAGAGTCGCACAACGCGGGCACTCCACACACCAACAATGGGGGTCGGTGATGGAGATCACCCGGTTGCACTTAGTGCAGTTCTTAAACCCGGTCAGAGGCCGGGATATAAGAAAAAATACAGCCGTAGCCCCGCGAGGCCAGGCGGCCTGACAAAAACCGGCAGCCCAGTCGAAGATACAAAGGTTAAAAAGTTGTTTTGGGGGGAGGGGGTTTTAGAAAGAAAAGACACACCTGAAAATAATAAAGCAAGCTGCGGTGCAAGAGGCACTATGAAATCAAGCAGAGCAAGGGAGCAGGGCTTCTGGCTCCACGGAAAACATAGAATTGATGCCACGCTGAGGAAACGCACGCCCTGAGTCGGGCGGGAAGGCAAATGCGCGGTACACTCGCAAGCTTGAAGATCTTCAAGCATGTTTGCTTGCAAAAACGTCCACTAGGGGGCTCCATTTATGACGTCACCCACATGTAGAGAATATGCTGCTTGCTTGTCCTGGGATATCACACCTACCCTCCGCCTCCAAACAAGACCCCTGCGCTAAAAACTAAAATCAACTTTTTAGCACATGGGACACCTGAGTGCACCCCTCAGTAGTGATTTCTGCAGCTTAGTAAATCCTAAAGAGATGTAGGAGCAGGTGTAATTCCCGATGTCAACCTTTTAGGACATAGATATTTACTCTGCTTCTGAAATGGGGACTATGAACCTGCCATGTCCTTGTTCAGTCCACCCCCTTCCCATTTGCACACCCTTGGATTTAATAGTGCATATCCCAGGCTTTGCAAAATGGATAATTAAGACGTTTAAGTGATGGTTTATATACATATTAAACTTGAATAGAGCTTGTAAAATTAGGTCTGTTATCTTTGAGATTTTTAAATGTAATATTGAATTTTAAATGTTTATTTAGGTTCTATGATGATTTTATCTATTTTCTATGATATGCCTTTTATTTGAACACCATGGAAAAGGATTGGTCTAGACCAGGGATCTCAAAGTCCCTCCTTGAGGGCCGCAAACCAGTCGGATTTTCAGGATTTCCCCAATGAATATGCTAGAGATCTATGTGCATGCACTGCTTTCAATGCATATTCATTGGGGAAATCCTGAAAACCCGACTAGATTGTGGCCCTTAAGGAGGGACTTTGAGATCCCTGGTCTAGACTGAATTTAAGCAATCAGAGAATCACCCTCTGCCTTATGCTCCTGGCCAGGAACATGACAAGAGTTGGAACAGAGGAACAGACGAGGTACCAAGAGCAGACTAGGGAGTGAAACTCTTGCTACTTAATTTATAAAACATGAGCAAACACCCCCCCCCCCCCCCCCCCCCCCAATAGCTGCAGCAGGTTCTGTTATAGCAGCTTGCTTAGACTCATCCTCCTACTCATGAGACATCTTTTCATTTGTAGTACATAGGAACTCTGACTTTACATTTGAGAACTAGTAACGAAGTAGTAAATTTGAGCAGAAAAAGACCAGCTGGTCTTAGTGTGTCAGTAATGTAGCTAGATTTGTACCTCCTGCTCCATGGATTTTTTAAGTGTGAAAATCATTTAAGTTTTGCTTTGATTTCAAACCTCTTACTATATGGGGAACTTTAAAAATTTTGTCACTGATTCTGTCTCCACTAACTCCACCAGGAGGCATTTAAGGCATCCACCACTCTATCCATGAACAAATATTTTTAGATGTTGCTCATTTACCTCCTTGAAGCTTGATGTCATAGCCGCTGCTTCTACAACTTCTCTGTCTGTAAAAAGGATTTGTTTTTTCATTAATGCCTTTCAAACATTTACATTTCTGAATCATATTATTACATTCTTGATATCTCATCTGTCACTTCTTTCATGTAGGACAGAGGTTCTCAACCCAGTCCTTGTGACACACCCAGCTAATCAGGGTTTCACGAATCCCACAATGAATATGCATGAGATAGATTTGCATACAGTGGAGGCTGGTACATGCCAATTTATTCTCATGCACATTCATTGTGGATATTTCAAAAACTAGACTCTGTTGAGAACCCCTGCTCTAGAGCAGTATGTGTAACCCAGGGGGTATGCATGCCAATGCCAGAGGGTATGCAGTACTGTCATGTCTCCTGCTGCTTCTTAAAGACTGAGCTGCCTAGGATTTCCAATTTTTGGGAAAGACCAGAAGTCACTAGCTGCAGCACCCAAACTCTCTCCCTGTCCCCCTCTCCATGCTACTCCATACCCAGTCGCCCCAATAACTACAGGATTTCACACAGGTAGAACTATTTTTTCTTCATCCCGCAACTTTCTATTTGCAGCAGGATGCAGCACAGGAAAGGTTCCAGAACCAGCTGCAGACAGTGTGTGTTTATCACTGCTGTGGATGGTAATGCAGGTAGGTTTGAGGGACTAGAAGGGAAGGGGATGGAGCCAGAGAGATACCTGGACCAGTGGAGGATCCATGGGAGGGAAGGGTCATCTGCTGATTTTGAAGGCGGGGGAGAACTATTGGATTTAGGGGAGAGAGGGAGGGAGAACTGCAGGACTGACAAGGTGGAGAGGAAGCAGGAAAGATGCATGCATGGAGTAAAAAGAAGAAAAGCTTGAGTGAAACAGGGACACAAATTTGACAATAAATATATAAGATGTTAAAAAAAGGGAGTATCATGGCATGGCTGGGGATTAACTTAATCCCTTGAAGGATATGAAAACATGCCACTGGTTCTCTGTGAACTATGTCTTCATGATCACCACCATATCCAAGTCAGCCTCTTTCATCACAGTCTCTTGATCCAGAATATTATTTCCCATGCTTCAGGCACTGATAAACACAGCTTTTCTAATTTTTCTATATAGGTATTTAATGTTTAACTTAACTGAGGGCTTTTACTTACCTGGAAGCTTTGTTCATCCAACCCCTATCATCCTAGTTTAAAGCCCTTTTTAGTAGGTTTAGTCTGCTGCAGAAGACATGTTTTCTCTACTCTGATTGATGAACACCATCTCTGTTCAGGAGCCCTGGGCAAATCATCCCATTGTTCAGGAAGTCAAAATACTGTCAATGACACCATCCATGCAACCATAGTGGATGGACTGCTCTGGGTGCCATCTTCATGTGGGGTTCCCATCTTCCACTTGCTGTTTGTGCTGGCCTTGGCTCCTTTCTGACATCACTTCCTGGTTTCTGAGTAGGTAAAAAATGCTGCTCACACTAGCGAACATTTCAAGAAGTACGCGGGGTACGCAAGCATCCGGGAAGAGTGGGGCTGGGTCAACCTCCCTTGCTACGCCACTGCATCAATCTCCAGGATGCGAGCTGCTCTGCTTTGGCCTTTAGTCTTCTCAGGCAGGATTGATGAGACCACCAGCTGTGCTTCACCCTTTCTCTCACAGCAAAGAAGTCACTTTTGATACATTTGGTGGGATACCTGGAGTACTGCATACAACACTGGGCCGTACATGAAGAAGGACATGGTACTACTCGAGAGGGTCCAGAGAAGAGCAAACAAGATGGTTAAGGTGTTGGAGGAGCTACCGTACAACAAAAGATTGGAGAAACTGGGCCTCTTCTCCCTCGAACAGAGGAGATTGAGAAGGGGACCTGATCGAAACATTCAAGGCACTTAAGGGGATAGACTTAGTAGATAAGAGCAGGTTGTTCACCCTCTCCAAGGTAGGGAGAACAAGAGGGCACTCTTTAAAGTTGAAAGGGGATAGATTCCGGATGAACGTAAGGAAGTTCTTCTTCACCCAGAGTGGTGGAAAACTGGAACGCTATTCCAGAGTCTGTCGTAGGGGAGAGCACTCTCCAGGGATTCAAGACAGGGTTGGACAGGTTCCTGCTGAACAAGAAGTGTACAGGTAGGGCTAGTCTCAGTTAGAGTACTGGTCTTTGACCTGGGGGCTGTCGCGTGAGCGGACTGCTGGGCACGATGGACCACTGGTCTGACCCAGCAGCGGCAATTCTAATGTTCTTATGTACCTAGAACCATCATTTGTGCCAACATGGATAAGCAGCATCACATGCTAGACAGTAGGCTTGGCTGAGATTCTCCAGAACATCTCAAATCTTGACATCAAGCAGACAGCATGCCTCCAGGGACATCATGTTTATTGGCAGATAAATGCCCTGGTACCCCTTAGAAAGGAATCCCCAATCACCACTATTCTTCCCTTTGTAGAGGGCACTAATTTTGCAACTTTGATCTTCCTTTTCTTCTGTTTCTGAAATGTTCCCACCTCTTCTATTTGCAGGGCTGCATACTAATTACTCAATTTGAGGGAAGGTATAATTAGGGGTCTGGTGATCTGTGTCCAGTTGTCTTCTTTCAACACAGCGTCTTCTCCACCTATGCTGGAGACGCTCGAGGCCTCAAGAAGCATTTTTGCAAGTGCATTTCTGGTTGTCTCACGTCCTCCTCTCTTCCAGTTTCTCTATTTCTTTCATGAAAAACATCTCCCTAGCCTTGGATCATGTAACTCCCTTTTTTAAGCACACATATCCAAACTAAACCTTTGAAAATATCCTTATTGATCTCTAGGATTTGACAGATCAGTGGTACCTGAAATAAAATAAAAAGAATTTAACTTCAGTAATATCTGCCAACCGGGTAAGAACATTAAAAAAATAATCACAAGCACCGAGGCACACAAATGTAAACAAAGACTAAGGTTGAAAGAAAATCAAAGCCTGTGCTTAGATAACGAGCTGCCTGGTCAAGCCAATGAATCACTGCTGGCTCTGATAGGGAGCAAAGCCGAGCGCAGCACGGGAAGCATTCAGCAGATTCCAGCCCACACTGGGCTTCCACATTAAAAAGGAAGATAAGAAAAGAGGTCATAACCTGCTGAAACGAAACCAACCAGGCCTGGTTTAGTCAAAGTGCTGTGTTTTGCAAATAAACAAAGGTATGCTCAAAACTAGCTTCCTCAACTTAGTCTATGCACACACACTGCTGCAGAGAGTTAACGCCTCATTTGTTTTATGAACATTAAGCATACTGATTTTAGGATGCATGTCAGAAGTTCAAAATGGAAACTTATTTTGATCATATTTTAGAAAGGAGACATTGGTGTTTATGTACCTTCATCAAACAAGCACCCAGAACCAGACCTAATGGTGTGCAAATGGCAGGCACACATTTCCATCTGCTCCAAGGCAGGTGTCAATATATGTATGTACACATGTACAGCTCTCCCTCTGGATCACGGTTTCACTACTCGCGAATTAGATTATTCATGATTTTTTGCAGGTTGCCCGAACCTCCCCAGACCTTACCTGGTGGTCTAGCGGTGACGCGGGGCAGGAGCATCCCCCACCTCTATGAGTTGTGCATGTATCAGAGTGGCTCAATCTTGGCCTTGCAAGAGCCGAAAGACTGCCTGCTCTCCAGGGTTTTTTTTTATGCATCCAAAAAGCTGCTCCTTAAGTGCTTTTTAAAGCCTCCAGAAAATGCGTGTGTGTTTGTGTGTCAGCAGCCACAGGGAAGGTAGGTAGGGAGCAGGAAGGGACCTGGCATCACCAGGTATAACCCACAGTAGGATCCTCCAGGATGTCTAAATTTTTAAGAGAAATCAGAAAAACCCGAAAAAATTGGAAGGTAAATAGACAAATCCAACAGCAAAAAACCTCCCAAACCCCAAGAAAAGGAACTAGACAAGGGAGAGACAAAAGCAGAGACGGCTCAACTACATTCACTAACCTATCAATAATGTTTAAGATGTAAGTAGATTAAACGGAAGATGCTGGCCTATTCCACATCCAAATAGGTTTGATTTGGACATTTTGAACTTGAATGTTTTTGCATTTAAAAAATGGCGTAAAAGTTAGACATCCTAAGGGCCAAGATGTCTAAATAAGTCCTTTTCAAAAATAAATTTGGACATCTAGCGGTTTCAAAATTAAAGATTAGATTCTTACCTTCGGTAATCTTCTTTCTGGAAGTCCCTGGAAGATTCTATACTTGAGGTGTTCAATCCATAGCCATGATCCAGTATTTGCAGAAATCCAACATTTTTCTCAACATGTGTCCCCCTACTAGTGAGAGAGAGAGAGCCACCTACATTTATGTCAAAAAACCAAACAACCACACTGGAACAAGGCAGCAACCACAGGAGGCGGCACAGGGGAATTCTCCCCAGATACGTAAGTAAATCTATTCTGTTCTGCTCTGCAAGACATAATTATCACAGAGTCGACACAGAGAACATTCATAAACAATGTAGAACTAACCTGCTGTGTGCAACAAGCACCCACTGGAAACCTGCCATCAGTAACAATGCATATCGCCCCGGTATATAACACACTTCTAAGGGGTGTAGGGGCAGGGGCAGGAATGGGCGATTCTGAGAGGCAGGAGACCAGGTATGATGGTGTATCGTCATGGGGAATGGGTGGCAGCCCCCTGGAGTACCCACAACTATTAACATGAAAATAACAAGCGCCCCCCATTACATCTGCAGGAAAGATTCCCGCAGGCAAGGAAAAAGGACAGGCAAAGGATCAGCAGCGGCAGCAAGCCCTCAGCAGACGACCTGCCAACACAAGCTCTCCTAGCGACATGGCAAGCTGCTGGAGAGATGGAGCCAAGTGGGGCTGGTGATCTACCTATGACCCCTCTGCGATCTACAGGTAGATTGCGATCTACTTGTAGGACATGCCTGATGCAGAGAAAAAGCTGTTTAATGAGTCACTTTCTTACTATAGTGGGTAAGATGTACGAGTACTAAGCATTTTCCCCAATGGACACAAAAAGGGGTAATTTCATAATAGGGTGCCTATGTGCCCTTATAAAATTTAACAACTTTCCTACACCTGCGTCGTTTAAGAGTTTCCTAAGGGGAGAATGGCCAAGATGGCGGTGTGACTGGTGTGCTGCAGGCGAGTCTTTGCCTGATTTGTCTTCAAATTATGCCTCACATGAAGCTCAGTTAGGTCAGGTCCTCCACTGACTGGAACCTCGACGTCTTTATGTCAGACTGTCCTGGACCCCAAGGCTTGCTGGAGTTTGTGCCCCGGGACTTGGGCGCTACGCCCGAGTCGGAAGTTTCACTCTCGCCTCCAAATCCCATAGTTCCTCCATGTCCCGCGGCTGACGGGTCTACACTTCGGAGCGGCCCTGATACCGAGATGGTTGCAGGTGACCCCTCAATGGAGGAGAGTGTGACGGAGTTCAGAGCGGCTGGTATTGAAAGTCAACTAGGGGCAGAAGGAATTTCACTGACCCCCGTGGAGGCAACCTTGCTTGATGTTTGGGAAGTGCTCCAGAGGCTGGAAAGAACAGTTCGGAAGACTTCTGATGAGACTTCAACACTGCTTAAAAAGGTAGAGGATATAAAAACTGAAAACAAACCAAGATTTGGGGTTCTTAACCAAGAAATAATTGTTTTAAAAGTTGTTAATGAAAGTTTAAGGACAAATTGTTAATGCACAGGAAAATAGAACAACTGGAAAATAGACAATTAAATTTGAGATTCTTAAATTTCCCAAAAGTATTGGAAAAAGTTGTTAATGAAAGTTTAAGGACAAATTGTTAATGCACAGGAAAATAGAACAACTAGAAAATAGACAATTAAATTTGAGATTCTTAAATTTCCCAAAAGTATTGGAAATTTCCCCTGTTGAAATGTTTAGGAACTATCTTCAGCAAATACTGGGCTTCACTCCCGAAGCTATTCCTCCTTGAAATACAATTTATTACTTGCCTGATCCTAAAAAACAGCTATGGAGTGAAACACCAGGAATTATTTAACGAGCTAAGGAGCAACCATTTGATTTGGGAAATCTTTCAGAAATTCTAGAAACAACTACACAGACAATTGATGAGAAATCTACTTTGCTTGCTTCATTTGTATTTCAGCAGGATCTTAATGCTGTAATGAAGTTATATTTCCGCAATGCTCAGACTCCTTTCATGGGTCAGTGTATTTGGGTTTATCCTGATGTCAATAAAGAGACACAAGAAAGGAGGAAATTATTTCTTCTTATGAGGCTAGAGGCAAAGGACTTGGGGGCAATTTTTCAATTGGCATATCCATGTAAATGCCTCATTAAATATTTGGGGACAAAATATACTTTCTTTGTTCCAGAACACCTCAGGAGCTTTCTAGACATGAAAAAGATTGTCAAGGAATAAGTGGATTTTATCGTAAATGAGTTGTTGTTCACGTTAAAGCCATTCTTGATTTTTTTTAACCTCTTATTGTATTAATTGGACCCCTCCCCCCCTATGGTTCTTGTATTGGGGTTTAAGAAGAATTGAATTTGTTTCACCTGTAAAATTTATTTGTTCGGGTTACCTGCACAAGTGTATTGCTTGTTATGATTTTCAAATAAATAAACTAAAAAAAAAAAAATTTCACATATTCAGTGTTTTTATAATTTAGATATTGCAGTTTTCTCCTCTCTTAAATTTTTCAATTCTGCCTTTTTGCTCAACAATATTTGCCCATATACAAATCAGACAGTCTTGGCTAGGTATGCTCCTCTTATTTTAGATGTTTTAGTTCATTGATTTATTTGGCATAACCCTAGGTTTTCATATACCTTTTGATAAATTTTTTAAAAAATTGATATTAGATTTTTTAAATTTAATTCAGTTCATTTGATGCATTCTATTCATTTGTCATAACCTTAGGTTCTATTACATAATTTAACATATGTATTGAAGTTTATGACCCAAGTGGTATTCCTTTTGCTCTTGCAGTATTATGATATGTATTTTATTTATTTATTCAATTTTCTATACCATTCTCCCAGAGGAGCTCAGAACAGTTTACATTAATTTTATTCAGGTACTTCAAGCATTTTTCCTCCATCTGTCCCAATGGACTCACAATCTATCTAATGTACCTGGGGCAATTGGGGGATTAAGTGACTTGCCCAGGGTCACAAGGAGCAGCATGTGTTTGAACCCACACCTCAGGGTGCTGAGGCTGTAGTTCTAACCACTGCAATGTTTTAGATCTTGTGACTACTGAGGCAGGTGTTTATCACTGAAACATGTTTGTCGAGTTTGCCATTTTATGTGTATTATAAACCTTTTTCTGTATATAATTGAATTAGGCAATCTGATTTTTGTATTTTATTGGTTTTAAACTTTTATCATTACTTTTTTTGGTCTTCTAATAAATACCATTCTGTATGTTTATTCATTTCTGCAATTGTTTGGAGTTTAATTGGTCCTCCCCTACTCCCTTTCCTGAAACTTATAAAATTGGCTCCTAGAACGATCCCCAGTGGTACACAAATTTAAACTTGCTCTGAAGATGTGGATGAATTCCTATACTGTGTGTGTTTGTGTACACATGTATTTAATTGTAAATCTACCCAAGTTCCACCCATACTACACCCCTGGACACGCTGATGTGTAGATAGTATAAAAATAAGCACAACCTTAGTGTGCCTGCTTTTTATAGGTGTACGAGGTCTGACAATTGAGTTTGCAAACTTGCCTCTGTGTGCTTACGTTGGCAGCACTGTACAAACAACTCGATAAGGTTTCATAACCTTGGTATATCAGTGCCTCACAGCTGTGTTTGTGTCAATGTGTGGTGGTGTCTTGCTGAATGGCATTCATTATTGTTGTTGCGTGTTTTTGTGTGCTGTCGTGACAATGTTGGAGCTTGAATTAGAGCAATGAACAAACATTAAATTTCTTGTTAAACTTGGCAAGAGTGGAAGTGAAATCAGGGATATGTTCAAGTTTATGGGGATAATGCCATGAAGAAAACGGTAGTGTACAAATGGATTAAATTTTTTTCTGAGGGGAGAAAAAGCATCATTGATGAAGAAAGGTCAGGGTGGCCAGTAACGACAAGCAGAACTGACAAAAACATTGCAAAAATATGTCGAATTGTGCGTCAAAATCATTGGCTGACTGTGAGAAGCATAGCAGACCAAATAAACATCGATGGAGAAACAGGAAAATCTTAACTGAAAATCTTGTCCTGAGAGAAGTGTGTGCAAAAATAATCCCGAAGGAGCTCACAGACGAACAAAAGCAAAGGAAAATCGAAGTTTGCCAAGACCTTTAAGAGGCAAGACGATGTTTTGGGCCATGTTATATCACTGGTGATGAAACATGGGTGTACCAATGTGACCCTGAAACAAAGCGTCAAGGTGCACAATGGAAGTCAGCCAATTCTCCACAACCAAAAAAGTTCCTCCAGTCCAAATCAAAAAGACAAAACAATGTTGCTAACCTTTTTTGATGTCAAAGGGATTGTTCATTATGAATTTGTACCAACTGGACAAACAGTTAACCAAGTTTACTATTTGGAAGTACTGAAAAGACTGCGTGAAAAAATTAGATGAAAATGACCTGAACTTTTCACCAACTCATGGCTCTTGTATCACGACAATGCACCAGCTCACACGACATTGTCTGTGAGGGAGTTTTTAGCCAGAAAACAAACAACTGTATTGCAACATCCTCCCTACTCACCTATCTGATCCCCAATGACTTTTTTCTTTACCCAAAGATAAAAGAAATATTGAAAGGAAGACATTCTGCATCAAGGGTAATAGCTCTAATGGGCATTCCAGAAAAAGAGTTCCAAAATTGCTTTGAAGGGTTGGCTAGGTGCTGGCATGGGTGCATAGCTTCCCAAGGGGAGTACTTTGAAGGTGACCATAGTGATATTCAGGAAAGAAGTATGTAGCACTTCTTTCTAGGATGAGTTTGCAAACTTAATTGTCAGTCCTCATATATCCAGATGCTATAACAGCCATCTTCTATGGATAAAAACATGATGCACATATAGAAAATGCTTTATAAAATTATTCCCAGAATGGAAAAATCTTTTCATACAGGCCAGTGTTATTTCCCCTATATTCCATATTTGCTATAATGGGATGGGGTCTTTTAAATAAATTTAAAAAAGGCTTTGTTTAGTATGGCTACATAATTCATGTATTGAAACATTCCAGATCTTCTCTACATAGACATTTGTATTTTACATGAACCTGAAAGTACAAAAATATTTTTTATGGTAACTTGCATCACTAACAAATGAATACAGAGCACAAACTACTATAGAGCTGAAGATTCCTGTGAGCACCCCAAGTCTGCTCTAATCCATAATTCTAAGGTCCCCACCATCCCCAGGAAAAGCTCTCATGGGTAGGACAGGGCATCATTCTTTTATGGCAATTCAAAGGTCACTCCTTCTAAAGGAAAACCAGGGCCACTATTCTGAGCACTACAAAGTTGCTCTCAGGGGGGTATACTCTAAAGGTCATTCCTCTTGTAGGTATCAAAGGCAGAAATCTATAGCTTAATAGTAGTCTACAATGTATCTCATCAGCTTCTAGACATTAAAATCAATACAGGGTTTGCTTTGTACCTTATACCCTATCAAATAAATATTATACCAATTAAAAACAAAACCACAGCAAAATGAATATTTCATTCATGACTCAAACTTCAGTTTTCTGTTAATTTTTCAGTGCCTGCATTAAGAAAATTTGACTGATAAGGAAGACGGCATAGCAATTGAGGATTCAAACATTTCTGCAGAAAACTCCTGTCTTTTTCTGCATGGTCAGGTGGTTCTAAATTTTGGTTTGCTGATATTCAGACACCATCTAGAATCTGATCCAAAAATATCCCCTAGGCAGATTCTGTAGAGGCCGGGCAGGTGGTACCTGAAGCATACTTCATCACATAGGCTTGCACAGAAATTTATCTTTCCAGATACACTGTACAAAAGTTGGGAAGTCACTGGTAGCAAAGTTTTTCCAACCCTTCAAAGTCCAATACTTTTACTGCTGGAAGGTGCTGTGGTAGATGTTTAACTGCAGCCTTCCTAATACTAGAAAGGTTCTGCCTGATCTCCAGTTCATTGTAACTTATGCTGATTGCCATAGAATTTCAGTCAAAATCCCATGACACAACTCTTCAGCAGTGAGACTACAGCTGTACTGTTCAATACTTAGCTACATTTTACTGTCATAAAGTTTAAATAAAACCTTTTAGATGGCTGTGCATGAATATAGTTAAACACTGTGTATGTGTTTGAATTAGGAAGCATTTAATGACGGTGTGTGCACTGGTTTACCTGATGCAGGTTAGAATATACCATGTTCCCCCTCTTATTCCATGACGTTACTCAAAATGGAATGTACCACCAGAACACCGAGTAACGTACGGATACATTCATACAAAGGGGGCCCAGGCACACATTAGCACTGGCTCCTGGAGCTGCACCTCGTTTAAATAGGACTACATCCACCTGTGCTCCTCCTCCTCTCTAAGGGAGAAAACATTTAAAGAAGACAGTAGGAACAGTTCCATAGAGTCAATTGCAGATCCATGAGGAGCTGGCCAAAGAGCAGCTTTTCCCCTGTGATATAATGAATGTATTACTTTCATTTGTTGCATCCGGACAGTATTTACTGTCTTTCAAGGACTGAGAATGCTTTCTCTTAACAAAGAAAATGACCCTTCATATAGCATTACACTTGCACAGTCCCACAAATGTCCTATCCGGGACCTGGATACCAGCTGAGACACCATTCACTTGCTCATTCCGAAAGGTACTAAGGCAATACACTGCATTCCATATGTAGTGCTCCTACACCAGCATTCAGCCACCGAGTAATTTATGAGGAACTTGAGGTCTTGCTTGACATGCTCACGAGAGCCGGTCGGTTTGGCAACCGCTGTAAGACAGCTTTGGACGTTAGAGGATGCACAGAGTTCAACAAAGTAAGTCTCTCTGAGGTTTTGGCAGATGAACGTATGAGTGGCTGATGCGAGACAAAAACTTCTGAAGAATTCTTGCTTCTATCAGGCCTGAGAGAAAAGGAAAGAAAGAAAAACAAATCAAGTTATTTACTTGGTAATTGAGCTGCCACAGGAACTGAGCCTCTAAAACTCAATGGGGATGATGAGTACAGATACTGTACATAGTTGATCATCACTAGCACCGGAAGACTTAAAGGACTGGAGCATGGACGACACAGGTAGCTGCTGTATTGTTCCAGATACTGCTAACAAAAAACAAACAAGAAAGGAAGCACAAGAAGGAACCTTTGTGGGTGTTCTCTCCTTCTGCTTTGCTTCAAATCTCCTAATAAAGGGGTCAATATGCAAAATGGGTTAACTTGACAGGGGAGGCTCCTGATGCCCATTCCCTCCTGCCTCTGCCACTCGGTTTCCCCATGCCCCCCACCCAGTATCTCTTAAAAAGAACACAGCATAAGGTATGCCTTGTCCCTCCTGCCTGCAGGCCCATCTTTTCGAAATGGCAAGCCTACCCCTTCCTGATGCACCCTGGGATGCACTGGGAGGGCTTAAGGCCCCGATTAGCTCAGGTTCCTAAGGCCTCAGCCCCTGAAAGCCAAGTAGCAGAGGCAGGAGGGAGTGGGCATCCCTCTTGCCGAGGATCTTTGCGTTGGGGTGGGGTGGCCAAGTGGCCGCGATCTTCACAGGGCATCGTCAGAGCGGCTGTCATCGGGGGAGGGGGGAGGCAGTACTTTTTTAATGGGGCAGATATTGTGCGTATGTAACACACACAGGTGTCCATCAAAAAAGAAAAAAATATGGCAGACCTGTCGGTAATCTTGGGTTGTTAGCAGCCTTTACTAGGTTTAAGGCATGCCCTAGAAATGTTATAGGCATCGACTGGAGGGCTTATTTTAATATTAATGACCTCAAGGGGGTGACCCAGTCATCACAGATCAATTGCCTATTCGGGGGAACCTGGTGTTTGAATCTGGAAGGGATTACATCACTTTTCAACGGTGGGAACGGTCAGGGTTGACTTTGGTAGAAAATTTGTTGGAGGAGAATGGCCAGTTGCTGCCTTTCTGCGCCTACAGGAGGTACGGGGGGTCTGCTGGGGGGATACCTTTGCTTACTGTCAGATTAAACACTATATTGCATCGTTACCACGGGATTCTCTTAGTGGAGGTATTGGTAGGCGAGTGAGGGGGTTTTTTTTCTGGCACGGTGAATTTTAATTATTCTATCTCATCTTTCCATACGGTTTTGGTCCCTCTGGATCGCTGTCCTGACTTGTTGATTATTAAATCCAACTAGAAGAAAGAGCTTCATTTGGACCTGGGTGCTTGGGATATTCTGGGGACTGTTAGAGGTATTCCCAGACTGGTGGTTGGTGTGGGACTGTAGGAATGTTATTTTCGGGTTCTTTACCAGGCTTATTTTTCACAGAACCAGCTTTTTAAAGTGGGTGGTATGGTATTGATATGCCTCTCTATATTAAGTGTGGTGGGGAGCCAATATGCTGTCATTCTTTTTGGAGCTGCAGGCATATTCAAAAGTTCTGGTTGCTTATTGTGAACTATCTAGGCCAATTATTGGGCTGTGTAGTCAAGGGTACAGTTGAACAACTTTTATTGGATATTCCTGGGATTTTCCATGGATTACCTAAAGGGGAGGCCTTGGTGTATCGAAATGTGTGTCTCCTGGCTCATAAGATTATATTGCAATACTGGTTCTCATCAGAACCGCCTTCCTATTGGCAATGGAGGAGTCAGGTTCACACCCTGATAATCTGGGAAGCCTGAGATGTAGAGGGATATTTTAAGACGGACGTTTTCCTTATTTGGAGCGTCTATCTTGACTCCTTGAACTCCATGGTTCCGGAGCCTCATATTGAACACATTGTATTAGCAGGACTGGGTGCCAGTCGACCTTTTGGGATGGGCAGTTCTACTTTTTTTTTTAGTCTGGTGGGGGGTGGGGGGAGTAGTTCTGGAGGCTATAAGAATCAAAACCTCTGGAATTGATCTCTTTTGTGTTTTGATTGACTTGTTTGGAGGGGAGGATTGGTGAGAGGGGGACCTTTCCTTAATCCCGATGACCATGCTTATATATTTTTTTTTGTATTCTGGATCTATTTTATGGTCTTAGTACCTTTAACAGTGTTTCTCAACTTCTTCAAACCAAGTACCCCCTAAGTCTAACAAATATCAACCGAGTACCCCCACCCAAGCTCCGCTCCAGACCCGCCCAGACCTCACCCCCATAATAATAGTACTAATTGTAATGCAATTTTTTCCATCCATTTTCTTATACACACAATATAATCTTATTAATACATAATGGCAAACACAAAATTTAAAAAAAAACCCAAAGTACACTATATGCAGAGAAAGCTCAGTTACTTACCATAACAGGTGTTATCCAGGGACAACAGGCAGATATTCTCACATGTGGGTGACGTCATCCACGGAGCCCCGGTGGGCTGTTTAGTGAATCAGGTAAGTTGCAGTGATCGTCGTTAAACCTGTGAAAACAGGTTTAGCGACGATTGCTGACTTTAGTGAATCGGGGCCTATGAGTCTGTGCTAATATCTACTGCATGGTCAACTCCATATTATCTGCTTAATGAAGAGCCCTTTTACTTGTAATGGTATTTCATGGCAAATAGAAAGACTTGCTGACAACATAATTGGTACCTACTAAATTATTTAGTTCAGTTTGCAGTGAAACTTACTTGCCTGCTTTAAAATAAAAACATCTGAGGGAAGGTGTGATTATTGGCACTAGAGACAGAGAGTCCTGGTAACTACTGAGCTGAACTGTATTACCTGCTTCCTGAAAGCTCCCCTCGGGCACTTTTGGAAGCCACCCAGCTGACATCAGGGGCTTCACTTTTCGAGTGAAAAGCAGACGCTGCGGTGGCGCGCAGCCCTTTAGGGCACGCTCATTTGAAGCAATGAGGAGCTAGAGGAGATATTTTTAATTGTTTTCTTTATGTAAATATTTCTTTAAAATAATGGGTAAACGAAAAGGGAAAACTAGGATATCCACTCCAGTACAATCTAGCCCTACGGACCATCATTTGACTAATTTAGATCAACAGGGTTTGCAGCTTAGTAAGGTGGAATTCACATCAGGAGCTTCATTGAGCTCTCTGGCTAGGACCCCACCTCTCCTTCCAGAAAAACCTAGTGGTTCAGGATTGGAAGTCAGTCCTAGAGAGACTTCTTTTGAAGTCCCTGCTTCTTAACCTGACCTGGTTATTTCGTATTCGAAAATGCCACAGTTGATAAATGCTCCAGGTTTAGTTGAGAATCAACAAGTACTACAGGATATATGGATGTTAAATGTGTGGATGGAGAATATGTTAAAAACTGTAACAAATCAGGTTCAAACATTCTCTAAGGAAGTCGTTGATAAGTTGGGAAATGTTGACTCCAACATTAAAACATTTGATCAGAAAATGATAGTAGTAGAGAAGCAGATTCTGAACCTACATTCCTTTTCATCATCATCAGACTCTCATAATATCTATTTAAAATTAGAGATGATGGAAAATGTGGTTAGGTCTAGGAATCTGCGTCTGACTAATTTTCCAATTACACACCTGATATCACCAGAGATACTTCTTCGGAAGTATCTGAAGGAAATATTAGGGTTATTTAATGCAGACACAATCATATTTTCAAATTTCTACTACATACCTCGGAAAAAAAAGGAGAAATTAGGTTCTTACCTGCTAATTTACTTTCTTTTAGCTTCTCCAGACCAGTAGAGGTTAACTTTACGAATGGGTATATATCTAATCATGACCAGCAGGTGGAGACTGAAAACAAAACTTTGGGACAGTATATCCTAGCCCCTCCTCTCTATTTCCCTCAGTCTGCCGAATAGCCAAGCAGAACCAAGAACTGGAAAACAACAGAGAGAAAAAACAACACTCCGAAAGGAGTAACAAATAACAAACCCAAAATGCTGTTGGAAAATGCAGAGGAGAAAATTCCCGAAGGAAGAATGTCCCCACAGCTCGCCAGCTAAGCCAGCCGAGCCACAGCCGCTGTTCTTCAATCCTCCCCGGCCCTAGAAAAATACTAGAACCCGCAGCAAAAACCAAAAACTGCCCGCGCAACAGCCCCAACAACAACAATAACAGACAGGGTGGGGACCTCTACTGGTCTGGAGAAGCTAAAAGAAAGTAAATTAGCAGGTAAGAACCTAATTTCTCCTTCTTTAGCACTCTCCAGACCAGTAGAGGTTAACTTTACGAATGGGACGTACCAAAGCAGTCCCTCTCACGGGCGGGACCCCCGAAGGGCCGATACCAGTACACGTTCACCGAACACCGCGTCCCGACGCGCCTGCACATCAACCCGATAATGACGAACAAAAGAATGCAAGGAGGACCAAACCGCAGCCTTACAAATATCCACAGGAGGCACGAGCGACGACTCAGCCCAAGAAGCCGCCTGACCCCGAGTGGAATGAGCCTTGAGAAACTCCGGAACAGGCTGCTGTTTCAGAAGATAAGCGGAAGCAATCGTCTCCTTGATCCAGCGCGCAATAGTAGCCTTAGAAGCGCCAGCTCCCCGACGAGGACCCGCCAGGAGGACAAAGAGATGATCGGACTTCCGGAATTCCTGGGTCCGCTGCACATAAGAGCGAAGGACCCGACCGACATCCAACTTGCGCAGCTGCCGTTGCTCAGAAGAGCCCTCCCGACCACCCAAGACCGGGAGAACCACCGATTGATTGACATGAAAAGGAGAAACAACCTTAGGCAGAAAGGAAGGAACAGGGCGCAAGACGACCCGCTCCCTAGAAAACTCCAAGAAGGGAGCCCTACAAGAGAAAGCCTGCAGCTCAGAAACACGCCTAGCAGAAGTAATGGCCACCAAAAAGACCGCCTTCAAAGTAAGGTCCTTCAAAGAACAGTCGTCCAAAGGCTCGAAAGGAGGACGCACCAAAACAGAGAGAACCAGATTAAGATCCCAAGAGGGAACCGAGGGCCGAAGGGGAGGCCTAAGCAACTTGGCCGCCCGCAAAAACCGAATCACATCAGGAAGAGCCGATAAACGCTGACCTGACACTAACCCTCGAAAAGCCGACAGGGCCGCAAGATGAACCCGGAGAGAAGACCAAGCCAGGCCTCTATCCAGGCCATCCTGCAAGAACTCCAGAATGTTAGGCAGAGAAGCGCGAAAAGAGGTTACTCCCCGCGCCCGACACCATTCCTCAAATAGACGCCAAACCCGCACATAAGCCCGAGAGGTAGAAAGCCTCCGGGACCCCAACAGAGTAGAGATCACCTTGTCTGAATATCCCCTCTTGCGAAGGCGACCCCTTTCAAGAGCCACGCCGTAAGACAGAAGGGAGACGGGTCGAACATGGGAATGGGACCCTGCATCAGAAGGTCGTCTGAGAGAGGCAGAGGAAGAGGATCCGCTACCAGGTGTCTCACCAGATCCGCATACCATGGACGGCGAGGCCAATCCGGCGCCACCAGCACCACCAAACCCGGATGGTAAACAATGCGAAGAAGCACTCTGCCCACCAGCGGCCAAGGAGGGAACACATACAACAGCCCCTCCGTTGGCCACGGCTGGACCAGAGCATCCAGACCCTCGGCCAGACCGTCCCTGCGACGACTGAAGAAGCGGGGCACCTTGGCGTTGCCACCCGTGGCCATCAGGTCCATCAGGGGCTGCCCCCAAGCCTGCACTATCAACTGAAACGGCGCGGCGCCGAGACACCACTCTCCTGGATCTAGGAAGTGACGACTGAGGAAGTCTGCCTGAACGTTGTCTACTCCGGCTATATGAGAGGCCGAGAGGTCCAGCAGATGGGATTCCGCCCAAACCATGAGCAGAGCCGCCTCCTGCGCCACCCGAGTGCTCTTGGTGCCCCCCTGACGATTGACATAAGCCACCGCCGTGGCATTGTCCGACAGCACTCTGACTGACTTGCCCCGCAACAGTGAGTGGAAAGCCAACAGCGCCAGACGGACCGCTCTGGTCTCCAACACGTTGATCGACCAGGCGGCCTCCTCCGCGGACCAGGTGCCCTGAGCTGAGTGACCCAAACACTGAGCCCCCCAACCCAGGAGACTCGCATCCGTCAGGAGCACCGTCCACTGCGGGAGATCCAGACCCACCCCCTGAACTAGGTGAGGGGTCTGGAGCCACCAACGCAGACTGCAGCGCGCCAAGCCTCGCAGGGGAACCGGAACCTCCATCCCGTGCCTCTGGGGAGACCACCTCCGGAGCAGAGCATACTGGAGAGGACGCATGTGGGCCCGCGCCCACCTCACCACGTCCAGGGACGCCGCCATCGACCCCAAGACCTGGAGGAAATCTCGCGCCCGAGGACACCGGGACGCCAAAAGCAGGCGAATCTGAGATTGCAATTTGCTCACCCGGCCCTCTGGGAGGAAGACCTTCCCCAAGGAGGTGTCGAACAGCACCCCGAGGTACTCCAGACGCTGAGCCGGGACCAACCGACTCTTGGCAAGGTTGACCACCCAGCCCAGCGACCGGAGAAACTCCACCACCCGAGCAGTAACCCGGGAGCTTTCCTGCAACGACTTTGCCCGAATTAACCAGTCGTCCAGGTAGGGGTGTACCAGGATGCCCTCCGACCGCAAGGCTGCCGCGACGACCACCATCACCTTGGTGAACGTCCGCGGAGCCGTGGCCAGCCCAAAGGGAAGCGCACAGAACTGAAAGTGCCGACCCAAGATCGCAAAGCGCAGGAAACGCTGATGAGAGGCCCGAATGGGAACATGCAAGTAGGCCTCCGTCAGATCGAGAGAAGTGAGAAACTCCCCCGGCTGAACCGCCAGAATGACCGACCGCAGAGTTTCCATACGGAAAGAGGGAATCTTGAGAGCCCTGTTGACCCCTTTCAAATCGAGGATGGGCCGAAAAGTCCCCTCCTTCTTGGGCACCACAAAGTAAATGGAGTACCTGCCCGTGCCCCACTCTGGAGGGGGCACTGGAACAACTGCCCTGAGATCTAGCAAGCGCTGAAGGGTCTGGCGAAAAGCCTGCGTCTTCCCCGGAGTCTGACATGGAGAAGCGAGGAAAAAATCCGGCAGAGAGCGGGCGAACTCCAGGGCATAACCGTCCCGCACCACCTCCAGGACCCACTGATCGGACGTGATCTCGGCCCATTTGGGGAAAAATTCGCGCAGCCGGGCCCCCACCGGAACCAAAGGGGGCGCCGGCAAGGCGTCATTGTGCAGGACGGGAAGCGGGGGAACCGGCGGAGGGATTCCCTGCCCCCCGACGGGCCCCCCGAAAGGGCTGCATACGCTGGAAGAACCGACCCCGGGAAAATCCCGGAGACTGGAAAGAAGCAGCCCCACGCCCAGGGCGATACTTGCGAAAATCCCGCAAACGCCCCCGGGCCGCACCCCCCCGAGACGCCGGGCGGGCACGGTCCTCCGGCAGACGGGGAACTTTCGAGTCCGACAGAGTCTGAATCAACTTATCCAAATCCTCTCCAAACAAAAACGACCCCCGAAAGGGAAATTTAGTAAGCTTAGCTTTGGACGCAGCATCCGCCGCCCAAGCGCGCAGCCACAACACACGCCGTGCGGCCACGCCAAAAGCCATAGACTTAGCCGAGATCCGCACCAAGTCATAGAGAGCATCCGAGAGGAATGAGGCCGCCATCTCAATCTTCGCAACCTCCTGATCCACCAGAGACCAGTCGTCAGACTCTCGATCCAAGACCCGCTCCGCCCACCGAAACACGGCGCGAGCGACCAGTCCCCCACAAATAGCCGCCTGGACCCCAAAACCAGAGACCTGAAAATTTTGCTTAAGGAGGCCCTCCAATTTGCGCTCCTCAGGATCTCGCAAGGCAGAACCGCCCTCAACAGGCACGGTATGCCGCTTGGAAATTGCCGAGACCACCGCATCCACGACCGGCGAAGCTAACGTAGCCCGATCCCCTTCAGGAATGGGATACAGGCGAGCCATGCTGCGCGCCAGCCGAAACGGCGTCTCCGGCGTTTTCCACTGCTCCAGGATAATATCCCGAATATCCTGATGCATAGGAAAAGAGCGGGAAACGGTACGGATCCCCCGCAACAGGGGGTCCCCCACACGCGGAGTCTCCGGCGGCGCGTCCTCAAAACGCAAGACCGAAGAAACCTGCTGAATAAGGTCAGGCAACTCATCTTTCTGAAAAAGACGCACCACAGACGCCTCGTCACTGGAGAACGGGAAATCCGACAACCCGCCGCCAGCTTCCGTCCCCTCCAGAGAGTCCTGGAATTCCTCAGAAGGGTCCAGGTCCTCCTCCAGACCGACCCGTTCCTCCGACCACAAATTCTCGTCCCACGACACCCGCGGACGCTTGGACAAGGGAGGCGGCGGAGGGGACGTCACGCCAGACGAAAGAGGCAAAACCGCAGGAAGCGCGGAGGAAAAACCACCCCCCGAGACCCCCTGGGCGCAACCGGGACCCCCAGCCGCCTGAAAATAGGCTCTGCATAAAGAAAAGAAAAATTCAGGAGAAAACCCCCCCGAGGGTCCCAAGGGACTCCCTGCCACAGCAGGGGACCCAGCAGAACCTTGCCCCTGCATAGTCAAAACAGGGGGAAGGTCACCTGAGGTGGAAGACAAAATGGAGGGGCCAGACAGAGAAGATGGCGTCTTTCCCGCCAAAACAGCTCCCTCCACAGCCTGCAGCGGCTGAGAGACCTGAAAAGTCTCAGCCGCTAAAACAGGCAAGCCGGCATCAGCTGTCAAAATATCAGCTGAGAGGGAATCCTCAAAAACCCGACCGTCGGCGGCTCGGGGAATCCCTCCGTGGGCGGACGGAGAAGACCGGGCTTCTCCTCCGTTCCCTGCCGACTCGCGAGGCACCATCGGCGGGGAGCTCTGGGCGCCTGCAGCCGCTGCCGACGGAGCTCCTCCACCGCACCGGCCTGAACACCGCTTGCACAGGCCGGCCGCGAGTGCCTCGCGTCTGGAGCACAATGAGCACTTTTTCCCTTTAGAAGTGCTCATTGCTCCATACGCGACCTAGCTGTAAAAAAAGTGCCGGTTAGTTGAAAAAATACAGTAAAATACAGTTTTCTTAAAGGGATACAACCCTCCAGACCAGCACTACCTCAGGATTTTTTTTTTTTTTTTTTTTTTTTACAGAACAGACTCCACAGGCTCTCAAAGCAATAGTCTTGCTTGATTTAGGGGGCAAGGCTTATTGCTGAGGCTCCTCTAAAAAAATGTGGGGAGGTGGAGGAAGTGGGGGGAGGGACCCCGCTCGTGACCCGCCGGGTTTGACACCCCCGAGGTCGGACGAACCCCCAAACAGAGTCCGTCCAAGCTCCGTCCGGCTAAAAACAGGGACAATAAACCCCTTAAACAAATTCCAACAGCCCTACCAAGGGAGATGGGTACAGATCACTCAACACCTGCTGGAGACTGAAAGAAGACTGAGGGAAATAGAGAGGAGGGGCTAGGATATACTGTCCCAAAGTTTTGTTTTCAGTCTCCACCTGCTGGTCATGATTAGATATATACCCATTCGTAAAGTTAACCTCTACTGGTCTGGAGAGTGCTAAAGAAATAACAGAAGAAGGTGTGGACCAACTTGTTACAACTGATTTTAATCTCACAGATTTCCTGGAAGATTCTCAGGATGTAATACAAGAGAGGTCCACCCTTCTGGTCTCCTGTATGAATGCTTTATTTTAAAAATAAAGAAGCTAAATTTTGTGGTGATAGGATTATGATTTTTCCCGACGTGGCCTGGCCGACAAAATTGAGAAGAAAGGCCTTTTTGGTCATGAAACCTAGTTGCGAGTCTGGGAACCACGTTCTTTCTAAAGTACCCATGTAAATGGCTGCTTCATTTGTGGAGCCAACACAACTTGAAGCATTTCTTCAAGCAAATGAGAAATAATGTAATACCATTTCCTTTGTTCAGTTTTTGACTTAAGGTCATAGATTTATTATTAGTACCTATTGGTATTGGGGATTTATTCCCAATTTTTTTTTTCCTTTTCCTGGAGTTTACTTTTAAAAGTTAACACACTTTCTCTCAATAATGTGGGCTAGATGGAATTTCAAAAATATTGAGGTTTTGAAGTATCAAAAGTTATTTTTTCCTTTTTTGTACATGACCTTTACTCTGTGTAACAACATTGTTTGAAATATTATAAATTAAAAAAAACACAAAACACCTTTCTTTCCTATTAGAAGCTATCTGTGACGTCTCTAAGCAGTTTACTTACCTGATAAGTGCCGAGTTGACAGAATCTGAACCTGTAATCAACCTCCTGGAGGTGGTACTCTGGATAGCATTGGTCCTAGGTCCTGCTGCAGTTTCTGCTAAAATGGGATCTAATTTGTTGGGTGTACTGTGAAGGTCTAATATAGTAAACTCTTCATCTGTTAGGTGGCGCCTGGCTTCACTGCTTGCTGCTGCTTGACACGGTTGGTTTTGCACTACTGCTGCTGGCTGGCCATGCACTTTTAAATGTCTCATTCGGATTTCTTTGGTTTTCCAAGACATGCTTGAGTTGCCTCTGACTGATGGAGGGGAAGGGCTTGCAGGAGGAGTAGGTAATCGAGAGCTCAGTAACAAGGATGATGAACTTTCTTGTGGGAACAACAAACCTGAAACATAAAAAAAAAAAAAAGTAATAGTACAATCATTTACAGAACAATTACAGAAAATATCAAAAGCTTCTTTCACTTGAATTATCTTTGGCCTCTAAAAGGTAAATAAAGTTAAGAACATCAGAAGTTAAGTGTCACAAAAGTTTATATTTTGGAAATATTTGTTAAATAATATACCATATATACTCAAATATAAACCGAGGTAATCTTTTATTCCCTAAAAAGGGGGAAAAGGGTTAACTCAAATATAAACAGAGGGTTTATATTTAAGTGCCCTGCCAGGTTCTGCACCCAGCCCCCTCCCTCCTCCCCTACCAAGATCTGCACCTTGTCTCTACTTCATCCCTCCCTGATGCCTTGCAGGCCTTTCTCCAGGCCTGCTGTAAGCCCTGGTGGTCTAGCGGTAAGCTGAGACAGGAGGGATCCATCTCGCTTTTTGTCCCAGCCAACTCTAAAAACATCCCATCTATCTTTTGCCTCTCAGACCTCTAGAATGCCTACCTTGAAAGCCCTGGTGGTCCAGCGGTGAACCAAGGCGGATCCCTGATGAAAATGGCTGGAGGGACAAAAATTACTATCGTCCCCTCCCGAAGTCTGGCAAGACTTGGGGCGGTAATCAGCAACACTGGCCTTGAGGTCATCTAGACATTTCCCAAAAAGAAGCTGACCCTTAAAAGGAAGTCTGCTTAAAGTGGCCTTGGAGGCAGCGTGCCTAGCCCAAGGAAGAATCTATAGAGGCTGGCACGCAGACACCACATAAGCGGCAAGAACTTGAATGAAATCACAAAAAGGCATCTGTCACATAATCCACATATCCAGCACGAGCTGGGGGACAGACATCCACTTCCGCCAAGGGCACCCTGCACACTCATGCCGCAAAGGAGGCTGCCGCCTTGATGCCTGAAGAAGCCACTTCAAAAAGGTTGGTTTTTTCCCTTTAAATATAATATCAACTCTGCAATCCTGGGAGTCCTTAAACACTACTCCTCCATCACTAGGGAGGTCCATGCGCTGGGTAACTGGTGCCATGATGGAATCTACCTTAAGTTGCTCAAAACTGCTGCCAGCGGATAAAGCTTAGATATAGCTTGAAAGAACCAGTAAGAGCAGCCTGAGGAACCTATGGTTTTGTAACCAGACCAAGAAGCTGTGGATGGGATTGGGGTGGGGGGTGAAAAAAAAAAGAGGACAGTCTATTAGAATGGTCCATGACCAAACACTGATGTGGAAAGAGGAGATTCCAATTTTTTTGCGCTTTCAGAATCTCAGCAATAAAATGGTGGACAAAGCCATGCTTAAAAGATCTGCTGATGAAGGGGTACTCACCCAAATCTGGACTGTCAGGGTAACCGTGTTGACTAGTCCGCTACTTTTATTTGGATCAGCAGGAGTCAAACATGGCATAAAATCCGTATGGCATAATGCAATGGAGCTCAGCCATAAGAACAGAAGAATAGCTTTACTGGGTCAGACCAATGGTCCATCAAGCCCAGTAGACCATTACCACGGTGGCCAATCCAGGTCCCCAGCACCTGGCAAAAACCCAAGGAGCAGCAATATTCCATGCTACTGATCCAGGGCAAGCAGTGGCTTCTCCCATGTCTTTCTCAATAACAGACTATGGACTTTTCCTCCAGGAATCTGTCCAAACCTTAAAACCAGCTACACTATCCGCTTTTACCACAACCTCTGGTAACACGTTCCAGAGCTTAACTATTCTCTGAGTGAAAAAATATTTCTTCCTATTGGTTTTAAAAGTATTTCCCTGTAGCTTCATCGAGTTTGCATTTGTCCACATTAAATTTCATCTACCACTTGGACGCCCAGTCTTCCAATTTCCTAAGGTATGCCTGCAGGAACTTGGAAGACTGGGGCGTCCATAGCCAGACGAGAGTATTCTGGAAAAGGGATCTTTGCAACTGGCGCAACTGGTTCAGAAGAAACCAACACGCTAAAAAAAGTCACACATTGTCCACTGTAGGGCCCTACTGAGGCGTTCGCACCACACCAAGATTTCCCAGACTCAGAATGCTGGCGTTTGGCGCCAAACTTCAGAACAGCATCTGTGCGAGATATTTTTCCGAAATCACGAACCCAGTCCTGCTCCCCAGCCCTGGAGGATCTGAGGGAGGCAAAACCCAAAGTTCCCGCCCCCTCCCCCAGCGTGTTGTGGTATACGGTTGCAGATCCAGCACAATCAATGGACACATTAGGGCCTGGGGAGTTCATCCCAAATGATTTTTAATCAAACTGAGAGGTTTTGAGGCAGAAATAAAAAACTTTGAAAAAAGATCAATAAAAATCCAAAAACAACAAAAATAAACAGAATTTAAAAAATAGCGATTTGGGGTTTGGGGAGGTGGGAGACCTTAACCCTACCTTCGGAAACTCTCAAAAATGAATTTTAGAGATTTTCAGACCATCCCCGAAGTTTCCTTAGGAAATAAAGCAATGTTACTTACCAGTTGTTATCCAGGGACAGCAGGCAGCTATTCTCACTAGTGGGTGATGTCATCCGACAGAGCCCCGATACGGACGTCTCACAAGCATGTCTTGCTTGAAGAAACTTAGAAGTTTCGAGATGCCCGCACCGCGCATGCGCCAGTGCCTTCCCGCCCGATGGACCGGGCGTGTCTCCTCAGTTCAGGTAGCTAGCCTGAGAAGCCAACCCAGGGGAGGTGGGTGGGACGTGAGAATAGCTTCCTGCTGTCCCTGGATAACAACTGTTACGGTAAGTAACATTGCTTTATCCCAGGACAAGCAGGCAGGTATTCTCACTAGTGGGTGACCTCCAAGCTAACCTAAATGGGATGGTGGGAGTGTTGGCAACTTAAGAGAATAAATTTTTTAACACTGTTTGGCCAAACTGTCCATCCCGTCTGGAGAAAGTATCCAGACAATAATGAGAGGTGAAGATATGAACCGAGGACCAAGTAGCAGCCTTACAAATCTCCTCAATTGGTGTCGATCTGAGGAAGGCTACAGAGGCTGCCATTGCTCTGACCTTATGGGCTGTGACCCTACAAGGAAGGGATAATCCAGCCTGGGCATTGCAGGAAGAGATACAAGCCGCCATCCAGTTGGAGATGGTACGCTTCGATACAGGTCGTCCCAACTTGTTCGGATCAAAGGAGACAAAAAGTTGAGGAGCAGTTCTGTGTGGCTTGGTGCGATCCAGGTAGAAAGCCAAAGCACGTTTACAGTCCAGAGTGTGAAGAGCTGATTCTCCATGATGAGAATGAGCCTTTGGAAAAAATGCTGGAAGTACAATGGATTGGTTGAGATGAAATTCAGAGACCACTTTAGGCAGGAATTTCGGATGAGTGCGGAAGACCACCTTGTCATGATGGAATACTGTGAAAGGTGGATCCGCCACTAAGGCCTGAAGCTCACTGACCCTGCGAGCAGACGTGAGGGCCACCAGAAAAACCACTTTCCAGGTGAGATACTTAAGTGGAGCCTTGTTGAGAGGTTCAAACGGAGGCTTCATGAGTTGAGAAAGGACGACATTGAGATCCCAAACCACAGGAGGAGGTTTGATAGGAGGATTGACATGGAAAAGTCCTTTCATAAATCTGGAAACCACAGGATGAGCAGAAAGAGGTTTCCCCTGTAGAGGCTGATGGAAAGCCGCAATAGCACTCAGGTGGACTCTTATAGATGTAGACTTGAGACCAGACTGAGACAGGTGTAGAAGATAGTCCAACACAGAGGATAGGGAAGCTCGCTGAGGCTCCTTGGCATTGGAAATACACCAGGAAGAGAATCTAGTCCACTTTTGGGAGTAGCATTGTCGAGTAGCAGGCTTCCTGGAAGCCTCTAAGACATCCCTCACCGCTTGAGAAAACTGGTGAGGAGTTACGTTGAGAGGAACCAAGCTGTCAGGTGGAGAGACTGCAGGTTGGGATAAAGCAGTGATCCTTGATGTTGAGTAAGCAGAGAAGGAAACACTGGAAGAAGGACTGGTGCCCTGCTGCTGAGTTGAAGCAGAAGGGAGAACCAAGGTTGTCTGGGCCACCGAGGAGCTATCAGAATCATGGTGGCTTGGTCTGATTTCAATTTGACCAGAGTCTTTTGAATGAGAGGAAATGGAGGAAACGCATACAGAAATCGATTCCTCCAATCCAGCAGAAAGGCATCTGCCTCGAGGCGATGAGGAGTGTAGATCCTGGAGCAAAACTGAGGCAGTTTGAAGATGTGGGGGGCCGCAAAGAGGTCTATCTGAGGCGTCCCCCATTGTGCAAAGATCTGATGAAGGGGGTTGGAATGGAGAGTCCATTCGTGAGGCTGGAGGAGTCGACTCAAGTTGTCTGCCAAGACATTGTCCTTCCCCTGAATGTAGACAGCTTTGAGGAAGGCATTGTGGTGAACTGCCCAATCCCAGACTCTGAGAGCTTCCTGAGAGATCGCGTGCCCCCCTGCTTGTTTACATAATACATGGCGACCTGGTTGTCTGTGCGGATGAGGACCACCATGTCGTGAAGCAGATGTTGAAAAGCTTGAAGAGCATAGAAGATTGCTCTGAGCTCCAGAAGATTGATCTGATGGAGGCGGTCCGCACTGGTCTAGAATCCCTGAGTGCGAAGCCCATCCAGATGAGCCCCCCAGGCATAGGACGAGGAATCGGTTGTGAGAACCTTCTGATGAGGAGGAGTGTGAAACAGCAAACCTCTGGATAGATTCGAAGAGGTCATCCACCAAAGTAGAGACTGCCGAAGAGCAGGAGTGACTATGATGTGTCGAGTCAACGGGTCTGACACTTGAGTCCATTGAGAAGCTAGGGTCCACTGAGGAATTCTGAGATGGAGCCTGGCAAAGGGTGTCACATGAACTGTAGAGGCCATGTGGCCCAGGAGGACCATCATGTGTCTCGCTGAGATGGACTGGCGAGAAGATACAGACTGGCAGAGATGAAGAAGAGCATCCATGCGCTGAGGAGGAAGGAATGCTCGAAGCTGAATGGTGTCCAGTACCGCCCCGATGAAGGGAAGGGACTGGGTAGGCTGCAGATGGGATTTGGGGAAGTTGATCTCGAAGCCCAAGCTCTGCAGGAAGCAGATCGTGGTCAAGGTCGCCGAAATGACCTCTGGAGCAGAGGGGGCCTTGATGAGCCGGTCGTCGAGGTAGGGAAATACCTGAAGACCCCTGTTCCAGAGTGCAGCGGCCACCACCACCAGACACTTCGTGAAGACTCTGGGAGACGAGGACAGGCCGAAAGGAAGCACTCGATACTGCAGATGTAGATGTCCCACCCGAAATCTGAGGAACTGGCGGGAGGCCGGATGAATGGGAATGTGAGTGTAGGCCTCCTTGAGATCCAGAGAGCATAACCAGTCGTTCCGCTCGAGGAGGGGGTAGAGAGAAGCAAGGGTCAACATGCGAAACCTCTCCTTTACTAAAAACTTGTTGAGGACTCGAAGGTCCAGGATGGGTCGTAGGTCGCCCGTCTTCTTCGGGACGAGGAAGTACCGGGAGTAAAAACCCCGGTTGTGCTGGTCCACCGGGACCGGCTCGACGGCCCGAAGCCGAAGCAAAGCCTGAGCCTCCTGAAGGAGAAGGGCAGTCTGCGTTAAGTTGGAAGGATACTCTCTTGGAGGGTGGTCCGGGGGGACCCGATGGAAATGAAGAGAGTATCCTTCTCTTACGATGGAAAGGACCCAGAGGTCGGTGGTAATAGCCTCCCATTGATGGTAAAAATGATGGATGCGACCCCCGATGGGAAAAATAGGGGGATGCAGAACGAGGTCGGTTATGCTCCCTGGAAGAGAGTCAAAAAGGCTGAGTAGCCTTCGGTGCAGCCGCGGCTGAGGTTTCTGCTGAGCCTTCTGGGGAGGCTGTCTCTTCGCCGGTTGTCTCGCAGCAGGAGTCTGACGAGGGGTGTAGCGCCGCTGATAAATCAAAGGCGGTCTAGAAGGTCGAGACTGCTGAGGCTTGGGCTTAGGCCGAAGGATAGATTGAAAAGACTTTTCATGATCCGAAAGTTTAGTCTCGATAGACTCGTCGAATAAATCAGCGCCCGCACAAGGCACATTGGCAAGTCTGTCTTGGAGGTTCGGATCCATGTCAATTGTCCAAAGCCATGCCAATCGACGCATGGCCACGGAACAGGCGGCAGCACGTGCCGAGAGCTCGAAGGCATCGTACGAGGACTGCATCAGCTGAAGATGGAGCTGGGAAAGGGAGGCTACCACTTCCTCGAACTCAAATCGAGCCTGAGCATCAATGTAAGGAGTAAACTTTCGGAGCACCGGCAAGAAGAACTCCAAATATGAAGAAAAAAAGAAATTATAATTGAGCACTTGAGACGCCATCATAGAATTCTGGTAGATTCTCCTACCAAACTTATCCATCGTTCTCCCCTCTCGTCCCGGTGGTACAGAGGCATAGACCTGGGAGGGATGAGAACGCTTGAGAAAGGACTCGACCAGCAGGGATTGGTGAGAGAGTTGAGCGCCCTCAAACCCCTTATGATGAACAATGCGGTATCTTGCATCCAATTTGCTCGGGACCGCAGGGATGGAGTACGGCGTCTCGAAACATCGCATGAATGTTTGATCCAGTAATTTATGCAGAGGAAGTCGAAGAGACTCCGCAGGAGGATTAGGCAAGTGCATGGTGTCGAGATACTCTTTAGAATACCGAGACCCAGTGTCCAAAGTCACATCCAAGTCATCCGCCATTTGCCGGAGGAAGGAAGAAAAAGACAACTGGTCCGCCAGTACCGGCCTCTGACACGGACTGGAGGAAGTAGAAGCCTCAGGATCCAGGGAGACTTGGAAGCGACAAGGAGAATAAGAGGTAGATGGCTCCTCGTACTCCGGCCCCTCCTGGGGAGATAAATCCGATGAGGAGTACCCCAGACGTGGCAGCTTCTTCTGTGGCGAAACCTCCGAGTGGCGCAAGGAGTGCCGAGAGGAGTGTCTGGATCGATGTCCATCCTGGTGCCGGGAGGGAGAGCGAGAACGTCTATACTTCGCATGGTCCCCCGAAGCTTCCAGTGAATGTATGGGACTGGAAGCGGTAGAGCGAAGGGGCGGAATGGAGGCCGCCTCCCGTGTTGCAGCCCAGGCCTGGTATGGAGTGCGGAAGAACTCTTCCTGTGATTTACTATGCCCAGGACTTCGATCATCAGTCGGGGGAACGGCACCGTGATGGCGCGGAGGCGTAATGGAGGAGTGTGTGGCGCAGTGGTTGGATCTACAGCCTCAGCACCCTGGGGTTGTGGGTTCAAACCCCGCGCTGCTCCTTGTGACCCTGGGCAAGTCACTTAATCCTCCATAGCCCCAGGTACGTTAGCTAGATTGTGAGCCCACCGGGACAGAGAGGGAAAATGCTTGAGTACCTGATTGTAAAACCGCTTAGATAACCTTGATAGGCGGTATATAAAATCCTAATAAAACTTGAAACTTAATAATAAAACTTGAAACTTAAAGGAGGCATATCGCTAAAGGAAGCCCGCCTCGAGGGACCAGCCGCCCTTCGCCGCTCCTCCTCGTCAAGCAACGAGATCGATCGACGAGGAGGAGGGGGAGGGGGCGGTCCGCCCCCTGGGACCGGGACCTGGAGGTCACCCTGGATGGAGGCTATTAATCTGGGCCCCATAGTCTGCATGAGCTCGACAAACTGAGCTTCCAGCAGGGACCGCAGCGAAGCCGATATGGAGGGATCCGCACCGAAAGGGGGTCCTCCAGCACGGTCTTCGCGCTCCTTCGTGGTCGAGTGCTTCTGCTTGGCAGCTTTCGGCACTTTAATGACCACAGGTGGAATAGTGGAAGGCGGTACCTGAGCCGAGGAGACGGGGACAGGCACCGACGTCGAACTCGTGGCCGAAGTCGGGGTAAACGAAGCCGGCTTCAAAAGGCCCGGAGTCGCAGGAGCAGTCGCTGGTTTCGCATGGACAGGCGAAGCGGCCGATGAAGTCGAAGCCGAAGGTTCTTTAGCAGCTTCCATCTTGAACATCGACTCCCACAACAGGCAGCGCCGCTTAAACGCTCGCGCTGTTAGAGTGGAACAAGGCCGGCACGATTTTGGGAAATGTTCTGGACCAAGACACTGCAGGCAGCGTCGATGCGGGTCCGTCAGCGAAATCGCGCGCTGGCACTTGCTACACTTTTTAAAACCGGTGATTGGCCGGGACATAGGCCGAAAAAGCTCGAAGGAGCTGGGCCTGAGCCACGTGGACGACCCGGCCGACTCGCCGGAAGAAAAATTTTTTTTTTTTTTAATAAAAGAAAGAAAACACACGAAAAGAGGAAAAGAAATCCAAAATCGCGGAATTAGAAGGCAATAAAACGGGAATTCAGTCAGCGCAGAATTGAAGTAAAACTTCTCAGCTCCGCGGAAAGAAAAGAACTGAGGAGACACGCCCGGTCCATCGGGCGGGAAGGCACTGGCGCATGCGTGGTGCGGGCATCTCGAAACTTCTAAGTTTCTTCAAGCAAGACATGCTTGTGAGACGTCCGTATCGGGGCTCTGTCGGATGACATCACCCACTAATGAGAATACCTGCCTGCTTGTCCTGGGATAATGGAGATGTACTTAAACTCTGATGTGCCTGCCTATTGGCTCTTTTCACTGCTGCTGAATGTAAGAAAAGGATTTTCTGCCTCAGAATATCTCCAAAAGGACCAGACTTTAAGATCTTCAGATTACCAGTCCAACGGACCCCGACTAAACTCCGTCCTCATGGATCCTCTCCCAACGGACCCCGACTAACCTCCGTCCTCATGGATCCTCTCCCTGCTATCAGGGATGGGAAACACAGCCTGGGCCCTGAAACCTGGAGGAGTTTTACTCAGGACGCATACAGCCTGTGCTTAAACCCCTGAAAAGGTCCGAGGGCAAAAGAGATTCCAGTGAAATGGAACCCGAGGAAAGGTGGCATACAGTAGGCTGGCTTCACAGATTCACCAAAGTTTCTCAGTGAAGCCGCAGCTTGGCTCTGTGGAACTGCATCCTTTCTTCCCACAGAGGACCACCTCAAAGGGGTCTCAAGGCACTCAAGCCACCGAAAAAGACAAACTTTAAGCAAAAAAATAAAAGATGTACAGCAGAAATTGAAAACTACAGGGAGCTCTAACTCTCTTAAGTGGAATGAGCATGTGCTCAGAAAAATGTTTGGATTTCTGCAATTCCCGGATTGCGGGAAGGAATTGAACACCTCTCATTCTCTCTACCTTGGAGAGGGTGAACAGCCTGTCTTTATCTACCAAGTCTATTCCCTTCATTATCTTGAATGTTTCGATCATGTTTCCTCTCAGTCTCCTCTTTTCAAGGGAGAAGAGGCACAGTTTTTCTAATCTCACTGTACGGAACTCATCCAGCCCCTTAACCATTTTAGTTGCTCTTCTCTGGACCTTTTCGAGTAGTACTGTGTCCTTCTTCATGTACGGCGACTAGTGCTGGACGAAGTACTCCAGGTGGGGGTATACCATGGCCTGGTACAGCGGCATGATAACCTTTTCTGATCTGTTCGTGATCCCCTTCTTAATCATTCCTAGCATTCTGTTTGCCCTTTTCACCACCGCCGCGCACTGCATGGACGGCATCGTTGACTTGTCGACCGGTACTGCCAAGTCTCTTTCCCAAGTCTCTGCGAGTACTGCACTAGACATCCTGTATTCATGTATAAGATTTGTACTACCGACATGCATCACCTTACACTTATCTACGTTAGGGGGTGAAGAACTTATGTGCACGACGGAAGAGCGGAACTTGGGAGTGATTGTATGTGATGATTTTAAGGTGTCCAAACAGGTTGAAAAGGTGATAGTGAAAACTAGACAGATGCTAGGGTGAATAGGGAGAGGTATGGCCAGTAGGAAGAAGGAGGCATTGATGTCCATGTATAAGATTCTGGTGAGACCTCATTTAGAATATTGTGTACAATTCTGGAGACTGCACCTTCAAAAAGATGTAAACAGTCCAGAGGAAGGCTACTAAAATGGTGTGTGGTCTTCGTGATAAGGCGTATGGGGACTGACTTAAAGATCTCAATATATATACCTTGGAGGAAAGGCGGAAGAGAGGAGATGATAAGAGACATGGCATAAATGTGCATTAGTCGAGTCTCTTTCATTTAAGAGAAAGCTCTGGAATGAGAGAGCATAGGATGAAGTTAAAAGGTGATAGGCTGAAGAGTAATCTAGGAAAATATTTTTGTACAGAAAGGGTGGTAGATGTGTAGAATAGGCTCCTAGTAGAGGTGGTGGAGACAAAGACTGTGTCTGAAAATTAGAGAATGACACAGGGACAAATTTGTCTCATTCCATCCCCACAAACTCTGTTCCTGCCCCTGCCTCATCTCTGCAATCTCTGTCATAAGTGTTCAAGGCTTGTGAGATGAGGATAGAGCTTGCAGGGCCAGGGACAGAACTCATGGGATAGGATGGAGATAGACAGATCCTGCAGGGACAGGGACAAATTTGTCCCCGTGTCATAAATTCACGAAAGTGTGGGACAGGCCCATGGGATCTCTTAGGAAGAGGAGGAGAGAGTGGATGCTGTGGATGGGCAGACTGGATGGGTCATTTGGCCTTTATCTGCCATCATATTTCTATGTTGTTCTTGTTTTCTTCAATACCCGACAGTGATTATTAATGATGAAGAGACATGGTTCTCTCACCTGCGGACAGTAAAAGGGAAGAGGAATGTGGAGCTATCCAATTAATGAAACCATCACTTGGCCTTCCTTTGTCTTCCTTATTGCTGCTCAACTTTTTCTTCTCATCTCCATCACTGTGAATAATCTTCATCACCTGTGGGTCCCTGTCCTGCTGAATTGCTTCCAAGCGCCTGTCAGAGACAAAAACGTTTTAAGTTTAGTTTGTATAGTCTACCACTAGACACTTAAGACTTTCTGTACATCCACCCTCCCCTTCAACCCATTTTCTGTAGATACACTTCACCTAGGTTCACAGTGTCTCCTATTCTGCCTCCCTACTCTAGACTCATGTTTTTGCCATTCTGTTCTGTAAAAGATGTAGTATCCATACCCAACACACAAAGTAAAAATTTGACAATGGCCTTCCATAAAGTAAAACCAGATCCAAAAGGTAAGGAGCAAACAAATGTTTATTAAGAAATGAAATCTGAGAAAATCCTAATAGGCTGCTATAGATCCTTGAAAGACACCAAAAAAGCAGCACTAGCAGGATGTGAGTGTAACTTTACCATAATCATGGCATAAGTAAACACAACTTAAGAAATAATAATAATAATAATTTTTGTGATGCTGTATCTTACGTGTTTGTTATTTATTGTACACTTGTTGTAAATTCTAAATGAATAAAGAATTAAAAAAAAAAAAAATAATAATAATTTTTGTGACTGAGTGAACCTTCGATGTAAGGTGATAAGCTTATGGGCAGGCTGCAAAAGCCCAACCTCTAGAGCTTACTAAATCGGCTAATGGACCCACCATCTAGCCACACATTATCACAGTGTACGGGCGAAACATATTGGTGAATGGTGAATCTACCCCCCCCCCTGAATAGCGTCTTTGCACAAGCTAAGTACTTTTAGCATATATTTATTTGAAAGGCTAAATGATTTCTTAAAACATTTAAAATAATATTCACACTGGATCCGATGACGAGTGGGAGCATAAAGCCCAGCACAATGAGATGATTTGAGTGCGTGGTGGCCCGCTGAGGACCAGTAAAACCTATAACACTCCTGATCTGCGGCAGTTGAGCCGTTCGCCTGCTCCTGCCTTTTGCCTGCTTGCACCGCAACTGACATCTCCAGAGCTCCCAGGCCACCTCTCTTCCTCCGGGGCTCGGCGTGTGAGCGATCTCCGCCCCCCAGTAACAGCTGGGAACACTCCTGAACTGCAGCAGTTGAGCCGTTTGCCTGCTCCTGCCTTTTGCCTGCTCACACCGCAACTGACATCTCCAGGGCTCCCAGGCCACCTCTCTTCTTCCAGGGCTTGGCGTGTGAGCGAGCTCCACCCCCCAGAAGCAGCCGGGAACCCTCCTGAACTGCGACAGTTGAGCCATTCGCCTGCTCCTGCCTTTTGCCTACTCCTACCGATACCGACGAATCGCGCTACAACCGACTCATCTGCTGATTGTCCGCTGGCTTCGGCCATTGAGAGGAGCGTCCCCCATAGCCACCGCCACCATCGCGAAGGGAAGGCCATGGTTAGCCCGGATGGCATGGTCACCGAGGAGCCGCGCACGGTCAAAATGGCACAATACCTGTCCAAAAAGACACAAGTTCATCAGGTTTGGCATGCAGGAGGAGGATGTGAACTTCTTGGTCGAGTTCGAAAAGCAGAGACACTGGTTTGGGGCTTCCGATGTGTTGGCAAGGATCGGATGATATCTGGTGAAATTTGGCGGCCTAACAGTGAAGTCATCTCAATCTGGACTTTAATCCGACTGTTCTGATTTTTTATTTGTCACTTTTTTTCCAGTTTATGTTTCATTGTTAATTTCATTCATTGATTTGCCCCTTGTTTTGTTTTATTTTTTAACATTTGAATTTCTCCAGAATTCTATTGCTCAACGGTTCCTCCTTTCTGCAGCTATTCCTATCTCTCTTCTTTTCTACCTTTCAAAGTCCTTGGATCAATGTAGTCTTGTTGGAATTTTTATTTTCTTAATTTTTTTGTTTGTTTGTTTTTTTTTCTTCTATTTCTATTTCTTACTTTTATTACTCAACTAATTGTTAATTTTCCAGGTACTTCAGTTAGATGGTGAGCCTTCGGGACAGTAAGGGAAGTTCTAAGTACCTATTCTTTATTTATCTTTATTTATTCATCTTATTTTTATTGTATCCTTTAATGTATATTTTCTCTGTAAACCTATATTACTTATAATTTTAATGCATACTATTGTCTATTTTCTGTAAACCGCTTAGAATCCTAATGGAGTTTAGCGGTATATAAGAAATAAATTACATTATAATTACATTACATAAATATTATTGAATGAAGTATGGCAAAACTGTGAGATAACATCTTGCAGCTGCTTATCTTTATATTGGAATAGTCTTCATTCTATTACGTTATATGAGTGCCTTAGCCTACATTATAAGATTTTTGGTAGCATTTATATAATTTCGGGGATATAAAAAAAAAAAGTAAATACCTCATATGGAAAGATGGAACACTCTCCAAAAGTTAGCATTCATTCTATGGCATCCCTCAAGGATCTCCACTTTCTTTAATACTATTCAACCTTTTCATAAGTTCTTTGGGTCGTATTACATTCAGTCCAAAGGCCCATCAAGCCCTGTATCCTGTTTCCACAGTGGCCAATCCAGGATACAAGTACCTTTCCAGAAATCCAAATAGTAACAACATTCCAGAGCTGAGATTGTGATGTCATAATGCCTCATTCTACCAATGCCTAAGAGCCAGTCTCATCAGTGATGTCACAATGGCTCGGCTGACCTATTCTTGACTCACATATGATAGCCGTACTAGGTCACACTAATGGCCCATCTAGCCCAGTAGCCCGTCCTCATGGTGGCCAAGCCAGGTACATACGCAGGTAAGGCACTAGTCTTTGACCTAAGGGCCGCCGTGAGAGCGGACTGCTGGGCACGATGGACCACTGGTCTGACCCAGCAGCGGCAATTCTTATGTTCTCCTGATATGTCACAAAAAATTTCAAATGGCCTAGACAAAATACAATCCTGGGCCACACAAACTCAAACTAAACACAACCAAAACCAAAGTCCTATGGTTTCACAATGCTTTACAAACAGTCCCTACAATGAAGGTCTTTATCATTTACTATGTTAACTGTCATAGAAACATAGAAATAGACGGCAGATAAGGGCCACGGCCCACCAAGTCTGCCCACCCCAATAACCCTCTCCTACCTTTCTCTGTGAAGAGATCCCACGTGACGATCCCATTTTGACTTAAAATCAGGCACGCTGCTGGCCTCGACCACTTGCAGTGGAAGATCATTCCAGCGATCAACCACCCTCTTGGTGAAGAAGTATTTCCTGGTGTCACCGTGTAGTTTCCCACCGTGTCATACCACCCTCAGGAACCTCTCTAAAAATGGAAAAAAAACCTCTATGTCCTTGGAGTCCTACTTGACTCTACTCTTTCCTATGAGCTGCAAATCTCCAATCTTTGGACAAAATATCTTCTATGGAGAGAAAAGCCAGAGAGGTCTCTACGGTGGGGAGAACAATCCAGACACAAGAGTCATGAGGAAAAGATGTCAACTGTACAGCAGTGGGCAATGCAAAGCAAACTTTATTTTGTCAGCAACATAGATTCAAAATAATTAGATCTGTCTTCCACAAACATCACTTTGCCATACTGACACAGATGCTTATATTATCCCAGCTCGACTATTGTAACTCTTTCTATGCTGGCATCAATTCAATCCTTACACACAAAATGCAATTGATCCAAGACACAACACTGAGGTTGATATTTGAACTGAAAAAATATGATTCCATCTGGTTACACTGGCTACCAATTTATTTATTTATTTAAAAATGTATACACCAACTAAACCTAGGCTATTTCCAAAATGCTTGAATTATCTTTAAACTATCATGTGTAATATATCAATCACATCCTATACACAAACTCAGCAGAGTCACTCAAACATTTTCACCAACTGATGGTCCACATTACCCAGAAAACTCAAAACACTCCAACTTATTCTTCCCTTAACCAAATGAGCAAAATATAAGCTAATATTTAACTCACTTTCACATACATTTGCACCAAGCCCTGGAAAGATCTTTCAACAATCATCAAGACAGAACTCTCCTTTTTGAGAACATATATACCGTTGACAAATATACATCAACCAACAGCTCTCAACTCACCCAAACCCTACATGAGCTTCCCCTCAAGCTCTATGCTGCATAACCTGCATGATACTTTAAACCACTTTATTGTAATTGCATTTCTGTGTACACTTTCTCAATACATCTGGTAATTTTCTCTTAGTACACCTTCATCTAATTGTTGTAACTCCAATTTATAATGTAAACGCTTAATTTGTAAGTCGCTTTGAATCTAGCTAGGCATTTAGGAAATTAGATGATGCCAGACATTTCTGGGCCTTCTTTTTGGTGTTCATATTTTGGACGTTTCAGTCTAGAAAAAGACTATTCATTTTGGATATTTTCAAATAGGAAATACCAACATTTTCCTATTCAAAAATAGTTGTGAGATATATATATATCACTTTTTTTTTTTTTTTTTTACAAAATGAACAGGATGTCCCAATTCTGACTTGGATGTTTTTTCAAAAATGCCCCTCTGTGTGTGTTTACAAAATACAAGCACAAGAGCAGCTAATATGTTGCATTATTTACATCAGCTCAGTAGTTGAGTTACACAGCTGAAAAATATATAGGTATGTATTTTATAACCTATGCATGTTCTTTATGACTTTGCCCACACTCCTCTCTTGAAAATGTCCATACCTGGGTGAGTAGTGGCGCTGGTTGGTAGGGGGCGCAATGTGGTAATGGAATGGATGGTGTACAAGACATGTTTGGGGAGTATGTTGTAAACTTTTCTACATATGACACCTGCTTTTCATATGGTTCTGGGTAAATCTAGTTAGAAGCACATGTGAAAGTTAAGGCCACGCCCAATAAAAACTTATGAAAAGTTGGTGCATAAATACAAACATAAAAATCTGAATATGGATTGCAGCCAAGGCCAGAAAAACACTACAGATTAATATTAAGGAAAAGCATAATAATATTCTCTTTATGTATTTTGCTGAATTAAGCCAGATCATAGAGGAAACCAAGCAGTGGTATAGAGGTATTAATGACTCCATTTTGTATTAATCTGACTCCATTTTGTTTTCTGTTGTTCTTTGTGTCTCTTGGTGTAAAACATACTGAAGTTTTCCCGCTTAGAAAAGGCCTGGGTTTCTGGTGTCCTTTGTGTGGATAGGAGAAACCTCATAGCCTGAGTGAAAACAGAAGTGCCTGGCATTCCATTGCTGGGTAAATTAGAAAGCCTAAAGTTTAAAAATATGCTCTAAAGTAGTATTGAATAGGACTGAAATATGACATGTAGCGGTGAGTGACTGTATGGGATCCCATATGTGTGTGTGATTGGATGAATGAGAATTGTATGAGTATTTAAATATGAAAATGGTTTTGCAAATTTTATTTTTATATATTTTAAACCTGAAGAAATCCTGAGAAGTAACACATCTGCAGTTTGCCCTATTTGACCTTTCAGCTAGCCTACCATAGAAACTCTCTTCATTCTGTAGCTGTGAAGGGAGGGCCCTTTTGGCCCTCTTAGGAATGTGGTTCAGTGAAACTTGAAGCTGTTAGTTTTCCAAGCATGGGTTTTGTAAACATAGGGCTGGTTGATTTAAACTTTTTGAGAATTACAAAGTGTTCATTGGGTATGTTATAATGTGTTACGCATTCAGAAATTGATGTAAAGAAAGATGTGATTTGTAAAACTTGTCTTTGAGCCTGGCAACTATATTAAAAGGAATTTCTTTGTTCAAACCTAAGGACGGCCTCTGTTGGCTGACTGGTTGACAAGTGTGATGTTATACTAAGCATTGTAAAAGTATATAAGTGAACCTTGTGGCAAGGGTTCTTTGAGATCATATTTGCCAAGAGAGATGTACTTTGACATGCCTGACTTTATATGATTATTCTTGCACAAATGCCTAATGAAAGATGATCCTGATAAAGCTAATAAAAAATAATCGATTGGAAAATATTTGTACAATTGTCATTATTCCCAGGCAACAAAGGGCAGGGTTTGGTAAGTTACCCTGTTCAGGGTCATTTTCAAGTACTCACTTATTTGTTATAGTGTGTGCTTTCATCCATGAGGAAATTGTATAATAGACCAGTTTAAAAAAATTACAAAATCACCCCCAAAGTGCATACTTTAATCTGCAAAATGGCAATATTAATATACATTTATCTACATATAGTCCTGAATGGACAAACACTAGCCTCCTTTTGAGGATTTGGTGGATTCCACATATAGAAAAAGGGGATGGGATTTGTATACTGCTTTTTCTGTGTGGTTTACACAAATTAAAGCAGTTTAAATTTTTTAGATAGTTACTTATTTTGTTCCTGGGACAATGAAGATATGAGTTGCCCAGAGTTACAAGGAGCTGCAGTGGGAATCAAACTTACAACCTCAGGGTGCTGAGGCAACTGCTCTAATCACTAGGCCACTCCTCCATGTTAGAAAATATTATGTCTATGCAAATGGTATTTAAATTTATACTCTAAAGCAGGGGTGTCCAACATTGGCCTGCAAATTCATTGGGGAAATCCTGAAAACATGACTGGATTACGACCCTCGAGGACCAACATTGGATAACCTAAAGTAATCCAACTGCGGGGTTAGTCCGGTAGGCAACAGGTCAACAGAAAATTTGTAGCCATTCTCTTTTAATTTCACTAACTTTACACATTTCTGATTTGCATTAAAGAGCTACATCCTTCATTAGATCTAAGTATACAGTAATTAGTAAGTTAATAATAACTTTATTTTTGTATACCGCCATACCCAGATGAGTTCTAGGCGGTTCACATTAATTAAACAGAGTTACAAGTGGTTCCGTACAAGATTGATCAGAGTTAACACCCCCTCCTTTACTTTAAACCACCATTCTAATGTAATCTGTGATTTGCTTGTACTGTATATGTAGGCATCATCTTTTAAATTAATCTGCTATTGAAATAATAGCAGCTCTCAAAAAACATTCAGAAATGATTTTTTTTTGTTCTAAGAATTCATATCCCCACTGTTAGGCCTTAAAATGAGGCACACAGAAGTATAAGAACTATGTTAGTGTAACCAAGTCCCTTACTGGTGGTGTTTCTCCCTCCAGATTCTCAGTTCAGCAAAGACATCATCCCAGTGACTGTCTGCCAGTGCTTCCGCATTGCATACGTGTTCACATTTTTGTCTTAACTGCTTCAAGTAGTGTACAGAAGCTGGCTAATGAAATAAACAGAATGATTGAATTATCAGCAATCACATATTCTGCATTTTGCACTTAATTTACTCTAAATTACCAAACACAATCCTGAAGAGAAGAAGCCCCTCTAATAATCAACATGATAGCCCATAAAGGACTCTCTGGTAGATAGGGGCTGTGTATACAAGACTTCAAGGTGTTCTATAGAAATATGGAAGACAAGACTGGCCTATTACACTTTAAAGTCACCAACAGAGAATGACACAGGGACAAAGTCCTGTCCCCATGAGCTCTGTCCCTGTCTCTACCCCACCCCTGTGAGCTCATGCTGATCCCATTTGTATAAGCCCATAGTTATGGTTTTATATTTAAATCATTCAAGTATAAAAAGAAACAATATTCTGTACAATTGTCATTTTAAAAATCACAAATACAAAAAAAGGAACAAAACCCATCTCCCCTCACAATATCTCCTTCACTATCAGAAAAATGGAATGCTACATAGAAAATTCATCCTAACAGAATACCTCGGTCACACACAGAGAACACAAATGCCAAATACATAATAACTGACCAAAAATGATAAATATAAGTTAAACCAAAATACCAAGACTCTACACCTTCCATGTAGTACAACACTAAAGAAACAAAGATTAATTTCCTCCTATACTGTGCAAAGCATAACATAGTAAATGACGGCAGATCAAGACCTGAATGGTCCATCCAGTCTGCCCATAAGTTGTACTCATTAAAAAATACATGATTAGATTAATTTGTCTCTTATTTGATATTTCTGGGCCGAAGACTGTAAAGTCTGGTATTGTCCTGGGTTCCAAATGCTGAAGTTGCCATCCAAGCTCACTCCAGCCTGTCCAACCATCTGGTTGTTTACAGTATATCTACCGTAAAGTCTGGCCAGTAACATCCTCCTGTTCCATATTAATGGAGTTCACACTGATGCCCACCTCAGCCCATCCTACACATGCCAGGGATAGTGTTAGGCCAAGGAGTGCAATTAGGGCAACTGCCTCCTGGCTAGAGAAAGCCCTAGGCCTGCTGGAAGCTGAAGATGGCATGGGCTAGTAGTGGGCTTTGGCGGTCCCCTCCCAAATTTCTTCCCTGGGCTCTACCCATGTCTAATATCAGCACTGGCAAGATAAACATTTCAGTTCTTATATATTCTAATTACAAAATAGAAAATAAAATGATTTTTTTTCTACCTTTTGTTGTCTGGTCATTTTATTTTCCAAGTCATGTTGGTCCCAGGCTCTGGTTTCCTGTGTCTCTGACTTCTCTTAAGTCACTTCCCAATGTCTCCTACTCATTTGACATTTCTTCTTCTCTATGCTCATCATCCATTTCCCTTCTCTGTGTCTGTCCCCTATACTTCCCTGTCTAGCATCTCCCCTGTGTCCATCTCTCTGTATTTATCATTACTACTACATATTCCAGCAGACATCATCTAAGTTTTCATCCTTCATATTGTTTGAATGTGTGCAATTTTTTACCAGTGTATGAAACTGGTAGTATCTGCAGTTTCCACTTAAAACAATCTGCCCCAAAGTAGAGGCTGCAGGCATTAAAAAACAAACAGGAGATGTGACTAAAGACAAAAATTCATCATATTATAGTTGTAGGTTTAATGGTAGAATACCAGTGTATATTTCAAACATAAAAAGTAATTTTTATACCCCAAGTTTTTCCCTTCGGGCACGGAGGGCCTTTATAGGATTTCCACAAAGCACTTTGCTCACACCTAGGAAAAAGGAAACAAAACAAAAACATATTTGTTACAAGGTAATTATAATAAGTTTAAAAAGATTTGGGGGCCATTGACGATTTATTCTAGTGATCAGACATTTTAAACACCAGAATATTGGATAAGATAAGGGGGGTGGGATTATAATGGATAATATATTGATAGTTGTTATTTATTGATATATGGGTGGGAGGGATGGGTTTCTTATATAATGTCATCCTTCCATCCTCATATCCTGACCTTCATTCAAAAGAAAAATACTGAAAAGAACACAAATAAATAAACTCAGACCAGAAATATCCTTGAAAAGCAATAGACTCTCTTTAGACTTAACAAAAGCTCAATAATAATATAACTTTAAGACGGTTAATCCTCTTCATTTCTTCCTTCTTCAATTTCTAAAATAATATATCTGGAAATCAGTCCATCCTCTTCATTTCTTCTTTCTTCTTTTTCTGAAATAACATATCTGGAAATTAGTCAATCTTTTTCATTTCTTCTTTCTTTTATTCCTGGAAACACTTCACATAGACATTGGCTCTGAGGTGGCAAGGAAACTTTTCAGTTTTTCTGGATCCTCAAAGTAAAGTGACTTATTTCCAGAGGAAATTCTCATTCTTGCAGGGTAGTATAAGCCATATTTGTATCCTTTCTCTCTTAATTGCGCTCTAAATTGAAGAAATTGCTGCCTTACAGCCACAGTACTTTTTTCAAAATCCGGCAAGAATATCAGCTTAGAGCCTTTGTAGTTTAAATTTTTATCAGCTTTTACTAAGCTCAATATTTCAAAAGCTTGACTGAACCTCAGAAGTTTGAAAATCAGAGGTCTAGGCTTGGAGTTATTTGCTGACCGTTGGAAAGGAATCCTGTGTGCTCGTTCAATTTCTAGGGGGTACTTAGTGTTCAGCTGCAGCAGCTTTGGGAGCAAATTCTCCAGGAACTGAACCAGGTTTCACCCTTCCAAATTTTCTGCCAGACCAAAAATTTTAATGTTCTTTCTTCTGCCACGGTTCTCATAGTCCACCAGCCTTTTCTGTAACTCTTTGATGATTTTATTATCTTCCTTAGCTTGAACAGCAGTTAGTTCCATCTGATCCATCCTGGATCTAAAACTGTCATTCTTTGAGAAGTAGCCTCTAACTGCCTGTTAATGTTTAACACTTCTTCTTTTACATCTTGAATGCTTTCTGCATTCTTCTGGATCTGTTTGAAATTTTTTTAAGTTCAGAAATTATGTCTTTTTTCCCTATTTCTTCTTCCTCAGGAAGTGGGGCTTTTGCTGCCGCCGCCATATCTTGCTTGAGGCGCTTTGCCGTACCGGATGTCGCAAAAGCCGCCTCAATTTTCCCCTGGCGTGTGCTGGTCATCTTCTCATAGCACCCGGACGACAAAAATTTAATTTTTTGGCAAAAATGTATAATATATTTATAATAACCGCTGCCTGGCTATCAGAGCTCCACTTCCATCCACTGCACGTGCCAAGCCACGCCCCCTATCGCCCCAGTTTTCAAGGATAGGTTGCAAACTCGGAGTATTTCCGCTATTTCGTTTCTTAGTTCTTTTAATACCCTTGAGTGGATTCCGTCCAGGCCTGGTGATTTGTTGCTTTTCAGTCTATCTATTTGTTGGAGGACATCCTCGTGGCTTACTTCTATTGTCGACAGTTTTTCTTCTTGGTCTCCATTGAAGATCTCTTCGGGTTCTGGTACATTGGATGTGTCCTCGTTTGTGAAGACTGACGAGAAGAACTTGTTTAACCTATCAGCTACCTCTTTTTCCTCCTTTACCACTCTCTTTCTGTCTCCATCATCCAATGGTCCTACTTCCTCCCTCGCCGGCTGCTTCCCTTTAACGTATCTGAAGAACGATTTGAAATTTATTGCTTCCCCGGCCAGTCTCTCTTCATATTCTCTTTTCGTTCTCCTGACCACTCGGTGACATTCTTTTTGGTGTGATTATACTATAGCAGGAAAAGAATCCTTGCTGAGAAATTTAGATACTATAGTGCTCATAATAATAATTTAAAAAATATGTCTAAAAACCTGCCTAAATCGGCACTTGGACGATCAAAAAGACAGGTCGTGCAAGCACTGATAATCGAACAGGGTTTTAGACGTATCTAAAACCAGTTTAGACCTTTTCCCTGCCTCTGTGTGCACAGAACAAAAAGGGGCGTTTTTTTGAGGCGTAAGGTGGAGGGTGGGCAGGATGTGGGCCGACCTAGACTTAGTCTTCCAGCAGCCATAATAAAAAAGTTTGACAAGTTGCCTGGACGGAACTTATACGTTTTGAATTGGACCAAGTCAAGACAGGTATAAGTTCTGGATTGGGCTGCTGCGCCCAGGTAACCTGTCCCCCCCGCACCTGTAATGATCGCAGCAGGAGGGATGCCTGTCCCTCCTGCCCGAAGCCGCTGCAACCCCCCCCGAATGATCACCAGCGGGAGAGATGCCCAATCTCTCCTGCCGCGATCCCCCAAACCCTCCCGCAAGCATTGCGGCAGGAGAGATGCCCAGTCTCTCCTGCAGACACCCCACCACCACCCCCGCAAGTTCACTGGCAGGAGAAATGCCTTGTCCCTCCTGCTGACACCCCCCCAAAAAGTTCACCCCCCCCCCCCCCCCCACCAGGACCCGACTCTACCCGGATCCCCCCACAACCTGGTTTGGTTGGCCAGCTGGGCGGTTCCTATCTGCATCCGGTTGGCAGGCCCGCCTTTGAAGGAATAGCAGGCCTGCCTCTTCCGGTGCATCATGGTATTACTACCATGTATAGCTACTGTCAGGCAGGAAGTCGTGAAGATGTAGAAAATGACTTTCATAGCCTACTTTTTTGGAAGTATTTTTGGGATGCACGCTATCTAAGTAAACTTATGGCTCTCAAGTATAGTATTGATGACAGATAAATTTTAAAAAAACATGAGCCCCTTTTCTAACCTAGTACAAGAACTCTGGATCAACCTAGCTTATACCCTTATGGATGAGTCATCCGTTACCTCCTTTTGTCTCAAGCAGCAGCCAATTGTTTGTCTATAGTTTGTATATTTGTTAGTTTAATACAAACATCTATTCTGTTGCTAGTTCCTTTGTTGTACTGTTTTTTTGGGGGGGTTTTTTAACTTCTTTATTCATTTTTCCATCAATCAACAAGTTTACAATTTTATACAATATATTATACACAATCACTTGTACATTCTTAACCATATATCTTATCAAGTTGTAAAATATCCCACCCCATCCCCTCCCATTTCTATATTTCAATCATTATCATATTCTAACTCTTTCATTATATATTCAATCAATCTTGTAAAGGTGCCAAATCATTTGAATATTCCATTAATGGCCCCCATATCTTTTTAAAATTCTTATAATTCCCATTCTGTAATGCAATAGCTTTTTCCATTAATTGTATCATAGGACAGGGCTACATGATTTTCTAATAGCAAATTAATTTGGGGCCAGATTTACTTCCAGAATACATTTATACAAGGACAGAAAAAAATTAAATGATCTAACGTCCCTGCTTCTTGCTTACAATGCCAACATCTACTAGATCTAGAATTATCTACTTTCTGTAAACGAACTGGGGTCCAAAACACTCTATGCAACAAAAACAACCATGTTTGTCTCATAGATGCTGACATTGTTGATTTTATTCTCCAAGACCAAATTTGTGGCCATTGAGATGCTGAAATTTGGTGCTTTATCTCAATGCTCCAAATATCCCTCAACCCAGTTTTCTTTTTTTTATTCAAATATTCACTTAATAATTTATACCACTTTGCGGCTTGGTGACCCAAGAAATCCGCCTGAAAGCAAAGGAATTCTAAACTATATTGATTATTAAGAGTCTTCCATTAAGAGAACCCCTCCTGAATAGCCTGCTTCAATTGCAACCATTTAAAACTTTGATTTTTATTCAGACCAAATTTGTGTTGCAATTATGAAAAACTAAGCAGCGATCCATTTAATATAACATCATTCAAGGTACGAATACCCCCAATAATCCATTGCTTCCAAACAATTTGCGCTCCGCCAATTTTGATCTTGGAGTTTACTCAAATGGATTGGTGTAAAGATTTAGCAATTGGAATAGGTGACAGGTTACTAACGTACCTTAATGTTTTCCATGTGTCAACAAATATTTTATCTTCTCTATATCTTCTAGGTATTTTTATACTAAGCAAATGAACCAAATGAGAAGGAAACAGGAGCCGCCATTCCAAATATAACCAATCTGGGACATTCTCCATGAGCTCTGGGAGGATCCAATACATACCCTGACGTAGAATATAGGCTTGATGATACCTATGAAAATTTACCCCTCCCTCCATAATTGATCTTTGTAAAGATACTAAAGCAATTCTTGGTCTTTTACCCAACCAAACAAATTTCGTAAGAATACCATTTAACTTTTTATAGAATGATCCCTGAAAAAAAACTGGTATCATACTCATTTGATAGCAAACTACAGGCAATATCATCATTTTAATAGTTTGAACTCTTCCCCCACCATGATATATGCAATGGATTCCATTTTTCACACATCTCTGTAACTTTTTTAAGTTAAAGTTTTTCATTTTCCTTTAATGTATCATCAACATTATTTTTAATTAATATACCTAAATATTTTAGTCCCTCATCCTTCCATACAAAATCAAATGAATCAAATAATCCTTTGACACAGTGAACATTAAGCGGTAAAACTTCAGACTTACTCCAATTAATCTTATATCCTGAGAATTTTCCAAATCTTTCTATCATTTCAAGTAGGCATGGTATGGTGGTCTCTGGATTCCTCAAATAAAATAAAATATCATCTGCATAAGCAGAAAGTTTATATTCCCAGTTTGAATAGGGAATACCCTGTATCCCCTCTGCTTGATTAATAGCAATTAACAAGGGCTACAGAACAACATCAAAAAGCAAAGGAGATAAGGGACAACCCTGTCTAACCCCCTCCGCAAGTCAAATCTATCTGATAAACTATTATTAATATATAACCTTGCACCAGGGGAACTATACAGCATTTGAATCATTTGAATGAATCCAGATCCCACCCCAAACCAATCCAATGCCTAATACATGAAATTCCATTCTACCTTGTCAAAGGCCTTTTCTGCATCTAGAGAGACCATAAACGTCGGATCTTTTACTGTTTTTGTTAAATTTAAAGTATGAAACGCCAACCTAGTATTATGTGAAGAATGTCTCCTTGCAACAAATCCTGTTTGATGAGTATCTATAATGTATGGGAGAACTTTTGCCAATCTTAACGCCATTATTTTAGCAATAATTTTCCCATCTACATTTATTAATGAAATAGGCCTATAGTTTGATACCAAAGTAGGATCTCTGTTTGGTTTTGGTAAAACAATAACCACTGAATCTGTCATAGTACCTTTAATACAACCATTAGTTAGTTGATATTTATACAAATTTAACAGATATGGTAAAAGAGTAATTTGAAATGATTTATAAAATTCCACTGTAAACCCATCACCACCTGGAGCGGATCCAACTCTAAGAGATTTCAATGCTTCTTCTAACTCTTTTAGAGATATAGGTTCTTCTAAACTTCCTTTTATATGTTCAGGAATTTTTGGACCCTCAAGTAAATTTAAAAAATTTAAACCATCTTGTTCTTTATTTCTATAATTTTCTGAAGAATATAGATCCTTATAGAAAGCAAGAAACTGTTTTAAAATATGCTCATTTTTAGTGTATGAATCCCCTTTATTATCTTTTATTATAACAATTTTTGTCCTCCTTTTTTTTGCCTTAAGATAATTTGCTAATAATTTTCCAGCCTTATTTGAATGTCCATAATACTGAGCTTGCTGATAAAACAAATCCTCTCTAACAAGCTTTGAAGATAACTCATTGTATTTGGCTTTAGCTTTTAACAAAATTTGCAATGTCTTCTGCTCCCACCTATCCACTAATTTGTTTCTAAAATTTTAATTTCTTTTTCCAAATCATAGAATTGTCTCTTTGCTTGTTTTCTGACATATGCTGAATTTGAAATAATATATCCTCTCATGGTTGAAAGCATCCCATACCATTTCTATATTAACCTCTCCCGAATCATTAATTTGAAAAAACTCATTCATTTTTTATTTAAACTCAACAGTAAATTTTGGATCTGCAATCAAAGCATTATCAAACTTCCAAATCGGCTTTGCCTCCACTTGCTCATCCAATTGTAATTCAATCCAAACACCACCATGATCAGATAAAATTATCGGATCTATGATGGCTTTATTCACTTTCTGAGCTATTTTATTTGAAACAAATATATAATCAATTCTTGAAAACGAATTATACACTTGCGAAGAAAAGGAAAATTCCCTATCATTAAAATGAAGAATACGCCATATATCTGTTAAATCACAAGATTGAACCAAATTATCTAAACCTAGTGATTTTAATATTTTACTTGGACTCTTATCCATTATCGGATCCATTACAGCATTGAAATCTCCAGCCACCACTAGATTAGAAGCAGCCAGTGGTAATAGTATTTTTTGTATATTTTTGAAAAACTCCATTTGATTAGAATTTGGAGCATACAGATTAAACAAATCAAGGGTATTATTTCCCATGCTAATTTTGATATGTACCCACCTTCCCAAGGGATCTGCAGCCACCATTTGAAAGTTTGCTGAACATTTCTTGCTTATTAATATTGCCACACCTGCCTTCTTCCCATTCGCTGGCGCAAAAAAACACTTGGAAATCCACCCCCTTCCAGCTTCCTAGATTCATTAATCGATAGGTGTGTCTCTTGTATGAAATATATGTCCGAATTCTGTTTCTTAAGGAAATCTAACATTTTCCTTTTCTTAATCACATGATTGAGGCCATTTACATTCAATGAAAAAAACTTAATCATCATTAACACATATCTTCATTCTAATAATATCATATTTTATAATTATTATCAAATGATCAGGCACCCATGCATTCATAACTTCCAATATTAAATCCTTTAAATTCTCATGTCTCTTCTTTCCCAAATGTACTCTGAAACAAATATTCAATAATCCCTTAATCCCCCACCCCTCCCCTTCTTCCCTCCACATATTTACTTTCCCTTCATCTTTCTTCCTCAAATTCATCACTAAATAAATTATTAATACTCCCCCCCAACCCTATCCCTCCCAAACCCTCCCTCCAAATGGATAAACTTGTAACGCACATAGGAAATGCAACCCCACACTCCCCCCAGACAACCTTTAAAAATATTTCAACTCATATAATATTAAAAATCTATTCAATTCAAATATTATCATACCTATATATCAATTAATATCTTGACCTTAAAATAATCATCCAAATAAATTAATTTACCTATAATAGCATTCAATTAAATTTCATAATTCAATTTATCCCTACATTTAATCTTTTAATAATTATCCCACCATATTTATTATTAGTAAATTAATAATCCCCATCCATACCCAATCTTTAAAAAACAAACTTTTACTTAAAATCTCTAATTTCATATCAAATTCATTTAATTTCATATATCTCTATTTCCCTTCAAGTATATCTGTTCATTTATTTCATATCTATTACTTATTAAAATATTTTATTATATCAGACCTATAAATTCATTAATATATTGACCTTAAATAACCCTCCAAAGAAATTCATTTACCTTTAATATCATTCAATTAAATTTCATAACTCAATGTTATCCCCATATTTAATATTTTAATACTTATCCCACATTATTTGTTCTTAGTAAATTAATGATCCATTTCTATCATTTCTATTACTTATTAAAATATTTTATTATATCCCCCTTTACCAATATATCCTACTATTCCACTTAACTAACATATATTAGCAGGTTCTAAAATAAATTTTTAATACAGTCCATCTGCTTCACTTCTTCTTACTTCTTTCTTCTGTCTTCTTTCTTCATTCTTGACCAGCTTCACATAGACATAGGTTCTGGATTTGTAAGGAAGTTTTTCAACTTTTCCAGGTCATCAAAATAAAGTGATTTGTTCCCCAAAGAAATTCTCATTCTTGCCGGGTAGTATAACCCGTACTTGTAACCTTTTTCCTTCAGCTGAGCTCTTAATTGCAGAAATTGCTGTCTCACAGCTACAGTGCCTTTTTCAAAGTCTGGCAAAAATATGATCTTAGATCCCTTATAGTTTAAATTTCTGTCTGCTTTTGCCAGACTCAAGATTTCCATTGCTTGGCTAAACCTTAACAGCTTAAATATCAGAGGTCTAGGCTTTGAATTCCCAGCTGACCATTTGAAAGGAATCCTGTGGGCACGTTCGATTTCTAATGGGAACCTTGTGTTTAACTGAAGCAGTTTTGGAAGTAAATTTTCCAGAAATTGTATCTGATTTTCCCCTTCCAAATTTTCTCCCAAACCAATAATTTTTATATTCTTCCTCCTTCCACGATTTTCATAGTCCACTAGTTTTTTCTGCAGTTCTCTGATCAGTTTATTATCTTCCTTTGTTTGTGCTGCAGCCATTTCAACCTGTTCCATTCTGGATTCTAAAACGGTCATTTTCTGATTCACTGCCTCCAATTGCCTGTTTATATTTAAAACCTCTTCTTTTACTTCACTTATGCTTTCCGCGTTTTTTTGAATTTGTTTTGATATTTTTTTCAATTCCGCCATTATTTCTTTCCTTCCACTTTCCTCTTCATCCGGAAGCGGGGCTTTAGCTGTGGCCACCATATCCTGTTTGAGACGCTTTGCCGTGCTAGCGTTTGCGAAAGCTGAATCGATCTTTCCCTGTCTTGTGCTCGCCATACTCATATATCTCCCGGCACAAGAAAAACTTGAAATTTCTTCGGTATCAGGTATATTATTTATAAATTGCTGCCTGGGGAACGGAGCGACATGATCACACGTCCATGTATCGCGCTCGCCAAGCCACACCCCCCCTTGTTGTACTGTTCTATTTGGCACTATGCCTATACATCATCTTTGGAGAAGGAAAAAGTTTTGAGGTAGGGATAGGAAGTCATGTAAATATTAAAGAGAATAGGAGAGAGAGGTGATCCCTGAGGGACTACACATAGCGGTTTCCAAGGAAGTGACATTGTGCCATTTATTCTAACAGTATAAGATTGAGATCGCAGGAATTTAGAAAACAAATTTAAGACTGAGGCCTATATTGGAGAGCTGATGAATCAAGATGTCATGGTGGACCTTTGAAATTGGGGGGACTATGAGGATTTTGGGGATAGGGGATGGGAAACTGATGGATAATTCTACTCCTTATCTGAAATATGCAGATAGTTTTGTGAATTAGTGTAAAAGACTTTCAAAAAATAAAGGAAAAAAAAAGGAACTACAGAGCCTCCATTTACCACTTCCTCCAGGTTATCAGAGCATTCAGCTATACAGATCCTCACCACTAGAGTGACTATGTTCACATTGCCATTTCTGTATTTATCACAGACAATACACTCACATGGATAACTGTAAGAAACAGAGTTACCATATGTCAGATCACTGGCTTCATCTTCTGGTGACATCTCATCCGATCCCCCAGATTCAGTACCAGGACTGGAGAGGAGGCGTGCACTAGTGGGCCTTCCTGCACTCCCAGATGTCGAAGAGCCATGAAGTCTGGAAGCTGGCACAGGCAGTGATGTTGCAGGCCTTGGGCTAGAACTTGCTTGTCGTCTTCCTGTTACTGGATCACTTTCTAAGAGATAAGATCACATATGAAGATAATGTTAGACAAGTTGATTTATAAATCCTTGGTACTATCTACCAGCATACATTGGTCAATCACTGAAAAAAAAAGGATTAGGTTCTTACCTCGATAAACTTCTTTATTGTAGATGTATCTAGTGATCCTGAACCATAGGTTTTGCATCTGAACCCACAAATTTCTTGCAGAAAACTGTCCATCATCTTTTCAAATTTGCCTCCTTCCCAGGGAGCTGCTCCTACCCCCTCAGGTCATACAAAAGAAATCAAGTAGCATTGTAATGAAAGACATAACTAGGAGGGAGGGAAATGGGTGAAGAATCCCCAACAGAACAATTCAATTCTGCTCTGTAACAAACATTACCAATAAACATAACATTCAAGCAGCAGCTATAAAACAGACACACAAACATGTGTATCACCAGCAATAATTTTATAGAGCTCACAGCTACCTGCATGTCCCGCTATCCAGCAAACACTTAAAGCAGACTATACACTCAATTGTTCCTTACTCATCAGGGCTGTCCATTCAAGAGTCTTGCTATAAGCCTATAGTGTTCCAGATTCTTGATAGGGACAGGTCCCCGAGTGAGAAGGTCTATCTGGACCATCAGTTTGAAGCCTTTGTCCCTCTGACGATTGACTTGGTCCACATGCTACTTACTGCATGTGAGGCCAATCGGGTGCTACAAAGATTATCAACCCTGGATGACTCACAATCCTGCAAATGACTCGACCAAATATGGGCCACAAAGGGACACACATATAAGAGCTCCTTCTTTGGCCATGGTTGGACTAACACATCCGACCCCTCACTTCTGGGCTTGAATCTTTGTATCCATCTGTGGATACCCCTACTGCCAAACTACAGTGCTGAATACCTGGGGGAACAGAGACCATTCCCCCGGGTCAAGCATCTCCCAATTGAGAAAAATCGGCCTGCACATTTTTCACTACCGCTACATGTGCAACCGAGAGAGCCTGCAAACGAGCTTCTTCCCACTGAAAAAGGAGTTGAGCTTTTAGGCTTAATGGGGCACTTCTGGTGCCTCATTGCCTGTTGACATAGGCCACTGCTGTCACATTGTCCAAGAAGTCTCTGATGGCCTTGTCTTCCAGAGACTTCTCTAGTGCCTGAAGCGCTAGTCGAATGGCTCTGAGTTCCAGGCAATTTATGGACCACTTCTGCTGAGCCAGTGTCCAACAACCCTGAACTGGGTGTCCATTGCGATGACCCCCCCCCCCCCCAAACCGTAAAGGCCGACATTGGTCGTATCTCCCAGGAGGAGATGCGAAGTATGCCACTGGAGAAAGTAGCTATCTGTAGCCAACAATGCAGGCTACTCCTCGCTGCCGGTAACCATGGAATCGGTTGCTGAAGTGACTTCCTCTGAAAACGAGAAAGAAGGGAGTCTTGGAGGGGTATTATGTATGCTCTAGCCTAAGGGACCATCTCTATGGCTGCTGCCATCGATCCCAGAACTTGCAGGTAATGCCACACTGTGCGAATCAGACTCTGCAGCAGATCTGAAATCTGCTTCTGAAGCTTCAGTCTGCGTGGCTCTGGAAGAAAAACCTGGACTAAGGCTATGTTGAACAGAACTCCCAGGTACTCCAGGCATTGGGTTGTCTCCAGCTGACGCTTCTTGAACATAAGAACATAAGAATTGCCGCTGCTGGGTCAGACCAGTGGTTCATCCTGCCCAGCAGTCCGCTCACGCGGCGGCCTAATAACCAGTGCTCTAAATGAGTCCAGCTTCACCTGCGTACGTCCCAGTTTAGCAGGAACTTGTCTAGCTTAGTCTTGAAACCCTGGAGGGTGTTTTCCCCTACAACAGCCTCTGGAAGAACATTCCAGCTGTTCACCACTTTCTGGGCAAAGAACTTCCTTACATTTGTACAGAATCTATCCCCTTTCAACTTTAGAGAGTGCCCTCTTGTTCTCCTTACCTTGGAGAGGGTGAACAACCTGTCTTTATCTACTAAGTCTATTCCCTTCAGTATTTTGAATGTTTCGATCATGTCTCCTCTCAGTCTCCTCTTTTCAAGGGAGAACAGGACCAGTTTCTCCAATCTCTTCACTGTACAGCAACTCCTCCAGCCCCTTAACCATTTTATGTATGGTGACCAGTGCTGGACGCCGTATTCCAGGTGAGGGCGCACCATGGTCCGAAACAAATTTGCTGTTCTCCTACAGTTCGATCTCTCCACAGCTTTCGAAGTCGTGCACCACGACATACTAATCTACCAACTTTCTGAGATAGGAATAGACTCCTTTGTCCTAAAGTGGTTCTCAAGCTTCCTTCGCGCACGTTCCTACATTGTCAACGCAAACGGCTCCAAATCCGCTTCATGTACACCATCCTGCAGGGTCCCACAGGGTTCTCCCCTATCCCCTATTCTCTTCAACATGTATATGACCTCCCTGAAGCTTCTCAAACTATCCCCCCTTGAAACAATATACACATATGCAGACGATATCCTTATCCTCCTCGAAACATATCAGAACCTTACAAACCTCCAAGAGAACATCACCTCATGCATAATGAGACTTCATGCCTGGTCCCTCTCTGTTCAGATGAAATTAAATGAATCAAAAACAAAACTACTCCTCAGAGGGGCGTGGCAAGATGGCGGCGGTGTGAGAACCGCTAGTGAGAAGCAGATTTGGAATCCGATGAAGCTGGCGCTTTCTTTTGCAGATATCTTACCTTGCAGATTCATATTACTATGCCGCATTCTAAAAGGAAAGGGGTGTTAAGGGCCTTTCCCTCGCCGGCCCTATTTTCAACGCCTGTCCAGCAGACCGTCGATCGCTTCTTCGCGGTTCAACCCCCGGTTGCTCCACAAGCAGGAGGAAGTGTCCCGGCATTGGGGGAAGACGTAGGAGAACCTCTCCCCCTCTCGGGGTTTGAAACATCTTTATCCCCTCCTGCTCCATCAAAACCCGCGTGTCCAGCGTCTGCTGGGGCTCTGTTGCAGGAGGACTATGATCCCGGAAGGGATTCTACGGGGCTTCCTGGAGAGGGCGACGAGCCGGTAATGGCAGAGCAGCTGAAGACTTCAACATCTATAGAGAGAGAGAGAATTCACTCCTCTCCCACGGAGGCTTCCTTGGGAGACATTTGGTCACTCCTTCAGCGGCTGGAGATTTCGTCGAGCAAAACAACTGAGGAGGTAATTAACATTAATACCAAGATGGACAATCTTACTAAAACTGTTGACTCAATGAAATTGGAATTCTCAACCCAAACCATACAAATGCAGGACGATATAAAACAATTGCAAACATTTAAGAATGCAGCTATTAAAGATAACTCCTTCATTCATAGGAAATTAGAACAAATTGAAAACTATAATAGGAGATTGAACCTTCGTATTTTGAACTTTCCATTTTCCCCTGGAACTTCTCCTATAGTCTATTTGAATAGATATTTAATTGAAAATTTGAATATTCCCTCTGACAAAATTCCTCCAATAAACAAGATATATTATCTTCCAAATAAAAAGATGCCTCAAAAAGAATTGGATAAACAAAATGAAGGAGAGAATCAGATTGATTTTGGGAATGTGACTGCGTTATTGGAACAAACTTTGAATGCAGAGACAGAGAGAGCAACTCTTCTAATTTTCTTTGTTTTTGAGCAAGACTTAAATATGGTGTTAAGATTATACTTTAAGAATTCTCATAAATTATATGGAGAACAATGGATTTGGATATACCCAGATGTCTCTAAAGTTACACAAGAACGAAGAAAGGATTTCCTATCTCTGCGTAAAGAAACTCTTAAGTTGGGGGCTACGTTTCTATTAGCCTATCCCTGCAAGTGTTTGGTGAGGTATTTGGGAATTAAGTACACTTTTTTTTCTCCAGACCACTTGAGGGAGTTCCTGAAAGTCAAAAATATCATCAAGGATTGATTATATGATGGACTATGAGTAAAGATAGTAACCGGTTTCACATTAAGCCTTTTCTTTTGAATTTAATGCCACTTTAATATCTCCAACCTTAAAATATTTCCATGCCCCCTATCATTGTGGTCTAAGAAAGGGATAAATAATATTTCTGTATTTGATTTTTGGTTTTGAATGGTAAAATGGTTTCCTTCTTGTGTTACTTGGAATAAGAATATTCTTGTGATTTGTTGTGAAAGTCTAATAAAGATAATTATAAAAAAAACAAAACTACTCTGGCTCGGCCCAAAGTTAGTACACCTGCCCACCCTCTTCACTCTACCCACAGGTCCTGCTCTTCACCTTGAGTTCTCAAGCAAGGTCCTCGGCATCATTATCGATTCCTCCCTCTCCCTCAACGATCACCTGAATTCCTTGGCAAAATCATGTTTTTTCAGCCTTCACATGCTGAGGAAAGTTAGATCCTATTTCCACCAAAAACACTTTACCGTCCTGGTACAATCCATCATCTTATCCAAACTCGATTACTGTAATGCCATTTACCTATGCCTAACAAAAAAGTCTTCACAGACTCCAGCTCATCCAGAATACTGCGGCTAAACTGATTTTTGCTAAACGCAAATTTGATCACGTCTCCCCTTTACTTACCAATCTTCACTGGCTCCCTGTACTTTCCAGAATTCACTTCAAATGCTCCTGCCTGGCTTTCAAGATAATTAATGGCATCCTTCCGCCACTAATCCCTCTATCCTTCCTCGCCCTAACGCCTGCTACCACCAGATCAGCCCACAGACATAAACTATCCTTCCCCTCTCTACTTGGCATCCTCCACACAGGTAAACTGGGAAGATCCCTCCTCTCCAAAATCACGGGCCTTTGGAACGATCTCACTATCCCGCTGCAGAACCTGGGCTCCCTCCAACTGTTCCGAAAACAACTGAAAACCTGGTTTTTCTCTAATATATAACATCTCTTCTCCTGCTTACTTCCCCTCTTTTCATATGCTCTTGTAAATTCTCTCTCCCCTCTCTTCTTGTATTTTTAAGCTTTGTAAACCGTGTCGAGCTCCACTTCCGTAGAGATGATGCGGTATATAAACTTAAGGCTTAGTTTAGTTTAGTTTACAGCGGCATGATAACCTTCTCCAATCTGTTCGTTATAACATAGTAACATAGTAGATGACGGCAGAATGGTCCATCCAGTCTGCCCATTCCTAGCATTCTGTTCGCCCTTTTTGCTGCCGCAGCGTATTGTGCAGACGGCTTCATCGACTTGTCAATCAGAACTCCCAAGTCTCTTTCCTGGGAGATCTCTCCAAGTATCGCTCCAGACATCCTGTATTCGTGCATGAGATTTTTGTTACTGACATGCATCACTTTACACTTATCCACGTTGAACCTCATTTGCCATGTCGATGTCCATTTCTCGAGCTTGATTATGTCACTTTGTAGATCTTCGCAATCCCCCTGTGCCTTCACTATTCTGAATAACTTCGTATCGTCCGCAAATTTAATCAAATCACTCATCGTACCAATGTCCAGATCGTTTATAAAGATGTTGAAGAGCACGGGTCCAAGTACCAAGCCCTGCAGCACCCCGCTGGTGACACTCTTCCAATCTGAGTATTGTCCATTTACTCCCACTCTCTGTTTCCTATGCTCCAGGCAGTTTTTAATCCATGTGAGTATTTCACTCTCAATTCCATGGCTTGCAATTTTCTGAAGTAGTCGTTCATGAGGAACCTTGTCTAACGCCTTCTGAAAATCCAGATATACAATGTCGACCGGGTTGCCCTTGTCTATCCGCTTGTTTAATAATAATAATAATAATTTTATTTCTTATATACTGCCATAGCCATAGTAGTTCGAGGCGGTTTACAACTAAGAAGGGCTGGACAATCAGAGAAAATGGTACAATGGTACAATCAGAGAAAGTAGGTGGCAGAGAGAAATGGTACAAACAGAGAAAAAATAGGAACAATCAGCTAACAGTGGTACAATCAGCGAAGAAGGTAAAATCAGGGTAAAAAAAATGGTACAGGGAAGAAGGTCAAGACAATCTGCGTAAAGGACATGGTGAGATAGAAGGGGCTTGGGTAGGGCATAGGGGTCTTAGGGTGTGAATAGGGTGAAAAGATTAGTTTTTAATAATTTCCTGAAGTTTAGGTAGGATGAAGTGCGTGAGATGATGTGGGCCAGCCAGTCACTGAGCTGACCTGCTTGGAAAGCAAGAGTTCTATTTAGATATCTTTTGTAACTGCAGGCCTTTAGGGTAGGATAGCTAAACAGGTGGGTTCTATGTGTGAGTTTGGATGGGTGGTCTAGGATGAAATGGGATATCAGGTAATGGGGGACCAAGCCAAGGATGGATTTGTAACAGAAACAGGTGAACTTGAATTGCACTCTTGCTTCCAGGGGTAGCCAGTGAAGTTTACTCCCTCGAAGAAGTGCAGCAAGTTCGTCAAGCAAGATCTGCCTTTGCTGAAACCGTCCTGAAGGAGCTGTACCAAGCTAGAAACCATCAAATCACCTTCCTTCTTGAAGGCTCTGATGAGCCAGTCATCCAGATATAGGTGCACTTGGATCCCAGCCTTGCGTAGGTGTGCTACCACAACCACCTTCCATCATCTTGTAAAAGGTGCAAGGTGCCATGGCTAGGCCGAAGGGGAGTGCTAAGAACTGAAACTGTAAGTATCTTCTGTGGGCCTGGAAAATGGGAATGTGAAGATCAGCCTCCATCAAATTGAAGTAGGCAAAAAATTCCCCTGGTGCCACTGCCGCTATGACCATGTAGAAGTAAGGCACTTTCAGGGCCATAATGGCCGACTTGACAGCCAAAACTGGCCTCCAGTACTCTTGGTCTTTCTTTGGCAAGACAAAGTATATAGTATATCTGCCCAAACCCAATTCTTTATCCAGGACCGATTCTATGGCATGAAGGTCCATTAGCCTTTGCACCACTGCCCAGACTCTGAGGGCTCTATCCAGTCGACACGCCAGAGATTCTACGAAGAAGTCAGAAGGGGGAGGGGGCACAGAATTTTATTTTTAACCTCCCTGAACAACTTCTAGGACCAACAGTCTGCTTCAACCTCAGCCCAGATCGATGAAAAAGCAGACAGCCTGACCCCTATCCAGTGTAGCTCAGCCCCTGTCCTGGCGTCATTGTGATGTCTTAGAAGCTGGGGAGGAGCGAGAGCTTGAGGCTCGCTTTCTCCTGCCTCTGCTGGTCCATTGACAAGATGCCTTAAAAAGGACCTGAGTGACATTTGGCCAGCTGCATAAAGATAAAATCTTCAAGAGTCTCAACAATTACTTTGTCCCGGACCCCAAGCCATCCAGGCTCTGCTGTCTGGCAAGGCCTTTGGGACTATGGTCTGCAATACTTGCCATTAGGTCATCCAGACCCTTGTTAAATAGCATCTGACCCTGACAGGGGAGCCTGCTCAAGGTGGCTTTATAGGTAAAATCTCCTGACCAGAGCATTCATCAAGCAGAGAGCAGGGAAAAGGAATGGGGACTTGTATACCACCTTTTTGTCACTTTGGCATTTCAAAGTTGACATTCAAAGCGGTGGACACTGGAGGATTAAGTGACTTGCCCAAAGTCACAAGGATTTAATCTCACAACCTTTGTGGTTGCAGAGGCAACAGCTCAACCAGTGAGCCACAGCCTTTTCATAGGCCAATACCTTGCTCATAACTCTGATGATATCATACAAAGCATCTGCTATATAATTCACCCCAGATAGGAGAATCTGGGTGATCCTCTTTGTTTTCCAGGACTGAGGCACGAAACAGTCTTGTGTGGTAAGCATATGCCATAAAAGAAATTGCAGCTACTGCCTTAATTCTTAGGGAGCAAGTCCACTTTATGGTCCCAAGAATCCTTAAACATCACATCTTCTTCACTAGGCAGTGATGTGTATTTGGTGACCTGCGTCATCAGCAAATCCACCTTTGGCTGAACAACTGCTGGAAATCCGGAGCCATAGGGTAAAGCTTGGCTATAGCCTTAGCCACCCGCAGGGACCCATCTGGAGATTCTCAGAGGTTTGTCACCAGGTCTGTGATGTCTGGATGCAAGGGAAAGCATTTGGTTGAAGCAACGAAGCTGCTCATAACTGAGCACTGAAACAAGTTAGATGAGGAACTTCCAGCTTCAATTCTCTCAGCGAGGAGGAAAAAATACCCGAAAGTTTTAAAAAGCAGTGTAACATGTTCATTGTTGCTTCTTGACTGCTGCTTTCATGCAAAGAACCAGGCTCTGCCATCAGCTCTAGTGCCTTGCAAGCAGACGCTAAGGACCCTTAGCAGTTCAAATAGGTACTCCTGATGAGGCTCACAAAATCCAGAGTGAAACCTTGTACTGTTTATCTTGAGGACCCCAGCAGGAACTTCCTTGCCAGTCTTTCTGGGCTCTGTGGCAATGCGTCTGCGCTTGGCCAATGCACCTTTGGAGGGTTTTTTCCCCTGGTAACACACCTCCTGTAGACCCCATCCCTGAAGGACTCTGAAGAGGATGAATCCAAGGCTCACACCCCTCTCCCACTTTCTCTGCTACACGTGGAACATGGACACTCCTTGGCCATCCATTCAGTGCAAATGTGGAATGATATAGGGTATGAGCCCAGCTTCCCCTAAACCAGCCGGAGAACAGATAAAAGCCTGCAGGGGAACCTTCGCCCGAAACTAGCAGACCAGCCGCTCAGTCCTGAGCCCAGCTTCCCCCGAACCAGCCGGGGAACAAATAAAAGCCTGCAGGGGAACCTTCGCCTGAAACTAGCAGACCAACCGCTCAGTCCTGAGCCCAGCTTCCCCCGAATCAGCCGGGGAACAGATAAAAGCCTGCAGGGGAACCTTCGCCTGAAACTAGCAGACCAACCGCTCAGTCCTGAGCCCAGCTTCCCCCAAACCAGCCGGGGAACAGATAAAAGCCTGCAGGGGAACCTTCGCCCGAAACTAGCAGACCAGCCGCTCAGTCCTGAGCCCAGCTTCCCCCGAACCAGCCGGGGAACAGATAAAAGCCTGCAGGGGAACCTTCGCCTGAAACTAGCAGACCAACCGCTCAGTCCTGAGCCCAGCTGCCCCCGAACCAGCCAGAGAACAGATAAAAGCGTGCAGCGACCAAGTCCACTTGATAAGTACAATAAATAAACCCCCCTTTTACAAAAGTACAGAATACAATTTTTAGTGCCAGCCAGTGCGCTGAATGCTCTGTACTGTTCCAACGGTCAGAGTTCCTATGAGCAGAGCATTCAGTGTGCTTGCCGGGCTAAAAACCTCATCCATGCTTTTGTAAAAAGGGGGGGGGTGTAAATAATTGAATTGCTACGTAGGGATCTTCAGATCTGGCTTGTTCAGTTTTCCCAATAGTTCTACTGATGTTCTAGGTCCAACTGCATTATTTATTGTGCTGCCTTGTCTTGTTATGTGAGTTTTGGAACTTATGGTAGATTTTCTCCAGGTCCTGAGTGAATTTTTGTAGATACTGAGTTTTTGAAACATAAAAACTTGGCAACTCTAGGTGAATCATTCACATAGCTCACAGGGATTTCCATGGCCCGCCAGCTGAAGACATCTGCAGCTTGTTGACCCCCCAACCCCCTCTCCCCAAAAAATCCCCAACCTGTGGCAATTAGTGGTACTGCTGACACTGGCACTAGAATTGTTCAGTTCTTGCATGAGAACTGAGCATGCCTGGAGTGCTGATGTCAATGGTTCAGAGCACTGCCTTTCACGGCTGCATTTTTCTAAGCATAGGTTGACGAGTTGTGGATGTCTTCAGCTAGCGAGGCTGGGGATTTTTGTTATTTAATTTTTAAAGTTCAGATAGAGAGAGGGAGGGAAGGGAAGCATATGCCCTCCCAACCTACCCACTGGCCCACTCAGAAACAGTCTGCTGGCTATGTCACCGATGTGGAGAAGTTGAAATTGATGCACATTGGAACAACTACCCAAATTACAGCTGCATGACACTAGGTTCCAAATTAGGCATCCTCATCTAGGAAAAGGAGTTGTGTGTCAATAAAGTAAACAGAATGCTTGGAATTATTAGACCTCACATTGAGTATCATCTGCATCTCAAAAAGATTATAGAACAGCAAGTCAGGATGTCACACATGAACGTCCATTTCTCATGTACTTTAAAACAGGATCAGCCCATTCTAAAATACATGATAAATGGATGTCTGTGTGTTGGTGACGTCCAGCATGAACACCTATTCTACAAACCAAAGCATCCAAATTATGAACAAGGCAAAACAAGGGACATGGATGTCTATGCGGAGAAGAGGGGTAGCTGAATGATTAAGAGTAGTGAAGGGATATAGGTTCAAATCCCATCACAGCTCCATAGATAGAAAAGTACTTCTTATACTTGAATGCACATTGCTTCAACAGCCTTCAGGCTTGAAAGTTTCTTATACATTTAGGTACAAAGAGTATATTTCTGTCCCTAGTGGATTCACATTTAAAAAAAAATCAAAAATCAAGCAGCTGAAATGGAAATTGAACTTATCCCTTGGTTCTTAACTACTCTGGAGCCCTGAGGAACAATAAGCAAAAGAAAAATTTTTTGGGGGGATACCTAGACAGCTGACCCACTTCTCTCTTTCCCCTCTCTAACGGTGTTCCTGCCCTTTCTCCCTATTGTTCCTATATCCCTTAAGTTAACTCAACTTGTACGTCAACTCAACTTGTACTTCACTAATCTTTTGTAAACCGCATAGAACTTAACGGTACTGCAGTATATAAACTGTTATTATTATTATTATAGTATCTATTCTCTGCCCTCTCATGGGTTCAAGAAAGCCCATGATAGAGGTCCATAATAAGGATATACACTGAAATGTCTTAGGCTAGAAGAGAAAGTTCTTGACTGTAAGCCTGGAGTAAAGCAAAAGGATCCTGTATATACAGCCAAAATCTGAGTTGGACCTACCTCAGCAGCATGAGAATGGGTGTGGACAAGGAGTAAATGTAAAACACTCTTTAGATTCAAAAGAATGTGATAAAGAATAAAATATTATAACCTCCTGCAGCACTGTCCCTAATAGGGCTGAACAGTCTTCATGTATACTAGTCTGTCTTCACAGTTAAATAAAACCAGGGCTGGTCTTAAGATTTCAAGTTTCACAAGGTAAAACCTACCTGAATTAGACAAATGTGATGAAGGTAGGCTAGAGGTTTTTCTTGTCTTCCCTGGGCCTCTTTGGCCTGACTGTGCTCAAATTTTTATTTGGCTGCCCAAACCACATCTTTCCAGCTCTGATTTGACCGAGTCTGTGCCTTCTGCTCTGTATTGCAGGATTTAAGGTGGCTCTGCGAGGGAGTGTTAAGAGAACTGGTAACTTCCTATACACTCCATCACAGAGAAATGTTTGAAAAGAGAGAGAGAAAGCCCAAATCCTAATAAACAGAAGGAATGTGGTCTCTCCCGTTACACTCTAGCCCTTGTATATGGCCAGAAAGGAAATGGTGCTTAAGAAATCAGCTACATTAAAGTGAAATTCTTATGATTAAGAAAAATTAAGTAAATCAGGCAGGGCTATTCAAATTCAAGGAACGCAAATGGATATGGTTCTTAAGATGTAACTAACATTCAAGGACCAGGCCAGCATGGATAGCTAATGCTGGAGTGATGACAAAGAGCTTTCACAAAGTTTTAAACAATAATATGTCCTCTATAATAGTCACAAAGAAATAGAGATTATAATGATTTTAACTACAATTGAATTGCCTAAAATTATTTTGATTGTATAAAAGATTTTAGCTATCATCATAAAAAAAAAGAGAGCTCTACCGAAACTTGAAAAGAGTTCTACTGCACAGCCATCTTTAATAGACTCCTTCACCATGAGCCAGTCCTCATTGATTGTAATAGAGGGCAGGATTCGGGTCTGCTCTGCGGGCACCTCATCCAAAAATTTCAAATGTGGAATAAGTTTCTTAACTTCTGCTCTGTAGTTATAATCCTCAGTCTAAAAAGAAGAAAACGATATTGTGAATAAGTATCAAAGCCACAATCTACCCAGAATATTATAAGTGAATTCCCTGCGTCTGATGATCCTGACGACAGTCAGACGGAGTGGCCTGGTTTAAAAAAATTGTTTCAGTAAGGGTTAGCTTTGCATGTTTTGTTCTGTGAATGAAGACTAGAATCTAAGATGGCTGTGTGAGAGGGAAGGAAAAGAAATACCATTGACCTTTTTTATTTTTGGTTATTTCACTCTACTAGCAGCTCCTAAAAGCAGGATACTCAAAGGAAACCTTGCTTTGAGTGGTTTCTTACTGGTTACTGGGAGTGCTGACTGAAACTGCTTCAGAACAGGGGGATCTGCCTCAATACTAGTGTTGCTGGATTTCTCAGCAGCCTTCAACATTGTGGATCATAATTTCATGCTTACAAAACTGGCAGAAACAGGTATCTGTGACACAGTATTTACATGGTTCAAATCCTATTTGTCAGAAAGACAACAATCAGTTATGTTCAGCAATAGTACATCATTACCTTGGGCAGCGAACTGTGGGGTGCCACAGAGGTCCATACTGTCTCCCATCTTTATCTATGTCGATGACATGCAACTACTCATACCCATTGAAAAAGAGAAGGTACAGAGAAGGGTGACCAAAATTATAAAAAGTTTGAGACGACTTCCCTACGAGCAGACACTAAAGTGGCTAGGGCTCTTCAGCTTGGAAAAGATTGCTTAGGGGTGATATGATAGAGGTCTATAAAATACCGAGTGGAGTGGGATGGGTAGACGTGAATCATTCCAAAATTACTAGGACTAAGGAGCAGGCACATAAGCATAGACTTCGTAGACGTTGGAACGGGGGGGAGGGGGGGCACGGCCAACCCCAAAATTGCCTGTCCTGTGGGTCAGGGGGTACACGGGCTGACCGCCACCTGCCACTCGCCTCCGTAACTACAGGAAAGGAATGGCCAGGCACGTGCAGCGAATGCACACCGCCGGCCCACAAGCCTCCCCCCAACATCAATTCCAACGTCGGAGAGAAGGTCCGGACTAGAAATGTCGTTGGGTGAAGGCTTGTGGGCTGGCGCTGCTGCACGTGCCTGGCTCTTCCCTTCTTGGATTTGCAGAAAGCGGGCAGTGAGCAGCGGCGGACTGTGGGGGGGGAAGAATCGGCAGCGGGTAAGCAAGGCTTTGGCACGGCAGGGAGGCAAACTGACTTTGGCGGCAGACCAGGGTAAGGAAGAATAAGGCGGGTAGGCCAGGCTTCGGAGCGGGAAGGAGGCAGGCAGGCTGGCTTCTGGGGAGGGGTTGGAACAAAGGCTGGAAGGCAGTAAGGAGGACATAGGAAGGAAGGAAGGAGAGAGAGAGAGAGGCAGGGAAAGACTGGGGGGGGGTATTGTAAGCAGAAGAAAGACAGAGAGAGAAAAGCCTGAACCAAAGGGGAAGACAGGAGGCAGAAGAAAAACTGACACTGGATCTGGGGCGGGTAAGCAGAGGGAAAAGAGAGAGAGACCTGGACCTAAAGGGGATGGAAAGCAAGAGAAAGAAAGACAGAGAGAAAGTGAGAAAGAAAGAAAGATTAGATGCACAGTCAGAAGGAAGTGCAACCAGAGACTCATGAAATCACCAGACAACAAAGGTAGGAAAAATGATTTTATTTTAAATTTAGTGATCAAAATGTGTCAGTTTTGAGAATTTATATCTGCTGTTTATATTTTGCAATAGCGGTTTTTAGCACAGGAAGCCTGAGCATCAAGAGCAGCTACTGAGGTGACATTGCATATTTTAGTCATCTGCCTTGACATCTTTTAAAAAACCCCAAATATAAATGATAATTAACATTTTCTCTATGTACAGTGTGCTTTGTGGGTTTTTTCCCCAATTCTTTATTAATTTCAATACTTACAATAAGTGTAACAATAAATATATTTTATGCTCAAATATCACACTTAATATTCTTATAATATCCATTTCAGAATTAAATCCCCCTCCCCCCTAATCAATCATAATGTGCATACATAAAATATCTATTATTCAAAATTACATCCCCCCGCCTCCCCCACCCGGATGTACAAATTTTAAGGGGAAAACACTATTTAAACGTCACAATATTTTGCTAATGGCTCCCAAATCTCCTGAAACCTCTTAAAATTCCCTTTCTGAATGGCCAATGTCCTTTCCATTTTATACATATGACACAGTGAATTCCACCAAAAACTATAGTTAAGCCTTTTCCAATTCTTCCAATTGCTTGTAATTTGTTGTATGGCAATTCCTGTCATTATTAACAAAAGCCTGTTGTTCTTAGAAATCATGAAAGCGGCACCTTTAGTATTTAAACTATCGTTGATGCAATATTTGGCTCATAACTTAAAAACTGGGAAGTTCCTCTCTAATAATGGTCACATAATAATAACCCCGATTCTAAAAAATCAAAAAGAATCTTCAGCTATAATATCCAACTACAGACCAGTAGCATCCATTCCATTTATTGTAAAAATTATGGAGGGATTGGTACACACCCAATTGATGGATTATCTGGATCAGTTCTCTCTCATACATGAAACTCAATCCGGTTTTAGACCATTATTCAGTACTGAGACAGTAATTGCGGCTATTTTAGACAATCTGCGCCTACTGTTTAGTAAGGGCCTTAATGCCCTGGTTATGCAATTCGATATGAGTTCTGCCTTTGATCTAGTAGACCACGGGAAACTGCTGCAATGCCTAGACGCCACTGGTATCAGGGACGAGGTGCTGAATTGGTTCCGTGGCTTCCTTATGTCCCGCACTTATCAAGTACGTTTAATTATGAACTTTCAGATACCTGGAGCAATCCATCCGGTGTGCCACAAGGGTCTCCACTATCTCCATTGCTCTTCAACGTCTACATGTCCTCACTAGGCACGCAGCTAACCCAGTTAGGGATAAAACTATTTAGTTACGCAGATGATTTTACGATCATCATCCCATTCGTTAATTCTGAAACTATTCCTAAAGCTTCAGAAGCCATAAACGTGATGGAGCACTGGATGACAACCTTTAGGCTCAAACTTAATTCAGAAAAGACAACTTTCTTTGTTGGTTCGCCACATCCGCTTAACACCAAATCACCACTATGTATCAATAATCTTAATTACCCTATCCAACCTACCATAAAGATACTAGGTGTAACTTTGGATCAGTGCCTAACCATGAGAGACCAGGTGGACTCCTTGATCAGAAAGGGATTTTTCACTCTCTGGAAACTCAGATCCATTAAAGCTTATTTCGATACAGCGGCATTCAGAACTCTAGTCCAATCCCTGGTACTGAGTCTACTTGACTACTGTAACATCGCCTATTTAGCAATTTCCCAAAAGAACATGCAGCGTTTACAATTGATGCAAAATGCAGCGGTCAAACTGATCTTTGGACTGAGAAAGTTTGACCACGTGACACCCTACTACCGGCAGCTGCATTGGCTGACAATGGAGGTGCACGTAAAGTTTAAATTTGCCTGCTTCTGCTTCAAAGCACTACACGGACTTGCCCCTAAATATATAACTGACCTTTTCGTCTTCTCAGCCAACAGACACAAGAGAAGCTCACATTCCAACTTCGTTTCCCTCCCAGTGAGAGGTTGTAAACTGAAAAAACACCATGAACATCTTCTCTCGCACCAAGCAGCATCATGGGGTAAAGACCTAGAACAATTGCTTTCGCCCACTACTTATGAGGAATTTAGGAAACGTCTGAAAACACACTTGTTCCTAAAGTATCTAGACAACTGATCCTCTCTTCTCTCTCCCCTCTATAGCGATTAACTTGTTCTATTGATCACTCCTCAAAAATGGATTTCCTGTCCTATTAACCCTCTTTCTTCCTCCCCTCTTAAAATCAATCAATTTGTACCTTTGCTTAATCTTTGTAAACCGCATAGAACTTGACGGTATTGCGGTATATAAGCTGTTATTATTATTATTATATTTGGCTTTTAGCCCTCATAATCATGCCAAATAATATAGTATCATAAGACAATGCCACTGGATTTTCCAACAAACAATTAATTTGGTCCCATATTGGTTTCCAAAATGCCATAATAAAAGGACAGTAGAACAATAAATGATCTAATGTCCCTATTTCGAGATGACAATGCCAACATCTATTTGACTTAGAGCTATCCAACTTTTGTAAACTAACAGGGGTCCAGAATGCTCTGTGTAACAGAAAAAAAACCATGTTTGTCTCATAGATGCCGACATTGTACATCTCATCCTCCAAGTCCAAATTCGTGGCCATTGAGATGCAGAAATTTGGTGCTTAATCTCAATATTCCAGATGTCCCTAAGACCAGTTTTTGGTTTCTTATTTGCAAATTCAGCTAACAATTTATATCATTGTGCGGCCTGGTGTCCCAGGAAGTCAACCTGAAAACACATGAATTCCAAGCTATACTGATTATTTAAATTTTTCCATTCAGGGAACCCTACCTGAACGGCCTGCTTCAGTTGCAGCCATCTAAATAAAACTTTGTGTTTTTTTTATTTTGTGGTTACCATTATGTAATGTATTAATAAGATTATATTGTGTGTATATGAAAAATGGATAGAAGAAATTGCATTACAATTAGTATTATTATTATGGGGGTGGAGTCAGGGGTGGGTCAGGGGCGGATCTTTTGGGTCCCCCCCTCCAAACAAAAAAGTGATCCACTGCCTATGATAGACTTGCTCTTCCTGGTCCCTCACAAGCATACTTTGAATCCAACTAGAAGCAGTGCTTTTTATTTCTTGGTTCCTTTTTTGTGGAACAAGCTACCTTTTCACTGAGATCTGAAAGATCATTCACCAATTTTAAATCATAAGAACGTAAGTAATGCCTCTGCTGGGTCAGACCAGAGGTCCATCAAGCCCAGCAATCCGCTCACGCGGCGGCCCATCAGGTCCAGGACCTGTATAGTAATCCTCTATCTATACCATTCTATCCCCTTTTCCTTCAGGAAATCATCCAATCCCTTCTTGAACCCCAAAACCGTACTCTGTCCTATCACGCCCTCTGGAAGCCCATTCCAGGTGTCCACCACCCTCTGAGTGAAGAAGAACTTCCTAGCATTGGTTCTGAATCTGTCCCCTTTTAATTTTTCCGAATGCCCTCTCGTTCTTGTAGTTTTTGAAAGTTTGACAAATCTGTCCCTCTCCACTTTCTCTATGCCTGTTATGATCTTGTAAGTCTCTATCATATCCCCTCTAAGTCTCTGCTTCTCCATGGAAAAGAGCCCCAGTTTCTCCAATCTTTCAGCGTAAGAAAGGTTTTCCATACCTTTTATCAAGCGTGTCGCTCTTTTCGAAACCCTCTCAAGTATCGCCATATCCTTCTTTATGTACAGCGACTAATATTGGACGCAGTACTCCAGATGCGGGCGCACATCGCCCGATACAATGGCAGGATAACTTCTTTCGTTCTGGTTGTAATATTCTTCTTGATTATACCTAGCATTCTATTCACTTTCTTAGCAGCCGCTGTGCACTGTGCCGACGGCTTCATTGCCTTGTCCACTATTACCCTCAAGTCCCTTTCTTGGGTACTCTCACTCAATGACAGCCCTCCCATCGTGTAGCTGTATCTTGGGTTTCTGTTTCCTACGTGCAAGACTTTATATTTCTCTACATTAAACTTCATCTGCCATCTCGTCGCCCACTCCCCTAGTTTGTTCAGGTCCCTTTGTAAATCTTCACAGTCTTCTATAGTCCTAGCCCCATTAAATAGTTTGGTGTTGTCTGCGAATTTTATTACTTCGCACTTCGTCCCTGTTTCTAGATCATTTCTAAATACATTGAATAGCAGCGGTCCAAGCACTGACCCCTGCAGAACACACTCCTCCAGTCCGAGTAGTTTGAAGTCCTCTCTCTTCCCATAGCCCTAGACTGACAGTGTCAGCATGCAGAGAAAGCAATGTTACTTACCGTAACAGTTGTTATCCAGGGACAGCAGGCAACTATTCTCACTAATGGGTGACGTGATCCAACGGAGCCCCGATGCGAATGCCTCACAAGCAGTCTTGCTTGAAGAAACTCGAAGTTTCGAGTCGCCTGCACCGCGCATGCGCGAGTGCCTTCCCGCCCAGCGCAGGGCGCGTCTCCTCAGTTCAGATAGCTAGCAGAGAAGTCAACCCAGGGGAGGCGGGTGGGATGTGAGAATAGCTGCCTGCTGTCCCTTAAGTAACGTTAAGTAACATTGCTTTATCCCAGGACAAGCAGGCAGGTATTCTCACTAATGGGTGACCTCCAAGCTAACCAAAGTGGGATGGTGGGTGAGTTAGCAACTTAGGAGAATAAATTTTGCAATACCGTTTGGCCAAACTGTCCATCCCGTCTGGAGAAAATATCCAGACAATAGTGAGAAGTGAAGGTATGAGCCGAGGACCAGGTAGCAGCTCTACAAATCTCAATAGGCGTAGATCTGAGGAAAGCTACAGAAGCTGCCATTGCTCTGACCTTATGGGCTGTGACTCTACTGTGAAGGGGTAATCCAGCCTGGGCATAGCAGAAAGAAATACAAGCCACCATCCAGTTGGAGATGGTACGCTTCGAGATAGGACGTCCCAACTTGTTCGGATCAAAGGAGATGAAAAGTTGAGGAGCAGTTCTGTGTGGTTTGGTGCATTCCAGATAGAAAGCCAAAGCACGCTTACAGTCCAGAGTATGAAGAGCTGATTCTCCAGGGTAAGAATGAGGCTTAGGAAAGAACACTGGAAGAACAATGGATTGGTTGAGATGAAATTCCAAGAAAACTTTAGGAAGGAACTTCGGATGAGTGCAAAGAACCACCTTGTCATGATGGAACACTGTAAAAGGCGGATCCGCAACCAACGCTTGGAGCTCACTGACATGCCGAGCAGAAGTGAGGCCAATGAGAAACACCACTTTCCAAGTAAGAAACTTCAGATAAGCCTTGGCAAGAGGTTCAAATGGAGGCTTCATAAGCTGAGAAAGAACAACATTGAGGTCCCAAACCACAGGAGGCGGTTTGAGAGGAGAATTGACATGGAAAAGTCCTTTCATGAACCTGGAAACCACAGGATGAGCAGAGAGAGGCTTCCCCTGGAGAGGCTGATGGAAAGCAGCAATTGCACTAAGATGGACTTGTATCGATGTAGACTTGAGGCTAGAATGATAAAGGTGCTAAAGATAGTCCAAAACTGAAGACAAGAAGGAACTCAGAGGGTCCTGATGATGAGAAGAACACCAATTGGAAAATCTAGTCCATTTCTGGTGATAGCATTGTCTAGTAGCAGGCTTCCGTGAAGCTTCCAACATATCCCTCACAGCTTGTGAGAACTGGAGAGGTGTTACGTTGAGAGGAACCAAGCTCTCAAGTGTAGAGACTGCAGATTGGGATGAAGCAAAGAACCTTGATGCTGTGTAAGCAGTGATGGAACCAGCGGTAGAAGGTATGGTTCCCTGCTGCTGAGCTGAAGTAGAAGGGAGAACCAAGGTTGACGGGGCCAACGAGGAGCAATCAGAATCATGGTGGCATGGTCGGACCTCAGCTTGACTAGAATCTTCTGGATGAGTGGAAATGGAGGAAATGCATATAGAAAGAGATTTGTCCAGTCCAGAAGAAAAGCATCTGCCTCGAGGCGACGAGGAGTGTAAATCCTGGAGCAGAACTGAGGCAGTTTGAAGTTGTGGGGTGCTGAAAAAGAGGTCTATCTGAGGCGAACCCCACAGAGAGAAGATGTGATGAAGGGGCGCGGAATGGAGAGTCCACTCGTGAGGCTGCAGAAGACGACTCAAGTTGTCCGCTAAGGCATTGTCTGCCCCCTGAATATAGACAGCTTTGAGGAAGGTGTTGTGGCGACTCACCCAATCCCACACATTCAGAGCTTCCTGACAGAGGGAGGCCGACCCCATGCCCCCCTGTTTGTTGATATAATACATGGCGACTTGGTTATCTGTGCGAATGAGAACACGGTCGTGAAGCAGATGTTGAAAAGCATTGAGGGCATTGAAAATCGTCCTGAGTTCCAGAACATTGATGTGGCACTGGCGGTCCGTGCTGGTCCAATACCTTGAGCGTGGAGACCATCTAGATGAGTCCCCCAAGCATACGTCGAAGAGTCTGTCGTGAGAACCTTCTGATGGGGGGGGGGGGGCGTGTGAAACAGCAAATCTCTGGATAGATTGGAAGAGATCATCCACCAGCGAAGAGACAGTGACAGAGCAGGAGTGACCTGGATGTGTCGAGACAGAGAGTCGGACACCTGCGACCATTGAGATGCCAGGGTCCACTGAGGAATCCAGAGGTGAAGTCTGGCAAAAGGAATCACATGTACTGTAGAGGCCATGTGGCCCAGAAGAACCATCATGTGTCTCACCAAGATGAACGGGCGAGAGGACACTGAATGACAAAGATGGAGAAGAGTTTCCAGACGTTGAGGAGGGAGGAACGCTCTGAGTTGGACAGTATCCAGAACAGCCCCGATGAAGGGAAGAGTCTGGGAAGGTTGCAGATGTGATTTTGGAAAGTTTATCTCGAACCCAGACTCTGCAGGTACCAGATAGTCCTCTCGGAGCAGAAGACGCGGAGGCCTGTGTTGCCTCAGGCAAAGCAGATGGTGAAGCACCCTTCGATGAGGAAGGCTCCATTGATGACTCCCCAGTGAACAACGTCTCCCACAATAAACGACGACGCTTGAAAGCACGGGCTGCGAGTGTTGAACAAGGCCGGCACGATTAGGGATTAGGAGAAACACTTACAGCATGGGTCAATGATTGGCTGAGTGGTAGACTTCAGAGGGGAGTGGTTAATGGTACCATCTCTAAAACGTTGGAGGTGATCAGTGGGGTGCCGCAGGGCTCGGTCTTGGGCCCGATCCTTTTCAACATATTCGTAAGAGACATGACTCAGGGGCTTCAAGGTAAAATAACATTATTTGCCGATGATGCCAAACTATGTAACATTGTGAGTAACGGCAATCTGTCCTACAGCATGACGCAAGACCTGCTTTTATTGGAACATTGGTCCTCGACCTGGCAGCTTAGCTTCAACGCTAACAAATGCAAGGTCATGCACCTTGGCAACAATAATCCGTGCAGAACGTACACATTGAATGGTGAAACCTTGGCAAGGACTGCAGCAGAACGGGATCTGGGGGTGATCATCAGTGAAGACATGAAGACGGCCAATCAAGTGGAGAAGGCTTCATCCAGGGCTAGGCAAATGCTGGGTTGTATCCGGAGAAGCTTTGTTAGTCGGAAGCCCAACGTCCTAATGCCTTTATACAGAACCATGGTGAGGCCTCATCTGGAGTACTGCGTACAATTCTGGAGGCCACATTACCGTAAAGATGTGCTGAGAGTCGAGTCGGTACAGCAAATGGCCACCAGGATGGTCTCAGGGCTCAAAGATCTATCATACGAAGAAAGGTTGAACGAATTGCGGCTATACTCTCTCGAAGAACGTAGGGAGAGAGGAGACATGATTGAGACGTTTAAGTATGTCACTGGTCATATCGAGGTAGAAGATGATATTTTCCTTCTTAGAGGACCCTCGGCCACAAGAGGACACCCGCTGAAAATAAAGGGCGGGAAGTTTCATGGTGACACCAGGAAGTACTTCTTCACCGAAAGAGTGGTTGATAGCTGGAATAAGCTCCCAGTACAGGTGATCGAGGCCAGCAGCGTGCCAGATTTTAAGAACAGATCATGTCGGATCTCTACGAGGAAAAAGGTCATCAGAGAGCGATTAACTAGGGGGGGTGGGTCAATGGAGTGGGCAGACTCGATGGGCCTTGGCCCTTTTCTGCCGTCACTTTCTATGTTTCTATATGTGTCTATGATTTCGGAAGGTGTTGAGGCCCAAGACACCGAAGACAGCGTCGATGAGGGTCCGTCAGCGAAATCGTGCGCTGGCACTTGACACACTTTTTTAAACCGGTAATAGGCCGGGACATAGGCTGAAAAAGCTCCGCCGCAAGATTGAAGCCGCGGGGCTGCGGCCACGTGGCCTGCCCGGTCGAACGGATGGAAGAAATTTTTTTTTTTTTTTTAAAACAAGAAAGAACAATGAAAATCAGCGTTTAAGAGAAAAATAACCCAAAACTGTGGACTTTAGAAAGCACAAGTGAAAAAACTTCACGCAGAGAGTCGAAGACGGACTTCTCGGCTCCACGGAAAAGTAAGAACTGAGGAGACGCGCTCTGCACTGGATGGGAAGGCACTCGTGCATGCGCGGTTCGGGCAACTCAAAACTTTGAGTTTCTTCAAGCAAGACTGCTTGTGAGGCGTCCGCATCAGGGCTCCGTTGGATCACGTCACCCATTAGTGAGAATACCTGTCTGCTTGTCTTGGGATAATTTTAAATTTAGCTAACTTGTATTTGCATATAAAGGTGTTCATTTTAACATTTCCCTTCCTCTATGCTATATCTGTCTTATATTTTATGGCATTCCTTTCCTATTTTCAATTTTTAATTTGTTCATCACTCTGATTTGCCTTGTAAAAAGGGTGATTTCAATAAATCTAACAAACATTTTAATCCCAGCATTTACAGTTCTCTAATAGAAAGCTTTTTCCCTAACTAGAAACAAATGTTTTTGCAGAACATACGTAACATGCTATTTATTCCACACTTTTGATCAAGTTGAGCATGCAAATGTGCTTACCTCAGAGGCCTCAGGGTAAGGCTTCAGGCAGATATGATTCCCCTCCAAAGTAAGTGCACTTAGTTTGTTGCACAGTCTCAGATAATGAATTTGAGCGATATCATCAATATTGTTTCCTTCTAGATCCAAGATCTCCAGATCATCCAGCATACTCATTTGGCTCAGGTCTGAAATATTATTGTACGCCAGGTACAGTTCCTGAAACAGTGACAACCAACCGGCAAGACACTTATTCTAAAGTGCTTCCAAATCTGAAATGCAAACTTATTTACCTGTGGTCCTAGTTGTAGGACATTAGCTCAGTTACTGTACTGTGATACCACATATAAAAAGAGAGCTTAGTTATTTCTGCAATGCCTTAACATAAGCACAATAGCTCGCAGCATTCTGTTCCCAAATATAGGATATTGACTCACTTTACTGTAATCCTAAATTTCTCGGTCAGTACCATATACAATCACCTATTTACAGTAGCAACATAAGCAATGCTAAGTAATGTTTAAAAATTGCAATACAATCACAACAAAATAGTTCAAACAAAAAAAGCAAAAAGCTTCTTAACCATTTTTAGGGAACATCAACTAAAATACAAAGCTCATTTATTTATTTATGTATTCAAATTTCTAGCCCGTCTTCCCAGAAGAGCCCAAAATGGGCAGATGTTTAGCAACAAGGTTATAACTTCACATACAGCAGATATACAGAACAACAAAGTTAAGGGGGAAAAGCAATAGTAGAATTTCCTATGTACATGTTTTGGGTACAGAGCATGGAAGCATGGCAAATGATGGCAAACAAAGATGCAAATTCGCATGTAAGATGTACAGAACAACAGATTAAAGGGGAGAACAGCAACAGAGGGGTGATTCTCATGAACTGAATGGACAGTAAAAAAGGAATAATTTTAGATTCAAACAAAAAAAAAAAAAGGAATAATTTTTATGAACCGCATAGAGGAATGAATATATGTTTTGGGGGCTGAGCCCAGTAGAATGGCAAACGATAGGCCCTAAGTATAGCAGCTAGAAATACAATATAATCGAAATAAAGGACAATTTTAGGCATTCTTGGTATAGGTACATGGTACAGGGGGGTAAGAGATCTTGCATAGTTGAGCCCCGAGAGTGCATCTGCAAGTCGAGTGAAGGGCACATTCAGCGAGGCTGTATAAATTTGCTGGGGTAGAAATAAAGGTTAGGGGTGTGTTTAAGAGAATCAGGTAAAAAGGTGAGTTTTTACTGCTTTTCTGAAACAGTGATCACAATATGATCCATTTCAACCTGGACACAGGGGCAAAACATCGATCCAGAACGACGGCCACGGCACTGAACTTCCGAAAAGGAATTACGAAGGGATGAGATTATGGTGGGGAAGAAGATTAAGAAGAGGATAAGCACTGTAAAAACGCTAGAGCATGCATGGTCCCTTTTTAAGGACACAGTCACCGAGGCGCAAAATATATATATACCGCTTATCAACAAGGGATCCAAGAGGAAAAAGAACAAGGAACCAGTGTGGCTCACTGTAGAAGTGAAGGAAGCGATCAGAGACAAGAAGACTTCGTTTAAGTTTTTTATTATTATTAAGTTTTTTATTAGGATTTCATATACCGCCTATCAAGGTTATCTAAGCGGTTCTACAATCAGGTACTCAAGCATTTTCCCTATCTGTCCCGGTGGGTTCACAATCTATCTAACATACCTGGGGCTATGAAGGATTAAGTGACTTGCCCAGGGTCACAAGGAGCAAGGAGTTTAAGGAATGGAAAAGGTCAAAAACGGACAAAAACTAGAAAAGCACAAACAACATCAAAGCAGGTGCCATAAGGCAGTAAGAGGGGCCAAAAGAGACTACGAAGAAAAAATAGCTAAGGAGGCAAAAATCTTCAAGTCATTCTTTCGATATATTAAAGGGAAATGACCCGCGAAGGAAGCGGTGGGGCCGTTGGATGACCATGGAATAAAGGGAGTGCTAAAGAAGGACAAAACCATCGCCAACAAACTGAACACATTTTTTGAGCCTGTATTTACCGAAGAGGATATATACAATGTACTAGAAGCTGACAGGCTATACGCAGGAAACAAAGACAGGAAACTGACAGGTTGATGGTCAGTGCAGGCAGACTGATAGGCTTAAAAACGATAAATCCCCGTGACCGGACAGCATCCATCCGAGCGTAATCAAAGAACTGAAATGGGTTACAGCTGAACTACTTCAACTAATAGCCAATCTGTCAATCAAATCAGGAAGGATTCCGGAAGACTGTAAAGTGGCGAATATTACACCGATATTCAAAACAGATTCGAGGGGAGATCCGTGAAACTACAGACCTGTGAGTTTGACCTCGGTACCGGGAAAGATAGTAGAGAACCTGATAAAGGACTGTATCATTGATCACCTTGACGGACACAATCTAATGAGGACCAGCCAGCACGGCTTTAGCAAAGGAAGATCTTGCTTGACGAACTTTCTGCACTTCTACAAGGGAGTAAACAGATAGACCCGGTCGACATTGTATATCTGGATTTTCAACGACTGCTTCGATAAGCTGCAAACCATGGAATCGAGGGTGATATACTCACGTGGATTAAAAACTGGTTAGCGAATAGGAAACACAGAGTGGGGTTAATTGGACAATACTCGGACTGGAAAAGCATCACGAGTGGAGTGCCACAGGTTCGGTGCTAGAGCCTGTGCTCTTCAACATATTTATAAACGACCTGGAAATTGGTACGATGAGCTAGGTCATTAAATTTGTGGATGAAACAAAGTTATTCAGAGTAGTGAAGATACCCACGAAAAAGGGCATACTCTAGACTTCACCACCTTCATTGATCTTACCGCCTTCAAAACCTCAACCGACGACACTCGCTGGGAACAAGTCCCTTGGTCAGATCACTTCTTAGGGACTACCTGTCTCCCCGTCTTCATGTCACATCTTGACTCCCCACCCCACTCCTCTCATTCCATAACCTTCCACAAAAAAACCTCGAGCAACCTATTCTGGTCCAAACTCCTCAACAAACTCTCCTCCAACCTAGACCTACAGACCCCGAATCACATTGGCACAACTGGACCGCCCTCTCTGAGTCCACCTACCACTCCCTTGCTCCATTAACCACCAAAACCATCTCCTACCCCCGAAAGGCCCCCTGGTATCTACCTCTTCACAGAGAATTGAAACAGAAATGTCGCGCTTTGGAGCGCAAATGGAAAAAATCTAAATCCCCCTCTGATAGACAGACCTGGAGGGCTAATATTAAATTTTACAATTCAACATTAAAAAAAGCCAGGAAAAACTTCTTTGGAGACAAGATCTCTAGATCCAACAACCAGATCAGTGCGCTGTTCAACATCTGGCGCTCCCTAACTACAAAAAAAGACCCACCTTCACTTCCACCATCTCTATCGGCCGATGCCCTTGCAAATTTCTTTAATGAAAAGGTTACCACTCTAAGATGCTCCTTCCCTCCCACAGTCTCCTACAATTCCCTGACCTCTATTGATCTCAACCCTACCTTACCTGTATCCACTCCCATCCCTGCTGACAGATCCTGGACCGCCTTCGAGCTTGTCTCTGAACCGCAAGTCTCCAAACTCTGCCTCAAACTAAAAACTTGCAAGTGCATTTTGGATCCTTTCCCCTCCTATCTATTCGAGAATATCCCTACACAGGCCATCGCTTCCCTCACTGACCTTATAAACTCTGCCCTAACATCGGGCCTTTTCTCCCCCGACATGGGACACATTTCATCGTCCCCTCTCCTGAAAAAGGCCGACCTTGATCCTTCCATTCCATCTAACTACTGTCCTATAGCAAATATCCCTCTCCTAACCAAGTTATTAGAATCCATCATATCCACCCAACTTTCATCCTACCTAGAACGATTCTCTATCCTCCTACCCCACCAATTCGGCTTCAGACCCAACTTCAGCACCGAATCCCTTTTGGCCTCACTAATCTCTAAAGTGCAACAACTCCATTCTCGCAACAAATTTGCTGTTCTTCTTCAATTCGACCTCTCCGCAGCCTTCGATGTCGTTCACCACAACATCCTAATCTTCCAACTCTCCGAAATAGGCATAAGCTCCACAGTCCTTGACTGGTTCTCGAAATTCCTACGCTTCCGCTCCTACACCGTTAACACAAACGGTACCTCATCCCCCGCCTGGAAACCAAAATGTGGAGTCCCGCAAGGCTCACCCCTCTCCCCTATCCTTTTCAACATCTACATGTCCTCTCTGAAACTCCTTCATCTATCCCCCCTAGAAACTCTCTACTCCTACGCTGACGACATCCTCATCCTCCTCGAAACCGACTTGAACCTCTCTAACCTCGCTGAGAACATCTCCACATGTATTACGAACCTCCAATCCTGGGCCCAATCTGTACAAATGAAACTGAATGAGTCCAAAACCAAACTACTTTGGCTCGGCCCAATTTCAGATCATTTACCCACCTCCATCCCTCTACCTTCCGGCCCTACTCTTCAGCTTGAGTTTTCAAGCAAAGTCCTAGGCATCATCTTAGACTCCTCTCTCTCCTTCAACGATCACCTCAACTCCCTGGTAAAAAAATGCTTCTTTAGCCTCCATATGTTGAGGAAAGTAAGATCTTGCTTTCATCATTCTCATTTCGCCATCCTCGTTCAATCCACCATCCTCTCTAGACTGGACTACTGCAACTCCATCTATATAAGCCTAACAAAGAAAAACCTCCATAGACTTCAGCTAATTCAGAACGCCGCGGCCAAGCTTATTTTCGCAAAAGGCAAGTTCGATCACGTTTCCCCACTCCTCTCCAAGCTTCACTGGCTCCCAGTATACTCCAGAGTCCTCTATAAATGTGCCTGCATAGCCTTCAAGATTCTACATGGCGTCCTTCCTCCCGTTATCCCACTCTTCTGGAATTCCTCAAACCCGCTCTCTTCTAGACCCTCCCAAAAACTGAAACTATCTTTCCCATCTATAAAAGGTATATCCCACGCAGGAAAACTTGGAACATCCCTCCCCTTTAGAACCACAGAACTCTGGAACAACCTCTCATCCCCGCTCAGAAATTCTAGCTCCTTCCAATCCTTCCGCAAACACTTGAAAACTTGGCTCTTCTCAAAAATCTAATCACCTCCCGTTCTCTAGTACTCTGTCCCTCCCTATCTTCTCAGTCCCTCTCTTATATCCCTTCCTTGTAGTTCCTTTCCTCTCAACCTCTGTAAACCGTGCCGAGCTCTGCGCATGCGGAGATGGTGCGGTATACAAACCTAAGGTTTAGTTTAGTTTAAGGATTGCGAAGACCTGCAACGTGACAAACACGCTCGAGAAATGGGCTGCGACATGGCAAATGAGATTCAACATGGATAAGTGCAAGGTGATGCATGTCGGTAACAAAAATCTTATACACAAATACAGGAAGCGACAAATTCCAAGGAGATTACGATATGTCGAATGTTTCTAGTCACCTGGCGGTTCCTGACAAAACCAGCCTGAGAATCATCAATAAGATCCGGGAGAACTCTGGCTAGTCTATTAGCCAAAAATTTTGTATTGGGTGATAAGAACCTGGCAAGGTAGAATCTCGGCCTGGCTTCAAAAGCACCACAATGTGAGCATCGCGCAGTGACACTGGCAGAGATCCCCGCTCCACATAAACATTAAAGGTAGAAGCCAAGATTGGCCTGATTTCCAGCAAGAGTAATTTATAGAACTCAGTGCGAAAACCATATATATGCAGGGAAGTCTCCCAGTTTTTCAACATGAAGCCCCTTATAAGAACATAAGAATTGCTGCTGCTGGATCAGACCAGTGGTCCATTGTGCCCAGCAGTCTGCTCACGTGGCAGCCCCCAGGTCAAAGACCAGTGCTCTAAATGAGTCCAGCCTCACCTGTGTACGTTCCAGTTTAGGTCATGGATTGGGAGTTTTAAACATTCCCTGGGAACTGTTCAAAGTTGAGTGTATAAAAAAAATGCAATTCTAGGATCTGATTTAGATTCCATATGACACAATGATACACGGTCTTCTTAGCACTGTAGAAAGCTAGGAACCAATGGTCCCGCAAGCCGGCGTCATGAGGGAAGGCACTCGAGCATGCGTGGTACAGGAAGTTAAAGTCCGTTCCGGGCTCTATGGATGACATCACCCATCTGTGAGAATATGCTGCCTGCCTGTCCTGGGATAATCATAGAAACATGAAGGCAGATAAAGGTTAAATGGCCCATCCAGTCTGCCCATCTGAAGCATCCACTATCCCCTACTCTCCCTAAGAAATCTCACAAGCCTGTCCCATGATATCACTGCATAATGCTAGCACCCATATAACTGTGGACTCCAACCTATGTGGCCCAATTTCAAAATAATTGGTTAGTGCTAATATTTGCTGGCACTGCCCAGTTAAGTGCTGCTGAATATCAGGAGTTACAAGCCCCAAGAGATTTAAATGGGCAGCAGTCTCTCCTTTCCGCTTAAATCACTCTGAACATTGAGCAATTTGTATTGTTCTATTCATTAATTTTTTTCTTTTAAGAAAAAGTAATTACGTTTTGGCACCAGACTGTCTCGTATGAGAAATTGATCTTAGATCTACCTACCTTCAATGAACACAATGAAGAAATACCATCTAAATCATCCAAGCCACAGCGAGCCATTAACAGCACAGGAAGGTGGGACAGTGTAGTGCCCAGGTCTCTGCAAGAAGTTAAATTAGAAATGATTTCTAACACTGAACTTAATGAAAGCTATTTCACTTTTTCTTTGTTGAAACTGCAATTCTTCTCAGATACTGAAGGAAGGAGAAAAACTGAAGAACTGGGTCAGGAAATGCAAACTGGGTAGAATTTCCTCTCCCACTCCACAGCCATCTTTTTTTACACAGAACATGGTCAAAATGACAGACTCCATTATGTATGAATAACATACTCTATATTTAGCTTTACAATCTATGCCATAAACACTGATGCACATTTATGTTTTGAGCACTATCACAAGCACCTGTCAAGTTATGAGCTAACACAAATGAGCATGCAGAATGATATGCATTTACTTTCCAAACTAAGAAGAGACTGGTGTGTCATGAATGCTTACATATATCTCTTGTGCACTACATAAACACCAACTGAAGTAAGTACAAGAGCACACTAACATGTTCACCCAGTCTGCTAAGAACCAGTGCAGACTTTGTAAATAATCTATTATCTTGAAGACCTATATAGTTCCTCATGATCAGAATTGCATGCTACCTCAGACTTGATATAAAAAGAGATTATGTCCTTACCTTGATAATATCTTGTCCAGCAGATAGGTGAGATATTCTAGACATGTAGGTTATTTCCCAATGACCTTCCAAGCTCATTTTGCAACTAGCCAGATTGACTGAAAAAAACGCCTGGCTTTTGAGTTCTCTGCTGAAGCCATCAAGTCCAGCTGAGGCCGATACCAGCGCTGAATAATCAGACAGTATCCTTCTGCGAGAGGGATCATTCTCCCGGGTCCAGAATCTGTCTGCTGAGAAAATCTGCCTGAATGCTGACACTGGCCATGTGAGCTGCTAAGAGAGTGACAGAAGGTGAGCCTCTGTCCACTGAAATAGCATGCGAGCTTCTTGGCCCAAGTGAGGGCTTCTTGTACTGCCGTGGCGTTGTTTGAGAAGACTTGAACCACTTTTCCTTCCAGAAGGGGTTGGAGAGCGAGGAGCACCAGCCAAATTGCCCAAAGCTCCAGACAATTGACTGACCAATGCTTTTGATGAGTCCACTGCCCCTGAATGGATCGCTCCCCACAGTCAGACCCCTCCCAACGCGACAGGCTGGCATCCGTCATGATAGTCATACACTCTAATATCTGAATAAGATTGCCCTGTCGGAGAGCTTCCCCTGAAGCCATCAACTCCATCCAGCTGGCTCCGTCCAGGGCATCTGAAGGGAATGACATTGTGCAGACCACAGAGAGAAGGGACTCCTGTGAGCTCAGGCCCAGGGAACTGCCTCCAAAGAGGCCACCATGGACCCCTGAACCTGAAGATATAGCCAGCCATGGTAGTCAGGTAGTGCAGAAGAGCTCTGATCTGCTATTGAGGTTTCTGTCTGTGTGCCTCGGGAAGAAAAACCCGACCATTCTTGGTATCGAAGAAGAGCCCCAGATTCTCCAACGTCTGGGAAGGCATTAAATTGCTCTTCTTGAAGTTGACAATCCATCCCAATGCCTGCAACTGAGATACTACCATTTCCACTGCACACTCACTCTCCAAATGAGACGGAGCTCGAATTAACCAGTCATTAAGGATGAACCTGGATCCCCTGCCACCACACCTACCATCACCTTGGTGAAAGTGTGGGGCACCATTGCGAGGCCGAAGGGTACATCGATGAACTGGAAATGTTGTTGCAGAACATAGAAACGCAGAAACCTTCAATACTCCAGGTAGACTGGAATATGGAGGCAAGCCTCTGAGATCCAAGGACACCACAAACTCTCCTGGAGAAACAGCTGCTATGACCATGCATACGGTTTCCATCCGGAAATAGGGAACCCGCAAGAAGCGGTTGACAGACTTCAGATCCAGAATGGGCCTCCAGCCTTCTGAGCCTTTGGCACAATGTATATGCCTAAGCCCAATTCTTCTTCTGAAATGGGTTCTATCGCTGCAATGTCCAGCAGACATTGCATGGTAGTATAGACTTGGATCTCTTTTTTTGGCCGACCCGCCTGAGAATCCAGAAATAGCTCCAGAGACAGGCAAAAGAAAATCTATTTTGTGCCCATCCCGAATGATATTCAGCACCCATTGATCCGATGAAACTCAAGTCCACTCCTGATAAAACTGAGACAGGCGACCTCCAATTTGAGGAAGCTCCAACTGACTCCTGGCATGATTGGGTCTTCTTAGGAGCAGTAGCTGTTGAATCTGTTGATAGCTTGTAAAATGCTTCCACCACATGTATCCGGCACATACAGGTCCATTCCTGTATATATTTCAAAATGGGCTCTATATGGGAAGATCCTGCTGCAAAAATACTAGTGGAACTTGCCATGTTCCAATTTGAATGTCTCCATTCTAATTTGAATGTTATATCTAAATTGTGCCTCCACCTGGACAAAACATTTGGCAATCTCATTTCCTTTTCTTAATAGAAAGACAAAAGTGAAGCAGAGAGAATGTAATACATAATTTGGTGAATTATGGTCGTTTCATTTTCTTACCTGATGGACATAATTAGGCTATTGTTCAGCTTCAATTGTTTCAGATTAGGCAGATATGCACCTGCAAGGTCAGTAAAGAAAGAACAGTATTGCATGATGTTGAATGGTTGTTCACAAACCGTCTAGTCTTTTTTCAGGATATACACAATACTTACAAGATATATTTGTACACTTCCTTCATTGTTGAGTAACAAACTTATATATAATTGTGACTATCTTAAAAGCTAGACTGGCTACATGGGTCCCATGAAAACCATTGACAACCAATGCAGTAGAAAGAAGACACATACCAGGCATCTCGAGAGTGAATGAATATTTTAAATGTTTACATATTCTGCTTCACCTCATCTAAGCACCTTGTAGAAGTAAACATTATGACCCATTTATTTCCACAACAGAAACAGTCCTATCATAGCTTCAGGTCTCTTTTTTTCATTCTGTAAGCAAAATTAATAGGTACTGTATATACTTGACTATAAGATATATAAGATATGGTTTGCCCAGGCAGCCAAACCATCTGGTCTCTCAAATCATCCCCTCCTGCCACTGCAATTACCTGTTAAAAGTAACAATCTTTGCCAGCATCAGAAGGAATAGCTGTGGAGCTGGCACAAGCAGCGTTATCAGTCCAACAGCAGCAAGCAGCATAAGATCTACCCTATAACAGGTATGTTATGGCAGCAGCAGCAGCAAGGGAAGGGGTGAAAGACCATATGAGAGGGAGACACGAAATTGCTCACTGTAGTGGTGAAGGAAGACTTTGTTTAAGGAATGGAAAAGGTCAAAAACGGACAAAAACTGGAAAAAGCACAAACAACATCAAAGCAGGTGCCATAAGGCGGTAAGAGGGGCCAAAAGAGACTACGAGGAAAAAATAGCAAAGGAGGCAAAAAACTTCAAGCAGTTCTTTCGATATATTAAGGGGAAACGACCCACAAAGGAAGCAGTGAGGCCGTTTGATGACCATGGAATAAAGGGAGTGCTAAAGGAGGACAAAGTCATCGCCGAAAAACTGAACACATTTTTTGCATCTGTATTTACCAAAGAGGATATACACAACATACCAGAAGCCAACAGGCTATATACAGAAAACAAAGACGGGAGTCTGACAGGGTTGACGGTCAGTCTAGAAGAGGTATGCAAGCAGGCTGAAAGGCTTAAAAACAATAAATCCCTGGGACCGGATGGCATCCATCTGAGGGTAATCAAGGAACTGAAGGGGGCTATAGCAGAACTGTTTCAACTAATAGCCAATCTGTCGATCAAATCAGGAAGGATTCCGGAAGACTGGAAAATGGCAAATGTTACACTGATCTTCAAAAAAGGTTTGAGGGGAGATCCAGGAAACTACAGACTGGTGAGTCTGACCTCGGTAACGGGAAAGATGGCAGAGGCGCATCATTGATCACCTTGACGGACACAATCTGATGAGGACCAGCCAGCACAACTTCAGGAAAGAAAGATCTTGCTTGACGAACTTGCTGCACTTCTTTGAGGGAGTAAACAGGCAGATAGTCAAGGGTGACCCGGTCCACACTGTATATCTGTATTTTCAGAAGGCATTCAACAAGGTTCTGCATGAACGACTACTTCAAAAAACTGTGAGCCATGGAATCGAGGGTGAAATACTCACGTGGATTAAAAACTGCCTGGCGGATAGGAAACAGAGAGTGGGAAGTAAATGGACAATACTCGGAATGAAAAGTGTCACAAGTGGAGTGCCTCAGGGTTCGGTGCTTGGACCCGTGCTCTTCCAACATATTTATAAATGACCTGGAAATTGGTACGACGAGTGAGGTGATTAAATTTGCAGGCAAAACGAAATTATTCAGAGTAGTGAAGATGCAGGAGGATTGTGAGAGTGACATAAACACGCTCGAAAAATGGGCTGCGACATGGCAAATGAGGTTTAACGTGTATAAGTGTAAGGTGATGCATGTCAGTAACAAAAAACTTATACACTAATACAGGATGTTCGGTGCAGTACTTGGAGAGACCCCCTAGGAAAGAGATTTGGGAGTACTGGTCGATAAGTCAATGAAGCCGTCCGTGCAATGGGCGGCAGCGCCGAAAAGGGCGAACAGAATGGTAGGAATGATTAAGAAGGGGATCACAAAAAGATCGGAGAAGGTTATCATGCCGCTGTACCAGGCCATGGTACGCCTTCATCTGGAATACTGCGTCCAGCACTGGTCGCCGTACATGAAAAAGGACACAATACTACTCGAAAGCGACTAAAATGGTTAAGGGGCTGGAAGATTTGCCGTACAGTCTTCACCTTTGAAAAGAGGAGACAGAGGGGACATGATCGAAACATTCAAGATAATGAAGGGAATAGACTTAGTAGATAAAGACAGGTTGTTCACCCTCTCCAAGATAGAAAGAACGAGAGGGCACTCTCTATAGTTAAAAGGGGATAGATTCCATACAAACATAAGGAAGTTCTTCTTCACCCAGAGTGGTAGAAAATTGGAACTCTCTTCCAGAGGCTCTTATAGGGAAAAACACCTTCCAGGGATTCAAGACAAAGTTATACAAGTTCCTGCTGAACCAGAACATACGCAGGTAAGGCTAGTTAGGGCACTGGTCTTTGATCTAAGGGCGCCGCGTGAGCTGAGCACGATGGACCACTGGTCTGACCCAGCAGTGGCAATTCTTATGTTCTTATGAGCTTCCTGTGACTAAGATCTTGGAAGGACTCGAGGGGACTAAACTCAGCACTCACACCCCCCTTCATGTGCCCCGCCACAATTGGCACATGGATGCTCCTCAGCTGACCATTCAGCACATAACTGGCATGATACATGGGTAGAAAGACCTGGGGAGTCCATAGAAATCAATTATTAACTAAATCGAGGTGTTTACAGGCAGATAAAGGCTTTTAAAAATTGAGAAACCCAAGATTGCAGTCCTGGAAGCATTTTGGTACCAAAAAACAGCCCAGGGAAGCGGTTTTTGGATGTAGGGGACCCTATAGAACGCCCCAGAACTTCTTAAAAGTTCAAATTTCAGGACCCCCCATTCACGATGTCTCCCACAGACAGTAATGCACTGCATCATCTCTCACTGCAGCTGGATTATGAAGAAAATTTCTGCCTCAAACAAGCTTGTAGATTCCTCTGGGGGCTTGTCTCTCTGGTCTGCTTTTTAGTCAGACCCCAAGTGTATGAAACCCTCGACCCCACTAGCTTCACATGCATCTTCGGGAGGGGGGAGGTGATGTTGCAGCCAGAATCCACTACATTCCTCTGGCCCAACATGGGGCCAGTCAGCCTGCACCCCAGCACCTGAAAATCAGGGCAAGTTGTGCTTCAAGGGGAAACTCTCCCCGAGCTGCCCTAAATGTTAGTGCAGTGCAGGCTAGCAAGGTAGGTTTCCTGTAAAAAGATGTGCTCCTACCCCCCTAGCTACAACCCTCTCAACACAGAGACTATATCTTCTCCCAGGAAGAGCTGTCCCAGGATTTCTGGGAACCTCTGGAGCACCAGGAAATCTCCAAAGTTGCAAAGCAGAAAAAAAAGCACCTTCTCTTCTCGCTTGCAGAAGGAAGAACTGGGACATTGACCAGTGACATAAGGAGGCGGAGTTTAAAAATGCAGATGATGCCTTCTGCAAACCTCATGGGTGAAGGGAAGAAACACACTTGTCAAGCCTACTGTACCCTTTGTACTGGAAAGTAATTATAAAACCCCCATGTATAAAGTTCTATTCAGCTCCTCATGAAACCATGAGAAAAGTATATAGTGCAAGCTAATGGACTACACAGTACAAAAATGATAAATGCACTGGTCTACAACAAATCTCTACCTCCGGGCTGCATAAGTTCACACCACATTACATTACTTTTCGCAATGCACTGAGCAGAAGGTAGAAAGGTTAAGAAGAAAATAATGTTCTTTCCTCACCAAAGTTCCCCAGGCTATTCTCTCGGGTATCCACACACATCTCCAAGCCAGTCACAAGTTGCAAATCATCCACACCTGTCAATGCCTGCTGGAGTAAGACAACAAAGCTTCAAAATCACTACCACATGTATTTTTGGGATTGTCATATAATGAAATGGTTCTTAAGAGTTTGCACTGGATCCCTGTCTGAATAGTTTAAGATTTTATCTCTGATAAATGTCGATGGAAAACTTTCGGCTAAGTTATTGGCTCTACGCTTGGCTAAGGCTCTCCCTTATATTATAGGTATGCACCAAACTGGGTTTGTTGCTCACAGATATTCTTCACATAATACCAGGTTGGCTCTTCATATGTTGACCTTAACAAAATCCATGGAAGATCGAGCGTTCTCGGTATCTTTGGATGCTGAGAAGGCATTTGATCGTGTAGAATGGACTTTTATGTACCAAGCAATGGATTAGTTTGGAGTGGGTTCCGGATTTATTCAAATGATTAAAGCTTTGTATAGCTCCCCTATGGCCAGATTGTATATAAATAACACTTTCTCAGATGGTTTTGGTCTAAAGAGGGGAGTTCGACAAGGATGTCCCTTATCTCCTCTGTTTGATATTGTATTGGAACCCTTACTCTTGGCTATTCAACAAACAGAGGAGATTCAAGGTACTCCTTATGCTAGTCGGGAATACAAAGTTTCTGCATATGCAGATAATATTTTGCTTCATTTGAGGAATCCTGAATCTACTATTCCACATTTACTGGAATTGATTGAAAAATTTGGGAAATTTTCAGGATATAAAATAAATTGGAGTAAATCAGAAATTTTTCCACTTAATGTACATTGTCAAAAAGGATTGTTTGATCAGTATCCCTTTCTTTGGAAAGAAGAGAGTGTATAAAATATTTAGAAATGGGTCCGTCTCCGATATTATTTAAAGCAGCCGCTGCTGTGACTGTGCTGGGAGCAGCTTACTGGACCGGAGAGGAGTTGTGGGGTGTCCCGTGCTGACCCCGGAGTGAACGGCGACGGCTTTTCCTTTCTCCTGGCTGGCTGGCTGGCGGTGCATGCAGGCACTAACAGAGACGGACCCCTGACGTCACCGGGTCCGTCTCCGATATTATTTAAAGCAGCCGCTGCTGTGACTGTGCTGGGAGCAGCTTACTGGACCGGAGAGGAGTTGTGGGGTGTCCCGTGCTGACCCCGGAGTGAACGGCGACGGCTTTTCCTTTCTCCTGGCTGGCTGGCTGGCGGTGCATGCAGGCACTAACAGAGACGGACCCCTGACGTCACCGGGTCCGTCTCCGATATTATTTAAAGCAGCCGCTGCTGTGGTTGCGGCCGCAGCCGCGCGGCCGCAGGGCGTGGCCGAAGGGGCGTGCCCTAAGGGGCACGCAAGGCCCCTTGGGAGCCCCTTAGGAGCCACGTGGAGATCGGGAGCCGGTAGTGGGAAATTCATATGGATTATTTAGATCCGGATCAGATCCTGCTCCCTATTATTGGATCCAAGAAGTATATATTCCTTAACTGCTGCAGTGAGGACGGCGTTGAAGTTTTTCTCTTTTCTTCTTTTTCTTAATAATGCCAAAAAGACGAGGAAGGAACGCCGGAGGAGCCTCCCGGCGACCCCTAACTCCAGTGGTTACTATTGATGATTTTCTCCGACGCCTACAACGGGAACAAGAAGGGTCGGGTGCTAGCTCATTGGGGATACCCCCGGAGAGTAGTACGGTGGGCTCCCCTGAGCATGAAGTCACTCTTAGCCCCGACGTTAGGACGCCACCCCTCCAACCCACGCCGCAAGCTACTAGCTCTCCACGGGACCAGAATCCACCTGAGGAGGTGGCTAGTTCTTTGTCCACAGAGGCTAGTATGGAGGGCTTGCTGAATATGACAACGGGACTTGCGACCGGGACAACAACAGAGGTTGGAGGAATACAAGACCACACTGAGGTAAAGCTAATTTCTGAACATTTAGATACTACACCATTACAACTTTTTTCACCTACAAAACCTCCTACAGTCACACTCGAAGCATTATGGGACTTGGTAGTGAATTTGGGGAATTCCTTAAATCCTCAAATAAAAAGTTTGGATAAAGAATTAAAAGAACAAAAGGAAGAAATAAAAGTTTTAAAGCAGGATATGTTACAATTTAAAACTGAGACACAAAATACAAATAAGGAGTTAATCTTACTGAAACAAAATCAAGATATGTTGGTTAAAGATAATATATTACTCAGGAAGAAGTTGGAAGTGCAGGAGAATAATGGTCGTATAAATAATTTGAGATTTATAAACTTTCCAAGAATCCTGTCAACTTCTCCTAGAGAAATGGTGAAAAGATATTTTATGGAAATTTTGGAAATTCCTGAAAACTCCTTACCTCCTCTTACAAGAGTGTATTACCTACCTGCTAAGCCCATATTCAAAGAAGAAGGGAAAATTGAGGAACCCCGGGAGAGATCAATGGACATTTCGGCAATACTGGAACAATCAGATAGGGAACTGGCTGTTCCAGCTACTCTCTTGTTGTCTGTCGCTTTGGCTCCAGACAAAGATTGGATATTAAAACTTTTCTTCAAAAACAGATCCAAAGACTTCCTGGGGCAGCATATTCAGATTTTTCCTGATGTCTCTAGAGAGACTCAGAAAAGAAGGAAAGAATTTTTAATTCTTAAGCCTGGAGTAACTCAAATAGGGGGTATTTTCTTTTTGAGATATCCATGTAAATGTGTAGTTAGATATTTATCATTTAAGTATATATTTACAGAGCCATCTCAGCTGATTAGCTTTATCTCAGTGAAACGTCTAGAAAAAGGAATAATAACAACATAACGTCTATTTAAGGTTAATTCCCTGCACTTTAGTCAGAAAAGGATTTTTTTTCTTATTTAACTAATTTGAATTATATTTGTTCTACTCTTAATTATGGATCTAATAATATTGAGGACTAGTGTGAGATCAGCTAGATTAGAAGTTCCTTGTAGTAATATTAATTTTGGAATGTTAATTTAATATGTTGTGTGATCTCACTTTACTGTACAAGATGTATATGCTTGGAAATTTTGTAAAAAAATTCTATAAATAAATAATATAAAAAAAAAAAATATTTAGGAATATGGATATATAAAACACTGGAAGAGACAATGAAAGTAAATGAAAAATCTTTACTGATAAAGGTTACAGAAATGTGTGAGCAATGGAATCCGCTACATTTGTCTTGGTGGGGGAGAGTCCAAACAGTTTTCCAGTAGATAAGTGAGACATTCTAGACCAAGGGTGCCCAACACGTCGATCACGAGCTACGTGTCGATTGCAAAGGCAACGCGAGTTGATCGCGGAGAGACCGTGTAACGTAAAAACACCGCCACCTGGAATCCCACAAGCCTTCCCCCGACGTCAATTCTGAAGTTGGTGAGAAGGTTCCGGGCCAGTATTTTTTCTGCGGGAAGAAAGGCGAGTATCAGTGAGATCCGGGCCGAATACAGATTCACCTGGTCTTGGACGCACCAATATTGGAAGGCTCTCCACACCGTAGCATACGCCGTACCCCTGGATGACTTCTTAGACTTTAGAAGAGCCTCAACAACAAGGGCAGAACATCTCAAATGCCCAAAGGTCATATGCTCAAGAGCCAAACTGGAAGAGCAAAAGCCCCGGAACTGGCATGGTAACTGCGTGAAAAAGTCCAAAGCACTCAGCCCAAAGGCTGCCACCCACACACCTGTGCAAACTAGCTAAAGCGACCAGCATAACGCAGCCAAGAATAACCAAAATCCTCTGAAGGACATGGCTGACTTCTGGCCCAGGAGAAAAAAACAAACAGGAGAAAACTCCTGCTGCCAAACTGCACCAACGTATCATGCCATCTGCTTCCAGGCTCAGAACTTTGACGGAAGTAGTAAAGCACTTTCCTGTGTCATGAAGTGGCCACGAGATCGATGTGGGGACTCCCCCAGCGCTTCACAATCATCTGAAATGCCTCTGGTAACTAGAGCCAAGCAGCCAGCACGATGTGGAACACCGCTGAGCCCCATAAGCATGCCTAAAAGTCTACGCTAGAACCCTGCTTAACAGAAGGTGAGACTACTTCAGGGACAGCCCTGAGCTCCAAGGAAAATTATGCAGACTGGATAACAGATACACAAAAAGGGATTGGCCTGTCAGCTACAGACCGAAGTCTGTGAATTCTCAAGCAGGCAGAGCTCCCAAAATTGCTTCAAATGCAAAATTATCCAAAAAGGGGATGACATTAGTACATCTAATTTAAAACAAAAAAAAATGGGGAGAGCATTGCTTGCAGAAGGGAAGACTGTAGAGGACGCTAAACCGATCAGTGAAGTATTACAGAGGCAGAGTGAAAAAAATCCATGCGAGTATGGGGAAATAACCCTACTGTCTAGAATGTCTCACCTATTGCAATGGAAAAGAGAATATGAAGAGAAACTTGCCACAGAGGACAAAACTTACAGAAACAACTTTTTCAGGTACATTAGAAGCAGAAAGCCTGTGAAGGAATCCGTGGGACTATTAGATCATCATGGAGTAAAGGGGCACTCAGAAAGGACAAAGCCATAGCTAAGAGACTGAATGAATTCTTTGTTTTGGTCTTTATCGATAAATATGGAAGAGATCCACCTGAACTAGAAATGGTTTTCAAGGGCAATGATGCAGAGGAACTGAAAAATCTCTGTGAACTTGGAAGACATACTGAGCCAAAATGAAAGTTAAAGCATGATAAATCACTTGGCTGAATGGTAGGGTTGCTCATTGGTTTTATTTATTTATTTATTTCAATTTCTATCCCGTTCTCCCAGAAGCTCAGAACGGGTTACAAGTAGACATTCACAATCGTTTGAAAACAGACTAGTCATGACAACAAATAAGTTACAGTAGACAATAACAGAGCTTATTCTAGAGATCAGACTGGTCATAGCAAAGAGTACTAGGAGAAGTATATTGAGGAGGCAGTTTTTAATGGTCCAATTGGTGGAAGAGGAAGGTCTTTACTGCTCTGCGGAAGGTCATTAGTGAGTCTAGCACCTGATCTGTGTGGGTAGTCGGTTCCATAGCTGAGGAAGGAAATGGCTGTAGGATCTTTTGTATGCCGTACTCATTCGGAGGGATCTCCCTGCGGGAATGCTGAGTCTTTGTTCTGCTTTGGAGCAGAGCGGGTGGTTAGAGGTGTATAGGCGTAGCTTGGATGCTATGTAGGCTGGATTTTTTTTGGTAGAATCTCTTGTTTGTCATGACCAGGACTTTGAAGATGTATAGAGCGCTAGAGTAATGGGGTCATGATAGCTGAGGTTGTATAGGAGTCGAATTGCTGAGTTCTAGACTTTTTGGAGGCGTTTTAGATCTCTTGCAGCGATGCCATTGAATAGGGAATTGCAGTAGTCTAGTGTAGAGAGTATGTAGGCATATAGCAGTTGGGCTAAGTCTGTTTCTGGGAGGTAGGGTTTGATCCTTCGCAGTTGGCATAGGTAGTAAAAAGATGTGGAAACTACCTGCGATACGTGGGCGGAGAGGGACAGGTAGCCATCCAGTATAATTCCAAGACTTCGTACCTGGTCTTTTGCTAAGAGGGTGGATTCCCAGGATAGTGTCAGACGGGTGAAAGTAGTGTTTTTTCCTGATCCAGAGTAGTTCAGTCTTTGAGGCATTCAGCTGGAGTTTATTGGCTGTCATCCAATTTTTCATATCAGAGAGGCAGTGTAGGAGGTTAGTGAGTTGGGTTGGCTGATTGTCACCTAGGGGGAGCAATAGTTGAAGGACATCAGCATAGGAGTGAATCTTAATGTTGTATTTGTGTGCAATGTCGATGACTGGCCTGATATACAGATTGAAGAGGAGAGGGGATAGCAAGGCACATTGGGGAACTCCGTATTTAATTGATTTGGAGTTTGATTTAGCTGTCCCTAGTAGCACAGATTGTGTTCTTTGATCCGGGAAGGAGGTGAACCATTGCAGTGCTGAGTTCTTGATTCTTATGTCAGCGAGTCGGTCTAGTAGAAGTTGATGATCTAGTGTCGAAGGCAGCACTAAGGTCAAGCAGGACCAGTAAAGCATCATTTCCTTTATCCAGCATTGACCAGCTGTCGTCAATGATGTCAAGGAGAACAGATTCTGTATTATGGTCTGGTCGGAAACCTGACTGGCGTGGAGATAGAGCTTCTTGTTGATCAATGAAAGGTTGCAGTTGGTGGAGCACTATCTTCTCCAGTAGTTTGGAGATGAAGGGGAGGTTGGAAACAGAGCGGTAGCTGCTTGGATTATTTGGTTTCTTGAGGGTGGGTTTGATAATGGCCAATTTCCAGCTGAGGGGAATTTTCCCAGTTGGCAGTGAGGCGTTGATGATGGGGAGGATTGATTCTGCAAAGGCATCTTTGGAGGACAAAAGGAGGTTGGATGGGCATGGGTCATGGATGGAATTGGAGGGTCGGAGCTCTTGTAGCATTTCTAGGAGCTCAGCATGTGTGACCGGGTGAAGTTGGGAAAGGGTTCTACAAGGTGAGGTCTTGGGCATGTGAGAGGGATGAGCTTGGGGGGGGGGGGGGGGTGATCTTGCTGGGAGCGGAGTCCAGACTGCTTCAGATGTTATCAAATTTTGTTTGGAAGAAGTTAGAGAGAGTTTCACTGTCTAGGTTAGTGGGGGTATTATGACTGCATCCGTGAGCAGCGGAGAAGAGGTGGCTAGTCAAAGTAAACGGGTATCTGGAACGGTTTGGAACTTTCTGTAAGAGGTGTATGTAGTGAGCTTTCTTTGCTTCCAGAATGGCAGCTTTGTAGGTGTTTGATAATTTTCTCCAGTGTGATTTGTAGTTCTCTTTTTGGTGTTTGACCCATTTCCTCTCTGCTTGTCTCAGAGCTCTGTTTTGGGATCGGAGGTCATCGTTGAACCAGGGAGCAGGATTTTTATTAGTAACTAAGCATGTACTTTTGTTTGTGCCAGGTTGTCGTAGAGGGCCTGAATCCCTGTGTGCTAGGTAGAGGCGGCCAGGTCGATGGAGTGGAGATTTTGGTTACAAGTTTTACTGAGGTCCCGGATTCCAGTGGACATGGCTAGAGGATCGACTGTGTTTGGATTCTAAGTTTGCTTAGTTAGGGTGGAGCCCTGTGGTTTGTGGAAGGCAGCCATGGGCAGAAGACAGAGTTGGATGAGGAGATGGTCTGACCATGGGACCATTGTGGTGGTGTAGGTCAGCTCAGGAGGCATGGTGGTCTGGTCCCTATGAGTGAAGACTAAGTCCAAGGTGTTGCCGGCAGTGTGGGTTGCAGAGGTAATTGCTTGGTGGAATCCTAAATTGGTTATGATTGACAGGAAGTCAGCACTAGTTCCAGAGGTATTGGGATAGTCTGGGAAATTGAAGTCCCCTAAGATGGTTATGCGCTTTTTAGGAGATGAACAGGTTGGTGATGAAGTCAAGGAGGACCTCAAGGGTATCATAAGGGGAGTGGGGTGCCCTGTAAAGCAGGATGAAAGTAACTTCACTATTGGGGCCCATGGTGAATGCAAGGCATTCTAGTGTGGGGAGGGTGAGGGAATCTATCAATTTAGGAGAGGCACTTGTTTTGATGATTGCAGCTATGCCACCTCCCTTCTTTACAGTGCGAGGGAGGGAGAAGGGAGGGATCCCTCCTGTCCCAGCCTACCATTAGGTAGTTTCAGTTAAGGGGAAGGGTTAATCTGCTGGCTGGGTTGGAGGGCAGAGGGGAGTATGGGACAATCAAGCCATTGTGACATCACTAATGAGGTTGGCTCTTTTTAGTGGGAGAGGATACAGGGAAGGAAGGTGGGACAGGATATAGAGTCTGGCAGGGAGGGGGGATAGTGTTCAGAGCCTGGCAGGGAAGGGGGCTTGGTTCAGTCTGGTAGGAAATGGGACTGAGTGCTGAGCCTTGCAGAGCAGGAAGGGAAGGGGGCTGGGTGCAGAACTTGGCAAGGGTGGGGGACTGAGTGCAGAACCTTGCAGGGAGGGGGGCTGAGTGCAGAACCTGGCAGGGGAGGGCGTGAGGGAGAGGACACTGGGTGTAGATCCTGGCAGGGCGTGGTATTTGAATATTAAGCCCCCGTCTTATATTCAAGTCAACCATTTTTCCTCCTTTTGGGGGGAAATTGGGGGTCTCAACTTATATTTGAGTATATACGATAACATTATCACACATCATATAACATCCTTTCGTTTTCTTTAACACTCCAAGCACTTTGGTATTCTAATTCATGTAGCACTCTTATAATATCTTGAGATTCTTTATAAAAGCAGCTTTTTCACATGCATAAGTACAAATTTAATTAGTATTACAATCAGTGAGAACATATGGTTTGTACTCATTTTTTTGTATAACTTTTGTCGTTTAATCACAATTATTTTGGCATTCATTTCCTCTGCACATCCCACCCATATTACATATCTGCATGTTACATTTTTCCGTAAACATTTTGAATTTCAGTTTCTTTCAGTTCACTATTGGCACACCATGTATAATTCTTACATTACTCCATGAGAAGCTTAGAGTCATGGGATAATTGGGTTAAATGGCCATTTTTTTTTTCAATAGAGGATGAATAGTGGATTGCTACATGTATATGTACTAGGACCAGTGCTATTTAAGATACAGTATTTATAAAAGATCTGGAAATTTGATCATCAGGTAAGGTGATTAAATTTGCAAATGACACTAAACTAAACAAAGTTGTCAAAACAGATTGTGAAAATTGCAGGACCTTAGGAAACTGGAAGACTGTGCATCCAAACAGTAGGTAAAATTTAATGTGGTCAAAAGCAAAATAACGCACATTGGGAAGAACACAAGTTTCTTGACCCTTATGGGTCAGCACCCAAGAAAAAGATCTAAGTGTCATCACAGACAATACGCTAAGGCCTTCTATCCAATGTGCGATGGCAGCCAAAAAAGCATACAGGATGCCAAGAATCATTAGGACAGGGTAGGTAAATAAGACTAATATTATAATGTCTCTGTTATCACTCCCTGGTGCAATCTGAAGTATATTGCATTCAATTCTGGTCGCTATATCTCAAAAAATATATATAGCGGAATTAGAAAAGATTCAAAGAACAACTAAAAAGATAAAAGGAAATGGAACGTCTCTCATATGAGGAAAGGCTAAAGAGTTTAGGGCTCTTCAGCTTACAAAAAAGAGACAGCCGAGGGGAGATATGATTGAGGTCTACAAAATCCTGAGTGATGTTGAATGGGTAAGAAGCAATCAATTTTGTATCCTTCAAAAATTACAAAGACTAGGGTACATGCAATGAAGTTACATGGAAAACCTTTAAAAACATATTTTTTCTTTTAAAGAATAATTAAGCTCTGAAATGTGTTGCCAGCGGATGTGGTAACAGTGGTTAGCATAGCTGGGTTTAAAAAAGGTTTAGACAAGTTTCTTGGAGGAAAAGTCCATAGTCTGCCATTGAGACAGACTTGGGGGAAGCCACTGTTTGCCCTGAGATCTGTAGAATGGCATGTTGCTTCTATTTTGGTTTCTTACAGGTACTTGTGATCTGGATTGGCCACTGTTGGGACACAGGAAACTGGTTCAGATAGACCACTAGTTTGACCCAGTATGACTATTCTTTTGCTATCAGCATCTCCAGAATGATACAGCCCAGGAAGGACACATTTAATTCAATTACTTGCAGTGAACCAGCTAATATTCAGCCAACAGCAGTTGGCATTTTTTTCCCAAACACTGACCATCGCAGGTACTGGCACTGAATATCCGGGACAGCTTAAGACAGTTATGCAGACACTAGCAGAGTATCAGCTTGGACCCATATAAGTTTTGAAAATGTGTTCAGCTCCCCCCTTCCTGAACTTCCCCTTGTTCAATCTCCCACCCACCTGCCCAAAACAGGTCATCTTCCATCTGATTGCCTCCCCCCTCCCCCACCAGCAAGGATTAAACTTCCTTTCTAACCCCCCCCCCCCCCCACACACACACACACACAATTCACAGGCCTAAGATCACAAGAACATAAGAGTTGCCATACTGGAACAGACTGAAAGTCCATCAAGCCCAGTATCATTTTTTTCAACAGTGATTAATCCAGGTCACTAGTACCTGGCAATATTCCAGGAATAAGCGATGGACTTACCTCGTGATTCAGTGGAGGTAGGACAGAAAATCTTCCACACAGATCATGGCAGCTATTTTACAGTAGCAGGAGCAAGTAGAGGTCGCTCCTGCCCCCACCAGGGATTTTAGATAGGCGGATCAGAGAGGCTTGAAACAATTCAAAAAAATTATGCAGATGCCAACCAATATTCAGCCAGGGTCTGCTTAGCTATCCTGATAAATCTGGGATATTTTTGAAGCTGTCCTAAAATTTGCCCAGCACCTGAAAAACTGTCAGTTCCTTCCCAACTCCACCCCACTAAGCCACCCTGACCCCGCCAATTTCAAAAGTGGCTGGTGAGAGCCAATATTCAGCAGCACCGGAAGTGCCGCTGAATATCAATGGTTAGATGGCCCCAAGCCAGTTAAGTGAAAGGAGCTTCTCCTGTCCTCTGAAATCAATTTGAATACTGGGCAAAGAATCTTTCATATGGTATCCATATTAAGAAAATATTTGATTCATTTATTTAACTGTGCTTCTACCAGTATGCATAAATACTTACCAGTTTTGCTGGAGAAAGGTATTCATCTACAAGAATATCCTTCTCTTCCTCTTTACTCAGTGGTTTGGGATTTAAAAGGCCTTGCCAACCAAAATCTGTCACTCGAACACTGGCTGTGACTGGGAGAACAACACAAGATAATGGATCCCAGTGTCTCTCCATCTCTGCCTGACCTAAAAATCAGCACACAATGAAAATAAGTTATTTAGATTTGCAGAGTTAAGAAATATTTAAAGTCTATTACATCCAGACCATTTTTATAATTCTGTGGGGTAGCTGCCTTGATAATTTACTGATACAGATTAGCGCTCTCTTTGTATACTTTTATCTTCTTTAGTGTGGGGTCAGTGTTTTAAAACATACTTGTTATATGCAGTGTGACTTATGTAACTATATTTATTTATTTCGATTTCTATCCTGTCCTCCCAGTAGCTCAGAAATGATTACAAGCCAACATTCACAATGGAAAACATTTTGGACAGTACAAGACTGTACAGCAACTTAAGTACAGGACAGTGCAGAAAGGAGGGGGAATAAAAGGGGGTCAAGGGGTAGTTTGCAGGTAGAAATTCAGTTGAGGAGGGTCTTTACTGCTTTCCGGAAGGTCATCAAAGAGTTCTGTAGTCTGATTTGTGTGGGGAGTTGGTTCCAGAGATGGGAGATGAAGTGGCTGTAGGAGCATTTGCGGGCGGTTTCCGACAGGAGACCTTCTTGGGGGGGATGCAAAGGTGCTTCTCCGTTTCAGAGCGGAGGCGGCGGGTGGGGGTGTACAGGGTTAGCTTGGATCCTATGTATGCTGGGGTGGTGGCATAGATGCTTTTATGTGCTATAATGAGTGAAAGATATTTTGATCATGATTATGGGGTCCTTTTATCAAGCTGTGGTAGGGGTTAATGCATGTAATACCGCGCGTTAAACCACCTGCCGCGCTAGCCACCAACGCCTGCATTGAGCAGGCATTAGTTTTTTTAGCCGGCCGCGGGGGTTAGCGCGTGATGAAATGTCCAAAGCGCTAACCCCGCTAGCGCAGCTTGATAAAAGAACCCCTATGTTTCTATTTATGTTTTATCAATGAGTACAATGCATAATATATACTTTTTGGCGGATATATTTTTTAAAAAAACAAAAAAACCACACATTTTTACATTTGTTTTTAAAGCTTTCCTTATTTATGTTAACATATCTTTTTTTAAGTATGCCTAGCATTATATATTGCAAAACATGGTAGTTTTAAGTTTAATAAAAATTTGATTTGATCGCAAAATCTTAATTCAATGCGATTTACAAGTACTAGTAAAATTGGGGTAAAAAAAAGAAAAAAACACATTACTCAAACCAAACAATTAAAACACAGAAGGAAAAAAAAAAAAAGGATTAAATACAATTTGTAAATCAAATCAAAAAGGGCAAGGTGATGAAACAAAAGGATGGGGGAAAGGTTACCCGCTCAATTTTCACGTATCGCCCTTACTATTACTCTAATGGGCATCCTAAGGATATAAAATAAGCATAACTCAGTTAAAAGCATCCTTAAAAAGCCAGCTTTTCAGGAGACTTTTAAACTTAGGGGCCCTGACGGAAAAGATTGTGTCTCTCCTAGAAACCACAGTTACTTATCGTAACAGGTGTTATCCAGGAACAGCAGGCAGATATTCTCTACATGTGGGTGACGTCACCGACGGAGCCCCGTCGCGGACGTTTTCGCAAGCAGACTTGCTCGAAGACCTTCAGGCTTGCAATTTGCCCACGCATGCGAGCGTGCCCCTCCCGCCCGACCTAGGGCATGCATCTCTTCAGCGTGTCCTCAGTTCAGATAGCTAGCAAAGAAGCCAACCAAGGGGAGATGGGTGGGTTGCGAGAATATCTGCCTGCTGTCCCTGGATAACACCTGTTACGGTTTGTAACTGTGCTTTATCCCAGGATAAGCAGGCAGCATATTCTCTACATGTGGGAGACCTCCAAGCTAACCAGAAAGGGATGGAGGGAGAGTTGGCAATTTAGGAGAACAGATGTTGCAAAACTGACTGGCCAAAGTGGCCGTCACGCCTGGAGAAAGCATCCAGACAGTAGTGAGAGGTGAACGTATGAACCGAGGACCAAGTGGCAGCCTTATAGGTTTCCTCAATGGGAGTGGAGCGGAGGTAAGCAACAGACGCCGCCATCGCCCTGATCTTGTGGCCTGTGACTCGACCCGGCAGGGAGAGATCAGCCTGAGCATATCAGAAAGAAATACAAGCGGCCAACCAGTTAGAAATGATCCACTTAGAGACAGAGCAACCCAAGCGATAGGATCGAAAGAGAGGAACAGCTGGGGGAGCCAAACGGTGATGAGCGGTGCGTTTCAAGAAGAAGGCCAGCGCACGCTTACAATCAAGAGAATGTAGAGCCATTTCCCCAGGGTGAGAATGGGGCTTCGGAAAAAACACAGGAAGAACAATAGATTGGTTGATGTGAAAATCAGAAACAATCTTAGGCAAGAACTTAGGATGTGTACGGAGAACCACCTTATCATGATGGAAGACAATGAAAGGTGGGTCTGCTACCAAGGATTGAAGCTCACTGACTCGACGGGTAGAAGTGAGAACAATAAGAAACACAACTTTCCAAGTAAGATACTTTAAGTGAGCCCGCGCTAGCGGCTCGAACGGGGGTTTCATCAATTGAGCAAGGACCACGTTAAGATCCCAAACCACAGGGGGAGGTTTAAGGGGCAGATGAACGTGGAAAAGTCCTTTCATGAAGCGGGAAACCACAGGATGAACAGAGATAGGCTTCCCGTCAATCGGCTGATGAAAAGCAGCAATAGCACTAAGGTGGACTCGAACCGAAGAGGACTTGAGCCCAGTGCCAGACAAGTGCAACAAATAATCCAGGACAGCCGACAAGGAGGCAGACATGAAGGAGGACACGGTACTACTCAAAAGGGTCCAGAGAAGAGCGACTAAAATGGTTAAGGGGTTGGAGGAGTTGCCATAAAGCGAGAGATTAGGGAAGGTGGGTCTATTCTCCCTTGAAAAGAGGAGACAGAGGGGGACATAATCGAAACATTCAAAAATACTGAAGGGAATAGACTTAGTAGAGAAAGACAGGCTGTTCACCCTCTCCAAGATAGAAAGAACGAGAGGGCACTCTCTAAAGTTAAAAGGAGATAGATTCCGTACAAACATAAGGAAGTTCTTCTTCACCCAGAGAGTGGTAGAGAACTGGAATGCTCTTCTGGAGTCTGTCATAAGGAAAAACACCCTCCAGGGATTCAAGACAAAGTTAGACAAGTTCCTGCTGAACCAGAACATATGCAGGTAAGGCTAGACTCAGGGCACTGGTCTTTAACCTAAGGGCAGCCGTGTGAGCAGATTGCTGGGCATGACTGGCCACTGGTCTGACCTAAAAGCGGCAATTCTTATGTTCTTATCAGTCGGTATTTCAGGACAAATCCACAATTGGCTACGATCTTTTCTGAGTGAGCATATATCTAAAGTAACTTTAATGACAGCTCATCTAAACCTTAGACTCTGAAATACAGAATACCTCAAGAATCCATTCTCTCACCACTTCTCTTTAATATCTTCCTATCACCTTTCCTAGGTCTTTGTCAATCCGCGAGAACTAAACTGATGGCATTGACACGCAGGAAGCAGTGCAGGGCCGGGATGCAGATCGAAAAGATCTGTCCTGCCCTGCACCACTGGCCGCGATTTGAGGTGGCAGTGATTAAGGCCGTCCAGCAAGGGAGGTAAGGTGTGTGTGTGTGGGGGGGGGGGATGATTTTTATAGGCCGCCCCTATTACTGGTAGCTAAGCCAGGGCTAATACAATGGGGCGGCTTATCTACTAGTTTTTAAACTCGTATAGACATTTTTTGCGGCCTATATGTGGAGAAATACAGTGAGAACAAGGATCAACAAACTCTGTGTCTCCCCTCCCCTCTCACACATATCCCTTCCACTATCGAGACAACTAAAAAGGCCACTCTCCATACCTTTACAAGCTTTCTACAGAGTGGATGTGGCTGCCCGAGAGTATGCCGCCTTTGTGTCTTCAGCGCTGCGGGCAGGCTCATCTTTCCCTCCCTAGATGTCTGGTACTGCTTTGGAACATCGACTTCAATACAGAATCCTTTATCTTTTCAACAGACTGGAAGATTAGGTCTTACCTTAGTAATCCTCTTTCTGTTAGAAGACATAGGATTCTATATGGCCTGCCCTATGCAGACTTCCAATTTGCCCGTTTACTGCCTCGGACATTGCTGGTGTCCGTCATGAGACTTCTCTTGTCATTTGGAAGAGCAAACAAAAAAAAAAAAAAACAAACCCCAATATATAATATGTGTTTGTTTGTTATATACCGTACTCTCTGAAAAACTCAGAATGGGTTACAAGTTTACATACATAATAAAGCGTATTTATATGAAGTGATGGCAAACATAATATGATAAAGATAGAATGGCAAAACACTGTGACAAAAATGGCAAAACATAGTTAAAGCAAGGTTAACCTAGTATGATATGACATGGCAAAATAGTAAGATAAGTGTAGCATGACAAAACAGCACGGTTGACATAGTATGGTAAATACAACATATAGTATAGTATGACAAAATATGGCAAAACATTGTGTGATAAAACATGGCACGGTGGGACCATGCATAGCAATGAAGGCTATATATAAAACCTTTGGGGTCTTTATAGGATAGCGCTCATTGCACATAGCAGGTTGGTTCCTAGATACTCC